>NC_142697.1:31384240-32037678 GCF_029641045.1 Salvia hispanica | reverse complement strand
CATGTTTACTTCAAACCTGTACAAGGAAAAAAAATCTATACAAATGCAAAGGCTGTGATTTCTCTTATTATTACTAAGGCTGTGTGTTTTAGCCCATCATCTGATTTTGAACTCTTAATTTGTTGTTGAAATTAAGCAAGCCAAGTAACTCTATTGGTCAAGAAAGTTGTATGGCGACTGCAGCTCTTTCGATCCTCGTTCCACTGAATCCCTCCATTGCCTATACCTTACTCCCAGCTTGTCATAGGAAACTGGCAAGTTCCAAACATTTGCGCCGTTGAGCATGCGCTCCTGTTGGCCAAGTACGAGCCGCAGATCCTCATTCAGCACCTGCACACAGAATTCGAGGATTTCATGGAGCAAAGAGCAAGAGGTGAGGTGTTTTTCTTGTTATAGGGACTATTCTTGTACCTTCTCAGCAAAATATCTCCACAGGTGTTGCATGAACGGGACGTGTTTCAGAATTGGAGCAAAGTCGAGTGACATTCTGTACAGCAACCTCGTCTTCTGTTTAGATGAAGGTAAGCAGACGTGAAGTTGGTGGAGATGAGTAGCGCACTCTCTTGTGCTCTGCCCTTGTAGTTTCCCGGGCTTGGAGATCCCTATCGTTGATAGCACCATGCAAGGTGGATGGAATTCCATATCTATGGGATATGGATCCCAGTAGCCTTGCAGACTAGATGCAGAAGGTGTCAAAAACTTCACCAAGCTGAGAACAGAAACAACTAGAATATTATTCAGTTATATATGTCACACCCTTGAACTGAAAATGAGGTGATTCAACAACTAGTGAGCATACAATGAATGTGTAAATAAGTGAAACACGAACCTTGGAACGCTCCATCCCTTAGCAAATGTCGAAGTGTGAGTAAAAGGAGCATGTGCAAGATCCAAAAGGTTGTCTAGTAGGAGCCCATGTTCCACTGGAAGTTCCATGACAATCTGGTTTATGACAAGTTACATCAGAATCAAGATTGAGAATGTTTTTTTTAATCGACTTAACTTGATTAGTATTTGCAGGTAAAAAATACCTCAGCATGTATTTGAAATCCTGAAGGTGGTAATAAAGAAGGAAGTTTTGGCGTTGGAGGATCATTCCCTGGCCAGATCCAGATCATTCCCTCTTGCTCAAAGCATGGCAGTGCCTTGATCTTCACATTGAGGAACTTTGTAGAGGGCATTTTCTCACATTTTCCATCAGTAGAGTATTCCCATCCTGATTTATGGAAGATGATCAGTCATCTTGTAATTGATACTAATAGAGTATATAAATGTTTACTTATGTCCTCATGAGCTCACCATGATAGGGACACTTTATACGGCCCTCATTAATCGAACCTAAATCGAGTGGACAGGCTCTGTGAGCACAAGTATTCTGAACACACCCTGGTTTGCCATCCTTTCCACGGAAAAGAACCCAAGGTTCCTCGAAGCAATCAATTGGCATCTGAATCATAAACCAACAATCAAGAAGAGAGAGAGAGATAGTAAAAGCGGAATACAAACTTCTACAGTGTAAAGGCTGGTCCGGGCAGAAACTTCAGAGAAAGAGGTATAAATGACGACTAGCAATGAGACAAATAAGATCGCTCGATACTTACAAGGAAGACAGGGTTTGTGGAAATAGACTCACCATGGTATCATCCTTGAGGCCTGCAGAAAAAGCAACGGGATACCAGAAGTTTTTTAGGTGATCATTGTAAGGTTGGACAGGACCAGATACATTGATGCTTCTCTTTGGCGGCCTGCTCTTTGCAGGTGGAAGAGACAGAGTGGAAGAAGGGAGTAACAAGTCGGACCCTGTCGTGCTCATATCTTGCAAGATTTTATCAGTAACCAGTGTCTCCATGTAGGCTAGCTTGTCTAAAGCTGTGGACACCCTTGCTTCTGATATATGTACCTGTAGATTTTCAAGATTATGGCACATATCAGCAGCAGCAGAGGCCTCGATGTTTAATCAGATTTGTCATTGTGAAAAACTGTGATTTCCATTCACACCACTTGCACTCAGATAAAGGATAACCAATACAGTAAATTCATTTTTGCACAAGTATTACTTTACCTGGTTGTGGGCTTGTGCCAGTTCCACCTGCAAATCTGCTAGTTCTTTTCGAAGTGTTCCAATAGATTTGAATTCCCGCGCAAGAGGGTTTATGACTTCCACAACCTATATACAGCTTATGATTTCAGAATTGCAAAGAACAGAAAATGCATAACAATGTTCATACACAGACCACAAACACAATAAGCAACGAAATCCTTAAACCACATAGAGAAATGGTAACGAGGAGTTGGTAGTTAACCTTTTCGTGGAGAAGCATGATTGTGAGAACATCTTGCCTAGCTTTCCAGTCACAGTATTGAATGTCATATCTAGCCACCTCTAGAGCTTGATTCACGTCGAGAAACTTACCTTTATACTGAGGGACCTTCGCCCGCGGATCCTCTACATCAAAGAGTGAAGTCCAAGGGCTTTTCCTCTCAACCAGCCCACCTTCCTCTCCAATAATAGCAAATACTCCAAACCCTCCCCTCAGACACTGACATCCACGAAGCACCCAAAAGTCAGAAAAGATACAATCTCATTTGAAGCTCATCTTCAAAGAGTTACAAGCTAAACAAGAGTGATTTACCTGAAACTATTACTCTATAAGCAAAACTCATCAAAGAAACTCCTCTCATAATCCTTTTCACATACATACATATATGCATCAATCATTACACAAATTTCCACTTACATATATAAAAATACACACATTAAAGTAGAACTCGAAAACTAGAAAACGACCGGAATAAGCTTCTACTCAACATTTAAGTGAAAATCGGCATAACATTACCAAATCATCATTTGAAAAGAAGAACTATTATCAATCCTCCAACATTTACACATCAATTCCGATACCAAATCCCTAAAACCACCAAAATCCATATATCAGAGAGCAGAAAAACAAAATTTGCTAAGAATTACTCATCCGCTGAAAAATGAAATGCTCCATCACCATGCAGTATGCACGTACAAATAGACCTAATCAAATCCAAAAGATCATCAGGAAATCAAGCAATTCAGCTCCGTACAAGTGTCACGCTTCCATTTCCGATTACGGAAACTTCCTTGCAACTCAATCAAAGCAAAAACGAGGCAAAGCTAAATAAATTGAAGTAGTCATACCTTTCTAGCGTGAAACTTGTTTGATCGAGAAAGAGCGATAGGAAGAGAGAGCGCGGCAGCGGCAGCAACGACGGACATGGCAGAAACGGGTCGGGTGGGAAAAATGGAAGAAAACCGGGCCAGTAGAGAGAGAAAGGAAAACTGAAAAGAGAGAGTTAGTGAGAGAGAATAACTGATGGATAAGAGGTCGGTATTTCGCGCGATCTCGTCTGCCCTTCTCCAGCTGCCACGTGGACTATCTCAACATTCTACAACTTATTTTCATCGTTTTCACTCTCCCTTTATTTATAGCAACTTAGAGCTACACATCCCTTTTTAATTAAATAAATCCACCCCTATGATTTTCTAATTATTGTAGTGGTATTTAGATTACTGTAATTTCAAGCTCAATAAAATAGTACTCCCTTCGTCTCATAATAGATGGCATACTTAGAAATTGAAACGAGATTTTATGAGATGTTGTTTTATGTGTTAAATGAAAGAGAAAATAATAGTATATTTATGTTAATATGAGGCAGAACTTTTTCCAAAAAAGGGAATGTGACATCTTTTATGAGATAAACTAAAAAGAAAATTGTGACATTTATTATAGGACGGAGAGAGTATAAAAAGAGGGTGCAATTACTTTTCAATGCGTGCAACGATATTTTACTGTATCCGAATCTACGAGTTTCATTTCGTGAGTATGGCATTGGGAAACATTTTTTTATAACATACCCATCATTATATTTTTATTAAAAGAATTATATACTACTATGTATTTCGATCTTTTGTAGATGTCATTTTGGGAATATTGCCTTAATTACTTCGAAATAATTACTAAATAATCTAGATTACATAAGAATATAGTACAATATAAATATACAATTAAAAAAAGAATGATACTACTTCATTTTGCAACAAGATTTTAATATCAAAATGACATGTGATGAAAATAGAGTTGGATATTAGAGAATAAATTAGAACATTGGATGTTTCAAACATTGGAGGAATCTAAGTGTTGGCATATCATCTCAAAGTGCCATGGCATGTAGAACGTCTCTTTCTTATTCAGAAACGATTTGTAATCTAATGGCAGATTTAGATAAAGGTCTATTTGTAGGCCCATGCTGAAAAAATTCCATTAAATTCAGCCTTTAGAGCTATCTCTGATTTTCCAGTGCGGGAGCTCCACCTCAATTATTCGCAATTGAAGTTCACTTCCATTCTTCATCCACCACCCATATCAATGAAGACTGTCCATCGCTTCTGTCATCTTCAACGTTACCGATGACCTTCTTTGATGTGTCCGATCCACAAATTTCAATTTTTTAGTCCACCGTAATGGCAATAATCAACTAGTATAATGTTGCTCTCAAAAATTAAAAATGCAGTCTTCTCATCAATTAAGTAAGCAATGAACAAATTTAAAAATATAATTATTGAGATTGTGTTTCTCGAGGAAATTTCCACAAATATGCATCAGTGATCAGTCTCATTAGAGCATCTCCAAGGATGAAGTAAATGAAGGGGTAAAGTCATATAACTATCATATTTATCTTTTTTACATGAAACTTTGAGAATGTATTATACATTTTCCTATTTTGAAGAGATATCTTTACCTCTCCAATCATCATATTTGCCTTCTTTTCGTGAAAAATCATTCTCCAAAGGAGAATGTATTTGAGAAGGTATTACACTTTATGTTTTTTAATGCATTTTGTAATACTATTTTACCTTTTTAAAATGATATACCTTTCTTTATACATTTTTTCTTTGGAATGTATTACTTTTTGGAATGGTATAATTCACTTTTTGAGTAGGTAAATAGACGGCGTATCTCTTTTTGAAATGTATTTACCCATGGTGATCTATTTAGTACTTCTATCAATTTAATGCATGATGAAATTATAGATTTCTGAAAATATATTATGATGTTGACATTTAGAAATTTTAGCTAGTAGGCATTCAAAATTGAATTAAAACATTAAATAAAAGTTACTGGCTACAATTCGAATAAAGGAAGAAAGCCAAAACAAGAAAGACAGTGAGAAATGTGGTAGAAAGTAATTTCATTTCCAATATTTAATTAGTACAAAACAAAATATACAATGGGTAAGATTGTCACATGCTATGTTAAAAAATTATTCGATCGATCAACTAAAATTTAAAACTTTAGTTATGCATTTTCTCAAAAAATGGTGTTTCTCCCATTCCCATAAAAAATGTAGAAAAAATCATCAATTTAAGTAAATTAGTTATAATAGTTCCTAGGATAATACTCATAATAAGAAATAAATTCAAAATCGTAAACCTCAGTATAATACTAATTTAGCAACATTTAATTATGTTATATAGGTCGAACTGACTGCCTAACTTTCCATTAAATTTGACAGCCAATTTGCCTATAATCGAAATAGTACTAAACTTTTGTAAAAATTGGTATTTTTTTCTCTTATAGAAAGTAATAGTTGTCATAGAATTCAATTATTGGTCTTTAAATTTTTTCTTTTTCTTTTAATTAATATATTTTCCTCTGCAAGACAAAAATATCATCTCAATTAATAGCCATCAATTTCGGTGACATGAATCCGTAAATTGGAAAATGCCAAAAATGCCAAGTAGGCATACACAGTTGTTTCATTAATAGCCAACTATAAATTTGAAATACAAAAACTTGGGATTAGGGTTTAAATAAAATTTGAAGTAAGATTTAGTAATTCATGATTATAATTCAAAATTAATTTAATTAATTTTAATTAAATACTTATTATAATAAAGAAAATTGACAATGTTGCACTATGCGGACGTTCGCACGAGAACCATCTTGCGTATGGAACATAGACTAAATCAGACAAACAAATTATTTGAACTTATCTTTATTTTATTAGAACACTGGGTGGGTGGAGTCGTCTGACTCCACCACCGACCAATGAGTATCCAGAACTCTACTAAAATATGACAAAACCTTCAAGGTCCGAGTTCACTTTCATTCTTCATCCACCATCCACCTGCTGCTGCACAGCTTTATATTTCCGACGCTAATGACGACCTTCTTCATTATATCTAGCCTCATAGAATCCATTTTTTGGATCCGTAATTGCATAAGAGAATCATGTACCATGAGACTTTGCTCAAAGTGAAAAAAAAAAGTAATACGGCTAAGCTAGATATTCATCTTCAGCAATACCATCAAACATCAATGAAACTAGGAGAAACACTAAGTTTTGATCATGAAAATTTCAAAAAAAAATATAAAATAAAATAATGTAACATAGCAAACTATTGGAACAAACTACAAGAAACCATTGGAACTCAAAGCTTTTGACAATCCATACATTTCCACAAAAGCAATTCCAATCAAACAGTATTTGATCAGCAACCTCAACACCTAAAACCTTAAACAACAGAGAAGTTGCCCTAATCTTGTCGAATTCCAATCTCGGCGCCGCTCTTGCTCCGGGAGAAAAACTTCCCGAAACCATTCCTGCTCTTGGCAGCAGTCACATGGCCGGTCATCTCGTCACTAGAAGGCGCCTTTGGCATTCCCGAGAGTAATGCCCCGTCGGGTATGCTGGTCGTGTCTATCAAGAAATCTTCCAACGTCGCGAGAGACTTGAGCTGCATTCCTAGAGACGCTATCGTTCTCTGACACTCCGCGAGTTTGTCAGCAGCCACGGCCAGATCCTCCTGCAGCGAAAGAGTACAACAAACAATGCATAAATAACATAAAAACGAAGCATTCAACACTCGAAAGGCAGCATCAACAACAGCCCTAACCTGCTTTATCTTAAGTTCACCATTTGAATTCGGTGTGTTCTTCTGCAAAACACACTCAGTCTCCAATTCTTGACACTTGATCGAGAGTTCAGCTGATAACGTTCGTTCATCTTGAATTTCTGCATTCAGCAAATCGACATTTGCAGACATAGTCCTTGCTTCTACTTCCATTGCAATGAGTTGAGACTCTAGCAGCTCCTTCGCCTCGTTCACGGCCTTCAGCTCCTTCTGCAGCACCTCCGACTTCGTTTCAGCTGCTCTGGCCGATCCGTGACTTTCATCTAAAGCAGCCTCGAGTGCAGCCCTCTCAGCTTCCATGTCCTCCAACTTTTTTTCCAATTCAGCCACTCGTTGAGTCATTGACTCAAGCTCGGCTCTAAGCAGATGATTGTCCATGGAAACAGATTCCCCTGAAGCTGATTCAGATGCTGTAAGAGGGGTGTTGCTCTTAGTATCAGGCAACGCGACTAGGCGCTCCATCTCGAGAAAATCATCCATCATGTCAAATTCAACAGAGCAGGCCGTTAGACTGCTTGGCAAGAGTTTCTCGTTTTTGAACTGATCGAGCTCTGCAATCAAGGCTGATGCCCATGAGTCCGAGCAACTTGGTTCGGACCCGTTCCTGTCCACGTTACTCGTCCTACAAGCATCCATCTCTACTGCATTCAGTCTCTCCCCGCTATCCGAGTGACTATCTGTCAAAGATTCAGCGTAAAAATGGGAAGTCGGGTTGGGCTTCAAACTGATCACGGGAGATGATTTTCGAGCAAGAGATTGAAGCCTTCTGCATTCAGCTTCAAGCTTAGCAACCTTTTTAATATTCTCCAACTGCATCTTGCTGGCAGTTTCTGCAGCTTGTATGCTTAGATCCCTCTCGATTATCACGCTTTCTAACTCCTTGCAGCGAGCCTTCATCTCTTGCTTTAAGAACAAGTTCTCCTTCTCCATACTCTCAAGAATTTGAAGAGTCTTTGGGTTTATAGCAGCAGAATTTCCATTTTCGGTTGCTTTGGCTCGTGCCTGAAGTTGAACAATGTGCTTCTCGAGTTCAGCCTTTTCAGACTCCCATGCCCTATTTCCCTCTGCTATGGCATCAGAGATTCTCTTTTCCTGTTCGTCTCGTCCTTGTCTCAGCTGTCTGACGCATTCCTTGAGAGCGCCATCGAGATGGCTGACTCGAACTTCCAAGCTCACATTCTGCTGCAAAGCAACCTCGAGTTGCTGTTTCAATGCTGCCACTTCGTTTTCTGCCTTCTCCCACCCTTGTTATGCAGAATCAGTTATTAAAACAAATGCAGAACTATTTGTAAGAGCAATTAAAGAGATAAAATCGAGCAACAAATGCCACCAAACTAGCATAAAATGCTCACCAGCGACAGCTTCTTCAGCAACTTTAGCATGCTGCTTAACAAGCTCTTCTTTGGCACCGACATTCACAAGGGCGGCCGATAGCTTCTCTGTCAGTCTCTTCACGTTCTCTTTTGCTTCATCATCAGTAAATGAGAGCTTAGACGTGATTTCCGGTGACTGTACGCTACCATTGGGAGACTCCCTCGACACATCCTGCTTCCAATAAATAAATAAAAAATCACCAAAATGTACTAAGAGAACTCAACACATACAGATTCCTTCCCTTCACAACTTGTCAATGCGCTTTTTCTAAACACTTCCATTTCTCTTTCTCAAAACAGATAATCACCACGCTCATCTAATACCAAAGCAATTACACGCAGAAAGTAGACACATTCGAGTTTCAACAGCAAGTCAACAACACAACAATGCAATACCAACACAGTGGCGTTCTAATAAGCGAAAAGAAATCAGTTTTGCTTCACTTCTAATAGAATATTCCAACACTGTCAGTTTATTAATACACACACACACACACAGAGTAAGCATAACAAGTAGACTAAACTAGTTATAACCATGGTGACTACAACATCTGAACACGAAACAGAGAGCTTAGCATGAACCATTCATCTTAGTTTAAGCAATGCTGCCCGGGGAACTTGTAGAAAAGGTAAAGATTCAAGTTTTAATAGCAACACAACGATTCAATAGTCAATCCAAAATTCTGGCTTTCCAAGTTTACTTACTAATTAAATACCCCAAACACTAAACTAGTTGATTAAACACATAAAACAAACACAAACAGATAGAAAAAACACCGTGTCAGCTAAGAACGAACGCATATCCACCTGCTCGTCCGAGTATCTCTCGGAAGGGGAAGAAAATGATCCCGAGCTTTCACTCTCACCAGGGCTCCTCTCTGAAGCTCTTCTCTTCCACAGCCATTTCTTCTTTTCCATCTTTATCTCCAAACAAAATCAACTTCAAATCCTAAAAATCATCAGAAATTACACAAGTTATAGGCAAAATGCAAAATGGTTTTGGCAAAACAATGAAGTAGAATTAACTCAGATTGAATTGCTGCAGTCTTAGCTTCCAATCCAACTCACTCACACCTCAACCCTAAACGAATTCAATACTTCACTCCTTCCCAACATTCACAAAAATGAAATCAAACCAACATTTCCTGTGTAAATCTCCCTTCAATCGAAGTCTTCATTTATGAACAATAAAAATTCAAATCAATAAAGAAATACCCACAAAGAAAGTCGAATTAAACTCAGAAAACTAAAATCAAATTCAAAACAAGATGATTGCTAATTTGCTATTGACCTAATCTAGAGAGAGAGAGGAGCAGACTTTAGTAGCAGAAGCATTACCTGGAGCAAGAATTCAAGAAAAAACACCTCAATTCCTCTATCAAAAAACCCAAATTCCACACATCAAAAATCAGTATCTTTTTTCTGGGATTCCATTCATCTCAGCGAAAAAATTGAATCTTGAAATAATAATCAGTGATTATTTCAGATTGCAAGCCACGCACCCATTTTTCTTGTGAGGTATTAACAGATAAGGAGTCCCTTTTTAAATTCAAAATTACAGTTAATCTTTTCTCAAATCATCGAGGGCCAGAGCATGTGAAGTTAAGACGACTAATTTGCAGCTTGCCCAAATTTGTGTATATAAATAAAATTAATTTCGAATTTGTTGTTTTATTTGTTTGAAATTGAAATTACTGTTTGTCTTATTCCCGCCCAAGATAGAAGGGGAGCGTCAAGCGCACTTTATTTACTTCTTTACAATAGATTCAAAAGTTTGAGAAAAGATAAATTAAAATTCAAAAGTTTGGGAAAAAAGTAAAATAAAAAGGCCATATGCCACATGCAAAATAGGAGTAAAATCTTTCTACATGGTAATAGACTCTTTATTGTATTTGTAATTTAAAAAATGAAACAAACAGTTTTGTTCACATAATCTATTATGCAGTGAACCTCATAGTATTTTATGAATCTTTGAAATGATAGATATACTATTAGGGCTCGGGTGATAGTCTTGAAATCCCCTGAAACAGCACTGTAGCATAATGTTTTCCACCGTTTGGTACGCCTGAAACCATTCTTCCGACCCGGTAAATTGCAGCCGATTTTCACACCCCCATATACTATTTTCACTCAATTCATGTCAACTCTATCAGGGTTGAAGTGAGGTATTAGTTTCAAGGTGTGCTGAAAGCGCTGTATTAGGCCGTTTATACCCTCGGGGATATTTGCTGGACTAACGCCACAACTCCCGTCGGCCACGGTGTAGGCGTGTGCAGCTTCTCCCATTGACGGCGTCCACCTCGTTTTCTCCTCAAATTCGGACCGGCGGCCATATTGGAGTTCAATTCCGCCACAGGTTTGTTCGAATTCTTCGATTCAAGCTTACACGGTGACCGTCGGCCACAGGTTTGCTTAGCAACTATGACAAATAGATCGGTGATAAGAATTGTACGGCAAGGGATGGTTTAGTCATTTAATCTACCTTTTCAAGGTTTGGTGGACTCAACCAAACACCACATAATGGGTTGCATAATTTTTATTGGATGTACCAAACAACCTGTAGAGTTGTCCATGAAAGTGGGAAAAGCCCATATCTACAAAGCCATGAAAATAATTTTACAGCCTACCACCCGAGCTTAGGCGGTTAGGTTTGTAAGATTATATGTCATGATTGAATTTATATTATATTTGGTTCATATAATTGAATTCCACAACTTAATTCTACATGGATAATCATATGATAATGAGTTATGACAACCAAACGGCACCTTTATATTTTTTATTCCCATCTCGGATTATATCAAATTGGTTGCTTCCTTGTTGGGAAGATGTAATGGCCCCTCAATTTCTTAATTTCCATAAGAAACTAGACTTTGGTTCTTCAATGTCGCTACATACTAGGTAGAGAATCGCACCACTCTCTTGTCTTGTTTCTCAACCAAAAAAAGAGAAAATAGCTCTTTTGATTTGATCATGTAACACATTGAGAAGTCTATAGTTGATCGTAACTTATAGAAAGCGTTTAGATGGTTGACTGGGTCTTCATTGTCTTATGTTTGGTATTTATACCAACAATGGTGTAAAACCCTTATTCGATCACTAAATTTTTATTCGACCTCAAGGCCTAATATTGGATCACGTTATTTCATTCCATAACTAAATGGTGGAGTATAACATTTCATTGATGCTGAGTGATAACTCAAAATACAAGCCATCCGTTTGGGAATTATTGTACCACCTTGTTCGAGTAATGTTTAGGTCAAATTTGACATAGTTAGTAATCTAGACTATAGTGTTGTTGATTTTTCCCCATGGAACGATAATAGGTTTGTTAATTTTTTGGGTTTGTTTGCTGCTGATTGAGAAAAGTAGGCCTAATTTTGATGATTTTTATGTAACTAGCCATTCCAAAATCCATTTGAATTTAAGAATATTGATGATGTGTTTGACATATAGAAAGGGTCCATAAAAACCTTACAAGTACTTTATAAATTTATCCAATGTTAAGAAAAATATAAATAAAAAAATAGCATTTTCTAAATTTTACTTCACAATCTTACTTGTGTCTCATCTGTCAATAGTAAAAGAAAGTAAATTTTGTTAAAGGGAAAATTAGAAAAATGAGGAAAAAGTATGAAAAAAATCAAGAGAAAAAAGGTTCATACTTTGTCTTCAATCTCCTAATCTTCTCACAGCAAAATCTTTTGAATATTACTCCTCAAAATTCATTGTAACTATCGGAAGTGGAAAAAAATAAGAGAAGAAGAGGAGGCTTTTAGTTAATGTATTTTAATTTATGTTAAAATGTTTATGGTATTTTAATGTATTTTAATTTGTATGAAATCATTGATTATAAAGTGGATAGAGTTAATTGTGATTTAGATAAAAATATATGTATAAAAGATATACTCCATGAAAAAAAATATCTCTATACAACAAAGGTTGCACATTTCTACTTCTTCATGAAAAAAATATAACACAACAACACAATCTCATTTTAAAGTACTTTTACATTCTTTTCGAAATATTTTGCCCTTTCACCAAAAAAAACTAAATAGCATAATTGAGATTCAAATCCTATTGACATTATTAAACTCAAATTGAGGATTGATACACCTTAATTCGCCCTAGTAGGTAGTAGAAGTTAGGATATGAAATCATGTGAGCAAATAAATACCTAAAATACACTCAATTTTCACAACATTCCACACATGGGAGAGTTGGGTTACATCTCTCACCTCTTCTCCCCACACATGCATCTAGCAGCTTGCAAAGCAAAATATGTCAGGATGATGTCGGCGCCGGCTCGTCGAAGACACATCAGCGACTCCATCATCACTCTCTCCTCGTCGATCATTTTCAGGGCCCCGCCAGCCTTGATCATCGAGTATTCGCCTGACACCTAGTAAGTTGCAGCAAGAACGACACGTGAGTGATATGATAGATTGTGTTCGACTTTGAATGATACTCCATCCGTTTCATAAAAATAGGAACTTTGGAAACCGCACAGATTTTAAAATGCAAAATGAGAGATTAAGAGTTGGATTGTGGGGTCCATTTCCTAAAACGAAAAGTTTCTATGTTTAAGAAACAGACCAAAAAGGAAATCTTTTATATTTTTAGGAAACGCAGAGAGAATGATGGATTGAGTTCGATTTTGAACGAGCTACCTGATATGCAGCAATGGGCAAAGAAGAGTTATCCCGTAGAAGGCGTATGATGTCGAGGTAAGGTAGACCTGGTTTAACCTATCAACAAGGGAAATCGCACCAGTCAGCAAGGATTCGAATCAAAGCCATCGTCAAAGCTAGGATGGTCATACTAACCAGAAGGATATCAGCCCCTTCGGCCTTGTCCTCATGGGTTTCGATAAGGGCCTCTCTATAATTTGCGGGATTCATTTGATACCTGTTTTTTACAAGTTCGTGTTAGTACAAAGAGTGCCATAGAAAAGAATGGATTAGGAAACTCGAGATTAGGATGGTAGTAAGTAACGCACGTTTTCTTGTCACCAAAACGTGGATTTGAGTCCAATGCTTCTCGGAAGGGGCCATAGAACGAGCTAGCGTATCTGAAATATAAAAATCCAGTTTTAAAGATGTCCACGTGCTGTGAGAGGTATTTTACATCTAAATTGCTACCAGAGAAGTGTTTGAATTAAATGATTACTTGGCTGTGTAGGACATGATGGAGACGTGCTCAAAGCCTTCAGCATCAAGAGCATCTCGAATAGCTCCTACACGACCATCCATCATATCACTGGGGCTCACGACATCCGCTCCTGCTCTGGCCTAGAACAGACGTTTACAAGTTAATAAATCACGATTCATGAACTAGCCTGGCCAACAGGCCAAGTATTCGGTAAATTTAATTTATATGAAATGCAGTTTAAGTTCGGACTTATGAGGCAGGATCGCCACAATTCAAGTCATTTTAGAGTGTAAGTTTGCGAGAGCAGAAACGATAGGCTCGTTTTGTCTATATGCTATGTTGGATCCGTAATTACCTGAGATACTGCCTGTTTACAAAGCTGATGTACAGTTTCGTCATTCAAGATGACTCCTGCACGTTTCAGAAATCACAAGTTATCTTCGAGTACTAATCTTAAAGTCCGTACGTTCTTATTATTGCCAAATTTAAAGGTTAAAAACACCGTAGAGACGCCACAAAATTCTCATAAATAACAGGACAATCATATCTAAGATAAACTGCCACGAGGCGAAACATAACATGAGCATTTGTTAAATTAACTGAGTCCAAAAATTAGAGCATGATAAAGTGACATTGAGCAAATTTTATAGAATCTAGATAATAGCTTCTCAGCACACAAATCGAATCAGATCTTACCATCTTCCCTTACGATGCCATCATGTCCATCAGAGGAATATGGATCTAGGGCAACATCGGTGTATATAATCTACGAGGATACAGATTGAAGACAATCAAATCCGTGAATACGAGATAGATCAAGATTCAAAAAGAAGAAATATACGAGAAGAATAACATACGAGATCCGGATACTTGTCTTTCAAAAGTCTTATGGTTCTTGGCACCAGCCCATTGTCATTATATGCTTCATCTCCCGTTGAAGTCTAGAACATAATCCAATTAAAATTAATGCCTCCACTGACTCAACGGAACAAGATAAGGACTTTCGTCCATGCTTGGGTAGTAATAGTAAAAATGGCAACACAATTTTGAATAAGAAAGAACCTTTAAAGCATCGGGAACTTTTGGAAAGAGCACAATGCTGTTAACACCAACATCTCGAGCCTTAGCAACCTGCGCAAGATGCGTAAACAAACTAGAAAATAACTTTTGAGGACAGCATGTACTACATGGACAAGTATTGAGTTCCAAACAATCACTGGTTAAGACAATTAATGCAGTATCGTTGCAGACACTATACCCACATGTCATTAAAAAAATCGCAAAATAAGATAATTGCTTCAAATAATTGTAACCGTATAATACTTAGTTTTCTCTCATCTATTTAGAGCAAAGAATCAACTAAACTTATAGCGCTAATATAATAACAGACCTACGGGCTGCAGTGGATATTAAGAGGTAAGATATGATCAAGCTTGTGAAACAGCACTAACAAGGACCTTTTCCGAATAATTGTTAAATGTAATATATAGTCAAGTAAACTTTAATCAAGAATGCAAGGATTCTTATCAGCGAAAAAAGGACCAGAAAGAACAACCTCTTCCACAAGTCCGTGTCTCCACCCAAGCCTATAACATCCAGGCATTGCTCCAATTGGAGTGTCTTCTTCCCCTGCACATTATTATTAATGAGATCGTTGCCAAGCACAACATCAAAAGTGTATAAGAAAAGTTCCAGCGCATCAAGCCAACTTTCAATTCACCTTCATGGATGAAGAGTGGATAAACCAGGTTTGCAGGGCTTATACTAGTTTCTTGGAAGGCTGCCCTCAGTACCGGTGATCTACGATTCCGCCTTGGTCTCCTACTAAGAGGCTGTTGCAAACAATACAAAGATCACACATAGCATTATCAGTACATGAGTGTAGTTGTAAAAGCACAACCAGAGTCATCAAAATTTGTTGCATCGATCTCCCACCAAACAACGCATGCCTTACAAAACCGAGACAAGATTATTCTAAAGTTAAGCATAATAGCTAAGTGCAGTCCAATTCCTAAATTCATGACCAAGAAATGCACACGCGCGCGCACACGCCTAGAGAAGTCATCAGTATCAATCACAGAACACACGCTCATTCAGGACTCATATAACAAACAAGCTTACAAGGGGGGCGGCGAGAGGGGTGCCAGCCGGTGCAGCAGGTTTTGGGGGGATGGGGGGCGCTTCTGGGACAATCCCTGCAACCACCGCGGCCTCACACTCCTCATCACTCTTTCCCAACTTCTTAACCGGCCCGCCCCCCTGAGCCTCTCCTGCGTTCACTGTAAGCGCCCTTGGCACGAATTTGACCGAGTGAGGCCTTGCACTAGTGATATTCTGGTGCGCTTTCAGCCCCACATACTCAAATTTCACGGCTTTCGCAGCCCCAAAGTTCACCGAGTTGAGCGTCATTGCAGCCATACCTCTGCAGGGAAGCACAATTTCACTCTCAAACTTGTGACATATTTTCACGCCAATGCAATATATACCTTTTCATCTTTTTTTCTATAACTACACCATTGCTGCACATAATTGAGCTCATAGAATTCGAGAGAAGCAGAAAAGATAGAAAAAGGAAAAACATCAAACACATCATACTCAAAGAATTTAGACGAAAAAATAAAAATGGAATCTTGGACTTGATTGGCAGTAAATTATAATAGCTCAGCAAATTAAAAACTAATTGAGATCAAGGTTTAACAAGGAAAGGATTTAAGGAAATCACAAACACTACGCATTTGGGAATTGGGATTATCTTAGCTCCGAATTCTGAAACACAATAAATTCCATAGCATAAACAGAAATAAAAATATGACCTTGTGAGATTCTCTCTCTCTCTCTCTCTCTGGGTGAGGCCTTATCTGGAAAAGGAAGTGAATCGGAGAGGTTTTAGATTACAAACATACAGATTTTGACCTCTTTGTCGCGATATCTATAGTTGAAGATGGCGATATGCGATGCGATTATAGATAGGATTGATGATATAAAGCAACTTTATATATAATTGGATAAAAATGTAGGAAAGTAAACGCAGGCATAGAGGTAGTTGATATTCTTGACAATGAAACTGTAATTCGCCAATTTGGAATTCTGTAGCAAATTGCAATTAATATTCATTCAAGTGCAAAAGTGGCAACAATTTAAATTTTGATTTTATGCATTCGTCACCTTTTAGTTTTAAAAATATCAAAATTTTGTAAATTTTAATATAAATAAGTTTTGACCCAGCTTGTTAATTTCTTTAGAAGTCGATTTCTTATGTTATACATATGTTAATGTTATGATTTTAGTACTATAAATATTGTATTTGATATTTTTATGTCCTAAATATCATGAATTAGTCCATTTTTTCTTTTGAAAATGACAATACTGTTAAATTTAGTGGTACTAGTTAAAACGATTTTACCCCAATTAATAATAGTTAAATAGTTAAACGATGGGCTAAACTTTTTTTTTCCTAAACATACGACTATTTCACGAAAGTGTTTTACGTGTTTAATTATGTTTTAGACCAAAATATTGATATACTAGTACATTTAGGATTAGAAATGTACTTTAGTCGAGTTTGTAAGTGTTTTATTAGGAGTGTTAAGTTATTAGAGATACATAAAAAATTTATTTGAACTCCCATTTACACGCATATAGTTTATTGACACGTGATATTTCTTAAAGATGGTAATCGAGAGAGGCGAGGTTAGGGTAACTCATATTGAGAAAGCGTTTGGGAGTAGAAGATCGGTTTTTGTATATTTCTGTGTTGTATTACAATAGACTTCATCACCTTATTATATAGGTGTGAGAATTTTCTATCTATGGTAAATACAATCAATCTATTCTAGGAAAATATGTAATGGTATCAATCCTAGTCAATCAAATATTCTTCACCATTAATTCTGTAATCTTCTCTCATTTTATTATGTCTTGACACTCCCCCTCAAGTTGAGCAATGGTATCTCCGATGCTTAACTTGCCCAATATTTCGTTGAAGACCTTTGGATGGACAGCTTTGGTGAGTATGTCCGCAAGCTGTTCCTCTGAGCGAACAAAGGGAAATTCAATGATGCCTCCTTCCAATTTTTCTTTGATAAAGTGGCGATCAACTTCCACATGCTTCGTTCTGTCATGTTGTACTGGATTTTCTGAGATACTAATGGCCGCCTTATTATCGCAGAATAACTGACTTTTCCGTGTAAGCGGAAAACCAATTTCGGTCAATAATCTCCTCAACCACAGAATCTCCATTAGTGCACTCTTCATTCCTCGGAACTCAGCTTCAGCACTTGACAGAGCTACAACTTTTTGTTTTTTGCTTCTCCAAGTGACTAGATTCCCCCCGATGAAGGTGAAATAACCTCCTGTAGATTTTCTGTCCACCGGATTGCTTGCCCAATCAGCATCGGTGTATCCATCAATCTCCAAGTCTTCTCTCTTTGCTAGGAATACTCCATAACCTACAGTACCTTTTAAGTACCGTACTATCCTCAATGCGGCCTCCATATGATTGGCTTGTGGTTGGTGCATGAACTGACTTACTATACCCACAGCGTATGTGATGTCCGGTCTAGTATGTGAGAGATAGATCAGCTTTCCGACCAGTCGTTGATACCTTTCCTTGTCTGCCAGCTCTGCTCCTTCCTCTATTTTCAAGCCATGGTTGGGAACCATTGGAGTGTCAGCGGGCTTGCACTCGAGGAGACCTGTTTCTGTCAATAGGTCTAGGACGTACTTCTTTTGCCTTAGGAATATTCCGTGTCTGGATCGTAACACTTCAATCCCCAAGAAGTATTTGAGTGCTCCTAGGTCTTTCATCTCGAATTCTCTGAACAGATTTTCCTTCAACCTCTGGATTTCTTCTACATCGTCTCCAGTAATAATCATGTCATCAACATAAATAATCAGACATGTTACCTTGTTATCTCTCCTTTTTGTGAAGAGCGTGTGGTCTGAGTGACTTTGCTGGAATCCATGTTTGAACATTGCTTGGCAGAATCTCCCGAACCAGATCCGTGGAGACTGTTTCAACCCATACAAGGTTTTTCGTAGTCGGCAGACTTCTCCTCGTCCAAATTCTTCAGAAAATCCTGGTGGGACTTCCATGTAAACTTCCTTGTTCTTTTCTAGTTCTCCATGGAGGAAGGCATTCGTCACATCGAACTGGTGTAGTGACCAGTCTTTGCACACTGCTACAGATAATAGTGCTCGCACAGTATCCATCTTTGCGACTGGGGAGAATGTCTCCTCATAATCTACTCCATACACTTGGGTGTACCCTTTTGCTACAAGTCTCGCCTTATATCTCTCGATTGAACCATCTGCTCTTCTTTTTATGGTGAATATCCACCGACATCCAACTGGCTTCTTTCCCTCAGGCAATGTGCATTTCTCCTATATGTCATTCTTTACTAGGGCATCTATCTCCCTCTTCATGGCTTCTCTCCAATGCTTATGTTTGTTTGCCTCTTCAAATGACTGTGGAATGTTTTCTTCCTCATATAAGGCAGCTTCGAAGGCCCGAGCCATTTCTGATAGGTGACTTTGAGCAATATTGGATACTGCGTATTTTGCCTTTCTCCCCTTCCAGTCTGGTGAGTACCTTCGAGGAGGGATTCCTCTTGTAATTCTCCGAGGTAGTTCATATGGATCTCCTGTATCTCCATTTCTTCCACTAGCTCCACATTCCCCAGTACTGCCCCTATCAATATTAGTGTGTTCCGAAGGTATATTATTCAAATCTGAACTGTTTACCTCAGGAATCGAAGGCGGGGTTGACGGCTGGACAATGTCACTTTGTTCGTCGTTCTGTATTATAGGACTTGACGGCCCGGCGGTGCTGCTCACTTCCTCAGGTGGACCAACGTCTGTGACAGGGCTTGGCTGTGACTCTCCCCCTGTCTGGTGTTCCCCTGGATGTGGCTCTCCCCCTAAGTGGTGGTTTTCAATATCTGGTAGCCAATCTAGGAGGTCATTGTTTGGAATATTGTCCGAAGGTTGTGTCTCCCCCTGACTACTGGATTGGCTGTAGAAGTATTCCCCCTCTACAAAGTCACAGTTCATGGTGGTGTGCATCCGACGGGTGTGTGGGTCATAACATCGGTAGCCTTTTTGGTTTTTTCCATATCCAAGGAAAACACATTTGAGGGCGCAGGGATCAAATTTTGAACGTTCGTGCTTAGGGATATGGACAAAGACGGAGCAACCAAAAACTCTGGGTTCAAGGGACAAGGAGGATGGGATTTCAAAGTGTTGTGAAAAAATGTCTAAGGGTGTTTTGAAGTGAAGAATCCCGGTAGGTAGACGATTTATGAGGTAGACGGCGGTAGCGATAGCTTCGGGCCAAAAGGAATTTGGAATTTTGGATTCAATTAAGAGGGCTCGGGTAATTTCCAGGATGTAACGGTTTTTTCTTTCAGCCACTCCATTCTGTTCCGGGGTGTACGCACACGAGGTTTGGTGGACCAATCCCTTTAGTTTAAAAAATTCCTGCATTTTATTGTTGACAAATTCCCCCCCATTGTCTGATCTAAGGATCTGGATAGTGTGGTTGTACTGGGTTTGAATAAGATTATAGAACTCTACGAACTTATCAAACACCTCATGTTTATTTTTCAAAAAATAGATCCAGGTCATACGGGAGTAATCATCAATAAACAACACAAAATACCGAAAGCCGTGCCCCCCAGTGACGGGAGCAGGACCCCAAACATCAGAATGTACTAAAGCAAAAGGAGATTGTACTCTCGTATTGTTCAACTTAAAGGAATGTCTATGGTTTTTAGCTAGTACACAAGTATCACAATGAAAGGATTTCAAAGAAGTAGCTAATTCAGGAAATATAAGTCGAAAATATCCTAAAGACGGGTGTCCTAACCGACGATGCCAAAGCCAAGCCTGTCTTTCTGTCGGTCCGGGAGTCAGTATCATTGCAGTACTCTGTTGGGCTATCTCGTCCACATAGTACAGTCCGCCTCGCTCAGTGCCACGCCCAACTATCGTCCCCGTCTTGATATCCTGCAACATGCAAAATTGAGGTTGCATTAGTAATTTACAGTTCAGTTCTTTTGTCACATGACTAATAGACAACAATTTATGTGATAACGACGGGACATAGAGGCAATTAGAGAGGCATAGAGTGGGCGAAATATTAATTGTGCCAGCCCCCATAACTCGTGCTAGGTCCCCACTAGCGGTCTGGACAAAGGTTTTATTTGCCGTGGAGATAGATATAAAATCTGAGGCCTCAAAGGAGATTGTATCCGTCGCCCCACAGTCAAAGATCCAGTGAGGATCCTTCGGGCCCGACACGGATGTAGAGGAACAGGCTAAGGCATCAAATGAGTTCCGACATGGTATGGAGGGCTGATATTCAACTGGGACTGATTTTTGGGGTGTAATTTGCAAGGTTTTTGCAATTTGGGGTTTAATCTGAGATGTAGAGTTTTTGTGGGGGTCAATATGAGAGGATTTTTTAGGGTGGGGTATCAAGTGGTATTTCGGGTTTCTGGGGGCCGGGATTGCAATTTCCGAAAGTTGGGGTTGTTTAATTTTTGTAAACCTAGCCGCCTCCCCCACTTTCTCCTCCGTGGTCCTGACTTCTCCGCCGCTATTGCTGCCGCTGCCGCCGCTGCCGCCCACCGGATTCTCGGTGTAGGTGGCACGGTCGAGAGCGACGGCTGCTGATGCTCTTCCACCTCCGTTGCCTCCGCCGTTTCGGCTTGCATTTCGGGCCTGCCTCGCCTTCTTCATCTCTTCCCACCACTCCGGGAATCCGTGGATGTGGAAACATGTATCCCTGGTGTGTTTCTTCCCTCCACAGTGGTTGCATACCAATTTGCTCCTATCCTCTTCCTTCCGGTAGTTAGCGTTTCTCGGTGGTTGGTGGTGTTGCGATGTGGGCGCCCGATTTCTGTCGAATACGGCGAGGCCCGCTCCGATTTCGGACTCCTTTGATTCTGGGTTGAGTAGTTTCTCGTTGATGGACTCCCGTCTGACTAATCCGTAGGCCTTCCTTGCTGTTGGAATCGGCTCCATATTGAGGATCTCCCTCTTGATTTTGCCGTATCTGTGGTCGTCTAATGCCCACAAGAACTGGTACAATCGGTGTCGCTGAGTGTTCTGGTTGTACTTTTCAATACTGGACGGAGTGTCCATCGGGTTTGGATCTCTGGTATCGATTGAGATCCAGAGATCTTGGAGTTTCTGCCATAAACCCTCCAGTGATAAGTTGCCTTGTTTGATGCTATATGCTTGTCGGTGCAGGTCTGAAATCTGGAATTGGTCGGCGCCGCTTCCATACGTCGTGGCTAGACTATCCCACAAGTCGTATGCCGTTTCGTATTGGGAAACCTCAATGACTAGGCTGGCGTCAATATTGTTTATAATCCAGTTGAAACAACAATCATCCCGCTGCTGCCATCGATTGTAGTTTGGGTCTGTCGGTGGGAGAGGATCTGTAACTCCAGTTATGTGAGATGTCAGACCTTTCCCCCGGATCCCCCTCCTCATCAGTTTCGCCCATAGGGGGTAGTTATCCCCGTTGAGCTTTTCTGCTAGGCGCACCTCGCCTAGTGATTCAATAGATGAAGGCGGTTGGTTTGGGTTTTTCTGAGACATACTTAGTCTCATGAACTCAGCGAATTGTTCAGCTGAAAGGGTTATTGGCTGGTTGTTTTTCGGAGGTGTTTCAGGTTCGGAATCTGACATTTTGTTTGGCTGTGTTTTGCAGGTTCGAAAAAAAGGCTGGGAAAGGTACTCGAGACTATGATGATAATTTTCTGAGTCTCAAGCCCGAATTAACCTGCTCTGATACCATCTTAAAGATGGTAATCGAGAGAGGCGAGGTTAGGGTAACTCATATTGAGAAAGCGTTTGGGAGTAGAAGATCGGTTTTTGTATATTTCTGTGTTGTATTACAATAGACTTCATCACCTTATTATATATGTGTGAGAATTTTCTATCTATGGTAAATACAATCAATCTATTCTAGGAAAATATGTAATGGTATCAATCCTAGTCAATCAAATATTCTTCACCATTAATTCTGTAATCTTCTCTCCTTTTATTATGTCTTGACAATATTTACTATAGTACTTTGTTGGTATCAATAGTATCATACGAAGAGGGGACGTCACGAGAAACTAATTTTAATAAGTATTTTCGCCGTCCCATAATAAGAGTCATACTTTGTCATTTTGATCCGTCCTATAATAAAAGTCACATTTCATTTTATTTTCACTACAAATGATAAGTAGGTCATAATTCTACTAACTCACTTCACTCCTATTTTATTATAAAATCAATATAAAAGAATGGTCTTATATTCCACTAACTTTCTAACTCACTATTCTTTACAATTTTTTAAAACTTGTGCGTATAATAAAGAGTGTTTCCAATTATGAGTGCAACACGTAAAATTGTTTTTCAACTATTCGATGAGTAGTACAATAAATGCATCTCTCTGCTCAATGATTACAACATCGGCATCTGAATCTCATGAAGAACAAAAATTTCATGTACTATGATCTAAGATTGCTCGACTGTGATTAATTTCTTAATGCAACAACTTCAAGTGTCTTAGGACATCCACAATGGGACGCCCAAAGCGACGTCCTATGCACCGCCACGTCAGCATTTTATCTTCCTCCTATTCCATTTGCAGTGGGGCGGACTATAGCCCGCCCTAAGCGACGCTCTAAGCATTTTACTTCTATTTTGTATTTATATTTTTATGTTTGCAAATGTAAAAATAAAAATAAACAAATAAAAACAACACAGTTAAAGGGAAATTCTAAATTTACTTAATTAAAAAAAAGTTACGCCCTCACCCCAAGGTATTAGACCAACTTTCCCTTTTAGGATCTCCCAACATATTAGACTAATTTCCTTTTTTAACAAAAAACATCTATCTTATTTTATTCTCTACCTACTTTTTTCTCTCTTCTCTCCCCTACTTTTTCCCTCTCTCATACTTTACTCTCTTCACTTTAACTATTTAAATACCAATTCCTTAAATCATGTGCCCAAAAGAAGTGAGTCTAATACTCCGGGACGGAGGAGTACAAAATAAGAAATTAAAAAAAACACTAAATACAAAAAAAGGAGGCTAGTCTAGAGAAGTCCCAACTTGCAGCTGAGGCCATCGATCATCCGCTGGATGCCCTCGATTTGAGCCGGGTTGGTCGCCTGCATGAGGGCGGTGTGCGCGTCCAACAACGTCCTGTAGTCGGAGGAGGCCGCCAAATCCGCGTACGCATGGGTCGCAGTCGAAGTCGCGGATGGCGTCGAACTCGGGGTCGGCGACGGGGCCTGGTCAGGCGGCGCGGCGGAGGAGGATGTGGCCTTGCCCTTGCCCTTGGCAACCTTGACGTCAGGGGGACGCCGGGAGGACATCGGTGTGCCGGAACTCTCATCCTCGAACACCGGACTGTTGAGGTCCATATCGCTACTTGTATAATCAGCGAGGGTGAGCTTCGACGCCCTCCTCCTCGCCGCCGTCGATTGGGGAATCACACCACCAACGAATTTTTGCTTGTCCCTCAACAGCGCCCAGGACTGGTAGTGCTTGAAATCGCTGTACAATGAAATGTACGACTGCATCACTTTGTCCCGCACATCCGCGAGACTCTCGCCACTGCCCTGCTCCCTCTCGCACTTCTCGCACTCCCCCGCGAACAAATTTACCTGCTTCTTTATTTGATCCTAGTGCTTGCGGAGCTACTCCCTGTGGCGCTTGTACGCGTACGCCGACTTGGCCGCGTTGTATTTCTCGGCGATGCGCTCCCAATACGCAGTCACCTTTTGGTTGGCGTACCCCGGATCCTCCGAAACATCAATCCAACATCTTGTCAAGACGATGGATTCGGGGTCGGAGTAGTTCGTCCTTCCCGGGGCGAACTCTTCACACACCTCCGTTGTAGGCAACTTCTGGGCTCGTGCCTTGGTCCGCTTCTTCTTGGTGGCGGACCCAGACGCGGCGGTGGCGGAGGGGCGGTGGGGAGAAGGCTCCATGTCGGACAGCCCGTACGAATCGGTGCTGAAGTCGGGATCGTACTCGGCGTTGGTGTCGAATGGCCGGTATTCGTCGGGTTCTGTACCCGGCCATCGTGCACCACCGAACATTGGACTATTCGGATAATCTCCGGAATTCATTTTGCTTGAAATGTAGAAAATGTAGTGAATTTGAGAGTGAAGTGAGTGAAAAATGAAGTGAAAAATGAAATAAATAAGAGGAATATATAGGTTTTGAAAATTTAATAAAATTATAAAAAAAACGGAAACGCGTCGCATTGTCCGTGACCCATCGTCCGCGTCGTCCACAGTGGTGGACGATGCGACGGACGATGGGTATCCTCCGAGCATCGTCCGCGGACGATGGGTTACCCATCGTCCGCCCCATTGCGGATGCCCTTAGTGACTACCTCGTGCTGATTTGTAGACACCTACATGTTTTGTTATTAGACGAAAGATATATTGGCAGATTCAGTAACTATTCTTCGTGCTGATTTGTAGACATCTTAGTGACTATTCTCCGTGCTAATTTGTAGGTACCTAATTTTTTGTTATTAGACGAATGATATCACGAGTAACTTAGTGACTATTCCTTGTACTGATGGGTAGGCATCATCTTTTTTATTATTTATTAGACAAAAGACATCTACTGGCAAACCTAGTGACTGTTCCTCGTGCTGATTTGTAGGTACGTCTAAAGGTAGCATGACAATATTTCAAAGTTTTTACCATATCAAATTGTAGTGATTAAATTATTTTCTTCTAAAAAGTACTTGTTCCAACCTGAAATTATCGACTTATGTTAATAATATTCATAGTAGATGCCATCTATCGACAGAAGAAGAACCAAACTCAAGTATATTTGGCAACCAACATCAAAGTAAACTGTATAACCTCAAAATTAAGTTACCAAAATCACTCTGCAAACCTACGATAAATATTTCTGAACTCAAAACTAGAAAAAATTGTCTCAACGACTGGTTGCAAACAGAAAACGGATTACAGATTAGAGGCGCAGCAATATCAGCAGAGCAGAGAAGGGAAAAGCAGGTGCAAGGTTTTAGCAGACTCCATCAATCCGCTGGCGTGTGATTAAGCTCGTCACTATCATCTGAATCATTTCAAGACCGAGAATGGCGTTTTCCTACCTAGAAACCAATGAAATGCGAATATTAGTGACAGCAACTCCTTTTACTTCAAAGAAAGGTAAATGGAAGAAGTATCACAAGAGAAAATCCATTCACCTTCTTCAGAGTTCATCATTTCTCGACTCCGGTTTCAAAGCTGCAGCTGCTCGGTTCTTCTTGATGAACTCAATTATGTCATCCTTAGTCCTGTCTCCATCATACTGCAACAGGTTTCCAGTTGATGCCCTAAAATATAGTGTCGGATAACCTTTCACATCGAAAGTCCCTGGTGGAAGATCATTTGCAGTTGCATCCTAAAAAACCACCAGCAGATGAACTAATGAAAACCACAATTGCAATATCCCAAAAGGAAAAGGTAAACCGGTTCTAATTAAACTGCCATTACTCAAAAGATTCAAGATATTTTTACTCACAGTCAATGGAAGCAAAGCAGAAATGTTACAACAGTAATTATATGGGATATAGCATTCTTTGTTAGCAATATTGGTTCTCTGCGGTTCTACAATAATTGGTAAAATCACTAAGTTTAGCGAAAAGGTCCAATTTAACAACTCATTATTTTCTTTCACCTACATTTTATCTCATGGAGTTAAGGGAAACATGGTATGGATGATAAGAACTAAGAGAATGAGTTATAGACTGATTAAGTAAATCTTACTAGCTTTGCGATCAGAACATCAGCATCATTTTCAAACGAGAGAGCCACTTCGTCCAAGATTGGAGCCAACTTTTTGCAGTGTCCACACCATGGTGCATAGAACTCTATCAGAACTGCATAAAACATAGTGCTTGCATCAAAACGAGTTTGATAAATGGCAGGCACAGTTGAAAATGTGCGCTACTTAAATGTAGCAAGCATATAAAAATCAGGGAGTAAACTGAGAAACAGCTGTAAAAATGTTACAACCAGAAAGAGCTCACAAAGAGTAAACATGCAGACAATTTCAAAGTGTAGGAACATCTCAACAGGGAATATAGATAAATACCATTTTTGCCAGAATTGAAAACCATGTCCTGCAGGGTATCAGCCACTACCACCTTAACAGGTTCATTATTAACTTCGGGAATGGGCTCCGACTTCTTATAAGGTTTCACCTTGCCATCCTTCACATGGAAAATAACATAACTACAATTAGTTTATTTACAAAGGCTGCAATAAAAATATTTTCCTGCTGCACTAAAAAGATGTATATCCATCAATTGCCTCATTAGTCATGCATATCATCAAACAATGAAATGGCATATCTGATATCACAAATGAGGGAAAAGGTTAGAGCCTAAAGCAATTCATAATTTGATAAACAAGGGTCTTAACACCCCTGAAAAAAGTAAACTATATAGTAGTATCACCTTAAAGTCCTTCACCCATGATGCAATCTGATCAGGCTCAACATTTGGTTTTAGGAATTTCTCTCCATCATTTGTCTGGATAATGATGACTGGGACTTGATCGTCCTTAATGCCAAAGTACTTTTCAAAGGGTAAAAAACAATCATGAGCAGAGGTGTCATACATTAAGAAATAGTATCAATTAGAAGGCATAAATGTGTACTGACCTGGAAGGCACCTTGACTAGCCTCAACATCACCCATTAGAAAATTCAAGTCTTTTCCCTTGTAAAGCTGAGCTGCCTCGTGATACTTTGACTTGAATGCGTCAAAGTGTTCAGTGGTGAAGTTTAGAAACAACATTGCCTGGCAATATAAAAGCCTATTGAAATGACCCTCACTTTACAATAAGTGCTAAACCATTTAGCATTTCATTTCATAACAAAATAATTAAAACACGAGGGAGAATATAAAAGGACACGCGGCCAAAAAATGTAGGAACGGAAATATTCCAATATGAGTAGATAAACATAAAATGATAGAGTTCATAGTGAAAAATAAAGTGTAGAATGTGGTGGGTGTTTGTTTCCAGAAAAAAATAACCATGGAACCACCAAGCATAAGCCTAGAAATGATGGAGATGCATTTAGTAATTGCAGATCATGAAACGTATAAGAAAAGACAAGGCAAGAAAATTAAGAAACACCAATAGCATTACTGACTCATAATATCATGTGTTTGTGAAACAACAGGAGATAAAGACTGTCAAAATTGCTCTTATAAGAAATTTTAGCTTCTAAAGAACCCACTGTACCCACATTCCTCTAAATTCGAAAATGAAATATTTTTTCAGTAGCTTGATGCACTTTTTTAGTCTCTTTTTGTAACACGGTTACTGCACTCTGCATACAATATATACTGATTTGAGGAAGAAAAACTGAATAGTAAATTGTACTGAACCTTAGCATTGGGGAAGTTGAAGTATTTAATAACAAAAGGATGGTTCTTCGGGTCCTTGTTGAAGAGAGTTACAGTTGGAATACTAGTTTCTTCAACAAATTTCACTAAAGCATCAACATCAAATTCCTGCAAGAAGTTTATGTTCAAGTTAAGAAGACGACAAATTATATAAGTATATTTTAGGGGTGAGAAATATATAGGCGGTCACATGATTTATGCCAGGGGAGCCAAATTGCAAGAGATGTATACCTCGAAGTCTACAAAGAGTTCATCAAAAGGCTTCAATAATCTAACAAGAGGCCCTTTAGCAGATGAGTCCCCACGAGGAAGAACTTTGGCAGACAAAGTGTGACCAAACTCATAGTCAGCACGCAACCTCTCGGCTAAAGTGGTGAAATTCTCAAACTTCTCACCCGAAAATTCAGGGAATACACCAACCTATAATCACAGCAGATATCTTAGTGCCGATCATGCGTACATGCATCAGAGAGAGAGGAATGGGGAACTCACAACAAGAATCTTATTGTCATCAATTATAGAATTGGCTTCTTCCGGGGATTTAATCTCAAAAGTTGCAGGACCACTTTGTTTTTTCAAATAGGTTACAATTCCTTCCGCTTCTCGAGGTCCTTTGTATTCTTGAACAACACTACCTCCATACCTCAGTATTTTGATTGTGGGGAAACCTCTGACCTCGAACTCATTAGATATGGCCTTATTTTGCTCTTCGTTTGCATCAACTTTTGCTAAGACAACCGGAGGATCACTTGTGCTTAGAACAGAAGCAGCTTTTTCATACTGTAAATTCAACAATATATGCCAAGGTGGAAACAGCACTTTAAGTAACACTTTCTAGTTATAAGCAAAAAGTTTATTCAAACAGATAATCAATAGATTCACACCTCTGGAGCAAGTTTCTTGCAGTGGCCACACCTGTAACAACATATCCAAATATCAGTGGGAGAACTCAGATCCAATAAATTAATTCGTTAAAACAGAAGATCGACTTTTCTCCTGCAATTATAGTAGTACTGAAACAAACGACATACTAATTGAAAACAAGTCAATACGATCAGTACTAGCAATACAATCAAATAATTCACCCTATTTCATTTCATCGGTAATTTATGATTCTCTCTGTTCTAGCTAGTTTACTCAACAAAAGTTAATCAAGTATATTCGTATCTAAGGTAGTAAAAACTAGTAAAACCAAATCCGTCAAAGTTTTGACTAGGAAACACGCACATCAAGTATAGTTCCACTACGCTAACCAAATCCAACGAATATGCAAAACAGGTAAAATACTATACTAAAATAGATGCAAATTCCTCAATCGAGAATAAATTGAGGCGGAAAATGAAATTCGAAAGCAGAGATGAGGTACCAAGGCGCGTAAAACTCGACGACGACGAACTTGTGCTTGGCGACGAATTCGGTGAAATTGGAATGGTCTAACGTCACCACAAACTCTTTGGACTCCGATTCCTCGGCAGTGGAGATGGTTGCGGCGACGGCGAAGGCGATCAGCAACAATGGCATCCAGAAATTGGATGACGCCATGGGTATTGTAGATCTCAGCTGGAAGAAAATCCTCTCAAATTCCGAACAACACTATACCCGTAGCCACGCGTTGGGATTTGGGGGTTTTATAAGGATTTAAGGTTCACGAGATTTTATAATGTGACTGTGACTGTGACTTTTATAGCATGTTAAATTACAACTATGTCCTTTCGTAACGAACGATGCTATTGAATCACTATTAAGTCAAATAAATATAGTTTCATTTACTACTGCTTTAATGATGCATTTAATATGGTTTGCTGTTTTGTATACTAATTTGTTTAATTCATTTATTAGTGCTCTCGAAATTGTCCCACCTGATCCTAATTTGGGAAAATTGAAATTACATATGTGGACAAAGCATCTAGTTATCAAATCGAATTCTTTTAGTAGTACTAATACTTAACTAGTTCAAATATAACGTATTTTTTCTTGTTTTGAAAATCCGTCCTCAACACACAACCCTTTCGCAAACCTCACACCCCCTAACCCTAAGCCTTCTGTCTTTGACATCAACACCATTTTGTTGGTCAAGAACGTCAGATGCAAGACTTTCGCCTCCCACAAAATCTCTACTAGGGCGAGGCGATGGCGGTGTGTGCATCAGCTGTTGATAAGGGTTTGACCATCTTCGCTTCCAACGACGAGGCGTTCAAGGCCAAGGATTCCCTAATTCTAATTGAAATGTACAACGTTCCATAAGATTTCCCTTTCTTATATTACTATATGTTAAAAAATGTTAAATGAGACCAAAAGAGACGAAATGGTCATAAAACTTTGAACACTATTCATACATCGGTTCAAGGGAAATGAGATTTTCTTTTTTATTTCACAAATACACTCATAAAAAGAGGTTTTAATTTTTTTTTAGATAAACAATTTGAAGACCTACTAATTTTAACAACTGATTCCAGAGTTTCATTTGGACCTCTCAAAATTCATAGATGAAGATCCCACCCATGAATAGGAAAGCCCATAAATCATTTTCTCTTCTCTTTCTCCTCTCTTTATGCTTGTTGCAAATTGCTAAAATGATGGGAAGAAGAAGAGTTCTGGGGTTTTTTCTAGAGTGGTCGCTGCGAACTTGTTAAAGAGTTTTTGCAAACCACATCAGACAAGTAAATTTTTAATTAGAAGAAATGATATAAATGAGAGCATGATGCAATTATCAGCCTGATCCCAGCTAGATTTAAAGAACGAACCCAGCAAATCAATAAATAAATGAAATCTCTGTACAAAACTAAGGAAAAACTATACTCCTTGGCTATAAAAAGGGCGTTACCGCAACTGATACTGATCTGCAGGCCTCCACGAACAGTCACGAATTCTCCCATATCGATCTTTACCAGCACGAGCTGAGAGAGGACCGTCTCCAGCTGGCACGCCCCCCGACTAAAACTAGTTGCCTAAAACAAATTTGGCTACAAAATTCTTCCATCTCATCTGCTTCTGCAACAACTGAACAATTTACATGTTTCCTTCACCGACTGGCTTGAACAGGAACACCAACTGGCTATAGGCGTGGAGCGCCTCGTCAAGAGGCCTTCCCAGGTTGCTTCACTCTGACGTGTTCGTGAGCTTTGACAGCTTCTGAGGTGAAGATCTCCAAGGCCTTGAAAATCGGGACTAGACCGCCCTTTAAACTCCCAGCAGCTGCGTCATGCACCAATTTCATAGCATCCTTGTGCTTCAGCCTCTCTTCGGTCAATTTGTGTTTCATGGAATCCAAGTCCACCTTCAGGTCATCCAGAGCCGACACCCCACTATTATTATCCGATGGGATCACTGATATTGCATCTTGATCTCGATCTATTTTCCCCCTCTCCATACGATTTGCTCTGAGGTGTTTCTCGTAATCCTTTGAAAGATACTCTGCTTTCAGCCTTTGACGCCCCTCGTCATCTTGTTTTTCCCATAGCTGGTGTAAGCTTGACGCAAAAGTATTCATGGCACTTGCCACCCTCGACTCAGAGATGGCTTCCATTGCCTGGTGCCAATCGTTGCAAATTACGAAGATGGGAGGAGCTCCAAGCCTTCCTGGGGAATAGGGAATGGGTCCATCTGGGGTCTCTTCTGGTTCGTACTGAAGACAGCGAATAAGCCACTCGTTCAAGGACTCAACATAAGACCTTTGAAAGCGAATCCAATCATTAAAACGTCCACACCATACACGAAGCTCCCTTTCAAGCTCAGTAGCAGCCCGCGAACTTGAATCTGCCTGCTGATCAATATTTAATTTAAGCCTCCGCATTCTACTCTCCATAACAGCTTGGAACTGCTTTTGATGGCACTTAAGCATTGCCTTCCACATTCTGGTAAGCCTGTATATCACATTATAAAGTTCATAAAAATGAAAACCAATTTAATGCAACACTTCCTCACTTTAACAAGAACACTGTAAAAGATCTGAGGCATCAAAAGTTACGACTGAAATATAACGCAAATAGAGTAGAAATTGAGATCGAGGAAGAAACCAATTTTGGAATGGCACCATATATCAAATGAATAAAGCATTTATTGAAGAGCTAGTAAATTGTCATTGTGTTAAATAGTAATCACGAACAAAAAAGCAAACAAATTATTTCAAATCACCTTCTGATCAAAAGTCGAATTTAAATAAATAGATGGGAATGAATTGCAAACTCTGAAATAGTGTTTATTATCAGCAATGGTTGTATGTTAAGAGAAAAAGCATTTGAAAACATCTTAGGCAAATAAGGTGAGATTTGAGTGCATCAGTTTGTGCAATAGCTATGTCAATATCACTGTATCATATTCATACCCATGAACTAATTCAGCAAGCTGGGGCTGCAATTCTTCATCTCTAAGCTTGTGTATTCTGCTTGAAATGGAATCAATCGCTTTGACGCTAACATCAAGCTTTGTAAGTAATCTTCTGATAGAAGCCCGAGCAGCATCCATCTTTCGAGCTTCGGCTCCTTCCTCATCTAAGGTTTTTAACCTCCTGTGCTGCTTCTCATACATGGTCCGGATTCTTTCTTCATCCTATAAAAGTAATAACCTATCAAAACTCAGAAAGATTGAATTGCAAGACAGGGCTTAAAACGAATTTAAAGGTGAAACTGAAAATATAATTAATAAGAAGCAGTCGCCAGTTTCGCGTGTGGGGAACTGGAACATATTCTTAGTTTAGTTTTACATCTCCAGAATCAATTTATTTGAGAAATCTTTTCCTTTTCTCTTACCAAGCTAAAATAGTTAATGAAGGGGAGTAATTAAGTTTCCAGTAGCAATCAAGAAACCAAAAAGCTAAATGAAATTACCTTCACTTCCTTGCATAACTTCTTCTCCCAAGCATATAGCTTATCCATAGTAGACGAGAGGTTACAAGCCATTGAGTTTACATCATTCCCAACATCTTCAAAGTAAGATTTTGCCATCTTCATAGTGCTGGAAGCTAACTTTGCAGATTCCTTTGAGGGGGAATCCCACAATGTCGTCGACGGGTGTATGAGATACAATATCCGGGACATCATTACTGTAAAAGTATGAATTAGTTTTAACAAAGCAGTCAGCATGACCAAAAACTACAGCAATATATTACAGTTTACATTGACAACCACAGGAACATAGAAACAAAAAAAACTACAGCACGCAACTTTTTAACAGATCAAAGAGGGGCAGCGCCATTGTCAAAATAGCAATCTCAGTAGTTACAAACAACACTGCGATATTGCACAGAAAGAAGGCAAAGTGATTCATAGGAAAACGTCAAGGAGTCCAATAAAAACATAATCTCGATTAGCAATATGTGAATGGCTGTCCCCATGTATGAACTACTAGCAGGACATGAAACTTGGCAGTTCATACATACACTTCAGAAATAAGGATGTAGATTCAGACTGTGCCCATCTTTATATTACCAAAGATTTTATGTACCGTAAATTAGCCGCAGCAGCTTCAGTCGGATATAAAGTTCTAGGAATGATAACAACAAGCAAATAGAATCAACAGCTAGTCATGAATCTTGAGACTTATGGAATGTTCAGCCGTTGAAATGATAAGATTTTGAAGTAGAAAACAGAAAAATTGAATTGTATATGCAGAAAATGACACCTTTTAGAAAGCTAGGCTGATAAGGCAGCTTCCCAACTTCAAGCATCATGGCCACCTCTTTCCCATAGCTAGAAGCAGTCTCAAAATCATCTCTAATCTCAGCAACAACTTCCCTCAGATCCCTTGTGCCACGAGGCGACGACAGAGTAACACTACTGAACTTTGAAGAATCGCCATCCTGCTTTGACGTCTCCTCCACATCAAATGTCACTCCTTTCTTCTTGCCAGCACCCTCATCCACACTCTTCACCACTATATGATCCGAGCTGCTTTTCTCATCCGTTAAACTAATCGAAGCGGTTTCCCCATCTACCCACGATGCCCCCTCACCATGTGGGGTTGTTGATATTGATGGCTTCACACTCTCTTCTCCATAATGTGAAGCCACTGATGGCTTGGGATGGTTCCCATCGTTATACGGTGGCATGGATGGTTTCTCACTCTCCTCACTACTCCAAGAAGGAAAAGACGTCGAACTACTATCAATCTTGTGCAGTGAAGCTGATCTAGAACTGCCCTTGCTTTTGGTAGATGGCACTGATCTTGAACTATCCTCACCTCTATGCAACCTTGAGCTGAACTCACTTCTCTGCGGCGGCTTTGATCTCAAATTACCATTCTCACTCCTATGCATCGGCACTGATCTTGAACTCGTCTCCTTATCTCTCCGCGCTGGCCTAGAATGAGGACTGCTCCCAGCAGAACTCACTTTGCCCCCATTAATAGCCTCCTTATACACTTCACTCTCAGTTTCCTCCTCCAATTCAGGTATCCCCTCTCTCTCCCTCACCTCCGTCGAATCCGGACTGCTGTAATTCGACCCGTAACCATACCCGCCTCCTGAGTAATAGCTACCGTACCCGATTTCAGCCGCACTGAACGGATCAAAGAAATCCCACGCCGAAACCTTCGGCGAAGGCGGAGGCGGCGGCTCCTTCTCCGGTTTCCCTCTCCCAATTTCCCTATCATCCATCCTCAGAGGCGAACCCGCCGGATTATAGCCGTAATTACCACCATACCCCGCCGGAGAATTCCAGTACGAATCGGAGTATCCGTAACTCGGCGGATCCTGAACCACCGTTTTAGCCGCCGGAGCTGATTTCTTCATGTAGTACACGTTAGGGTTACCTGAGAAAAACCAGGATTGCGCCGCCGCGGCCCCTTGCTGATTCCACGGATCCGGATAGGGCTCGCGCGGTGGAATCGGGTACTGATACGGATACGGATTCGGATTCGGATTGGCGAACGGGTCACTTAAAAAACCGTTACTATATCCAGTGTAAGTATCGTGTGGGAAACGAGAGGGATAAAATCCATCCTCGTTATTCAAATTCCTAGCTCTCTCTTCCGCGTGATTGCCGTGTTGATTATGCTGCCGCGCTTCGTTGCCATCGAATCCGCCGTAGTGATGGTGTTGATTGTGATTGTGATCTTCGGAACTGTCATCTTCCTCATCGGAGGAATCCGATAGATTCAAATGCGACTCGGATTCGTCGCCGCTGTGCAAATGCAGGGGAGATTCGGCGCCATTGCCACGGTTCTTCTTCGAGCTCGGGGACAGGGTGATCGACGGCGAGGAGAAGGACGACGACGACGACGGCGCGGTGATGAGCTCCTCGTCTACGAACTTCCGGAGCGCGTCGCCGACCTCCTTGAGCGAGCGGAAGTAGGAGACGTGGGCGGCGGCGAGGGCGTAGCGGTGGTTGGCGGCGGCGCGCACGAGCTCGCGCCGCTCGCGGCAGCGGATTACGAGCGGTAAATCGTCCTCCTTCGACGCGCTGCAGCCCATTGGTCAAAGCGCGTCCGCAGCAGCAGCAGAAGAAGAAGAAGAATGCTCCTCCGATTGCATCTCTTTTTCTAGAGAGAGAGGGGAGAATGAGAAATTTCCATGGCGGTGTGGGTTTGTTCAGCTATACGGCGTGGTACAACTCATAAAGGGGGAAGTACAAGTGCGCATTGGATTCTGCTGTAGCGAATTTTGGGTAAGAGATTTTGGGAAAGGGGTTTTTGGAAGCTTGTTGATGTTTCCTGACCGTCGGATTTCGAGATTCATCCTCCGCCGTCCACTTAAATACGGATCTTCATAAAATATGGAAGTAAAAATCCACCTAAATATTAATGCAAAAATAGTTATACGTATTTTGGGATGTAGATTTTGTTACGTGTGTGACATTTAATTTGGAAAATTGCTCGTGTGATTGTTTATGGAATAATAATAAATGGTGTTCTATAATAATTATTCCGTACGTATATTAAAAATAATTTTTTTTAATAAATACATTGTTTTTCTTTGAATGAATACGTGTTGAATGAGTTGAAAAATGTTCATTTATGTATGTGAAATTCCGAGAAATGAAGAAAGAGATGACTTCTGCTTCGAGACGTGTGACAAGAAAAATATACATATGGAAATTGGAGAATAATATGTTTGTCTGCAATTTGGAGTCCAAGCAAGTCATTAAATATATGTACATTGAAATTAATACTACTACAATAATTTTTTTCTTAAATAACAGTTCATTTAATAAAATATTATACTACTTCTATGGAGTATACACACATTGCTGACAAATATATAAGGTGTTACTTTATGGCAACGTTAAATTTAAGAAATAGTATAAATTAAAAAAATGATCAAATATACTATCTATCGTATTTTTAAATATTAATTTTATAAATAAATATGAATTTATTAACAGAATGTGAGATTTGAAAATGGATTGACACATTTAATGACAAACATCATAAACTGACAAATTAGAACATTTATTAATAGACATGGGAAATTATTTTTACCTCGAATCATAATAATCCATTACGAGAAAATGGCGTCTACAACCACATTTCTTGAGCATGCATCGGCGCACTTTATTACCAAATCACGGAGATGGAGGTCGTTAAACATGTCACTTGCCCTTATTTTATTTTAATAATTTGAACAAATTGTATTTTATCAAAGACTGAAGGAGTACATATTATTATGTACTTAAACCTTGCAGTAATATCAAACACGGTGTCCATTCTAATTACAATCCCACTTTTGTAGTAAGTCATTTTTGACAGAATGTACGATGTTTTTATTAATTAATTTGTTGAAACATAAATTAGTTTATTGAGAAGGTATTTACGGTAATACTACATCCTTAAATTATTTCTACCCATGCAAAAGTATGCAATGAACTCTGATTAGCAAAATAAAAGATCATATGCCATTATGTACGTGAGCAAAATAGGTTAATGAATAGTTATGGAATATAAAATTGCGAATGAAAATTTTTGGAGTATTTTTTTATGCAAGCTTCTGATTTCTGTATACCAAGCACATATCCTTTTTAGTCTATTATATTTTTAAATTTGAATTTTTTTCTCTCTTTAATAATATGTAATTCATTCTCTACTAACAATAATTTAATTACTTATTCTTGAGTGACACGAGATTTTAAGATTGTTAAGTGCGGTAAGTAAATAGTAAAATATAATTAAATATTTTAATTAGAAGAGGGAAGAGATATGAGATGATTTATTTCTAAATATAAAAAGTGGATATATTGAGAGTGACCAACTAAAAAAAAGAAAGGTGGACGTCTTGAAGAAGATAGATGAAGTATTTTTTTTCTTTCTACTTCTCTCTTACTTTAACAATTATGCATTTAAACTTATGTCCAATAAAAAATATATATTCTTGTGGGACCAAAAAGTATTTGGTAAAACCATTTATACTACTTCCTCTGTCCCAGCTAAGTTGATTCGTATTCTTATTTGGGATGTCTTAACTAAATTGAGTCATTTATTCTTTTAACAAAAAAATAAAAACATCCAATCACTTTTACTTTACTTTACTATCCACTTTACTCTCTCTTTATCTTTTTTATTTTATTCATTTTTTTTTATTTTTGACACAATTTTTTAATCTCTGTGTCCAAAAAATATGTCTTTAACTTAACTGGGACAGGGGGAGTATGAAATATCTATTGAAATTAGAGCATCCGCAATGGTGCTTAGGCCAGCAATAGGCCAGCCATTCTCTCCCGTGCAACGTCAGCACCTGCCACATCAGATTTAGGCCAGTCATAGGCCAGCAGCAATAAAAATAATTCAAAATATACTACATTTACGGAATTAAAATCACGATTAAATTACCGAATTAAATTTACGAGACATATACGGGAAAATTCATTAATTTTATTTTTAAAAAAAAGTACATTAACTAAAAATCAAAAAAATTACATAATAAAAAAAAAATCCGGGCTTTCACACACGAGCCACCACCCCACTCTACTCCTCACTAATTTATTAAAAAAATACATTAAAAAATGTTAGTATGCCTTGAATCCGTTATAGTTTGCCGCTAGCCGAACATGTTTCTGTTTTAGGTATTAATTTTGTATTAGGCTAGTTGTTGTTGTCCATCGCTAGATGTTGCTCTTGTACAGAAATTTAGAGATAGAGAAAATCGCGTTTATATAGTTTTTCAAAAATTTAAAAAAAAAGAATTAAAAAAAAAGAATTAAAAAAAAAAGATTAAAAATAGCGCTGGCCGATCGGGCCGCCACAATGGCGGCCAGCGCATCGGCTAGCGCACCGGCCAGCGCCCACCAATCGGCCAGCCCACGCCGATCGGCTCGCCGGTTAGCCGCTCGCCGCCTCCAATGGTTCGGCTAGCCGATCGGCCAGCGCGAAGAATCGGCTAGCCGATCGGCTAGCCGACCATTGCGGATGCTCTTAGTTTTGATCTGAAAAAATAATTGAATTAAATTAAATAACACTCATTTTTAAAAGATAGAGAGAGGGAGAGTGTCAGAATGTGGCAGTAGAGGAAGCCTCGCGAAAGCCGCCATTGGTGGCGGAGTGCTGTCATTACAACTCTATCCATCATTACTCCTCTCTCTAAATTTTCATTATCTGTCTTTTCCCTTTCACTTTTTACGGACAAATTTCATAAATTATGCTGTCTGTTTGCTATGAAGTATGAACATATTGTAGAAATTTCAAAATATTAGTAATAAAATTTGTAATGGGTTTTTCAACTCTCGTCACTGCAAAAAAGAGAAGTGTTCAGACTTCACAGAGGTAGACCCCAAAATCCATGTAGTGGACAAACATCTTGACTACTCCTATTTGATAATTTTGGAGCTTATCTTAATTTCACATATACTACTGATAATAACTTTAATATTGTAGATAAATTAAGACTATTGACTTAGGATTTGGATAAATAAAAAAGAAAGGAGAAAAAGATTATTAAACCATGATGTCAATTTGTGAATTGGTCAATATGAATATGTGAATTTGTGGTTATCCTGGAATAGCTTTCCCATCACAAAAAATTCATAGTGCTGAATTTGACATTGACCGCTAACATGTCTTATCCTACGGTACTCTCTCCATTCTATAGTAGACACGTTTCTTTTCGGCACGAAGATTAAGAAATATTGTGTTAGGTAAGTTAAGTAAACGAAGAATAAAGTGGAAAATGAAAAAGGTAGAGAGATGAAGAGAGAAAAAAGTAAGAGATAGTAAAGTAAATGTGTTGATTTTTCCTATAAAAAAAAATGACTCTATTATTATAAAACGTACCAAAATAGCAAAATAACTATATTACTATGAAACGGATGGAGTATTAATTTTTTCTATTGAAAAAAATTCAAAATGCTGAATTTGCCATTGATCAATAAAATGCCAGCAAGTAAAAGGTTAGCATATCAAATTAAATTGAATTAAATTAAGATTTTTTTTTTAATTTCAGATTCAAGTAATTCCTCAAACCATTTTGAGGTCCAATCGATTTATTTACTTTCTCAGTTAATTGTTATTTCCTAATATTTTACACCATTGTAAATAAAATAACAAATCATCAATAATTATAGAAGAGTTTATAAGGTATGGTAAATAAGAAATCATTTGTGAGGGATTTAGAGTGTTTATAGATGATTAATCAGTGCGATAAATAAATGCACGATTCATGTGGCGCACACAATGCGATGCACCGCGACAAAAGACTGGCCAACTCGATGATGAAGATACGGGGAAATGGTTGAACCAAATGGGATCGAGATGTCGACCAACCGACCACCAATATATAGTGTTATGGACTCAATATCTCACATCGGTTGTAAAAGAATAATGAATTATCTCCTCTAATGGACAATTTTTTTGAGATAAGTTCTCATGTTTGGTCCATAATATATGAGGCTCCTAAAATTACATTAATTTTGGCATTTGAAATTATCGACAATCGCTATGCTATAACCCTCTTGGGTAAGTATATGCTTCATTCGTTATCAATTGCCAACTACGGACATCGTACTGCGTCTGCCTTCCGGTATTAACGACGACCTTATTCCTAATATCCGACTCCATTAGTTATACTTATTGAACCATGTTAATAATTGGGATGAAACGAAGACATGGAGTATGTGATTGAACTTGTCGGTAATGATATTATCTAGTTTGAATAGCTAATAATTTCATAATGCCCTACTATTACTATTTGTAATAATTTGTATAGTAAATCCATTCAGTTCTTAGTAGACGACAAATGTATCGATCGAATAGAGAATCTATATGATATGCACCTCACTTTTAACCATGCTTTATCGCATGATTTAGTAAAAGTAGTTTTAATTTCAATATTATGAATAATTACAGTTATTTAAAACAGGAAATAAAAGAAATTTTAATTAATTTATAATGTTTAAACATTGAATATTAGCAATAACTTTTTTTTTTTACTTTTCATAGTTGTCTCATACTCCCTCCCTCCGTCCGTGAATAAGAGTTCCGTTTTTTCATTTTTGTCCGTCCGCGAATAGGTGTCCTGGTTCACTTTTACCATAAATAATAATAGGATCTCACATTCCACTAACTCATTCTACTCACATTTCATTTAAAACTAATACTATATATTAGTGGGATCTCTATTCCACTAATATTTTTTCACCCACTTTTTCAATATTTTTTTAAAACCCTTGCCGCTTAAGAATGGGACTCTTGACAATGGACGGAGGGAATATGTATACAAAATATATCCTTTGTTGATGCACAAAGCGGCACCATTTCATTAAAATATGCGAATTTTATTTTCTTCACTTTTCTTTTCTTATTTTGATAAAGTCACTTCTTATTTTGATAAAGTCACGTTGTTTTAAGTATCAACAAAAAAAAAACATCATTTTATACAAGACAATTAAATTAAAAAGTATGATATTTCGTTTTCAAATATTATTGCAAAAAATATTTGACTACACATATTGGGAATTAAATGCTACTACTATTATCCCAATAAAAAGACAAAATACTTTATAAATCTGGTTTTGAATATTCGATAGAAATGATGCTGGGCTTCAAAAGGGAGATACACAAGTGGGCCCTCCAAACTCAAGTAGTATGGCCCACCTTTTCGGCCCATATTACACTTTTCTGACTTTTTTTCTATAAAGAATAGGATCTTTTTACGGTCTTGTCACGCAAAAAGCGCATTTTCTTTTTAGCTTTAAAACGTGTTTTGCAGAGAGTAGTTAAATTATCAACCTCTCCTTTTTGTGTGTGGGGTATTTAGAATGTAAATAATTAAATTGAAAGAATCTTAATGTTGGATCTAAGTCAATTATTGTCAAAATCATGTATAGTTCACTAAAATGACTAGTTGATGTTAAGAGAATAGATTTATTAATTATGCTTACTTCAATCATTTTCAGCCACTATAATTTAAAACCCTTATTCTTGTTCTTATGTAAAATGACAAAAATCTGTATTTGAGAAATGAGAGAATAACCTTTGATTATAACAACCAATTACCTTATTTGAGAAGTTATGTAATGCTCGCCTATTTATTTAGTAAACTGTGGTTATTTACACTTCCAACTTATGAAAATGAGAGAAATGTTTTGTTAATTAAACTGCATTTTTTTTACATTTATTTAACATAAACAGGGAGTATAATATAGATGCACATTTTGTCTCACACACTCATCTTTTCACGAACTTATATACCTTCCACACATACAGTTCACTCTCCATGTATGCACTTTAGGTTTGGCATGAGTTTCAATACGTAATTAATAAAGTAAGAGATGTACAAAAAAAAAGTAATTAAAGTATTGTTAAATAAGAATGTGCACGTCACAGATTTTTCATAAAATGAAAGTGCATTCTTGTAGGATGGACTAAAAAGGAAAGACTGCATATTCTTATGGACGGATGAAGTATCAAAATGAGGTGGCTTGTTGTCATAACATACTCCCTCCCTACATCTTTATTTTTTAGTCCGTCCACAAGAATATGCACTTTCTAAATATAGAAACTCTATTCTATCTACTGAGGTGTGACTTATTCTTTACTAACAATCTTTTAATTATCTTTTCTTTCTACTTCTCTCTTACTTGACTGATTATGCACTAAAACCCCAACCAAAAGTGTATATTCTTATGGGACGAGCACTTGATTTGATAGAGTAGTTTTTATTTTGATTATCTAAATTTCTACTCCCTCCGTCCGTGAAATATTATCCAGTTTTACCATTTTGATCCGTTCGTGTGAAAAGCTGTCCATTTTTTTTGTTTCTATTTTTGATAAATGGACCACACTTTCTACTACTAACTAAAGACACTCACATTCTATTATAAAACTAATATATAAGTGTGAGGCCCTCATTTCACTAACTTTTTCAATATACTTTTCTTCACATTTCTTAAAACTCATGCCGAATAATATTTGATAGAGGAACGGAGTAACAAAATAATACCCTCCCCCCATCCCACATAAATGTGGGCCCAAAAGAGACAAAGGTCTTGGAAGTCATGTGAATGAGAGTATTACATAGATATAATCCAAAAATAGACACGCCATACAATACACGCATCCACATGCAATGCCCATGTGCTCACTCAGTGCTTCAGATCTGGAAACTCAACCCCACCCCCAACCCCAAATACTCTCACAATTTCACTACTAATTTAAATTAAAATTTTAAAAAAATCAATAAATATAAACAAATGATGTAACGTGGTGGTTGATGTAGTGTACATCTGCTAATATGCTAAACGGTATTCAGATCTTTAAGTACCACAAGTTAACCTAATCCCTAACAAAAAGCAGCCACTAATTTGCTTCTAATCATATTAGCACTTTGCATAATTATTTAAGTTGGGTACATCTCATGCTACAGAAATTAATACTGTACAGCTTTTGGATAGTCACTCATATTAAATTTATGTACCTCACTCTATACTATACGTACAAGAAACATAGTAGTATTAAATACAAACTGATATGTAGCAATCAATATTTTGGTTGATAGCCCTGCCTCTTAATATCAGACAATCAACACTGTTCATATTATTCTGTGTACTATATGGATCTACAGAGACATATGTAGCATCTTAGCTGTGAGTGACACTAGGTGAGATTCAAAATGTTTGAATTCATTTTTATTAGACACCCTATTCTCTTTAATTAATTGGATAGAGTGATGCATAGTTAAACTAAAATTGTAACCTCTTTAATTATTTGGATATTGTGATGCATAGCTAAACTAAATCAGATTGATCATTTCAATTTTCGAAACGCTAACTTATTACATGGGCTGAAATGACATCTTGGTTCTATCAGTCAGGTTTTTACTAGAAATTTTGGAATCATATAAGCGATTGGTCGTTAATTTTTCCTTAAAATTATAAAATATAAACAAATAAAATTGGAATCGCGAATTTACTTGTCAAAGCAGTTTTGGTTCTGTGTGAATATACTTGTGACGCCAATTATGGTTTCACTTCTCTTAGGACCTCACCTCCTCATTTATAAGCACTTGTTAAGATGGATCAGCAGAGTATTCGAATTTCAGATTCTGACACCTAGAGGGATAAGCTCTCCCCAACGATGTTTCATGCCGAGAGTTAGCTTTGTTTGTGCCTTGTGGAGACTGGGTATATATTGACACTTTTGAATTAAGTCTTTGTATGTTTTGTACAGCTCTGATCACTTGGTGGGGATTGACCTTTCGACTTGTTTTTACATCTTTTCTGCTTTGTTCTTCTTCATAGATAGAGTAAGTAGATGACTGCCATGTTTGGTAGACTAATCTCTTGTTAGTTTATTTTGATTGGGTGAACACCTTCAAACCTATTTTCAAAACTTTGATTGTCTTTTTAGTATGGACAAATTGAAAATCAATCTAACCCTAATAAAAAAAAAATTTAAAACCCAAAAATGTCATGTTTCCTCATGATATTATAATGCTTATCTCTGTGCACCATGCAAACATCCTCGTACTTGTCGTTCCTCATGGTATATTTCTTCTCGTTTTCTCTCATCTTTTATTTTTCTTTCAATAGTGGGTGAGGGGCATGCCTAGGTGTCACGTTATTAGATGAACGAATCTGGGCTCGACCAATTATTACTAGTAGTTAAAAGCACATAAAGGTAACATCATCAATTGTATGAATATTACTTATATATGTTAAATGTTTATATAATTTAGGTGAAATATAATCATTAAAAGACGTAAATGACGTAAATTTAGTAAAAAAACATTCGGACTCGATCTTTTATGTTAGAAATCGCATTCCCTATATTACTCTACTTTATTTAGTCATTTCTATTTCTATTCGTAGTTATATATTCATGTTTTTAATAAATTAATGAAATAACATAAATCAGATTGTAGACTAAGGAGCATGCCTAAACTCTATATGGGGAGTGTTATATTGTTTACTCAATACCTAATTGCTAACAACAATTAAATAATAGCCATTAGATATTCAAATTAAGGGCCTAGATCATCAACCACGAAATGTCAATACGATCAACAAAAAATGTCAATAAAGCCATAGGATTAATTCCATAAAATATCAATAGGGGTACTAATGTCAATTAACTACATATTTAGTTATAACTAACTTTTAAAAGAAATCCCAAAACGTTAAATTCATATAACATATATCAAATTAAAGATAATTTTATAAGGATTCCAACGATATCATACATGCATATGTTCCGACGTCAAAATTTGAAAAAAAATTCGAATTTTTTTCAATTTTTTCGTAAAGCAGAAATGTCAACATATTATATAAAATATGTCAATATAATACATGTAGAATGTCAATATAAGCAATGAGTTAACATTCTCAAAGCATTGTGTTGACATTCTCAAAGCATTGTGTTGATATTTCCGAAACACTATATTGACATTTTCATTTAAAACCCTAATTTGGCATTTTTTTTTTAATCTTTTTTTATTTTATTAATAAAAACGAAAATTGCACATGGCAAATTGTAGACCACACATTTTCTAAAATCCTATGGCCTTAAATTAGTTGTAGTTAGCAATTAAGTGATGAGTTAGCAATTAATCACTCCCCAACTCTATATACAATAATTAAAAATATTATTAGTAATTACTTGAAAGAAAAGTAAAATCTTAAAAGCATGTGGGATCTACCAAAAACCGAATTTGGTGCACCATTCGAGTGAAAAGGTGTGAAGACCACACCAAATTTGATCATGATTGAAATAGCCCTTATGCATCCTCTTATTTTATTCTATGGATTCCACCTAACCCTATATACATGATTATTGTATACTCGAAAGTGTTACATTCTTATGAAGTTGAATTTAGCGGAAATGATCAGTGAATATATTTGGTACTCTCTCCGTCCCAAGAAAGATGACCCCTTTCTTGGACGGCGCGGGATTTTATGCAACTTTATTTTGTGTGTTGAGAGGAGAGAGTAAAGTAAGAGAGAGCGAATAAAATAGACATAAATGTGTTTCCATTTTAAGTAATAAGTCATCTTAGTTGGGACAAACTAAAAAGGAAAGTGAATCATCTTCAATGAGACGGAGGGAGTACTACATTTCCTAATACGAAAATATAAAATACCAATTTATAATATAGTCTATTTTTCATGTCATAGTTGTATATTAGTAGAAAATAGATCACAAACATATTAGGTGATTCTTTCCATAATTTTATTGATAAGTGTGAAAGGAAAACAAGACTCATCTAGTCGTTAAATTTTTTCCCCGTGGATGAAGGTTTTTTCTCCTCGTTGATGTAAATAAAATTCGACTTCATTACTTTCATTCACATGATGAAGGGTGTTATTCGAATCATGATTGGATCTATTCAAATACCCTATCTTGCAAGGCCCAATATTATACAATCAGACACCTAATATACTATATGCCTTTTCTTTTTAAGTAGTACCACTAATAAAGTATTTGGGCTAAGTTTAGTTTAGACATCTAATGAACTTCAACATATAAGATGTTGCTACAGTTTATAAATTGTCAAGAGTGTTGGATGATTGAGCTTATGGGCTTCGGTTCAAATATAAAATAGACTTTTGGGACTTTATTTTCTAGATAATCTTATAATCAACAATCTAACTCATACTCCCTTCGTCCCGCTTTAGCAATCCCATTGACTTTTCTGCACTCGTTTTGTAAAAATGATAATAAATAGTTAAAGTGGAGAAATAATAAAGTAGAAAAGAGAATAATATAGAGAAGAGTCTCATCTACATTATTCTCTTTTTTACATTATTATTTTTCCACTTTAACTATTTATTATCATTTTTACAAAACGAGTGCAGAAAAGTCAATGGGACTGCTAAAGCGGGACGGAGGGAGTACTATGGTTTATTATTTTCTTTCTAGAAGAAGAAAAGAGAAGAGCAGATTGAAACTTAGGCAAATGCAAGTAAGAGAAAAATGTGTATCTTCCTTCTATAAGAAACACCAAACCCGTTTTCAGTTCACAATCAAAGACGAAACCAATGCCAAAACAGCAACCACAATCATGATATTAAGGAAATAGTTTGATTGGAGAGGCTTATCTGGAGACCCTCCAAAGCCTTCGTACTCCGCTCTAATCTTTTGTTTCATAGCATCCGAGAGTTCTCTCTGCAATCCAAATATAACACTCATTGAATTTATTCTTCTCCATTAAAACTTCCAGATTTTAGTTATGCTGTTCACACGGTTGCTCACTCGTGTTATTATTCGTAACAACAACTAATAGTAGATACTTGTATTCAGTTTTAGTCCTGCAGCAGCCATAAAAAGTGATAGATTAAAGCATGCGCTATTACTTTTGCCAAAAAAGCATTTCAGGATGAAAGCAAATAAAATGAAAAAGATATAAGGTTATGAGAAATTTAGTATACACTATAATTGATTCTCACCTTTCCCGTTGAGTACTTGGCTGCTACAAATTTCTCTGGCTGACCTTTTGCAGGACTGTCATCTAGCGAGAACCCCTGTACAGAAGAGTTGTGAGCGTAGCACTTCAATGCAATTACTAATCTAATAACAGGTAAAGGTAAGATAAAACACTAATAACAAGAAGCATGCTTAGTTTGATATTCAGGATCTTCTGAGAAAGAGTTGTTCAGGTAGTTCTAAAGTAGCCTCAGCGTAGTACTAAAGTAGTAGATGAAAGAATATTTTGCAGTAGGATTCTTATACTTTTGTAAATGTTTAATGTCATCTATGCTTTTTTAAGAGTCGCTTATCAATAAAAGAAAATTTGGGTAATGAGGGAGAAAGGAACTCCCTGTGAACTCATTTCATTGTGAGTTTCAGCAAGCTTAAATAAAAGAGCAAATGATGAATAAGCACATGCATAGATACCTCAGCTGGGTCAAATTTAGCTCCAAGATTGCTCAGCTTAGCATGGGCCTCAGCATAATCTTTAAAAAATGCATCTTGGTCTGCAGCATACTTCTCCGAATATTCCTACAAGGGTGCAACTTACTCTATGTAAGCACTGGTAGAGTTGGTGATTGAGATAAATTATGAACAATGAAACAGACAGAAATCATATGCAATAAAAAAATATGAACGAGGAAAATAGAAAGAAATCCTTGTTAGGCCCTACAGTGAGATGCTAACTGGAACTCCTCTTGGAAGCCTACAGCGATGCTGTCTCAAAAACCATACTAAAGTGATGATTTTAAAACCCTAACTCACTAATAACTATTCATATTCAAAGACCAAAAACTTGAAGCCCACACAAAAGCACGATCCATCTCTTTATTCTAACCCTCAACAACTTAACCCTAAATAACTAAACAAATTAAGGATATAAACAAACATGATGAATGGTATCACAAGTCATTACATCTCAGAAAATAATTAGTTATATGTTTTTGTTTTTCTTGTGTTATCATGTTATTTTACCTTGAATGAAGGATCTTCAAATAGGACTGCATCAGTAGGTAGAACTAGCAGATCCTCATCTCTTCTTTCTTTAATATCCTATGTAAAAGGCATGGAAAAGAAATATGAGTAAATTGTACTGACACCAAACCATAAGAACTCACATCATCATTTTTCCTGTATCACCTTGAAGTAGGAATTTTCAAATTTTAGCCACTGTGCTGTCCATGATTGTCCTCCAGGGGCCCCTGGTCCGTCTTTCTGTAATGCAAAGCAAATATGCTAATGTTTCACAAACACTAAGATCTTTTTTCATATTTTGAAGGTTGGAACATTTTTAGAAAAAAATAAGTTCAGAAATATATATACCCTTTTATTATCATTTAGGTTATTTATTTGAGTTCTTTAGAACTTCCCAAGCTATGACAGCTCCCCACTATCAATCTTTTACAAGTTAAAACCAAACCACATAACACACTGAAGTAGAATATTTAATCTACAAGTAAACTGTAAACAAATGTCAACTTTCAATACCGTGTATTTGGTCTCTGGTTTACCCCATCCACTGCGATCCGGACGTGATCTTCCAAGAGTGTGTGCACCAGAAAGAGCAACTATTTCCTGGGAATTAAAAGGATAATCAATTAAAAGTCTTATAATGGAAAATAATTATAATGTCAAAGTTAAAACAAACAATTACCTTATCATTCAAGCCCATTCTGTAGAAGACGTCACGTAAATGTGAAGCAGGGGAAGGTGGGCCAGCATCTAATAGAAGAAAATATTAATAAGAAGAATTGAATCTAAAGCTAGTAGAAGAAAATAGTAATAAGACAAATAAAGTTGATTGTCAGGGCCAATAGAGGATTATGCTACATACGTTGAGAAAAGTGTGATAGCATATAGTAAAATTCCGTGTTTCGCGAATGACATGAGAAAGAGGACATCATTTGATAAAGGGGGAAAAGATATGGAGTACATTTGTAGACCTTGATGTCGAAATATATACTGTTAAAAAGACCCAGATGAAATATTTCAGTCATATTAGATGCTTCTAGAAACAATAAACTGGCTAGTTGCATAATGTTCTGTATTTGAAGAACAAGCCTAACTACCACTAAACTTTTCCTAAGTAGATAGTATACTCTCCAAAACTCTATCTTGTCTAATTATCAAGAGCAAGGAGGTCTGTTCCTTAGCTTTAAAGCATTAGAACAGTGTAGTAGAACCATCAACATAAAAAGGATACCACTACCAGTCACAGCACACACCACCATCTACTTACAGGCATACAAATGAAATAAGTAGCATCATTTGACCACTCCTTATGTAACAGGTTTAGGCTCTCAGAGCACATTTTAACACATATCGGTTCAATGACACCTCTGTTCTAGGAATTTTTTTTTTTTTTTTTTTAAAGTTCTGCACCGTAAAACCATTTCTTAAAGGGTAAAACCCCTCCATTCTAAGAATTTTTTTTTTTTTTCAAAGTTCAGCACTGTAAAAGCCCGAATTTAAAGTTTGGCAGTTGTTTTACCAGGGAGCCTTCCTTCTTCAGGGCATTGTTCAGGTCCAGATACATCTACTCTTCCATACTTCATAGGAATCTTGGGGCCCCCAGCTTCCTGTAGTACTTAATAATTGTATTAATCTAAATTTCTGCATCAGGTTGAAAATTCAAGCAAATTGAACCAGAAGTCCAGAAGAAAGGATCAACCTCTATAGCAGTAGCACTAGCCAATTGAAATAAGTCTGCATATGTCACATTGGAATACTTGTCCTTGATGGGCTGAAGAAGCTTAAGAGCATTGACAAGACCTGTACCACCCAAAAATGTCAAGCAAATAATTGAATAAACAAACAAAAACCTATAAATAGGGGCATCTTACCAGCATTTGCTCCATGTTTCAGTTCTATTTCAAATCTTAAACTTCCATTAGCACCACCCCTTTGCGGCCACTCCTCAATGTTCTTGTTATATGTACCCGCATCATGCCAACCTAGCCGAACCTATATAAGAAAGACGAAGATAATATGTAACGTACTGCATTTTTGTTCATGATTTTTTGCGTTACATCTCAGACACCTCAGTACACATCCGAGGTGACTCAGAACCCTAACCTAATGATTGGAGGGGAGTGTCTTCTCAACTAAGTGATAATCAACAATCAGAACAGTGAAATTGATAAGACCAGTGATTTAAAAGAAACATGAAAGAAACACTAGTGCTGCCCCCAATTTCTTTAGTATTGATAAGACCACTGATCTTCACCTCTATTTACCGAGCCTAACTGCCAAGTTTTAGAAACTTGATATGAATTTTCTTTATACCCTAAATGCCATTTTATACCATAAAATCCAGCTGGTTAAACTAAATTTAGTTTCCTTTCGATACTTGGTTGGTTGAGGAAATACAAAGTGATCGTAAATAGTTCCGCAAATGTAAATAAAAAATGCAAACGATATCAAAATCTGCTATAGAAACCAGCATCCAATACGAAACCTCAGCTGAACAATTATTAGGCCAAAAAAAAGCAGAAAAATCAGCGGCGATAATTTTACCAGTATAGGATGACAGAACTTAGTCTTCAGAAGCTCTTTGATATCCTCACGCGCACTCTTCAGCTGATCGGGGTCCGACGCCGCGCATTTCGGCGGCGGCGCAGTCGAATAGCCAATTCTGCCAGTCGATAACCGCCGCGCGGTGCTCTTCTACATTTTCAACACGCAGTTAATACGAATTTCGCACGCGCGCATAATCGAGAGAAACAAAATGAACGAAATACCTGGGGAAGGAAAATGCGCGAGAGGAGAGGCGACGATCTGAGGGAACCGAGAGAGACGGAGGGGCGGTAGGAGAGCCTGGCGGCGGAGGTGGAGGCTGAAGGAAGAAAGCGAGTAGCGGCGGCGGCGGCGGCGGCGGTTGAGAGAGAAGCCATAGCTGCGGAAGTTGAATGTGAGACGTTCAGTCGTTTGCTGTGCAGTGGTGACCTTTTGTTGCGGGCCGCGTGTTCTCTCCTGTTCTCTTTCCTCCAATTCTATCAAGTAATTTCTAATTTAAATTATGTTTGTGTAGAAGTTTCTTTTGCTTATTAGTAATGGATTTGTTTTTAATCACTTTTTGTTGGTAGAATTAAATCGAAGTATCATTGTTTATAAGATGTAGGGAACTTATCTATCTATATATAGTCGTATTTTAACTATTCATAGTCGTAGCAAATTCAAGACTTGATTAGTAGTAACTTTTTGAAATTTTCTTTCTAACATAATATTCCTTTCATTCCATGAAAATATGAATATTTTTCTTTTTTGATCCCCATAAAAATATTTCATTTTCATTTAAAAAAAATTCTCTCAGACTCATTAACCATAACATTAATTTATTTGGTACTACTACAACTTATGCTACTCATTAAATATTAATAATAATAAATATATAGAGAAAGAGAGATAGCGTTAATTGTAAACTAATCATGATAGCATTGTTGTTATGATTTATTGGTGTAGTACAATTTATTTATAATCTAATTTTTGCCACACCATAGAGTGTCCAGCACATATAGTGCTGAGCATAGTCAAAATCTATTTATAGGAATGCAAACTAAAAATTCGGTGAAAATCGACTATTTAAAGCCTATTATTCCAATAAATATAAAAATTATAAAAAAAGAACTGCAGCAAACACACATAATCTAGGAATTACTTAGTTTAATTTAACCATTGCTACTTAATAATTAATCAAAACTACTATTCTACTGTGGATCATCAGCCATAGGTACTATAAATTAATAAGGAAAAAATTTATTATGAACTATAGCTGCTCACTACTATTTGTATCAAGAACTTACAGATCTTGTTTGAGAATATATCTCTGTATATGTGTTCATAGCAAATAATCTTGTTTTCTCGTTTTGAATTGTCCATAAAAATTTATCACTTTCTAGTTTTGATTATCGACCAGTATAGTGCAACGACACAGCTGTTCAGACGAGTATACTCCTCCCTCCGTGGCAACTGAGCCATCAACGTTTACAATAGCAAACCTCTGCAACCACCTAATATATTTCCAATAACCCACTTCTCGTCCTGCTCCTAATCTCATCTAGGCTAAGCTATATGACTCAGAAGTCGCGCCAGTTCCAATTTTAACTTACCGACTACTTGTTTCATGGCTTTAATTTGAGCCGCAGACCCTACTCTGGAAACAGAGATACCCACATTAATGGCAGGTCTGATTCATGAATCTCTTGTCGGTTCGAGAAATTAAGAAGATTTGGCACGACAAATAATCTAACTGACAAAAGTCTACCTTAGTCCGGCAAATAATCTATCAAAGTTTTCATCAAGTAAAAAAAACAAAAACTGCACCTGGAAATACTTGTAACTAAAGATCCAATCAATGTAATCAAACAACACCACCATAATTTGTGAAAATATGTTTCGAAAATAGCGGAATTTCACAAATTAAGTGGAGAATAAATTTAATCGATTATTATAATGAAGTGTTTTAGAAGACTCCATATTAATCGTTCGATAAAAAGACTCGGTAACGACACGACACCGGCTACTCTGACGCAACACCAACTCCTCCTTCGGTCGCACCCACAAATTAAGAATTCTTGGATCCACCATTGACAATCGTATGTCTATTGAATGTGACACGTATGAGGTTCAACATTTATATTAATATGTGAACAAGACAATTTGAGAAAGAATAACTTAACATAAAGAAAACACAACATATTCTCTGGAAATAATAAAGTTTGATTAAATTACAAACAAATTCGACAAGAAAATTTATGAGGTAGCATATTAACATCACCTATACTCTTTAAAGAAGTAACTGAACATGAAATAAAGCACAACATACTCTACGATAAGAATTATATATGACCAAACAAACAACTAACAAATTTGCCTGCAAAATTTTGCATATAAACATCAACTAAACCTTAAAGCAGCAGCTTGTGCCCGATCGCCACTTCAAACAAGCCAGTTGAGAGTAATATTCCCGAGCCAAATAAGAAGAGGGAACTGCGCCAAGGCAATGAAGAGCAGCAGGTAATGGTGTCTGCTTGAATCGTAGGTCCTCACTTCTGCAAAAAGAACTCTCTTCATGGTCTTCACCAGGAAGGTTCCCATGCACAAGCATGTCCATGGCAGCAGAAAGTAGTATGCATAGCCCCAAAATATCTTCCCTAGTATTGCAAAAGACAATCCGGTGAAGGTGTATCCAGCATACGCCACAATGTCGAGCAAAGGAGCCTCCCCACTACCCAGGGAGAACAGTGACATCTTTAGCAGCGCAACTTGAAAGGACCAGCCAACGACACCTTTAACAAATAGCCAGTTCAGGGCTTCCGGGCTAAACCTGACAGAATGTACAGAATAAGCATGCTGTAAGTTGGAAAGACATCAAAGCTATTTTAGCAGTATGTATAAAGAAAGGGAGGTGTGGGGAAGAACAGAGAGGAATATATATATCGGGAAAAGTATAATTTTTAGATTAGCATATTCAACAAGTAAAATATGGTAGGCTGCTGGCTGCAGGAGACTACGACGTATGTGACAAATTATTATTTGGAATATGTATCTCAACTTTCAATAGAAAACAAGAGCATAGGGATATACACACAGACACGAAAGTAAGGGAAGTGAGAGAAGAGAACTTTAATAGTTCAAGGTGGCTAACTAACAAGAATGTGTTCTTGCAAACAAACTATCTAGGTTTGGACAAAATTGGAAGAATGAATGGACAGGATAAATACAAAACAGTTAACAGAAGAAAAATTAATGAACTTACTTTCCATGAAGTCCCAATGATAACCCAGCAAGCACCACATAAGTACCAAATGCCATGAGAGGTATGTACAAGTCCGGAGCATTTATATCATAAATAGGGGGTTTGTAGGAAAGTCTACCACCCACTGGCTCTGTAATTCTTGTCCAATGACCCTGTAAGAGATTAAATCAGCTGAACACACTACATTGGAACAGGTAGCACAATGAATAAGTATGGACGCACACCGTCTTACCCTGTGCAGGAACGGGAATAGAACAACCTTTAACTTATTCTTCACATAATGATCATTAACTTGGAAATAGTATTGTGGGTCAGAGAAATAGCGGCTGATCTGTTTACAACAATTCAAACATAAAAGGGAATCAATCTAATTCTTAATAATCATGTAGACTAGTCAAAAGGCACCTAGACACTTACATTGCTTTGCACATATTCCGAGCTAGATCCCAAGATTTTCTCCCCATAGGCACCCAGCCCACCCCTTATGAATCCCGAACTCGCACCATAAAATGTATTTCCAAAAGGACTGGGCTGCTGCGCATTAGGTGGTCTGGGTACTCCCGGCTGTCCTCCTAGATTATCATACATGTCTTACAGAATACCTAAAAATCTGCAAGGATAAGTTTGGGAAAGGGTTATGTGAGGTAAACACTTGGTTAAAGACTCCAGAAACCAGCAAGATTCACCTTACAACCTTTATTGACATGATTGATTATCCAAGATGCAATATATATATATTTAAAAATGCTCATTTCATTAACACAGTCAAAAAGATACATAAACAAACAACATTTTCCCTGAAATGGATACTAAACAGAAACAGTGCACACAAGTTATAACAAGGAGGCAACTCAGAATAATTTTAGACTTGATCTACTCCTACAAAATTCAAAAGAGAGCTCGATGTATATCTTCTCGAATTACAATTGCACTTTAAATTTATATTTACTCAAACGATATGAAAGCATATGTGTACCAGCAATACAAAACATCTAGGAAAACGAAGCTCGTATATACAACAACAACAACAACACCGCACTTTCACATGCATCAACCACAAAGTGATTTTTCATATATCCGTAATTCCGATAGAATCCTACACACTAACATCAATAAGCTTCATCGATCGGCAAAGTAGAAATGAAAAGATTAAAAATAGCACATTTCCCCCGCACAAAATGGTGCGATCACACACTTTAGATACTGTTACAGATCAAATCGCTTCAATTATATCGCAGAAATGACGATTTACACCAGCGACCTGGACATCAATCGCGATTTGGCAACGAATGGCCAATCACGAACGACGATCTCGTAAGCTCTCAGATCCAAACCTTAGATGCTCTAAACCAGATTTATATATAGAAAGTATAAATCGTCGGAAAAGAGAAAAACCTGATCAATTCGAAAACGGTTCCTCGCCGGCGGCAACGATAATCGGAAATTCAGGCGATCGGTAGTACGGGAAAATTGAAAAGTCGGTTGATTTCTTCTCGAATTTTAATTTTTGAGAAATAAATATGGGTGGTTTTCTTCACTTCTAAGGTTCGACGCGGCTTTCATTGGGCCTTCAAATTGGGCTCTGAGAGCCCAATTTGCTTACATTCATAATGAAGAAACTAAGATAGTACTTAATTATAGGAGTTTAAATACATACTACTATTAGAGTAGTACAAAATTTGAAATAATTTAATAAATATTCGAATTTAAATTTGTTGTAATACTATCAGGATTATTATGGTTTTCGTGCAAATTAAAATCTATGTGGTAATCCAATGCACAATTCACATGAATTTCGCCTAAATATTGTTATAAAAATCAAAAGCAATTTTTTTAAATTGCATCGGTGATGAACAGGCAAAGCTACCGGTGTGGAACCACTTGTCGAACTGTAAAGTTGTTGCAAATATATTCATCATAATTAAATTTAGTGAATGATAAAATGTAATATCCAAAATATATCAAAATTCTCAAATGTTAAGGTACATATTTTTCTTATACTCCAAGTAACAATAAATCATAACTCGTTAATATTATTATAATGTGCTATTCATGGTAGAAAAGTTTGAGCCACTTGTTAGGGAGTATTAGTAAACATTCCTTACACATTGAACATAAAAAAAACATCGGAAAAAAAGATGAAATACAATTACAATCTAACTAAAATGTTTGTTTAATTATCTTAGCTATATAATCTACTGACATGTATCATTGGTGTAGCAGTATAACAATATTTATCTACCCTTGTTTTTATTTAAAAATTCCATTAACCATGACCAATAATTTAATCATCCCAAGTTTCACGGGAAATTTGAAGATACCAATAAAAACTCTTCACCATCATTTTCACACTATTTTTCAGATTACTATTGATGGGTAAAGCTTAACACCTTTTTATATAAGAAGTTTTTTTAATGAAAAAAATAGTAAAAGACAAAAACTCCAATTCGGAAAACATAACAAAGTGACGAAAAATGATAGATCGGGTTTGAAATTGCAAGTCATTGTGATTATTTTCGCAACCTAAAATTAAAATTATGGATTCATCACTGGACTTGCCATGACTTGGCCCCGGCCTCATGTGATCGCGTTGAAGTTTATATATATACCGGTGCTGCGTGTCAATGATGTGCCTACGAGGGCTAGAAAATTCCATTAAATTCAGTCTTTCATTTAGAGTTGATTTCATTGTACATCAACTCCACTTTAATAATATTTGTTGGGTCTTGGGTTGTGTTAGTGTGCTAACTATCTTAATATGCTACTCTCTCCGTCACCGATTAATTGTCACTCTTTGACCGAACACGTGTTTTAAGAAATGTAAAGAAAAGTTGGTTGAAAAAGTTAGTGGAATGTGAGACCCACTTTTTTATATTGGTTTTATAATAAAATGTGAGTGAAGTGAGTTAGTGGAATGTGAGACCTACTTACCATTTATGGTAAAAACGAAGTGTGACAATTATTGAGGGACGAACCGAAATGGAAAAGAGTGACAATTAATGGGACGGAGGGAGTATTTGCTAACTAATCAACACATTACATTAAAAATGTCAACAGAGAAACATAAGTATGTCAACACAAATTTTGTTGACAATATTCATGTCACTGTGTTGACATTTTTAATATAATGTGTTAATTTAGTTAGCAAGTAGCACGTTATGATTAGTATTTGATCACATCCCAGAGTTTAATATCGTTAATTATTCAATGTTTGATTTCACAAATTTCATTTTCTAAATTTTTAAGTACTAAACGTGACTTTGGCTTTGTATCGTATTAAATTGGTTTTCGATCTAGCATGAAAAGACTTGTACTACTAGTCAATAGTCATGCATATCATTGGAGCAAAATAGTTCATAAATTTGCTAACTTGTTGATAATTAACTAACTAGAAAGAGCCGTGTGGGGAACTTTTTTGGATGTTCAATATTTTTGGTCATGATTATTTCATTACACATTTTTTTTATGATATATATATTTAAAAAAATTTATACTAATTTGAAATATCGATAAAATATTTTATAAGTATGGTGTAATACCCTATCCCCTCTACGTACTAAAAATGAAAAAAAATAAATGAGTATTTAAATTGTCGACGTCTTAAATGATAAAATGAGTCATTATTTTATTATATAGACAAATTTGTATCTATCCCTATAATTTTCTTATGTATAGTACTCCATCTCAATGTAATTGAGTGATAGTATAGTTTTTTTGGATAGTCACACTACTAGTACTAGACTTTTTTTATAATCGTTTTATTTAAGAATTTCATAAACCTCGTTTTTATTTTAAAAAAATCACTATTCAAAAAACGTTATCTTGTGCCAGCTCAGTTCATATTCAACCATATATAGAGAGAAATCCAACTCCATAAACTCTCAATCGAATCCCGCCAAAAAGGAGAGTAAAACCGCATTTCTGATACAGCTCAGATCGACGTCAATATACATCGCAACCGCATTGATTCGATCTCGACAATCATGGCTGCGAGTGTCAGTGTGAGCGTGGTGCCGGCGGCGGCGGAGGGGCTGAGAGCCGTGTACACCTCGGGGAAGACGAGGACGTACGAATGGCGCGTTTCGCAGCTCAACGCGATGCTCAAAATCACGACTCGCCACGAGAAGGATATCGTCCTGGCTCTGAATTCCGACCTCGGCAAGCACGAGCATGAAGCCTTCCTTCATGAGGTCGGTACTCAATTTCGATTGCGTTGCGTTGATTATCCGATTTGGATTACGTGTATGCGCTTTAATTTGATGGTGTTTTAGGAATTAGGAGTTCATGTTTTTCGCGCTGATCGCACAGATTCAAATTGCACTTGATTGATTGAGTTTATGATCTGATTAATCGAGTTTATGATCTAATTCTCTGTTTCTTTGTTTCCAGTTCATATTAAAATTCGTGTTCAGAAAACTCATTGTGTTATTATTTCAGATCTCTGCAGTTTCAGCGGCATGCAGGATGGCACTGAAGGAATTGCATCTATGGATGAAGCCTGAAAGAGTAAATTTGTGTTTATTTGTAGTAGTTTAAAACTATTGCGATTCTCCTATTTGTTTGTCAAGTGGTGCTGATTTTGTGTGATTGCAGGTTAAAACGTCGATGACAACTTTTCCCTCATCGGGTGAATTGGTGCCAGAACCCTACGGTGTCGTATTGGTTATATCAACTTGGAACTATCCGATCGGTATGTTCTATTTCTTACCCTGCATATGTTTGGTCTTTTCTCGATTTGAATTATTCGGTGTGATATTGATAACCTGGCCTTGTTATTGTTCTGTGCCAAAGTGTTGTCACTTGAGCCAGTCATTGCAGCTATTTCAGCTGGTAACGCTGTAGTACTGAAGCCATCTGAAGTTGCTCCCGCAACTTCAGAAGCTATGGCAAAACTTCTTGGGCAGTACATGGATGCCTCGGCTGTCAAAGTTATAGAAGGTGGTGTTCAAGAAACAACTGCATTACTCGAACAGAAATGGGACAAAATATTTTATACAGGTACTTCGAGCAATTATTAGACATCCATAGTTGGTTCATTTCTCTTGCCTGCTTGTGATGCTAAATTAGCACCATGTGTTACCAGAAGTTCTTTTAGTTTGAAATGTGATAGGTTTGTTGAATTTGATGGTTTCCAACTCTGCAATGTTTTGAGGACCAGTATAAATAACTGAACCACTTGTAGTAATAGATAAGTTCAGCTTTAACAGTCAAGTGATATTTCTGAATGAAGTCAATAATCTCTTAGTCTAGCCCCAGAGGTATAGTAATGAAACTCTAATAATAATCGACGAATCAATATAACTGTCCATTAAGATGTAAGAGAGTAAAAGAAGGTTCTGTAAAATGATAGCTTTATTAGAAAGTAACAGGAATTTGAAGACACATTTCACAGCTGTGTATTTGGATATAGTTGGCTCTTTTTGGAGATGAAGTCTCAGTGTATCTCTATCTCAACAAATTTTCGACAGGGAATAACAAGGTCGGACGTATTATCTTAGCCGCTGCTGCCCTGCATCTTACACCTGTGATTTTGGAGCTTGGTGGGAAGTGTCCAGTAATTGTTGATTCAAACATCAACTTAACAGTAAGTCCCTTACTTACCCAAACTTGACCAAACTTGAACTTGTCTGAAGCAAACACCAACAAATGATGTTATTCCTCAAGGTTGCAGTAAAAAGACTCGTCTCAGGCAAGTGGGGATGCAACAGTGGACAAACCTGTGTTGCACCTGACTATGTAATAACTACAAAGGCTTTTGCTTCAAAACTTGTAAGCCATATAAACCAACTGAACTCTATATTCTACATGCGATTATGGGCATATACGTTCTGATGTAATTTCCCAGGTTGACGCTATTTCTTCTGAGCTAGAAAGATTCTATGGAAAGGATCCTGTGAACTCAACGGACATGTCAAGAATTATAAATTCCCGCCATTTTGAACGCCTAACAAAGCTTTTGGACGAAGATAAGCTTTATGGTAAAACAGTTATTGGTGGCCAACGCGATAAAACCAATCTGTGAGTTTCAAACTTGGTTCTGCACTTACTTCTTGATGTTGGCTTATGATGTATTCATAAATTATTTTTCTTTTCCATGTTACAGCAAGATTGCTCCCACTGTTATACTGGATCCCCCACTAGATTCTCTGATCATGACTGAGGAGATTTTTGGTCCTTTACTTCCCATCATCACGGTAAAAGTCCACATGTTTTAGCTGTGGAAACATATTGGTTTTCTTATGCTTCTGTATTTTCATTTCATATGAAGGTCAATGACATTAGGGATGGAATTAACCTGATCACTTCTAAAGAGAAGCCTCTTGCTGCATATATATTCACAAATGACAAAAAGCTCAAGGAAAATTTTGTGCAACGAGTCTCAGCAGGTGGAATTGCTGTTAATGAAGTAGTTATTCATGTAAGTCTTTTCTTCTTGTTGCTTCAATTTTTATTCTGCTAAATCTGATGGAAAATGTGACTCTAATCATATTGATAAACTCGTTTGTGCAGCTTACTGATCCGGCATTGCCATTCGGAGGTGTGGGTGAAAGTGGCATGGGAACATACCACGGAAAATACTCTTTCGAAGCTTTCAGCCACAAAAAGCCAGTTCTGTATCGCGACTTCAACGGGGATATATCTGCAAGGTATCCACCATACACCACTAGAAAGCTGAAATTTCTGAAAGCTGCAATGAGTGGTAACATAATTGGCATCATCCGCGCCTTGCTCGGATGGTAAGATTCATACACCTTCATTCCTTCGCGTTAGTTAATAAGATGTAGTGGGTTTAGATGGCTATGTAGATCGAAACATGTCTCTCGTTCGCTTTTATGTCTTTCAATATGCTATACACTTGTCTACTTTTCGTTTTTTCTCACCACATATAACTCATTTGTATGTTAAAGGTGACATATTATACTTTTATGGCTATTCTTTTTGTTGTAGTATACATCAAAACAATAGAAGTACATCAGCTTTGCATCTGTGTTGGTTTAGAAAAAGAAGAGGCACATAAATTTAACAAGCCTGTTGCAAAATAGCAGCAGCAGCAGTTCTTTGCTCTTGTGTCAACTCATCAGGGAACTTGACGGAAATGTTGACGAGCAAGTCCCCTCTTGCCCCGTGCTCGTGTTGCTTTGGCATGCCTTGTCCTTTAACGGTCTTCACGTAGCCGGGGTGCACGACGTCCTCTATCACGAGGCTGGTTGTCTCGCCCCCCAGCAACGGGAGGAGAAGCGTGCACCCTGATAGAGCATCCACCAACGTGATCTCAACTTCCATTTGCAGATCATTGTCTCGTCTCTTGAACAAGGAGTGCTCTTTCTCTGCTATCACGAATATTACATCCGCAGCTCCTGCGCCCGGCATCTGATTCCCCTTCCCCTCGAATGTGATCTTCGTGCCTCTCCTCCATCCCGGCTCCACTTTGATCGTCACTGTTTCATCTTCCTTCACACTTTGCCTGCACCAGAGGAAAAAGGTGTTTAAGGCAGTCTACACTCTACGGCCCTGTTTTTTATATATATAGTATATTGTTTGCAACTTTACTTATTCCCCAAACATACCCGTTGCCTTTATATGCATCTCGTGTGATGGCGACCTTCTTGATGCAACCGAAGCAGAGCTCCTCGAGGGTGCACTCGAGCCGCTTCTCCATTGCAGCCGGCTTGAGCAACCCACTAGAGTTCGAGAAAATGATGGGGGCCGGGACCCCCTTGCTCACATTTCTCGATAAGGTGTGGGCACGGGAACGGGCACCCCTCGTTGTTAGTATATCGCTGAATGCCCTTGAAAGGTGCCCTTTGGCTGTTCGCCCCGAAGGCTGGGATATCCGGCTGTGGTAGCTCAGATTCCTCGACAGCCGGGGCGAGTCAGAGCCGTTGCCCAACTGTGGCAACGTCATTGCCTGCTTGCCGTCGTGATCAATGCCTTGTTTGAATTTACCCTTGTCATGTCTCTTATCATCACCTTCTCTCCCTCCATTATGTTTCTTCGTCTTTGATCTGCTGATCTGCACGATTATTAGGATGTTAGATCTGTTTTCTAGAAATATGACGATATATTACATGCAAACGATAAAATGTTTCATCATTGTTGCATATTTTTTCGCGTTTCATTTCAATATTCCGTCAACTCTTGGACATGGTATACAACTTTTTTACCGTTGTTTGATATTGGTACAAAAAATTAAATCGCTATTGCATTGAAACATAGAATGCAGAATGTGTTAAAGTGCAACGCGAATGAAACTTCTTTATAATTATCATTCATGCAAACTTTAGTCCTTTTTTGTATCAACAGACATGATATAATGGTGAAATATTTTGTATGAATAGCGTAATTAGCGATAACGTACCTTGGTATCTTCTATTGGCTTGGGTTTTCGAGTGTTTGGTGTTTTCTTAAAGAAAAAAAAAGGTTGCTTCTCTGAGTATAATAATGGGTAGCATTTGGAGAGGAAGGATTTGCATGACCTATAAACGTTGCCAATTCCTAGTAAACGAATCAAATTACTAGGATTTGGTTTTGAATGCTCTCCCATTGATGATATGGCTATGCTATTCTAGAGAGAGAAGAACAACAAGAAGAACAAAAGATATATGAGAGATTAGTACGGAGAGCAACCTCTTTCTGAGGTGTGTGTTTGTGTGTGTGAGAGAGGGAGAGACTAATCCGGACAGCGGCAGTAGTAGTAAAATTGTGATCTTTGTCCTATGAAAATGTGGGTATGTGTTATTCGATTTAGATATAAAAACCGCTACGAATGTTAGAGTATCTCCAAGAAGGAAAGATATATAAAAAAAGGTATATCATATATTTACCTTCTTAAAAAGTGAAATATCATTTTAAAAAAGTACACATATTTCAAAGGAAAAAAATATATAGAAAGGTAAATTAATTCTTTTATATAAAATAATCATATAAAATGCATTCAAAAACATAAAAGTGTAATACTTTACTTTTTCTCTTGGAGAATGATTTTTTATGGAAAGAAAGTAAATATGGTAATTATAAGATTTTAAGATACATTTTCAAAATGAGAAAATGTATAATACCTTCTCAAATCTCAAATATCTCTCCCCTTAGAGAATAATTTTTCATGAAAAAAAAGGTAAATATGATGATTATATTAATTTACCTCTTCATTTACCCCTCCCTTTGGAGATAATCTAATATTTTAAATATTTCGATGGTTGTAATTTTGTTGGAATTTGATGTTATTAATATTTAAGATTATGCAATATAATGTTTTATTTTGTTTATCATCCCCTAAATACTACTCTCTCTATTCAGCAATAAATATTCCATTTTTTAACTAGCTCAAATTTTAAAAAATTACTATTTATCTTTGTAAAAGAAAGTGTGTAGAAGAAATAATGGAATCGTTATCATATTTAATGTGATTGAAATGAGTTAATAAATGTGTGTGGTTCACTTTCAAAAATATGTAAAAGTGAATGAAATGTTTAGTTTGATATCTCTTGCAATTTCATAAATCAGTATAAAAAATCATAATTTGCATTGTTCACAATTATCAAATGCCTACAATTTTTGATCTGCCGTGTGTGATATATTATTGATGTTTTTTTTCCAAACAACATCATTTATTATTGGGATATTGACATCTATATCACGAAACTTTCAACAAGTTGGGTTTTTCCCACGAACTTTAAAATTGCAAATAATATCACGAACTTTATCACGTGTTTGTTTTTTTCCCACGAATGAAATTTTTTTCACAAATAATACTATGATACCCATTTTTTTTCGTAATTTCTCGACAACAATTTCAAAAGTTTCAAGTTTTTCAATATTTGAAGATAGTTTTTCTTGAAGCACACCCTCAAAAATTGTTCTTTAATCTATTAAAATAACATGAATTTTTTCATTCGTGGGAAAAAACAAACCCAAGGTAAAGTTCGTGATATTATTTACCAATTTTAAAGTTTATGGGAAAAACCCAACTTTTTGAAAATTTCATGATATTAGATGTCAATATCCCTTTATTATTTTATTATAAGTACTTCTAGACAGTATCATTCAACTCACTGACATTGGCGTCCACTTAATGATTTTACGTTAATTATATCAAATGTAATTTCACACAAAAATTATAGTGAATAAATTCAACTTTTATAATTTTTTTAAGTATTGTGATATAGACCAAATTTCAACAAAAATTAACAATTTTTCCGATATTTTGTCGTGTATCACAGCTTGAAACATTACCTAAAATTGGCTGCGCACATAAATATCCTAAATCCTAAGCGGCGAATCATTTCAAGGGGAAATATTTTCATTCATACAACAAATATTTTCATTCATGCACCTTGTTTTCTTGCCCCAAATATTATAAGCAAAACAAATATTACAAGCTTACAAGTTACAACAAATCATGTTATAGACTATAGTATTGTTTTAGTATGTCATCACATGCCATTTTTTAATTATAACAGTTTTCTCGTGCCCGAAATTTAAGGTATGCCTTCTCCCAAAATGGCCCAACAAATTTTGGATTTTTCTACAAATTTGCAGTTATTCGTATTGAATTCAGCATAGATTCATAAGGCACCGAAGGATACACATGTAATTTTGTCATGTTGTCAAATATTAGATGAATCTAAATTTGGAACTAATTTCATAGGATAGATAAACTCATCTATCTTGGAGTTTAGATAAAAGAAAATCTAAAATATGTATTCTTATTATTTCTGTATGGCGACGATGAATGCTCAGTGGTCAAGATTTTTCATTTGTTTGATAAAGTAATATCAATACATTTAATCTCCTCTGACTTTATTAAGACTCATACTTTATTTTCTCAATTTAATTTATTAAAAAAATAATTTTTAATATCTGTACTTTAAAAAAAGGTCTCAATTTAATTTATTAAAAAAATAATTTTTAATATCTGTACTTTAAAAAAAGGTCTCAATTATATTAAGATGGAGAGAATATTAAGCTATTCATAAGTCAAATATAATAATCCTAATAAATCCGCATATGACTAATAGTCGTATTTTCTAACTTTAACTATCAAGTGTCCAAAAAAAATTGATATGTTTATGTCTATACATAAATGAAAGGACGTGATCAAATGAAAATTATAAATATTGTACAAACTTAAAACTATATTCTGAACCATTGAAAAATGTAACAGATCACGAAAAAACATCAATAGGAAAATGTCAACAGAATTTCAACGATAGTCAATGATTGATGCTGTATTGATATTGTGTTGATACTGTGTTGACATTAAAATCTTGAAATTTTACACTGTATTGATATTATATTGAAACTGTATTGAAGCTGTGTTGGGGAGTTATGAGTTTGTACAATATATAAGTTTGCATTTTATCACTACCCTTGAAGTGAATCATACCATTCTCTACTAATAATATTTTAAACACTTTTTCTTCTGATATTTGTTGCATTTTATCACTTTTTGTATTAAAATCCACTAAAATTAATGGCAATAGACAAAAGTAGTAATCGTATTATTTCTTCTCTTATGCTCAATTCATCTCAAGAAAGAAGTCTTTTCCTTGGGCAAAGTTAAAATTTTTACAAGTAATAGTTATTATTTATTTGTGTAAGAGAATAAAATATAAAATAAAATAAAAATAAAATGTTTTATTTAAAAGTAGATCATCTTTATTAGAATTAGTAATAAAATAAAATTGACTAATGTCGTTCCAACGGAAAGGAGCAGTAGAAAAAGAGTTTTTCCATCAAACCTCCTCGAAATTTGTCCCAAAAATTACATCATCATACTGATTTACTCACAAAATGCTAGAAAATGAAATTATTCGTTACTATAGTCCAAGCGCGAAATATGTCTTGGTTACCGCGTATAAATGGCACTCAAAATCATGATGCAAACATTTTATTTTTCAAATATACTAATCTCTTTAATTTAATATAAATACAAAGCTCACATACTAACTTCCAAGTGATTTCATTTCTTTAAATTCTCCCCCAAAATCTCACTAACTGAGCATAAAAATCAAGTCTTTTTCATTCTAACATAAATTATCCCTTTTCTTCTTCAGAATCCTAAATCCCTTTTACTTGAATTGAATACTCGTGATCAATTTCAGCATGCATAGAGAGTTGTACCTCAAAGCATTGGTGTTGTGCCTTCTCACATGGATTGCAGTTGCAGCATTCCAGCCTCACATCTTGAAATCCGGCAGAGGCTTCCGCTCCTCTCTGATTTTCTCCCTCTCCGGAAATGTTTATCCGAAAGGGTACTTCGTTTTCTTCACTTTGTTTGGAATAATGAGAAATTTTTTTATTGTGATTTTGGGGGAATGTGATCCTCACCTGTTTGATGTTTTGTTCTTGAATATATAGTTGTGATGTTCTGAAAATTAAGGGCCTTTTTTTGTTTTTTGCTGGTTTTGTGATGAATTTGATTTTTCATGTTTGTGTGCTAAAGGAATTAGGTCTGACTTATGGAATCAGTGTGTTTTGATTTGGTAATAGAAGTATTTATTTCAGGAATCTGTATTTGGATGTTGTGATTGAGATCATTAATTCATTATCACTATTGCTCAGTACATTTCTTGATGGAAATGATCAAACTTTGATGTTGAATCTGCATCAGTTGATGAAATGTTGGTTCCATCTTGTTCTCAATTTCAATTTATTGTTTATATCATAGGTACTATCATGTAACAATGAATGTAGGGCAGCCTCCGAAGCAGTACTTTCTTGATATCGATACTGGCAGCGATCTCACATGGCTTCAGTGTGATGCACCTTGCACGAAATGCACCCCGGTAACCCTTCTTGCTCGACGTTAGTTTAGAGTTGAATTGTTTTGAGAAGGCATGCTTATAATTTGCTAAACATTTTCTCAGGCTCCTCACAGTCTTTACAAACCCAAACGGAACCTCATCACGTGCATTGACCCTGTGTGTATCTCGCTCCATGGACCGGGGAACCATAATTGTCAATCACCGGAGGAGCAGTGTGATTACGAGGTGGATTATGCCGACCATGGTTCATCTTTGGGCGTGATGGTTAAGGACTCGTTTCCGCTTAGGTTTACCAATGGCACAATTGTTGCTCCAAAGCTGGCATTTGGGTGAGGACTATCTTTTGCTTTATGAGCTTAAAACAAGGCTTGTAATTTTTAGGTTAAATTCAACCGAAGATTATCCTAGTCTATTCATAATACTTGTACTTCCAATTTTGTTTATCCTAATCCAACCAATGCCTATTTTTCACTAACGAAATCTTTAATCTTTGCTGACCTTGCAAAGATGCTGACATGCCATCTATGTGGACACTGGTGTTAGTGGTATTTGCACGGTTAGCAAAAATTAAAGGTTCTGCTGGTGAAAAATAGACGGAGGTTAGATCAGGATAAATATTTGAAAGTATGGGAATCATAGGAGTATGAGATATTTTTGGGTGTAAGTCGATAGTTTGGGCTGTTTTCGGTAGTTTAGACTATTTTCTGTTTATCGTGCTGTATAGCTTATGCCTCCAATTCAGCTACTTATTAACTTATATGTGCTTCAATGCATCTAGATGTGGATATAACCAAGAAGTGCAAGACACGGCCCATCTGCCTTACACGGATGGAGTCCTCGGACTAGGCCTTGGCAAATCAAGCATCCTAGCTCAGCTACGGAACATGGGTTTGATACAAAATGTCGTTGGTCACTGTCTAAGCCGAGAGGGTGGAGGGTTTCTCTTCTTTGGAGATGACTTTCTCCCTAATTCGGGGATCGTTTGGACACCACTATTGAGCCAATCGTAAGTTTCATAATTTGTAAAGATACAAGCTAAGTATGATATTCCTATTGCTTACTGTCCTCCCATCGTTATCCAGGAAATACTACGCCTTAGGACCGGCCAACCTCCAGATTGGTGGTCAAGCTACTAATATTAAGGGCCTTCCCATAGTTTTCGATAGTGGAAGTACTTACACGTACTTCAGCTCTCCAGCATACAACGCTCTCGTTTCTTTGGTGAGTTTTGGTTTGGATGATTCGTTTCAAGCTATGCCTATGTTGTCTAACAAGCTTCAATCTTTCCCAGATAAAAGGCAACTTAAACGGAAAGCAGCTGAAAGACGCAGTCGAGGATAAAAGCCTTCCCATCTGTTGGAAAGGCGCTAAGCCCTTCAAGTCGGTTCTTGATGCTGCTAACCACTTCAAGCCTTTGGGTCTGAGCTTCACAAATGCCAAAAATGTTCAGCTTCATCTCGCCCCGGAATCTTACCTTGTTGTTACAGTGAGTAGCTCGACTCACCTATCTTTCAACAAAGTCAATTTCTTGGTATAAAAAAACTCACACTTTCATGATTCAGGAACAAGGCAATGTCTGCTTAGGCATTCTCAACGGTGGAGAGGTCGGGTTAGAAAATCTGAACGTGATTGGAGGTAGGAATTCTCGACACATCCCAGCCCAATGAAATTAATAACCCCGTTTTTCTTACAATCTGATATGTGAGTGTGACAACGTTGAATATGCAGACATTTTCCTGCAAGACAAACTGGTGATCTACGACAACGAGAGGCAGCAAGTGGGATGGGCGCCTGCGAACTGCAACAAGCTTCCAAAGTCGTCCTGACCACTTAACACTCTTTTTCGTTTGCTTTCGCCTTTACTAGGCTGGGGGCAGTCTCACTACAACTTCTTTGTTTATTTATTTATAAACAGCGTGGATCGTGGAGATCTCGATCAGCGTTATGCTGCTCCCGTTTTTGGTGCCTTGAGAGATATCTGCCCAGCGAGGCTCAGATTCTGGACGCGTTAGGCGCAGAAATTTTACGCAGAGGTGGTTTGTAGCCAGATATGGTGCAGTGACTCTATGGTGTTGTTAGAGTTTAGGAAATATAGAAATGTTTGAATGTTTATAATCTGTAGTAGATGAGGCATAGAACATGGATGAATAACATAATTATTTGGGGTTTTAGAGGAAGATGCTACCATCTTGTATAGCTCCATGGTGTTTTGTCTTTTGTACCGCTTTGTGTATATTGATGATGTCATTTTCGTAAACGAGCTAATTAAACGTGTTTCGTATAGGTGTTGTATCGACGAGTGCGTATTGATGATGTCATTTTTATAAGCAGACTAATCAAATTAGTCGAGACATTTTTTTTAGGTAAAGGTTAAAGTGGAGAAAATAAAGTTTCAACAAAAGAAAAGATTTAACTATCTAGGAATGGTCTGTAAAGAAATACGACTCAACTATCTTGTCACGGACGAAGTGAGTATTTAGTAGGAACAAAGTTGCAATTTGTCTCTTAATGAGATTTCTTTCTCTTAAGCATTAGGAATTGATGAATTAGCAATTTGCCTCATAATGAGATTTCTTTCTATGAAGCATTAGGAATAGTCGATAGAGAAAACGTCTCATCAACTGATATTATATTTCGTCGTTGATTTTATTGACTATGTATTTCGCTGTCAACTTTAAAATGGTGTGGATATCATCAATTAATCGTAATTAATCGCTAAACAATGCTTAATTAAAATCCTGGTTTAGGGTTTAACTTATATCCATTCAGAATCTAATAATTATTTAATTAAATAAAATTACAAATTAAAAATAGGTGGACGCACCGTGCGACTATTATTGGCGGCTTGGCGCCAATCTCCTCAGTGCGCCTCTACGGTTCTTCTCTCTCCTGTTTCATCCAATTCTAGTTAAAAAGAAAACAAAATAGTTGTTTATTTTTTTTTCAAATTCCTTGCCAACTAAAATCGCGATTCCTTGACAGCCTCACTGCAGGAACCGCACCACATTCCACCGGAGGCAGTCCCCCGCTATTTCTTCACCATAAAAGCACACTGCATTGAGAATTAAGAGAGAAAATTGCAGAGGCGAAAAACAGCTGCGTCGAAGCGGCGTCGTTTTCGAGCTTAGAAAGAATGGCTGAGGTGATAGATGTCATGGATGTCGACGACGACAACGGCAATTTCAATTCCGCCAAGCCCAACCTCAAGGGCAAAAACGTCGTCGTTTCAGCTGCTCCACCGGACACCAGAGCCACCCCTTGGGTCGAGAAATATCGCCCCCAGTCTCTCGACGACGTCGCCGCCCACCGCGACATTGTTGAGACCAGTAAGTTACGCCTATTTACTTCTTAAGCATTTCGTCGAACAGTCGGTAGGCTTGATTTTGGAAAAACCCTTCACTTATTAGACTGTTCAATTTTATTGCGTATTTTGACAATTACCTGTTGAAGGATTCGATCTTCAGTGAATTACGGTTTCTGGATGATTCAAAAGCAAGGAAACATTTACATAGTGCGATTTTATCAAGCAATGCTGATATGTTTTACAAAATTTGAATCTTCTGCACCTTATGCTTATGAATTAAGGTTAAGGGATATTTTTCCAGTATATCTGTGCATCCTACGTGTTGTTTCAGTGTTTCATGTTTGCATTTAGGGGTTTTCAACATTACCATTATAATCTCCATTGGTAATTCTTGTTGAAGGATTTGATCTTCAATGAATTACGGTTTCTGGATGATTCAAGCGCAAGGAAACATTTACATTTTCTAGCTGTGTATACCTAGTGTTGGAATTTTAGCAAGCAATGCTGATATTTTTTGTACAAAATTTGAATCTTTTGCACCTTATGAATTAAGGTTAAGTTATATTTTTCCAGTTCATCTGTGCTTCCTACGTGTTGTTTCAGTGTTTCATGTTTGCATTTAGGGGTTTTCAACATTACCATTATAATCTCTCCATTCTCCATTGGTAACTCTTGTTGCTTAATTCTATGATTTCAATGGTTTGCATCAAAATTGTGAGCTTAATTTGTTTTATGTATATGTTATTTAACTATTGTTTTTTTCTGTGCAAAGTTGATAGATTAGCATCTGGGAACAGATTGCCCCACCTACTGCTTTATGGACCGCCAGGGACAGGGAAGACTTCTACTGTTTTGGCAATGGCTCGGAAACTTTATGGAAACAAGATGCAAAACATGTTTCTGGAGCTGAATGCATCCGATGATCGTGGTATTGATGTTGTTAGGCAGCAGATTCAGGACTTTGCAAGCACACAGAGCATCTCTTTTGGGTATTTTCCGGCACACACATTTGCTATTTTGCACATACCTTTAATGTTACTAAGTCACTTTGATCAAATGATGTTGGAAAATGAAAATGAATAACATGCTTACATATGCATTTTGAAAACAACTAGGGAGCTTCTGATGCTAAATGTCGTACTTTTTCTAGGATATGGGAAGTTTTCTGTCGACTGGCTTCTAAACTTGATCCTTGTGTCTATTACTGTGATATTACATTAGTTATTTTGGATTTCAGAGGTCACTTCAATCAGACCTATCACCTATCTGACTATCTTGTATTGTACAGGGGAAAGTCTGCCGTAAAATTGGTTCTACTGGATGAGGCAGATGCCATGACTAAGGATGCACAATTTGCTCTTCGTAGAGGCAAGATTTGTTTTACTTTTCTTGATATTTTTATTCCGTTATATTTTAAATTACAAACATTTTTGCATCATTTGCTTTTCAGTGATCGAGAAATACACCAAAAGCAATAGATTTGCTTTGATCTGCAACAATGTCAATAAAATTATTCCAGCACTGCAATCAAGATGTACACGGTTCCGCTTTGCCCCCCTTGATGCTGTTCATGTCAGGGATAGGCTCAGACACGTAACTGAATCTGAAGGGTAAGTTTCATTGTTACTTAGCTTTGGTTTTTTGATGGTTTGCATCTCTTACTCTTCACTAGATGCAAGTATTATGTAGTTGGTGTGGAATCTTTGAGACTAATATCAACTTATTTCACACTTCATCTGTTAATTCAGGCTTGATGTTCCAGAAAATGGTATGAAAGCTCTTGTACAGCTTAGCAATGGTGATATGAGGAAAGCCTTGAATATTTTACAGGTATCATTCTTGCATAACCTCGTTAGTTTTATATATCTCTTCAGCATATCTCCATCATCAAGCCAATATTAAGATGGAAATATAGAGTTCATAGATGGTCCATATGAGGACTATGTTAGCATCTTCCCGTCTACACGATGATGCCCATATGTCCTCCGCTTAATGCTTTTGCTTGGAATTCATTATGCTCAATGATAATTGATAAAATAGTTTTGTACTTGCTGTTTGTGTGCAGTCAACACATATGGCCTGTCAGCAAATCACAGAAGAAGCTGTCTACTTGTGTACTGGGAACCCTTTGCCCAAAGACATCGAGCAGATATCCCATTGGCTCCTGAATGAGCCCTTCACAACTAGCAGCCAAAGTAATCTCACTCCAAGTATCACTATATTATCATAATTTTCTTATGCAGGTGTGCTTATTCTGCTGTTTTAAACCTCCAGGAATATCTGAGATGAAGACAAGAAAAGGGTTGGCTTTGGTTGATATCGTGAGAGAAGTTACCATGTATGTGCTCAGATATATGTTTATTCACTGCATAAATCTCCTCTTCCTCATATCTTACTTCTTGATATCAGGTTTGTTTTTAAGATCAAGATGCCACCAGCTGTCCGCATTCAACTTATTAACGATATGGCTGATATCGAGTATGTATCTTTTCCTTTATGGTTTACATCAGTTTGCTGAACTTAGAGCTTGGCTGTGATTTGCCATTATACTTGAAATATGCCTCAGTTGCTTCAATAGTCATCTATTTAGGAAAGGAAACTGGATTTCAATGTGTATATCTTACACATACTTTTGTCATGGGCCTCTACATTGAACACAAATTTGTCGTTTGTGTGAGTTTTATTAGTTCTGTTACTTTTGTACCAAGTGTTAGTTGTGCTTCGCAGATATAGGTTGAGCATGGCATGCAATGACAAGCTGCAGCTGGGGTCATTAATTGCTGCTTTTACACGAGCCAGAGGTTCGATAGTTGCTGCTGCAACATAACGATCATGTGGGTGACGAGTTTCTGCTAGTGTGCTGCTGCTCATTTTATGTGCTACCGTACAGTAACAACCCTCCTTCGTAGTTTGATTGACTGGTGTATATTTTTGTACTTGAGAGATGTTTTCCCACCCCTTTTTAACTGTGAACACCTTACTTTGGTACGTGTGACTTTTTCTTCACCCTTGAAATTTTTGGTACTTTTGTGATGAACCGGCACCTGGGGCTGTGAGTTTTTGTCGTCACGGTCAACTGGCCGTCACGCGGATCGTAGCCCAAAATGAATTTGCAGCATTTCAAATTTGATGTAAAATTAGTGGAACTCAGATGAGGATTACCATTTACCACACTTGGAAGTTGGAATTGAAAGCAAAAAATTGATTGGTTTATAAACAAATTAAAGATATGCTGATTGATGGATGTAAACCATAGGATTAATTCAAGAAACAATTAACGCGAAATTACAAAACAATGCATTTAAGATGGCTGTTCAAATTTACATTTAAGTATACATAATACTAAATGCAACCTCATTTTCACCAAATAATAGAGGAGCACATTTCCAATTACAGCTGCTAAACCACTAAATATTTCTATACAAAAAGTTGCATTATTCAACAACTTAACCAAACTACTTCCCACTAAAACTGACATTTCATACAGTCTCTTCAAAACTAGAACATTTTAGGTAGATATTCACATTGGTGTAACAGATAATCTAGCCTCATGTGTTTCACCATTTTTCAAGTGGATTATGGGGGCCTTTTCATAATATTTATCACAATTACCTCAAATGGTGATATATGTCATGCTTCGTCCTCTCATACACACTTTTTACTCGACCCTGTGGGACCAGGTTACCTCGAGTTCAAGTGTTCGCTCAGTGCTTTCCTTATGGGTAGAGCTATCTTTATCTTTATGACTGGAGCTATCTTTTTCTTTACGGCTGTGGCTGTGGCTGTGGCTGAGGCCAAAAAGGCCACCATGCCCTTCCTTATGGGAAGATTCATCTTTATCTTTATGTTGGCTGTGGCTATGGCCGCCGAAGCTGTGGCTGATGCCGAAAAGGCCACCGTGCCCCTCTTTATGGCTGGAGCTATCTTTATCTTTATGGCTGGAGCTGTCTTTTTCTTTATCACTCTGGCTGTTGCTGCGGCTATGGCCGCTGAAGCTGTGGCTGAGGCCGAAAAAGCCACCGTGCCCCTCTTTATGGCTGGAGCTATCTTTTTCTTTATCACTCTGGCTGTTGCTGCGGCTATGGCCGCTGAAGCTGTGGCTGAGGCCGAAAAAGCCACCGGACCCCTCTTTATGGCTGGAGTTATCTTTATCTTTATCACTCTGGCTGTGGCTGTGGCTATGGCCGCCGAAGCTGTTGCTGAGGTTGAAACGGCCACTGCTGCCCTCTTTATGGCTGGAGCTATCTTTATCTTTGTCATGGTGGCTGCCCCCGCCCCCCAGGCCGAAAAGGCCACCGTACCCTTCCTTCACACATCCGTCTTTGTCATGGTGGCTGAGGTTGAAAACGCCACTGTGTAATCCTTCATTCACGATTTTGTCGATTTGAATTGTGATCTTACCGAGAGTACTCTGACAAGATCGAGCAATGAACAGATTAAAAAAAGGAGAGAATTTTAACCATGTTTTATTAATGACAAGAAAGAAAATTGGTTAATTATCACAAGCATTCTATACACACTAGATGTTGCAATTCTATCTTGCATATCCTCATTCCCACACTACTTGAGTTTTTTCTTTAAGAAAGTTGTGTTTAGTGGGTTATGTGAAGAGAAAATAAAGAGAATAAATAAAGTAAGAAAGTTTAGATGTTTTTTTTTGCTATAGAAGGAAATAACTAAGTAATGTGAGACAACCCAAATGGGAATACGACTCAGGTAACACGGGACGGGGGAGTAGTTTCTAATGGTAAGTAGAATTTACTTGTTTAGTTTCTTGTCTGTGCTTAACATGAATCTTCGTTTTCTGGAGGGGTATTATGATGAATCTATTGAGCAGAAAACTTGTACCTTTCCAAACGTACTTTTGTTCCTGCACACAATGTGCAACTTTTGCCCCTTAGGTGGCACATCAAAGGCCCACGTAAATGCTTCTTTCCATTCCGGTGAGGTGCTATGGTTCACAACCTAAGAGAATATAAGAGTCATTTGTTAGCCAACTCTATATATGAGCCATCTACATGCATATATTATGTTATGTAAATGAGATAGAAGAAACACTAGTAAAATATACTCTTCCTAAATACGTAAACGTTACGAGTAAGAACAGAGAGATGAAAACATATATGCAAATTCCATATTATGTCCAATCATACAAATACAATTGATACTCACTCAGTCACAGGGTGGCAATAATTCGAAAACAAAGTACGCAATACCTTAGTACGCCTAGGAGGGCCATGGCCTATAGTCAATCTGCAAAAAGCATTGGTACCTCCTAAAACCTGTCTCAAGTTGTTAGCTCGGTTAATGGTGACTGTTAAGCAACCAGGTAAGCTACTCAATAAGCTTTCTACTCTTTCAGGAAAACTTGCTGGACAACATTTCATAAGCTTTTGTAAAATAGGGATGGCTTCCGCTGTGACCATAGCCTGTGACTTTGACACGTCTAGTGGCATGGTTGACCATGAATGTTTCAGCAAGCACAAGGTAGTTAACGTTATATCCTGAGCAGTCTCGCTCCCAGATCTCAGTGCTGTGACCAAATGGGGTATGCACAGTGTTGCAGCTTCAGATATATGAAGCTTTTGAAAATTTGAAAAGAGAACAAGTATTGTTCTCAACACCTCTTCATTGACAGTGGCTGCAGACCACAGTTCTCTCTCCAAAGCAGCTGCACAATAACACAGTTCAAATAAGAAACCCCTCAAATAAAAATGTTCCGACTGACTTCCGAATTGGCTCATATCAATGCGAAATGGAAGATGATGCTAGCAGGAATGTCAAATTAAAAGAGAAGGAAAAAGCAGATACTTTATTATTTGAAGATATAAATGCTGCATAACCTGACAATTTGATCTGACCTTAAATTTAGAATAGAAATATTATGAGTTATAAAGAGGAAGAATAGCCATCCTTGTCTAGAAATTCTGAAAAAATAGAAGATGGAGTAGTTGATGTGTTCATCAGAACCAATTTCAGACACACCAGATATTGCATAAGTGCACTTAACCCTCTAAACGAGAAAAAGAAGAATTGTCCAAGAGTAAATACCTGTCAATGACCTTATAAGTTCGGGCGACACATATTCTTGAAGGGTGTGGTTTGAAAAGAGAAATTTGATGAGCATTGACGCTTGTCCAGCAAGTTCTGGGTCTGGGGACATCACCAGTTCTTGAATCACCAAAACACCACCAGCTTCAGCAACGGCTTTTCTATTGGATCTGCTCCGCACAACAAAGTTTTGTAATGCACAAACCGACACCATTTTCATTTCCTCAGTTGGCTGATCTTCAAGCAGGCTTACTAGTGCCCGACATGCCGAAACAGAAACACTAGCTCTAGCAAGCCCTTCATGTTGGGAGAGATCGCCAAGTGCAAGAGCTGCGAGGAGTTTACCAGTTTGTGATTTTGTTTGAGGGTCCAGCAAATACTGAGATAGGGGTGCGATCGAATATTTAGAAGCCTTTGATTCCCGTATTCGTGTATTATTGAATAATGCTTCTAGTAGCCTTGCTGCTAATTCTTCACATCGGTGTGACCTTAGTAAGTCCAACAATGCATCTATAGCACCGGCTTCAGCCATCAGTTCAGCACTCGAGGCATCTGTCTTCTCTTGAACAATGAGAGCGTTTAGTGCAGCCTTAATTGTATTCTCTGCAGTTGAGTACAACATTTTCACAAGTGCATCAGCTGGAACACGGAGATAGTATCCAGAATCAGACCGAAGAATATTCGAGAGTACTACGGCAGCAGATTCCCATAAATCCACGGGGGGCAAAGGGTTGTTTTGAACAAGGACTTTGGAAATTTCAACTATACCACCTGCTTCGTAAACTGCCTTAGGCCAACTGAAAGAGATACTTTCCAATGCCTTTATTGCAGTTTTTTGTATGTTAAATATGCCAAGTCCAGCAAGATGGACAAGAGGAGCAATTGCGTTTCTTGTGGTTATATCTTTCTTAAAATGTTCTTGTGCAAGAAGATGAGACAGCAACTCTGCACCAAGCTGCTGGATAGCTTGAGATGGGGATTCAAGAAATGAGGTTAGAGGTTCAATGACTTGACTAGGACTAAGTTTCAAAGCCGAAAGACTATGTGGTTTCTCCAGAATGTTAACAAGCGCTTGCAGTGCACTATGATGTCCCCACAGTCCAAAATCTTTCCTAAGGAGCACCGTAAACAGAGGTTCCACAATTTTTAAGGCTACTGAGCTTTTTGAAATGACGCTACTGTTTGTCAAGATGCGGAAGAGTTCTGCAATCAGTGCACACAATGAACTTGAAGCAGTTGGTAGTAACTCAAGGCATTTATCTATAATTCCAGCATTGACCATATCCAACTTTCGTGGAGTTCTGTCTTTACCCAATTTAATAAGCGCACTGATGCTTGCTTCAATAAGACGATAATTCGAGCCAGAAACTAGAGCAACAAGCATACTAATAAAATCATGTCTCGATTTGATTTCCAGTAGTCGTTCATCATCCAACAGTCTCTCAAAAGCACAAACAGCAGCCTCCACTGCCTTTTCACTTTCAGACTGCATCAGCAATATCAAGGGTTCTGAGCATTCCGAGGCAATTCGGATTTCTCTGAATTTAGAATTACCAAAAAGCACACGGCATAGTTCTGCAGCATCACATTTCAATTTCAAAGTAGAACCAGAGAAGAGGATACTGCTAAGACTATGGACAGGATTTCCTTCCACTTCAGCCAGCATAGATGTCTTTGTGTTGCTATCTGAAGTCAACTTAATTAAAGCACATAAAGCAGCCTCTTGTTCACTTTCTGAATGAGCATCAAGCATGGCAGCCAAAGGCTGAATTGCTTGTATTGATAATTCATTATCTCTTATATTATCAGCATAAAAGAGTTCTATTAAGGCTCTAGCAGCACTTAATCTAGCGTTTCTTGATCCCAAATGGAGAACAGCAATGAGTTGATTCATGCAACTAATTGCTGCCCCGTATCGAATAAGATCGTGATTGGTAAACAATATCCTTAATAACTCAGATATAGTTGCCTCTACTAAGTCTTGAGGGCTCAAAGATAGGTATTTATTCAAAGCATCCAGAACCCCAGCTTCGGCCATGAGTTGTTTATTGGTATCATTTCCATCTGCAATCTGAATTAAAAGGCGAACTGTAGATGAAGGGGCCCCAGATCTATCTGGCATGGGTTTCAGCAAATCAACAAGCAATGGAATGGTCTTCCGAGCAACAGAACCTGATTTTACTTCATCAATTTGGAATAGATTATCCAGAACAACGAGGTCAGGATTCTTTGCCAAAGAAAATTCTTCAGATAATGCTATGAGATTCGGCATATCGGATTCCGAGTGCCCAATTAGGGTCACTAACCCAGCTACGGCACCTGAGTTGGCTATTGCAAGGTTTATTCCTTTGTCCCGGTGGAAAGCAATACTAGCAAATGCCTGAGCAGCAAAGAACCTTTCAGTCACTTCGTCTGACTTCAAAAGGGCAGCAAGTGAGTGCACAAAATGCATCGTCATTGGAGATGAGACAATTTTATAATCCTGGAATAGTACAGCTGCAAGAGCAGTGCCTATCCATGTTCCCTCTGAGTCCTCAAACTCAGCCTGAAATAAGAAGTCAACTTTCAGGAAGCATATATATATATATAAATGTATATAAGAAAAAAAAATCAGTCACAACGAGAGAAACATGGGATTGACAGATTAACAAATTGTAAGAAGTATATAAATATAATGCAAACACAATATATAGAAATATAAACCTTCGGTGCATAATATATGCTATGAGAAATAAGGCATAGTGGAAGAAATTAATGGAGATAATATGTATGCCTAAGAAATTGTAGCAGAAACAATTCACTGTACCAGTTCATTATTAGTGTGTCTTGCAAGCTTGTCAAGTAGGATTTCCAGTCCCCCAGCTTCCATCACAGTACTTTTGTTCTCTGAATGAGATGAAGAAATTAAGCAGAGCAACCACAAGGCGACAGTACCTCCCAATACAGTTCCAGGATCAGGCACATAAAATTCATCTCCAGCCCGAAAAGCTGATCTATCCCTATAGGTTCTCGAAGTTTTAATTTCGAGCTCAGGAGAATAGGGAGAAGAATTTTGCTTGACCATATCTACTAATGCATAAATTAGAGATTTCATACATCCAGATCTATCGAGTATATCCATTGATCGAGCTTTATGTAGCTTGATGGCACATATTAGCAGTGCTGTTCCTCCAACTGTCACTTCTAGACTTCTCGATTTGACTACTCTATTGGCCAATGCACCAATTGATCTAGAATATGAGAGCAATAAATCACCTAGCCTAATTGGTTGCTCCCCAGAAAGTCTAGACAAAATTTCTATTGCTTTATCTTGCATTTTGACCTGTCCCTCACACAAGCAACGGACCAGAGGCTCTAAGCCTGATGGAACTTCAGAAAGGGCATACCACGGCGAGTAACTTGAGTTGCGGACCTGCTTCATCCGAGACAACAGTGAAACAGCCTCTAACACATCAGCAGCATCACTGCTACCCGTATCCATTGCATTTAACGATTCAACAAGTGCAAGAACAGCAAACCGGCATTGGCCACCCCCAGTAAGTACATCCCCAACTGGAAAATGCCTCAATAATTGGGAAAGAGCTCTTGAAGCATTCTTCTTACCCTCTAATGATCCTTCTTCTAAGACTTTTGTTATAGCTGAAACAACATCCTCGGCCAATGCTTCTGCAGCTACCTTAGGATCTGACAATAGATTAGCTAAAGGGTCCATTGCAGTTTCTGCAGAATCAACTGATGATGTTTTGGCTAACTCGATTAATGGCTTCACATCACCATGTACCATATAAGACATCTTATTTGTAGACTTTGTAGGTCGAGATAAAGCACCCAATGCTCGAGCTGACTGAGTTGCAATGCCTTGAGTTGCAATGCCTTGAGTTGCAATACCTTGAGTTCCAGTGCCTTGAGTATTGCTAGTTAAAAGCTGTATGCATGGATTAATAACTTCATCTGTTGCAAGGCTATCACATATGTCTTGCCTATGGTTGAATAAATCTGCCAAAACAGATGCTGTGTACTCCTGTGTCTTCTCATTTGATGAATTTAGAATCTGAACGAGTGATCTCAAACCTGTGTTAGCAGCACCACCCTGATCCACAAGATCATCACATGATGCTACGCCAAGTATATGTCCTAAAACTTTGATGACGTGGACCTTAGAGCTTGGAGGGTCCCCATAGAGCAGAACTGACAATTGGTTGATTGTGGCTGGATCAGCATCTTGAACAAGTTTTATAAGGGCATCAGCCGCAGCTTCTTGCGCCTTTGCTCCACCATGCTTTAAAAGCCACACAAATGCAGGGATAGCTCCAGAACTTACAACACAAGCTCGAACATCTTCACTGTGAGAGCCCAAGTTCGCCAAAATATTAGTTGCAACTTCTCTTGCCTTCACAGACCCAGATTCTACTAACTGCACAAGTGGTGGAATTCCACCAGCTGCTGTGATTGCCCACTTGCTGTCATCCACTTGTTCAGTCAGGATTGCAAGCATTTCAACCGCATACTCTTGGTGCTGTTCACTGGACAAACCCAGGGCTGAAATCAGTATCTGAATTCCATCTCTCCTTCCCAAGGCATCCCACACAGTTACCTCTTCAGTAGATAATTGTACTAGCGACAAAATTAAATATTCTTGAGCATCACCAGTAGCCATGGTTATGAGCCCAACAAGCACCCTTTTAGCATCTGACTCATTGATTGCAGTTGAAAGATGAGGATTTCCATATAGACCCGCCATTGCCTCAAGAATTCGGTCCTGTACCAGCTTATTGTCTCTAGGCTTCAAAAGCGCAACTAAAATACCTTCGACCTTGGTTAACTTAAATGGTTCTTCATCATGACTCGTCTTGAAAACCATTAACACATAAGCAAGTGAACCTAGAATATCAGGAACTGGAGCTGCTAACCTTGGTGAATGAGAAAGTTCTGCAAGGTGAATTATTAATGCCGACATACCCCCAGAGATGTTTGCTAAAGCAAATGCTGAGTGCTTCTGAAGAGCCTGCCCCCACTCTCCTTGCACACCTTCTTTGGAAGGAGCAACTACACCACCAATTAGTATTTGCATACCTTGTGAATCAATAATAGCCTGCTTAGCTTTCTCTGATTTCAAAGAAAGGGACTCTAATGCTTCAGCAGCACTGGCTCTTACAGAAACATCTTTCTGTTCACTTAGCAGACAGAGCAAAACTTGGATTACCCCAGAATCAACTATCTTTGGTATGCTATCTGGGAAAGCCAACACCAGGCGTGCTAGGAGAGAGGCGGCATTGGACTGAGAAGTAGGATTATCGGAATGTAGAAGGTTGACAATCAAATCCACTCCACCAGCATCAAGACTTTTCATCAAGAACCCATTTTTATCCCCACAAAGATTTCTCAGTGCCCCTGTAATATATCCTTCCACCACCTTTTCCTGGTTATACTTTGCATGCAATGCCTCCCATAAGGATGACACCACACCCTCAGTAACAAAGATTTTCATGCCCACATGATCATCTGAAAGTCCACCTGAAGATACTTCACATAATGCCTCTGCAGCGGCTTTTCTAGCTTCTGTTGCATCAGACTTCAATAATGAGAGTAAATGGGGAATACATCCACCCAGAAGCACCTTTAATCTTAAATCCTCTTCTTTACACAGGGCACTCATTGTTGCAGCAACATTTACTTTTGCCTGCATAGAACCATTTCGAAGAATAGATACCAACAGTGGCATTGCCTGGGCATGAGATCCAATGATAGTTCGTCCTTCCTTTCTCGCTTTGGCTATACCTAGCAAACGAGCTGTAGTGAGTTCTCTCTCATATGAGGATGCATTGGAATTTAGCTGTTCGACCAATTGAGCAACCCTCGCGGTCATCTTCTCTGAATCATCCGTTCCAGCATCTCCAGTTGACTTTAACAGATCCCTGAAAATAGACATAATTTTAGTTCATTACAATTCAGCATTTTGAGCCTAACATATCCTTTTACATAGAATTTTGCATTATATAGCAAGACAATGCTTATATTTTAGCAACTTGAATTCCCTAATGATTCAAAGCATTCAAATCCACGAGCTATTGGGCAGTGGTTCCAAGCAGTGAGCTATGAGTTTATTTGTTTGTTAGAACACTGGAAAACGATCGCTACTTCTGTGTCAAAACTACCTATCTGCAACTCTGTGAGCTTCCAATAAATAAACTGCAGAACAGATCCTTCCTTTTTTTCTCCTTCCGGAATCAAATTTACATCATGTCCAAAAACATTAATAATGAGCGAACTTACTTATTTTTTTGCCACAGAGCTGCAGCGCTCTGCTTTCCAGGATTATATATCCTCGACATTTGCAAATCGACTCCGCCCTTTACAACAAATTCTCCACCACCTGCAATTTCTCTCGCATTATAACACCTCTATCAAAACCAGCACTCAATCCCTAACATAAGGCTCATACAATTTATTCATCATAACGTATTTTCACAAATTAACGCCAAGTCAAGCCGAATCAACATATTTAACATGCTCTTAAACAAAACGAATGCAGAAAATCATACTATCATCAATTTACCTGAGCCGAAAAGTCGGCGAAAAATGCTTGCAGATTACCCCCTTCGCAGCTCCCCTCCAGATTCAAATTTTCCCACTCCCGAAAATCTCCCAATCTGACGATTTTTTTTGCACATTTCACACGAACTACTCGCGAATGCGTCTACGCCGATTCACGCAACCGTTTTGCAAACAAAGCAGAAGCTGAACCACCACCAAACAACCGCGGATCACCGTCTACAGTCGCAAACATTTATGCCATCGGCGAATGCCGCATACGAACGTAGCGCAATACACATGCAACATTGACAACCATTTTCATTGCATTAATGCGGAATTAGGATCGAAATTACACGACCTTGCAGCGCGCGGTAAATCAAAAATTGGTAACAGGAATTATTATTCTATGCGGAGGGGCAACGAATCGAATCGAATCCCACCAAATTCACAAAAAAATCGTTGAATTGACGTGAGGTAATAAATTAATGAGCTAAAAAACATGAGGAAATTTTGGGGAATTAACTCGAGAAAGGCGTCAATGGTGGTAAATTTAGAAATGGAGGAGTGGAGAGAAACAAACAGGATCTTTTTCATGTTCCTTTTTGCATGAACAATTTTATTATGTATGAATGAATTAGAATATTAAATTTTATAAATTTAGAAACTTATTGCATTCTTTTTTTGGCCTAATAGGTTCTAATTATTGCTTTTTTACATTATTTAATGGCTAAATATGATAACCATTAATCTTCATATATTTGGTGTAGTTGTAATAAGTCAAAAATAGATTGATGGCAAATTTTCGTTGCTTTTTCGGTTATAGTCTCATATTGAGCGAGAATATCCTATCATATCGGAGTACTAAAATCATGACATATGAAATATGGTTCCCTCACGTGCAATTATGATTTTCTCTATTGTTGTAAAAACTTTAGTCGTGCAAGCATAAAACTGAACATAAAATCCTCGAAATTTCTATGTTTCTTGCTATGATGGAACTGTGATTCCTAATGTTGCAGATGAAACATACACCTAAAAACCATGTTATTAATTTAATTAAAGTGACAATCTATTCGGTGTCGGTTTTTAAGTTTTACATATGTAAGTACCACACTACTAAATTAAGATACATTGGACATTATAAGATAATTGAGAAAAATATTAAAAATATGATAATTCACAAAAATCTTTTTTAATGTGAGATTAATCAGACTTTAACGAAATTGGATAGTTGTTCTGGCAATCACAGTTGGATCATTCTTCCCCTTTCTTTGTAAATTTGAATAATAAATAAACAGAAAGGTGAGATTTGAGGGCGAGGCGAATTAGTTTTGAACTGCTTTTTCTGGATAAGGACAAATATATGGTGATGAAGGGCATCATGGGCCTTTGCAAATTGCAACTCCTCTATCATTATTGAAGTGGCACAAAATGAATAAGTTAATATCGAGATTGCTTATTATTATCTCCATCCTATATTAATTTAGATATGCATTTATATAACTTATATTTAAAAATTAAATAATGAAAGAGAATAAAATATGAGAAATGAGCTAGTAAAGTAAGAAAGAGTAAAGTCTTTTGTTAATAAAAAAAATGATTCAACTAACTTGGAATAGCTCGAAAAATATACGATTCAACTATTTTGGAATGGATAAAGTATTATTTTTGTTATTTTCAATGGCAATATAAAAGAATAGCACCATTTCGAGAAAGTAAGAGAAAATCACCAGGTTTTGCTAATTTTTGGTCTATACCTCTGCAACTTTTAAAAATAGTCGATTATATCATAGTTTTAATGATTTTTTTTATCCATTAACACATAATGAAAAAATCTGAAATCCTATGCATTTTTTTTATATCCCTCATTTAGACAATTTTTCCACCAAAGTTCCAAGAGATAGACTTACAAGGCAAAAATTTTTGCAAAAGACAATATATCAAAAATAAAGACATGTAGAATGTCACTTTACATATTTTTCAATAACAATCACCCTTCTTAGGGATAAAGACCACAATCATGTCAAACATAGGCTATTTTGTTAGTGAGACAAAGGTATCGCCTATGTGGCCAATATTTTAAAATTTTCCCAATGGACGCATCATTACTTAAATAGTTAAAAACTTTATATATTCATATCATCCTTATCACTAAAAGTATACTTTACTTATCGATTTATAGCAAAAGGGTTAACTTTTACATGAATAGGTAATACCAAACTTTCTTCTTTTCAATCGCTTCATTATTTCACTTTTATTCCCATCCTATTCTATATACTCCACATAGCTCGTAATAAAGTGCTATTATTTCCATAAATTTTATAAAATGTTAAAGCTTAAAACATATCAGTTCTTTGTGATTTTCTTTTTATATTGGTAAACCCTGTAAATTTTGACTATTTGATCAAATTTCATGACATGAAATGTAATTAGATTTTATTCAATTACATATCAATAGATCATCAATCTTTGGTTTACAATAAGTTAATATTAGCAATAATACAATTGGGCTAGATTTAAAGAAGCTAGCTTTTTATATTGATTGACCCATTTATACTATTCAAGCCCACAATTGAAAGAGATTTGGCGCTTTCTAAAATATTATGTATTGCTCATTTTTCTCATTCACTATAGCTTCTAAATAAAATAAAATAATTATATTTAAAAATATAATATGTAAAACTTCCTAATATTGTGCATAACCCTTACTAATAATATCGGGCCCAAGACTATGCAAATTTCTTAATGGGCCTTCTTTTTTGGTAATAAGGCATACAAAGTTGATTACTTGAGTACAATATTACATATTCTGCGAGCTGGTCTTGACGGTGGTAGACTATGTTCGTTTGCGAGACTGAAGTTCTAGATTATATAGTACATATATTTCATGTTTAGTTCTTGAGATTACGCACAATATAATTTCAGATAGATAATTATGAGACAATAAATCATCCTCATAATCTCCAACAAAATTAATCTAAGCTTCAAACTAATGTTTTGTAGTAGTACAATTTATACTCTACAATAAAATTAATCTTAGCTTCAAATTAAAGTTTTGCACTAGTACAATTTTACCTTTTACTTTTTCACAAGAGTTCAAGCTCTTCAATTAAAATGCTAAAGTATAATATTATCAAAGCAACTGAACGACACCTGTATTTTATTCTGATCGTTCAACAATTTTGCTACAATAAGATTTGAATTTCCGTGTTGATTCAACATTTGAGCTGCAGGAGCAAGTGTTTTAATCTCATTCAAATGTCCGAAAACCACCATTAAGACAGTATTAATAATGCTGATAAGGACATCATGGGCACTAAATCTTTTAAATTATTGGATCATTTAATAACCAAATTATTGTTATTTTGTGCTTGGAAGTGATACTATCTATCTTCTATCGCATTAATTTCACTTCGTAAGTCTTTTTCTGGATTTCAATCTCTTTTATCAATCAATTTACAATATTATTAAATTATGATATTTGTACTCTCAACTTATATATTAAAATTTACATTTTATGTTGTTTAAAAATTTATTTAAGTATTGTTTATAATATTTTTTATTCCATGTAGCAATTAAAATGACATATAAACAAAAAATTTAAACAATTATATATTTATATGTGTGAGCGAATGGGGGATATATCATATATATATATGCTGTTCAACAATTGACTATCGACAAAGAATAGGGGAAGGGTCGTCACTTGGATTGATGTAAGAGCACTCCCAATGCTCTCCCTAAAAACTCTCTTATTTCTTCCTAACTCCTGCCACATCAGCACCAAAATTTATCCCCAGTTTTTAGCCAACTTTTAGCCAACTGCTCCAATGGTTTCTCCCTTATTTCTCCCTAACTCAACATTTCATTTTTACATCATCATTTTTAATATTGTTTAATTTTCCCTACAAATGTGTTTAATAAATAGATTTATAATGAACAATTCATCGTTGTATTAATCATTGGAAAATATAATACAACGAGAAAAAAAAAACTACAAATAAAAACCATAAAAAACAAAGATTTAAAAAAACAAAGATTTAAAAAAAACTTCAAATAAAAATCATAAAAAACAAAGATTTAAAAAAAACTACAAATAAAAACCATAAAAACAAAGATTTAAAAAACAAAGATTTAAAAAAAAAAAAATTATCGCCGATTTATCGCCGAATCACGCCCACAGTGGGCGGCGATGATTCGGCGATAAATCGGCGATAATAAGGGAGTTGGCGATAATAAGGGAGTTTTATCGCCGAATTATCGCCGAATTCACTCCAACGCCCGGCGATAATCCGGCGATAATCCGGCGATAATCGGCGATTTTTCGCCGGATTTAACGCCGACCCATTGGGAGTGCTCTAAACACAGGGCTACTTGCCGAATTCTATTTATTGCTGAATGCAATGTTTTAAAAATCGGATCGGCCAGCGAACCGGCGTCGTTACTGATTCATTGTTTCAACCGGTTTATTGGTCGAACCACTGGTTGAACCGGAATATATAATAAACATATATATTATATAATATTAAATATATATAATAAAATATGTGAATAAAATATAAAAAAAGCCTTATAAAAATATCAAAAATAAAAGATTTGGGCCACATGCATTTAAAGTATTTTTCCACACATTGGCATGCATGGTCGTCAGCTTGCATCAAGAATTTACAATAAATATTGAGTTCAAAAATAAAAAAGACAAATAAATACATAAGCAATGGCCTACAACTTGAGAAGTGGGAAGCTTGGGAAGTGGAAGGGACGCCACGAGAATACTTAATGCAGTAAGTGTAAAACTAATCTAAAAGCAAAGCCGCACTATCCAAGTAAAATACTATTTTAATAAATAATTAAATATTTAAATGAGATAAACCGGTTCCCGGTTAGCGGTTTAACCGGTTCAACCGGCCGATTTTACCGATTCTGGACGGGTCAACCTACAGACGTTTTTTAGAGGCAAATCGGACCGAACTGCCTTTCGGTTTGCGGTCGACCGGTTGAACCGGCCGGTCCGGTCCAATTTTTAAAACATTGACTGAATGCAAATGTTCAGATTATATAACTATATCATCACATTATTAGAACATGTACCAATTTTAATTACAATCACCACCAATTTAATTATCAACACATAGTCTATAGTGTATAATATAAGTCTACGTCAATCACAGATCTAGAAAATCAAACTCAAGTAGCCAAACACAGTAAAAAAATTTGTCACTAACGTCAGAAGATAAATGCGGTGCAAGAACGAAAGTGAATCTCAATATTTTCTGAAATGTTGTAGTGGAGTTGCAATAATATAAAGTCGGCGGCAATAACTCTAAAAATTAAATTTAATGGAATTTTCTAAGGGCCGATGGTGAATGGTCGATCCCTAATCTCACTTGGATTTGTCATTGCATCAACACGAACCGAGTAGGAAGAGGGATGTGGCGATACTACGAATATTCGATCATTCTAAAAAAACGTCAAGAAATTGCGTGGAAGAAGGTGCAAAATGGGAAGGACCACACGCACCAAATTCGTACCCGATTGACACGTTGGTTAGGGCCAAATAGTCCAGCTAGCTAACTCCGACCCGCATTTTTGGACCACATTTATTTTGCTATACAAGAAAGGAAAACATGTGTTATGATCATGTGTATGCATGCACCTTAATAAATGGTGACAGGATAATCAAGCTGACTATTGTGCCAAAAATAAAAAAATATGTTACATTCATTAAATTAACTGCATTATTATCAGAACAATTGTTGTATTTCTTTTTTTTTTTTTTTTTTTTAATCTTGTTTATAATTATTTATATTCTGCAATAATTACTTGATTCCGTGTTCGATATGACTATTTGGTTCAACTACATGAAAAGAAATTGAATCAAAATAAAGAAGGAATCATTTAACAATTTTAAAAAGTTTTAATTTATTTGGTCTAGCACCAAAAATTAATTATAGTGTAGGAGAAAAAGCGACGAAAGAAGAACAGTGAGAAAATCCAAATATAGGGGGAATCTTAAATAAATAAATTTCATATTTGTATTCTATTAAGTAGAGGATTGAGTAACTCAATGTGTGATTCAAATTTCAATAATTTGATTAACTCAATGTGCGTTGTCAGCGTTGAAGTCTCACATTTATAAAAAATCTTTCTCCTTCAATAAAAAATCAGAATTCGAGTCACTAAATATGCATTTCAATCAATAATGCAATAGATTGAGTGAGTCAGTAACCCAATGTGCATCCAAATCTCAAAAAAGATTTAGGGAATATTCAAGTCACCTAATTGAATTTAAATTTCCAAAAAATGATTAGTACTCCTTGTTTATTATTCAACCCATAATTTATTGTGACAAATATGTAAACCAAACTAAATTAGACTTTAATTAATTAAAATCGAATAATAATTAATCAATCCAGAGAAAATAACACTCACTTCATCTCCTATAAATACAAACTTTTGAAATGACACATGTTTTAATGCAAAATTAGGAAAATAAAAGAAAAATAGAAAGAAAAGTATGTTAGTGAAAAATGGATCTCACCTTATTAGGAAAGAATTTCCTCAAATAGAAAGTTTATGCTTTTATGGGACGGATTAAAAAGGAAAAAGTTTCTATTTTTAAGGGACGAAGGGAGTAAAATGTAAAGAGTGCATACTCCTGACTCCTGAGTATGCACTCTTTACATTTTACTTCGTCCCACAAGAGTATGATGCACTTCTAGTTTTGTTAACTCTTCTCTCTCAAATATGAGACTCATTCTCCACTAATAATACTTTGATTATTTTTTCTTCTCTCTATTTCTCTCTTACTTTACTAATTGTACATTAAAATCTACATCCCACCAAAAGTGGATACTATTATATGACTGAGGAATTATAATTCATGAACCAGTAGGCTATGGAATAGTTAATATATGCTACTAGTATTTATTTATCATCGATAAATAAGAGAGGAGTTTGAAAAAACAGTCAATTTTTGATAGATGAAAACTCAATTTGTTTTGGCTCTAGATTACAATCTTAAATTCTAGTACTTAATTAATGCATATAAAATAATTTAAGCTCGTTATCTAGTGACTTATGTAATAATATACTCCGTATTTAATTTTTTATTTTCATAGATAGATAAGAGAGATTTGAAAAGGCAGAATTTTTTATTTATGCCCTAGATTGACATATAGTACATCAATATTGATGAACATAGTCTCTAAACTTTTAATTCTGCCCCAGATTGACATATAGTACATCAATGTGGACGAACATAGTCTCTAAACATTTTTCTACCAAATGGAAAAAATTGTACCAGAAATTGTAGTATATTTTCGCATCGGATTGGCAATTTGGCATATATATAGCACGTGATAAACTTTTTACTAGACATTAAAGTTTTACAAAAATTATTTATATGCGTAAGATTAACATATACATCAATAGCTACGAACATAATCTCTAAACCTTTTTAACCGAACATAAAAAGTTATACCAAAAGTTGTATATTTCCACATCGGATTGTCATACATGACGATAAACTTTTTCTACTAAAAATAAAAGTTATACCAAAAAAGTATTTATTTATGCGTCACATTGAGTAAATCGATACACATTAAAATAATTTTTTTCTACCGAACAGAAAAAGTTGTACCAAAAATTAGTTGTAAATTTCCGCATCGGATTGTCATATACGAAGATAAACTTTTTCTACTAAAATTAAAAGTTATACCAAAAAAGTATTCGTTTATGCGTCACATTGAGTAAATCGATACACATTGAAATAAACTTTTAACTTTTTCTACCGAACAGAAAAAGTTGTACCAAAAATTAGTTGTAAATTTCTGTATCGGATTGTCATATACGAAGATAAACTTGTTCTACTAAAAATAAAAGTTATACCAAAAAGTATTTATTTTTGCGTCAGATTGAGTATATCTACACATACTGACAAAATTTCGTAACTTTTTCTACCAAATAGAAAAAGATGTACCAAAAGTAGTATATTTCCGCATCGAATTGTCATATGCGAAGATAAAATTTTTCTACAAAAAATAAAAGTTATAATACCAAAAATATTTATTATTGCGTCACATTGAGTATATTGATACATATTGACATAATTTCTTAAATTTTTTCTACCGAACAGAAAAAGTTGTACTAAAAGTTCTAGTATATAATATTTTTAAACCCGTTCCGAACCAAATATTAATACTGTTCAGAGACCGATGGAGTATTTCAATATTGACATATACATCAATAGCTACGTAAATAATCTCTAAACTTTTTCTATCGAGCAGAAGAAGTTGTATATTTCCGCATCGGATTGTCATAAATGACGAGAAATTTTTTCTTCTAACAATAAAAGTTATACCAAGAAAGTAAAATTTATTTATGCGCCACATTGAGAATATCGATACACAATGACATAATTTCTTAACTTTTTCTACCGAACAGAAAAAGTTGTACAAAAAGTTGTATATTTCTGCATCGGATTGTCATATACGACGATAAAATTTTTCTACCAAAAATAAAAGTTGTACCAGAAGGTATTTATTTCTGCGTCACATTGAGTATATCAACACATATTGACAAAATATCGTAACTTTTTCTACCGAACAGATAAAGATGTACTAAAAGTCGTATATTTCCGCATCGAATTGTCATATACAAAGATAAATTTTTTCTACTAAAACTAAAAGTTATACTACCAAAAATATTTATTATTGTGTCACATTGGTATATTGATAGATATTGACATAATTTCTTAATTTTTTCTACCGAATAGAAAAAGCTGTACCAAAAGTTCTAGTATATATGAAGTAATACATTAAAACCTGTGCCGAACCAAATATTCATACTGTTCAGGGACCGATGGAGTATTTCAACATTGATGAACATAGTCTCTGAACTTTTCTACCGAATGAAAAAAGTTGTACCAAAAGTTATATATTTTCACATCAGATTGACACATGTGTGATACACTTTTTCAACTAGTCAAATGTTTTACAAAAATTTATTTATTTATGCGTAAGATTGACATATACATCAATAGCTACGTAAATAATCTCTAAACCTTTTCTACCGAGCAGAAAAAGTTGTATATTTCCGCATCGGATTGTCATAAATGACGAGAAACTTTTTCTTCTAACAATAAAAGTTATACCAAAAAAGTAAAATTTATTTATGCGCCACATTGAGAATATCGATACACAATGACATAATTTCTTAACTTTTTCTACCGAACAGAAAAAGTTGTACAAAAAGTTGTATATTTCTGCATCGGATTGTCATATATGACGATAAACTTTTACTACCAAAAATAAAAGTTGTACCAGAAAGTATTTATTTCTGCGTCACATTGAGTATATCAACACATATTGACAAAATTTTGTAACTTTTTCTACCGAACAGAAAAAGATGTACCAAAAGTCGTATATTTCCGCATCGAATTGTCATATACAAAGATAAACTTTTTCTACTAAAACTAAAAGTTATACTACCAAAAATATTTATTATTGTGTCACATTGGTATATTGATAGATATTGACATAATTTCTTAATTTTTTCTACCGAATAGAAAAAGTTGTACCAAAAGTTATAGTATATACGACGTAATACATTAAAACCCGTGCCGAACCAAATATTCATACTGTTCAGGGACCGATGGAGTATTTCAACATTGATGAACATAGTCTCTGAACTTTTCTACCGAATGAAAAAAGTTGTACCAAAAGTTATATATTTTCACATCAGATTGACACATGTGTGATACACTTTTTCAACTAGTCAAATGTTTTACAAAAATTTATTTATTTATGCGTAAGATTGACATATACATCAATAGCTACGTAAATAATCTCTAAACTTTTTCTATCGAGCAGAAGAAGTTGTATATTTCCGCATCGGATTGTCATAAATGACGAGAAATTTTTTCTTCTAACAATAAAAGTTATACCAAGAAAGTAAAATTTATTTATGCGCCACATTGAGAATATCGATACACAATGACATAATTTCTTAACTTTTTCTACCGAACAGAAAAAGTTGTACAAAAAGTTGTATATTTCTGCATCGGATTGTGATATACGACGATAAAATTTTTCTACCAAAAATAAAAGTTGTACCAGAAGGTATTTATTTCTGCGTCACATTGAGTATATCAACACATATTGACAAAATATCGTAACTTTTTCTACCGAACAGAAAAAGATGTACTAAAAGTCGTATATTTCCGCATCGAATTGTCTTATACAAAGATAAACTTTTTCTACTAAAACTAAAAGTTATACTACCAAAAATATTTATTATTGTGTCACATTGGTATATTGATAGATATTGACATAATTTCTTAATTTTTTCTACCGAATAGAAAAAGTTGTACCAAAAGTTCTAGTATATATGAAGTAATACATTAAAACCTGTGCCGAACCAAATATTCATACTCTTCAGGGACTGATGGAGTATTTCAATATTGATGAACATAGTCTCTGTACTTTTCTACCGAATGAATAAAGTTGTACCAAAAGTTATATATTTTCGCATCGGATTGACATATGCGTGATACACTTTTTCAACTAGACATAAATGTTTTACAAAAATTTATTTATTTATGCGTAAGATTGACATATACATCAATAGCTACGTAAATAATCTCTAAACCTTTTCTACCGAGCAGAAAAAGTTGTATATTTCCGCATCGGATTGTCATAAATGACGAGAAACTTTTTCTTCTAACAATAAAAGTTATACCAAAAAAGTAAAATTTATTTATGCGCCACATTGAGAATATCGATACACAATGACATAATTTCTTAACTTTTTCTACCGAACAGAAAAAGTTGTACAAAAAGTTGTATATTTCTGCATCGGATTGTCATATACGACGATAAACTTTTACTACCAAAAATAAAAGTTGTACCAGAAAGTATTTATTTCTGCGTCACATTGAGTATATCAACACATGTTGACAAAATTTCGTAACTTTTTCTACCAAACAGAAAAAGATGTACCAAAAGTCGTATATTTCTGCAGCGAATTGTCATATACGAAGATAAACTTTTTCTACTAAAAATAAAAGTTATACCAAAAAGTTATGCATCACATTGAGTATATATCGATACCAATTGACAAAATTTCTAAACATTTTCTACCGAATAGAAAAAGTTGTACCAAAAGTTTTATATTTCTACATCGGATTGTAATATACGATGATAAATTTTTTCTACTAAAAAAAAGTTATACCTAAAATTATTTAATCATATGTCAGCTTGACATATACTCCTCTAAACTTTTTCTACCGAGAAAAAATTGTATCAGAAATTATGTATTTCTACATCGAATTTGACATATACATTAGTAAATTTTTTCTACTATCAGTTATTCCAAAAATTATTTATTTAAATGTTAACTTGACATACATTTAACTTAATCTCTAAATTCTTTCTGCTGAATAGAAAAAATTGTACCAAAATGACATATATATATGGACATAATCTCTTAAATTTTTTCTACTTAGCATAAAAAGCTGTACCAAAAAAAATATTTCTTCATTGCATTGATACATATATACGTCGATACCGATTGGCATAATCTCTAAAATATTTTCTATTGAAATGAAAAGTTGTATAAAAATGAATTATTTTCTCTTAACATTTTTCTATTGAAATGAAAAATTGTAGCATAACGATACCCGCGAATTTAGTGTAACCAAGAAAACCAATAAGTGACAAATAAATATTTTTGTTGAAAAAATTAATTGACCAAGAAATATTTCGATGGCGGAAGTAATAGAAACCCGCCGAATTTAGCTATAACTAAGAAAAAAATCAAGTGACAAACTAAATATAGTATTCTTCTTTATCCTTTCTTTAATTGAATTTCTTATATTAAATTAAGTATCGTATTATAGCTTCACAAATTGGATTAACAAAAAATTAAATTCCTTTTGTAATTACACTTCTCACTTCCATTTCCATAATAGTAATGTTTTCCATCATTTTATACCAACCCAAATTACACTGTAAATAACAATTTAATTACCCACTAATCACTATTACATGACTGTCTGACTTAATTAAACCCCCTCACGGCTCACACGTGCACACTCATAGACCCAAGTCTCCTGTGCCACGTGCGACCCAAACCCTCTCCGCGCCGTCGGCTCAAAACGGCTTGCTCATATACGGCGCGAACACCTCCTGCATCGCCTCCATCTGATAATTCCCCTCCTGAAACCCCGACCCGATCAGCCCGAACCCGAACGGGAAATCCCTCTCCCACTCCGCCAGCTTCGGCGCGCTCTCCACCTCCGGCGACAGCACGTGCTCCGAGCCGCTCGAGTCCGTGTGCAGCCGCGGCATCGAGTCGGAAGCGTCCAGGTACATGAAGTCGTCGTACACCACCGGCGTCGCCTCCGGCACCGCCTTCAGAATCGGTGGCTTCTGATCGTCGTCGTCGTCCTCCGGCTTCGGCATATTCCGGCTGATCACGCTCCCCTGCTGCTGCTGCTGCTGCTGGCGCCGCTCGATCGCCCCCTTTTTGTTGTAGATTCGGCACAGCACCCAATCATCCAGCTGCAGATCGCAAAATTAGCTTCAATTTCAATCGAATTCAGCAATGATTTAGCTAATTCAGAGCTGCAATTGCTTAATTAGCTTCAATTTCAATCGAATTAAGCGATAATTTAGTTGATTCAGAGCTACGAACCCTAAGGCTGTTGTTCTTCTTCCGAGCGGAGCGGTCGACGTCGGCGAGGCGATACTCGTGCATAATCCAATTGGTCTTCTCGCCTCTCGGCGCCTTGCCGGAGTAAAACACCAGCGCCTTCTTAATTCCGACGGATTTCGGGTGACCGATCGGCTTGTCAGCCCCGGTGGCCTTCCAGTAACCGCTTCCGGCGGCGCGATTTGGCCGGGAGCCGTTGGGGTACTTCCGGTCCCGCGGCGAGAAGAAATACCACTCCTTCTCGCCGTACAGAGCCAAACCTGAGTATCAATCAGCAATGCAGCGGCGAATTAGGTAATCGAATTGACGAAATCGGAGGAAATTAGATGAAAATTCGCAGCTGAATACCTGGTAATTCCCATGGATCGTGCTTGTAGAGGTCGATTTCGGCGACGATCGGAACGGAGATCGGCTGAGAAGCGCATCTCCGGATCAGGTAGTGCATCACGAGCTCTTCGTCGGTAGGGTGGAAGCGGAATCCCGGCGGTAATTGCAGATCGGCGGCGGCCATTGGAGGATTTTGATTTGAAAAATATCTGTTTCTCGGAAATTGGGGGAAATGGATTGTGGAGAGGAAAGGGGGATTGAGAGAGGAGGGGTTTTGTGAAACTTAAATCGCAAGAGGGGGAGGGGTATATATAGGAGGGGGGCACGTGGCGGGGAGGGGCGGCGGGTTCTAGAACACACGTGGGTGATAAGGTGGCGGGGGGACACGTGGCGCGAGGACAAGTGGTGGGTCTGAGTGTAGTGTGATTCTGTCATGGCTTACGCAATAAATTTTGGACGGATTTGAGCAGTGAGGAATGGGTTGGGTGACACGTTGGAGGGTCATGCAATCGGTGGCATTTGGACCCTTGTTTTAACCCTTGTTTCTGTATAAATATATAATTGCTCCATTGGTCCCCATTAATTAACTTGACCTTATATAAATTTTAAGGAACCTAATAAAAATTAGGTGGAAAAAATTAGTAGAATATAAATTCTATTTTTATATACTAATTCTATAAAAAGTTTAGTGAAAATTTTGTAGAATAAGTGAGTGAAATGCAAGATTTATTATCAAAAGATAGTAAGAGTAAAGATGTTAATTAACTATGAAGAGATGGAAAAAAGAAATTAGCAGGAACAGTAAAAGATACTCCCTCCATCAATTTAAATTGCTATTTTAATTTGACACAAGTTTTAAAAAATTATTTAGCTATATAAAGAGAAATGAATGGAATAAGTTAGTGAAATATATATTTCATGCATTTTACTATTAGTTCTATAATAAAATGTTAATAAAAAAATTAGTAAATTAGAATATAAAATCTGCATATTAGAAATGGATATTTTTTCTAAAATTATGTGGACATGATAAAATGGCAAATGGATCTTTAAATAATTTACGAGGGCAGTAAAATACGGTCATTCTTATATTCTAGACTAGAGAAACAATATGCTAATAAAGGAGTATCAGTAAAACCTATGTCAATTTTCAGCATAGGAAAAGTTTTACACTTTCTACTAATAAAATTATAAAACTCGCTTAAAATTAGAGAAAATACAAAAAAAATTATCGCATTCACGATTCCTTTGTCCTCTAATAAGTACTCCCTCCGTCCCGGCTAAGATGACACATTGCTTAGCCGGCACGAGATTTTAGGAGTTATTGGTTAAAGTGTTTAATTGGAGATAAAAGGTGGGTGTAAGTATTAAAGTAGAGAGATAAAGAAAGATGGATATTTTAATAGGAGTGAGAAAAAATGGTTGAGTGTATTAATTGGAGAGAGAAAGTTACCAAAAAAGGAAATATATCATCTTAGTTCGGACAAACTAAAAAGGAAAACGCGTCATCTTAAACGAGACGGAGGGAGTACTGTTATAGGAGCATCTGTGATATGCAATAAAAACATATTAGTACTCATATTAAATAAATTATATATTGAAGTATTGAAGTCAAAGAGATGGTGAAAGATGGGCATAGCTATAAGCTACTATCTTAATTTAATAAGAAAATCGGGTTCAAAGCGGTGGTGGCAACAACCATCAATGATTAAAGATTTAAAGGCCAACTATGTGTCGATCTTTGATTGTAGACCTCTTCTTTAACTGACAAGTACTACTTTCTTATTTCATATCACTAATTTTTTTTTGTTCATTGTCATATTTTCAATTATTAGATATGAGGTTATAATTAACTTATTAATATGGTATGTATAGTAGGTAATCAAATAGTACGTCACGCCATCGTTCATTAATGAAGTTGACTATTGAAATTCTAAGCGACCATGAAATCATATGATCACATGTAAGAGATCTCCAGCGGCATCCTTCCAGTTACCCTTCGGATAGGCTTCCGGGAAGGGCGCCTGAGACGTCTGCCATTAAGGTGTGGAGGGACGGATGCGGACGTCCCGTGAGGACGCGGGAGGGGCGGCCTTCGGGGGAAGGGCGTGCCGACGTCCGTCGCGAAGGGCGCCATTGTGGCGAGTTGCGGACTTTAATCCCCTCAGCGAATAATTAACTTTAATTTAGTTTTATCAGCAATGTAATTTATGCAGGAGTATTAATTATGTAATTTTTTTTATTGTAGTAATGCTACATTTTATGATTCAATGAAATATATGTAATTTTTTTAGTCGCATATCAATTTAATTAGAATTTACACTTATAAATTATAAGTATAAAATATGTAATTAAACAAATTAAGAAATGTGATTTATAAATAATGAAACATGTGACCTGAATCAGAGATAAGATTTATGGATGACTAATGAGTAAATGGCTAAATTACATAAACATGTGATTTATGGATGACTAATGAATAAATGGCTAATAGCTGACTGACTCAATTAATGATTAATAGATAAAAGATCAAAGACATGGTTTCTAATGTTGATACAAGATTCTTAAATCCAAACCACACGTGACCATTGGATGACCTACTGTCTGCTAGTAAAATTATTGAGGCCATAGTCAAACGCTAAAAATTACGGCAATTCGTATCAGTATCATAATCCCTCTGTTCTATAGTAATGGAGTAATATTGTTATTTTGATACGTTGCATAGTAATAGAGTCATTTTTATTTTTAATAAAAAGTGAACACATCATAATTAAGCTTGCAAAAATACTCTCTTTTTATATTAAGGGTATATATAAGTATTATGATACTCACATTTTGTGAAAATCGATCAATGCTTTCATTTAGCTTTGTTATTTTATATATGTAATTTATCTCTATATAATACCCTAAAAAGTCGCTATTAATTTTGCAGCTCACATAAAAATTATTCACTATGTTAATTTTATTCATTTATTTATAACTAGAGAAAAAAAAATAGAGCTTTAAGTAATAATTTTTATAGAAATAGAATTAAAATAAATGTGCAACATAAAGAATTCACGAATAATACTACTGTGTGGAGTCTTAAACGAGATCGTTTCTCAGTTGATACTTACTTCATTTTATGCCTATAGCATAATCATTTAAAATACTAACAAAACATCCCCTAAAAGGAAATTAAAACATATTGTTCTTGAAATCAAAACAACCATTTCCCCTTTTAGTACCATTCTAAAACATGTCGACACAACCTAGAATTTGTATATCCTTATATAGATTAATTAATTAATTAAAAGATGCAATATTTTACCGACGTAGAAGAGGAATAAAAAAAGGTGAAAAGGATTAAGACAGGTTTGCTGATGTGGCGGAAGGAAGATTCGCATGAAGTTTCATGAATCGTACAAGTGAAGTGAACTCAGTTGAAAATTGCGGCTTTATAATTTTTTGTTGTTTTGGACTTTGTCATAAATGTATATTGACAAGACCTTCACTAGAAACGCCCACATTGTAATAGGCGCCAACCACACTCACCCGTTTAATATAGAGTCATATTTTAAACGCTATGAATTTTATACTCCGTCCCCAATAATTTATCACCATGTAATCTAGCACGAGTTTTAAAAAATGTACTAAAATGTGAGTTGTAAATTTTAATGGGATGTAAATTTTACTTTTATGGAATGTTAATTTTATAATAAAATATGAGTGAGAATGAATTAGTGAAATACAAGCTCCACTGTAAAAAAAATAATCAAAGTGAAAGGAGACAAATTTTCAAGGACGGACAGAAATGGAAATAAGTGACAAATTTTCAGGGAATGGGGAATAATACTCATTATGTCCCACAAGAATATGCAATTTTAGTTGGGGCACAAATTTTTATGCACAATTAGTTAAGTAAGAGAGATGTAAAAATAAATAAATTAAAATATTATTTCTCACTCTATTAAAAAAAAGTTTCTAAAATTAGAATATGCATGCTCTTATAGGACAGATGGATTACCACTTATGAGGCCTGACTATGAAAAATAGATTTATTTTTAAAGTTGTTCATAAAAATTAGTTTAAGTTTATTTAAGATATGTATGTTTGTGTTCATTCTAATAAGACGTGTTTCATTTTCCATAAAAAAATTATGTACTGTTTACAACAAAAATTATTTTTTTTGGAAGGAGCTTAGATAAAATTAGTAAGATACGAGAAGGTACACTAATTTGACTACTATTTATAGATAAAATGAATTCTTTCACTTAGAAAATTATTTGAGTAATAGTAAATTACTATGTGAGAGATGGAGCAAAAGTAAAGTCATAAGCCATGTAACAGGGAATGTAATGTGAATAATAATATTGGAAGGAGACTATTTTCCAAATGCTTTCATAGTGTTCTTCTTGTTACTAGAGTTGTCAAGAATATGGATGAATAAAATGAAAAATATTGGAAGGAGACTATTTTCCGCATTTTTTCACAGTGTTCTTCATGTCACCAGAGTTGTAAAACATAAAATGACTCGAAATATCGAATCATAGCTAGCGACATAAAGGTCGGGGGCAGAGACAACCAACGGGGGGGCAGGGGCATGATAAAGGTCGGTCGCAAAATCCCATGGCCGCTCTTCATTTGCAGAATTAGTGAACGAGATGTCTAATGAGATTTTTATAAAAAAAATTGTGTTGTTAAATCACAACTTTACTTTTCATTAAAGAGAAAAACACTTCTATTTTCCTGTTTGTTCATTTCAGGCTGTATGCATTCGATTCTAGATCTGTCATTGATACCTATACGCTGTGTTATTTGATAATAATAGTATCATCTGGTACTGTAACTATATCTTTGTCAATAAGAAGATGATCTTCGAGATTTTGCCCATGTGAAATGAAGTAAACCTCCAATATTATCACACTGTTTGTTTCAATATAGTATTTAGAATATTTGATTGGCGCAATGACAGTTTGACTATAAAAATCAAGTTGCAGCCGCCTTGCTATTCTTGATGTGATTTTTCTTGTCTTTTGTTTTCAATCGCTACTTCTAAACTAAGATCTGTTCTACACCGTTCAATTATATATAGCTTTAAATTTTCATATAAAACAAAAGTCACGAAAATATATATGAAAATGACATTATTGTAATTACTAGTTCTCAAATTTGAAAATGTTAAATTTTATAAAAAAAATGTGTATGTAGTCATAATTGTATCTTTTAGAAAAACCAAACTCGAGTTCCTCCAAATTTCAAGAAAAAAAATTGTTATATGGAGTATATAAGTAAATGTCTCATATAAAAAACATCACTCTCTTGTGATTTAATGTGAACTGCTAATTTGTTTAAGGTTGGACACTTCAAGACATAGTTATCTACACGAAATAATAATGTAACTTATCCTAGTATCAAGTCCAATCACAATTTAATTCTTCCTTTTCATTATTGTTTTATACTCTCATTTCCACGTCATTGATACATATCATATCAACACACATTCAATTATAATCTGATTATATTTGAGGTATTTTGTATAAATAAATTATATTTGAGGTATTTAAACAATATTTTAATTCATTTGAGGTTACTTTCTTTAAAATTGTTTTGGAACATTTTTACCTTTGATTTTAATTGAATTTGAATATAAACAAAACTATAACTTGAAATTAATTTTTCTTCAGTTATGTATTTTTTTTATTCGATGTTTGAAACTACTAGTATTAATTATGTGAAGTATAAATAACAATTTTATACTGTCTGAGTTAACTTAAATAAAGAAGAAACAAATAAAATAGTAAAAAGATCGATAGGAGAATAGAAATTATAAATAAATTAGAAGAGGGAAGAGAGAGAAGAGATATATAAATTATAAATAAATATAGTACTCCCTCCGTCCCACTTAAGATGACACGTTTTCCTTTTTAGTTTGTCCCAACTAAGATGACACATTTCCTTTTTTGGTAACTTTCTCTCTCCAATTAATACACTCAACCACTTTTTCTCACTCCTATTAAAATATCTATCTTTCTTTATCTCTCTACTTTAATACTTACATCCACCTTCTCTCTCCAATTAAACACTTTAACCAATAACTCCTAAAACTCCGTGCCGACTAAGTAATGTGTCATCTTAGCCGGGACGGAGGGAGTAATAAAGAGAGAACATGATATATACAAAGAAAATATCAGTTTTGTGCCATAGAGACTAAATATGGCAGATCAGACAGAAAATGTGAAATAGTAGGTAAAATGAATTTAAATATTGCCCAGATATCTCGAACGCAATTTATTTTTACAAAAATACCTTAAATGCATATTTATATTGTTTGAATACCATTTTTATAATTCACCCTTCTTAAATAAAGGCTTTGTTAAACAAATTTACTTACTTTTCGATCCAACACGATTTTTGTTCAATTTCTGGTCACATGTATGAACCATGTTAAAGCTGCAAAATGAATAAAAGTTCGTATATTGTTTAATAATTAATACAGTAATAAACTACTTCCTCCATCCCCGAATACTTGACACGGTTTGACCCGGCACGGATTTTAAGAATTGTAATGGAAAGTGTGTTGAAAAAGTTGGTGGAATATGAGGTCCACTATCAAAAATGGAAAAAGTGAACTGTGTCAAGTATTCGGGGACGGACCGAAATGACAAACTGTGTCAAGTATTCGGGGACGGAGGGAGTATTTAATAAAAAAATTTAGATAAACTTTTAGTATTTTCCCAAAATTCCAGGTAACCTATTTTGTCATTATTAGGGACTCACATGATTCTTTACTCTCATAAAGCAGCCGCAACTTTTCAACCGAAATTAAATTACTATCAATAGTTACCAATAATGTAATAACTCAACCAATAGATAATAAATAAATTTAATCATGTGTTGACAAGTATAAACGGTGGGCAAGATCATAATCATCATCCCACTAGTCAAAATATAATTAGCATAATTAACAATGGCTTAAGGATATGGATGGGTGGGTATATGATGACTTCACCCCTACTTTATTTTATTACCCTTTTGATCACTTCATTTACTTCAAAGTCATTGTGATTAAGATATATAATTGTCACGTTTGGACTTTTGAGCCGTCATCTTAATTTCAACATTCTTATTTGTAAAGTCTAAAAGCACTTTATATTAATTTTATAGAATACAACTATATATATATATATATATATATCTAGCGGATGATAAAAATAAACATATCATACTGAACTGACAATATAAATAGAGAATTGAAATTATTATAAAAATCTCGTGGATAATATGTTGATTGACTAAAAAGTGATAAAATAATTCATCAATGCTTGAAATTTGGTCCAATTCTTATTTCTTATTAAAGTTCCTTTATATTACTACTCCTCCGTTCAGTATAAGCGAGATATTTCATTTTCACTCAGTGTTTTGAAAAAGTAGTAATAATAAATAATTAAAATAAAGAAAAAATAAAGTATAAGAAAAAATAATGTTGTAAATACTCTTACCTAAAACTATTTTAGACTTAGCTAAATGTCACTTTTGTGTGTGAATTCAATAAACTCACACACTTGCTTCAAAATATAGTAGTAGTATTAGTTTTAGACTTAGCTATATGTCACTTTTTGTGTGTGAATTCAATAAACTCACACACTTAGATTCAAATTATAGTATTATTATTTTAGGATAAGGTCAAAACATCCCATAATTTTAGACCCGACAAATTCAATTGAATTTAATTCAATTCAATTGTAGATGACTTATGCTTTAGTCACATGCACGCACGCCTATGCACATGTGTAAAATTATAGTACTCCTCCTGTCCCACAAAAGATGTTACACTTGTGGGACGATACGAGATTTTAAGAGGTTTTATTTTGTGTGCTAAATGAAGATAGAAAATATAATTTTTATATTCATATGAGAGAGAACTTAAAAAAAAAGGGAAATGTAACATCTTTTGTGAGATAAACTAAAAAAGAAAGTGTGACATTTTTTGTGGGACGCATGGAGTATTAATCACTTTAGCACGCAATATAAATAGTTGAATTTAAAAGATTGTTTATAATTGTGACATTTATACAGTCATGTGGTATCTATGAATATGGCATATGTACTTGCTGATAATAAAAGCGATAAACTTGCTGACGGTGCAATTATAATGTACTCCTTTGAGAAAAATTTTAAATGAGAATTCTGAGAATTAAAAATTATACTACCAGTTTGTTTGTTGATATTGTAATAGTACTAATTAGCATTAAAAGATATATTAGTTCCTGATATTGAGTCAGAAATTGATATTTATGAATTAACAAATTGATGTTGAGTCAAGAACTAATATGTTTTGTGATATCAGATGATATAAATCTATTTATGAAAGTTTCTATGTTCTAACTCTAAAAAAAGTTTTTAAATGAACCATCTCATGTGAACAATTTTAAAGATGGATTAATAAGTCATGAAATTTACCATTGTTTTTAATTGTTTCAAGGACTTTTATTTAGGTGAAATTGAATTTGAAGTAACAATTAAGATTTGGTTTTAATGTTCACGTGAATCTTCGTCAAATTGCAGCTAGATCTGCCCCTCCGTTGCTAACTGTGTTGCCCCAACGGGCACCTAAACCCTTCATCAAATTGATAATGCACTTTAACACCTACCTTATACTCACAAATATGATACCCGTATGTGCCATATTAACAATATATTATGCATATGCAATTAGAATATTTCAAAGCGTAAAATGTTGCCATTTCGTTTTTCGGCATACGTTAGACCCCATTGAGAAGAAAGCTAGTAGGCTTGCAGGGAACGATGCTTCCTACGCACACATAGGGCCGGACGGATGCGATACACTGTACACGCCCTACACGTGACAAAGAGGAGAAATTGACGTTATCTTTGTCTTTGTTTTGGGAAATTGGTCTCTAATATGATCATCAACATTCTTTGTTATCTTTATCTTTGTTTTGATATAATTTTGGATTTTGCCACAAAGTGAAAACTAGTCGTAAAAATCATGAACTGCCGTTGTTTTCAATTTCCACTGCTTGACGATTATGGCAAAATTGAAACTATATATACTCTTTTATACATCACATTCTACTCTCAAATACTCCTAACAAAGAATTTGCATTCTCGTAATCTCTTTTTGATTATTCTTGATGATTTGTGAAATTTTATTTGAATTATTGCAAGATAATGCTACCATAGATCACAACAATAATACCATTGACCAACATTGCTTCCATAGAATAATTATTTACATCATAAAACATAACTCATCACTCAGTCACTCTACTTTCCAACATAGGGCTAGGCCTCCCGCGATGAGGCCTAGCCCCATGCCTCGACCCCTTGCGGGCGAATTTCGAATTCCTAGTCACTCGAATATGATCATCAACATTCTTCATCCTACTCAAACGACGAGAATTCCCAGAAACCTCAACGCCAGCTCGATGAGAATTAGCCCTCAAAGATCTCTTCATATGGTCCTCTTTGTACCTCTTCCTCTTACTCAACTCCGATCTTTTACACTCCACGTTCCTACGCGGCCCAAATGTCGACATTTCTCCACCTTCATCCGCACCACCACTACTACTACTACTGCTGCTGCTGCTACTACTACTACTACTGCTGCTTGGTGCTTCAATGTCTCGCCTCTGCCTCCGCCTCCGCCTACGATTCTGCTTCAAAGATTGAAGCTTGAGGCAGAAATAGGAGCAACAGCAGTGTACAGCCGAGAAATAGCTAGAGAAAAAGCACCATATAACGCGACAAATCGTGCGGCAAATGCATTGGCAGATTCCCAAGCTGAACAATAAATAAAAGAACAAGAGCACTGCATAGGCATATAATGATATACAGATCAATTTTGTTAGTTGGAACAAAATGTCTAATTTATCAAGAAAAGTCAGGAAGTTATTACCAAAGTAGGCCAAGATTGCCACCATCACAAACTTCAACAACTGTGCCACGCAGAAGTTTTCGATGTAACAGATGAAATCCCATGTTGGTGCACATACTGAGCTGCATTGAGATTTAAATTAGAATGAGATTTTGTTTGATTCATTCAGTCAAGAATAGTGTTCTATTTTAACACCCTAGATCAAGAAACTGTCGTATTCCTATCGTGGAATCTAGAGACAGAGACTTATGTAGGACCGTCTGAATGGTCAAAATCCACCAGGCATGTCGAGAGACACCGAGCCAAACACGAATGGATGATACCAAAATAATAATAAGTCATTGAATATGGGTTCGAGTCCGAATACTTGATTGACTCCTTCGACGAATTTTTGATCTGGGACTGGAAACATGGGCAGAACCTACTGTAGATTGAAGTTGGTTCGTACGGTCTGGATTTTGACAAAATGTAGCTCACAAAAGGAATGATTCGGCTTCAAAATTGGCAGAATCTAGTGTAGATTGAAAGGGAAAAACTATAACCAGCCCAACAAGTGAATTCATGGTTCCGGTTTTGAACTGGCATTAAAATGTTTCATCTTCCAGTTCAAAACCGGCACCTTTTTGCTGATTTCCAACAGTTTTTTTTATCGATTTCCAACGTTTTCCCCAGTTTTGGGCCAGAATCAACGGTTAATCGCTAGTTACTGTTTCAAAATTCTGAAAATCGAGGCTTGGTTCAGCCCGTGAGAATTTAAAATATACTCCTACTTAAGAAATTAGAGTAAGACGAGATTGATTACTTGCAAGCTTTTCCAGAGAGGAAATCAAGAGGATGGCCGAAAATATTTCCAACAATTTGTCCAACTCCAGAGAATACCGAACCAACTGAATTCCCCATTGATCCTTCCAAAAATAAGATACAGATTAGTACTAAATAACGAGATTAAATTCCCTCCATTTTTTATAACACGAGAAACTACCTGGAAATTTATCTGTTCATCATCCGTGGAGAAGAAATTCGGATTCGAAAGCGATAAGTATCAATAAACGATCTCCAAGTTTTTCATCATAATCAAAGAGGAAAACAACTATGATCACAGTATTTTCTAATTCTCTTTCAAATGTTCATACGAATCTCAGATTTCTAGCCGAAATGGATCACCGCCCTCCGCTGCCGCGATTGGTGTCTTCTTCTTCTTCTTCTTCTCTTGTCTCAGCCAACATTTGCAGAAACTTTCAGGCTGTAAAAAATTGCCGCCTCTCCCAACTTCGAAGTTGCTTATCAGTTTCTGCAAAAAAAAATTCACTCGGAACTTCCGTCGAACACTTGGTATGTGAATATGAAAAGAACAGAGCATCTGTTTGGAAATTATGGGGAAAAAGGAGAAATACAGCATCAAGGAATTAAAATAACTGCTTTTTCGATGAATTCCAAAGAAATAGGAGCGGATTATTTGAATTTTAATTCTCAAATGAATCCGCCTAATTCCAACAGAAAAATGAATCTACAAATGTACTATCTTAATTCATTTTTTATGTCAATGATTGGAACTTGTATTTTCGGTTGAAAATCATTAGAATTAAATGTTGGCAGTTGGCACCGACTCAACAAAGCCCAGCCCAATTTTGAAGGCCCAAATTATGGTTCTGATTCAAATTCCCACATCGGAAAAATGTAGAGCTTTGTGTGTCTTTATTTAACATCAGCAAGCTTCATATGTTGTCCCTTCGGGGACATCCGATAAAATTGGAACGATACAGAGAAGATTAGCATGGCCCCTGCGCAAGGATGACACGCATAAATCGAGAAATGGTCCAAATTTTTTTTTCCCAACATTTTCTGGTGTTCCTGTTTTCACTGATTAAGGTAAAGATGTTTAGATGATAATAGGTACAACCACAACATCAATAATAAGTGATAGCATCAACATTTCTCAATAGAGGATTGGTTGGAGATTTTTTCTATGCAAATGATGCTAAGTGGCAATAGTAGCACAAAAACTTGAAGCATTTGTTTTTGGAAAAATAATTCTCTTATCATTGATTTTGTTTGGACAGAAGAGGAAAACAAATGGAACGACTTGTAAATCAGTCTCTAGTGTGGTACAACATGCAGTAAAATTCTAGTAACAACACGAAATGATAGATTAGATAATATGTGATGGGTACTTTGTACAATGAATTGTATAGTCCAAAGCTTAATGAAGAAGAGATGGAAGGATGGAAACATGTAGAGTAGAGTGTAATGGATGATATGTGAAATATTGAGTCTTTGAACGAGATACACTATTTCTTTATGAATTATGAGAATTGTAGTTGAACAATGGTACAATTAAATACTAGTCATTAATATATCCATCAAATGGAATTTCTTGATGAGGTTATAAGTAGTTGGATCTTATTCTCTAAACTTGGTTTTGGAGATTAATGTTTTCCTCTTGAATTGGAGAAAATCGGGAAGGAAATTGCAAAAAATTGTAGAGGAATACCTTTATCAATTGTTGTAGTGGACGGTATTTTGAAAAATATAGAACACACACAAGAATAATATTGGGAATCAAAAGTATCATAACTTAAGGGCAAAACACATTCTTAGATCCTTACACTTTAATCAAAATGTTCATTAGGTCCTCGTACAATTTTTTCGTTTTAATAGGTCCTTATACCTTTCTCATAAATTTCATCACATCCTCGTACAATTTTTTCGTTTTAGTAGGTCCTTATACTTTGATTATAACTTTTATTAGGTCCTTATACAATTTTTTATTTTAAGATATTCTTTTACTTTTATCTTAGATAATAATTTATATTAAATTAAATTTAATGAATCTTTTATTTTTATTATTTAACTTATCTTATGATTATAAATATTGGGAAACGTATCTTTCAATATAAATATAAATAATCAATTGAAAATTCGGATAGTTATTCTGAAAAAAAAAACTTTGATTGTAATCATGAATCATCACGGTTAATCTTTTTATTATTCTCTACAAGTTATTGAGATAATTGGATAACAAGATGATATTATCTTTATAGACTATGCTAAGTTAAACAATGGAATATTAAAAAGATCATTAAGTTTAATTAAATTTAGATTATTATCCAAGATAAATGTAAAAAAAGTCCCTAAAATAAAAGATTGTACAAGGACCTAATGAATGTTATAATAAAAGTATAGGGACCTACTAAAACAAAAAATTGTACGAGGATCTGATAAAAATATTGTGAAAAGTATAAGGACCTATTAAAACGAAAAAATTGTACAAGGACCTAATGAACATTTTGATTGAAGTATAAGGACCTAAGAATGTGTTTTGCCTAACTTAAGTAGTAAAGATAATAATAAGCCATGCTTTTTATACATGGGCATGTTCGAGGAAGATGATGCAATTTTGGTCTCAGCACTCACGAAGCTTTGGGTTTGTGAATGGTTTCTTAGATGATGGTAAAATTCTGGAAAGAGTGGGAAAGGATTTTAAAGGAATTAATCAATATGTTCTGATATTGTGCTTGTTCAATAATGTTGTGATTGTTGGTTGCATAATATTTCAAAATGTTATGAATTAAATTATCTATAATATTATATACAGTTTTATTAATTCTTTATTTACACCTCCATCTTAAGTTACTTACAGTTTAAATACACAATTCGTATGTATAACGATGGGCAAGTATTTGTTAAATTAAATACTAAAACTTTACAATGTAATAAAAAATAAGTACTACTATAATATTAAAAAAAAACTTGGTAAATTCTCAGTATATTTTTACGCTAACAGAAAATATATCTATCTATAATCTATCTATCTATCTATAAATATATAAAAGAGGAATTTTGGGAATAATTACATGAATGCCATTGATAATATAAAAATACTTTTTTAATATACTTACTATATTATTAAATTGTATGAAAAGGGGAGTTTTGAGAATAATTACATGAATGCCATTGATATATAATTTTTTTTTTCTAATATACTTACTATATTATTAAATTGTAACCTAAATGAAATATTAATACTATGACTCTTCATTTTTTTCATGATTAACTACCAACTAATGACGTTCATTGCCACTTACCCACTAAACTATTAACTTTGAGATTTATATAGTTGTCAAATTATGAAGAGATTAATTTAAATATGGATGGCTCTGAGTTTGTCCGCTTTAGTCTTGCATAGTATTATTGTTACATTTACATCTTGCCTTTGAATTTTTGGTGCAGGTGCATCTTCCGCATTTGTTGTTTATGTTGTTCTCCTTGCATGTCTTTATGGCGGAATGTATAATTTTTTCATGTAGTGCTCTATATGAATATTAGGTTGGTGGCAGCTCTTATTCATTTGTCTTTCCTGAACATGGTATGGGTAGTAGCAACTACAGGGGAAGTAGGCGATGCGGGGTATACTATTAGGGTATGCAACCATTTTTTTTCCCTACTACATGCATGCATATTGATATCAGTTGTATATTCCATGCTATTTTGCTGTATTTTTGTTGATGATTTTGATCAATTTGACTATCTTCTAATATTTATTTATACATTATTTTTATTGACATGTGTTTGTGATTGATCTTTTGTATTCCTGTCCCATTCAAGATGACCATCTTTCCTTTTTTATTTGTCTCAATCAAGATGACCATTTTCCAATTATGGAAATAACCCCTTCTCTCCTCTCTCCACATTAAAATATTCAATTACATTTTTTCTCTCTAATTTATTCCACCTAACAACACTTCCTAAAATCCCGTGCCACTCAAGAATGTGATCATCTTGAATGAGACGGATGAAGTAGTATAAATCTAAAAGTGATTTAAATGATATGTGATTTGTGTGAAATTTTAAGTTTATAAATTTATTTGGTTATATGAGTTTTTATTGGTACAATAAATTGCTATTGTATAAATTTGTGATTTTAGAACTTGAAATAATAATATTGTTTCTCATTCAGTATATTTCTTTGTTTGATTTTATATTTTTTGATAATTATTTTTTATTTTATATATTATTATTTATTATTTCAGATTTCATATAAATATATTTATGAATTTATAAAATCATTTTATAATATAAAATAAGTTTAAATAAAAAAATAGATAGTGCATTGCACGTGGATGGGTTATACTAGTTTTCTTAGAAGTTAATTTGATATTATTTATATTTCCCAATATAATATTTATGATACTCCATAATCCATAGTCCTATTTTCATGTTTTCCTTTTGATTTTACATTTCCTCATTAAATTATATTGTAATCATTATAATATATACAAATGCCTTTCAAATTTTCTTCTGTAACGGCAACACCAAAAGAAGGGGCAAATCGCCGCCGCTGAATCGCCTTGCTAAGCTCACCTCCGCCGTCGAAATCGGTACGAGTCGGTTTTAATTGTCTTTAATTAACCTCTAAGTAGCTCAATTTCGCAAAATTCATCCTCTGTTTTCCCTGCTATGAGTTGTTCTTCATTCAATTGAAGATTTGTACTGACTGATTAGGGCTAAAAATTATTTCCATGAATTGATCATTCTCTGTGCTTTCGTTTGGTTGGTTTGGTATTGTGTGGCTGTAGAGACAATGCCGTATTTGATTTAGGTTAATTATTTCATTCTGATTTAGGTTAAATCGGTTAGATATTTCTGTGTTCATGCTACTGTGACCATATCTCTAACACTGAATTCATACCACAAATTTGTGTAGTTGAATAATAAAAAGCTTCTGAAATTGGTAGGCTGATTTCTGTTTTGGCATATATTTAGGAAAATGTGATAACATTTTTGAGTTTTGGTTAATAGAAATTTCTTCATTTAGGAGAAACTGATTGGATTTATTCTAAGGAATGGAACCAGAGAATATTTTGTTCGGGAATTTACATCTGGGAATGATGACACCTCTAAAGGTAGCATATATTGTATATGATGACCCGGATAAATCTTTCATGCAAGGCGAGACTTCCATGTCCACTGGCTTATTCAAAGATTTTCGTATCAAGATAAGCTGCTTGCCCATGGACTATGATACGTATATGGCTCATGGAGGATTCAACAGGATTGAGAAATCGAATACCGTGGAGATAAAGTTCTTCGACTCAGAAAGGTCTAATGCAGGAGTCGAGAAAATAGACTATACGTTGAAGGACTGGCTAGAAATGAAGCTATTAAAGGGCGACAACGATGTTGAATACTATGCTGATTTAAGTCATCCCATGCACTGGTGGGATTATATCGAATCAGACTTCAAGAGTGTTTTTCGTCCTATCATTTCTGGGATCAGAGTACTTCACTGTCATGGTAAGTATCATGGCAATCTGTTGAATGGAATTGCCATCACTATCTCAGAACAAGATGAATCTGTGGAGGGCTTACTGTTCGGCATGGACAATCAAACAGAAAATCTCTCGTTCGAAGCTCTATGCAGCCGGCAGTGTGACGACATCAAGAATCTCGTGCACTTGATCAAGTATGCTTCAACGTATCCGCTCATACGATCAGATCCCGAGCGTCAACCTCCTTCCCCTCCGAGCGTTGTACAAGTGCTATGCCTACAACAACTGGAAGATAGGTAAGCATCGTTTTGTCCCTTTCCTATTCTTCTTCTCTACTGTCTTGAATTAAAATATATCAAAACATGAAATTTTCTATAACTTTATGCAGGATTTCTTCAATTCATTTGAACCCTGAGTGTTCTCGTGCACATTGGGATCTAAATCCAGTACTCTTATGGAGGCAGCGTGAGATGATAGACTTCTTGATGATGATGTATCGGATCCTATTAACATGCAAATCTAAACTCCTCCAACAGAGTGTTGCCTCTGCTTTTGTGAACAAAGAATGGGCAAGACAAGTGACGGAGCGTGCAACGCAGAGCTATATCGATATGTTAAACCGTGACGTAAGTGCACAAAAGACAGGGATGGGAAAGCTACGTTTCTACAGAAACTGCCAAGAGCATATCAGACCAGAGAATGTATAGAACATATCAGTATTTCTACACATAAATTACTACTATTATATATTTTGCACTTTAATACTGATTTTATCTGTAACTTACACAGGGCGTGTATAGTTCCATGGGCACCCACACAGCCATTGTCGAAATGATCCCAGAGTTGATTCCCGAAGTTGTGAATGCTGCTCATTTTATGATCACCGGCAACAAGTAAGTTTTGTGGTTTTTAATTTATTTATTAGCTTAGAGGATGTTCATTTGATACATGTTTTATATTTCGTGCAGTTTCAGCAATTATGTAAGAATTCTATTCGCGGACATGAATTGGAAGGTTTGAAAATCATGTAAGAGCTCTATTAACAAAATTGGATTGGAGTTAATTCCAAATTTGTCCTAAGTTTTTGTAAATTGTTGAATGATATCTCTGTTTTAGCTAAACCCTGTCTGGTCCTGTAGAAAGCTTTGATTCACTGATGAACATTGACCTTCTAATTTTCACCTACTAATGAACTGATTAGTTGTGTTGATTGTCCCATTTTTTTGTTTATAGATTATTTTCAAAACTTGACTATTGTGTTAGAAATTTTAATTATGTTGTGTCTATGGAATGTCTTGTTCTGTTACATGTAAAAACCTTGTTTAACCTTATTATGACATATTATGTACTAGAGGATGTTCATTTGATATATTATGTACTAGTTGGTTAGTCGTGCTTTGATTTGGTGATTGTTTATTTCGTGCATTTTCGGTGTCTTGCTATTTGGGATTATTTGTTTGGTGCGAGGAGATTGTGTTGTTTGCTGATTGATACAGCAACGGATATGAGCGAGCATGTCCTTTGGTCTTAGGCATTAATTATTCTACTACCATAAGCCAACACGCTCGCGCTAATTCTCTAGTGTTCTTATATTCGTTTTATGTGGCGGGTATTGATTAATATACTATAAATTTTGATCATTCGATAGTAGATAATATGGTGTCCGATATAGATATAGAGATGTTGAGATTTTTTAAATGTTTAGATCATAAAATAAATAAGAAGTTGTTTAAACCGAGAATCAAGAAGCATAGTTCTATATAAGTGAATGGTAACTTAGGATGACAATTTGAACAAGCCACAAAAGCATGATCCGAATATACATGAAATTAATAGATTAATGTACTCATAATATAGCTTGAATTTTACTTGCACTTTGAATTTTAACTTAATTCTCCAAAGCCTCATTATGTTGAATTTCAACTTAGTTCTTGAATATTTTCACATATTATTAGCAACACATTTTTACGTAACTAATTTTACATTATTCTCTCTCTTACTTTACCATTTCTCCACTTTAACTATTTATTATAATTTTTACAAAACGAGTGCGTAAAAGTGACTGGGACTCCTAGTGGAGGACGGAGGGAGTACTACATTAGATGTATATATAAAATCCGAACCATAGACGAAAACCAAAGCGAATGATTAAATATATAATCTCTATAGTCAATTCATCCTACTAGTGTTAGGAGCAATGAAGACAAAGGAGCCACACGTGCTAAAGAAGAAAAACCGTAAGATTAATGGTGTTCTCCCTTCTTCTTCCTCTTCTTCTCTCAAAATTTTCATTAAATACTCCCTACAACTGCACTAATAACTGCCCAAAACCGGCCTCCCTATCTCTCCTTTCTTTCACGTGTAATATTTTCATTTGGATTGTCAATCAAGAATAAAGAGTATTAGGTAGAATAGATAATTTAGCATTAGGCATACTCACACTCCTTTAATATTAAAATAAATTAGCAAGTTAAAATATTAGCTAATCCAAATGAATTCATCTTCCTTTTCCATCTCACAAGGCTCAAAATTAGCTGAATAAATGTCGAACATTTGATTCACATCAAACGGATTGATGTTAAGTGAGTTTTTGATCGATCAAATTAGCCCTACAAATTGCTTGAATCAATTAATATTGTGTTCTCTATTCTAATTGGAATATTTATATAAATATAAAATGTCGAGCTTCTTTCATCGTGGCCCATGTAGTGATGTAGCCCACGATGAATTAATGCATATATCATATATGCTGCAAATTCCAATTGAATTCTGATGATCTAATCCCAACATGAATTAATTCTGAGAGAATTAGTAATTTAAAGAGAAGGAAACATTATATTCCGAACTAGTATTACATTAAATTATTTAATTAATAAATTTTAATGATGCTCAAATATTAGTAAAGTCATGGCACATATTTTCAACTCACCAGGCCCAGCCCAAGTTTCAAGGCCAGTTATTTAAAAATTGGAACAATACAGATAAGATTAGCATGGCCCTGCGCAAGGATGACCCGAATAAATCGAGAAATTTTTTCTTTCCTATTTTTTTGAATCAATGGTTGCATCTTCATTTCGCAATATATTGAAAGAATACATCTTTAAAGTAACTTTTTGATTCCTTAGATGTTTATATTCGTATTTTAGCAGTATTAGTATAATTTCTTAAAAGTGAATTTGGTATTTATATTGTTTCCTAACAGAGTTATAGTTTTGACCTTATAAAAAGCATTATTTCCTTTTATATTGTTTCCTAACAGAATACAGTTTTGACCTTATATACGGAGTATTATTTCCTTCTACATTCATGTTTTCCTTTTATTTTTATATTTCCTTATAAAATCAGATTTTATTTTGCTTATATAAACGCCTTTCTTATTCCCAAACAAACACAACACGGCTATTCTTTCCCTTCAATTTCGTCTCCTTTTTAATTAGTTACTCTGTTTTCTTGATTAGGAGTAACTCCAAAAATGGTGTCCCAGTTTCTAGATAGGCTTCTAAGGGTGATTACATATGCTCTGTATAGGCCTCTAAGGGTATGCTTACATAAAGGATTCAACAATATCGAGACTTCGAATACCTTGGTGACGAAGTTCTTCCCCTCCAACATGTCTTTAGATGCTTGGCTAGAAACGAAATTATTAGCGTGCAAAAGCAACGTTCAATACTATACTGATTCAAGACATCCCACGCACTGGTGGGATTATATTGAATCGGATTTTAAGAATATTTTTGGCCCCGTCGTTTCTAGCATTCGAGCACTTCATTGCCATGATAAATATCATGGGAATCTCTCGAACGGAATTGCCATCAGTATCCCAACTGAATATGATGAATCTGTGAAGGGCTTGGTGTTCGGCATCGACAGTCAAACTAAAAATCTCTCAGTCGAAGAGCTAAGAAACCGCCAAAGAGAAGACATCAAAGATCTCATACAGTTAATCAAGTACGCCTCAACGTATCCGTTCATGCGAGCATATCCAATGTGCCAACCTCCTTCCGCCCCAAACATTGTACACGCGTTATGCCTACAACAACTGGAAGATAGGTAAACATCGTTACATCGTTTCTACTATCTTGAATTAAAATATTTCAAATCATTAAATTCTCTATATTTATATGCAGGTTTTCTTCAATTCAATTGAGCCCTCAGTGTTTGCGCGCACATTGGGATCTAAATCTGGCAGTATTATGGGACGAGCGTGATATGATACACTTCTTGCGGATGATGTACATGATGCTGTTTAAATACGCATCTAAACACCTCCAACAGACTGTTAGCTCTGCTTTTGTGAACGAAGATTGGGTTAAACAAGTGAAGGAACGTGGAGCTCAAAACGTGATTGATGTCTTAGACCATGACTTAAACGCACAAAAGACGGGGATGGGAAAGCTACGTTTCTACAGAAACTGCATAGAGCATATCATACCAGATAATGTATTGAACATTTCAATATTCCTACACATAATTACTACTATTGTATTTATTGCATTCTAATACTTATTTTTATGTAACTTATAGGGCGTATTTGATTGCATGAAGACCCATACAGCCATCATCGAAGTAATCCCAGAGTTGATTCCCGAAGTTGTGAATGCCGCACACATTATGATCACAGATGACAAGTAAGTTTTGTAGCTATCAATTTACTTATTAGATTAGAGGATGTTCATTTAATATGTTTTATTATTTCGTGCAGTTTTGGCGATTATGTAAAAGCTCTATTCTCGGACATGGCTTGGAAGCGTTGACGATCATGTAAAAGCTCTATTCATAAAATTGGATTGGAGTTAATTCCAAATATTTGTAAATTGATGAATGATATCTCTTTTTTAGATAGATATATATGTTGCTGGTTCACTATAAATAATAGTAACTTTCACTTACATTGTTCAGTTATTGATACTTATAATTGTTTCTTGGTGATACAAACTCGATGGTTGCCTTTGTTGATAAAATAGGTTCAAAGAGATATGGTGTAAGAAAAAAAAAAACTTGAAATTTCAATATACTAATACTATGAAAAAGGCAAGATGGAATGCAATGTGAATGAGCAAATGCACACATAATGCGTCTAATCTAATCAGAATCATAGAAATTGACAACAATTACAAGCTTCATAGAAATCCATTTGTTTGCAATATTGATACCAATTTTCGTAGATATCTATCTACTTTTGGAATTCTTTTGTTAGATTTGATTTTAAAACAGAGAATCTTTAAATTAATTAAAAGGCAATCTTTCAAATTAATATTTTAATTCGTATTATTAAACCATTTTATACATTCCTTAATTTAAGGAATTCGATATTCTAAATTATGGCAGTTATCATATTTATATAATTTTCCTTAATAAAAAGATTTCCATAATATATTATTTAATTTAAAGAACCCGATTTTCTTAATCATACTATATTATGTGAATTTCAAGATTGGGGTGTGTATCTTCTGCTTCTATTCTGAATTGCGCTGGTGCAGGTATTTGTTATTAATCATCACAGTTTTATGGTTTTGTTTTTCTTTTGCTTTAGTTACTACTTGTCTCTCATCAATACTACTATAATAGATAGATTCATTTAATGATTAAGGCTAATTCCATGGTATATTACTATTTTGATTGATTCGATAATTAATCTAATTTTATAAAGTACAATAAAATAAATCTCAGGATCAAAAGCTAAAAGCCAAACACATTATAATCTCGAGCACAAGTTAGCTTGCTTGTACAATTGTCATGACTTCAGTGGCATAGACTATGAAGATCTCGTTGAGCTCGAGCACGAACTCGAGCTCTCGCTAAATAAACTTCGAGCTCGAAAAGTAAGTTCAAATATCCAACTCATATTAATTAATTTAACTACTATTCAACTAACTCATCAATATAATGTATTAAAAATGTCGTGTTGACATTTTAATGTGATCGTGTTGACATTTTTAATACACTACTTTGATGAGTTAGCAGGTTAGCAATTTAAGAAAATTTAACATCATAACGCACCCCATAACTACATAGTATAATTCTCTTATATCAGGTTCAGCTCATTCCAGAGCAAGTGGAAAATCGAAAGAGAATGGTACACGGATGAGTAATAGTATTAGTATTATTTTCGTTAACTAATACTCTCTCTGTCCCGCTTTAGCAGTCCCATTGACTTTTCTGCCTTTTTTTTGTAAAAATGATAAAAAATAGTTAAAGTGGAGAAACGGTAAAGTAAGAGAGACAATAATGTAGATAAGACCCTTCTCTATATTATTCTCTCTCTTAATTTACCATTTCTGCTATTTAACTATTTTTTTTTATCATTTTTACAAAAAGTGGGCAAAAAAGTCAATGGGACTGCTAAAGCGGGACGGAGGGAGTACATGATTGAGTAATATTTTGTGTTGGTTTTGATTCAGCGTGATCATATAGGGGGCGGTATACGCTTCTTGTTGATTAAGTATCATGACGAAAAAATGAAGTATCCGGATGTGGATTTGAAGGATGCTTTAACATCTGGATCGCATGGCTTTTCTTGTGTTGAAGGCGTTGTGTATAAAGACATTCCGGGTGATATTGGAGTTTGTCGTGTCGGTGGTGCTTTGTTCTTGGTTAGAGGTAACTTGAGACAGACAGAGCTCAGGCATGATGGCTCTCAACGTTCCGTTCCTTGTGCAAGAAAATGGTTGTGGTCTGCACCGGCACCACCAATAGCCGGTGGTGGTTCTTTTACCATGACTTGGACTCGTTGCGACACTGCTATGCATTCAAGCCGAGAAATTCCCATGGTAGTCCCATTACGTGATGGCAGGATATTCATCTGCGGTGGCACTTTAGAACGTGAATGAATGTTGGGTTGAGATATACAACCCGGAGAAAGGTGAGTTCGACTGCAGGGATGTGCCTGAACACATCTTCAATCCCTTTCCATACTCTTGCTTTCAGTGGAACGACAAATCGGTTATGTTGTACTATGACAATATTAACGTACTAGGAGAAGGAGATGTACACGAATCATCACTTGTCTTGTATGACGTGGAAAGAAACAACTGGGAAATCTTCGCAGAAAACCTCCCCGCCTCTCAAATCAATTGTTGGGGGGATAGGAACCTCATATATATGGGGGGAAACATTCTATTCATTATCGATGAAGCATCTTGTTGGTTCGTTTACGATCTCTCTACCAAAAGAGAGGTCAGGAAGGTGGATGTGAGGGTTAAGGATGAGAAAGTGATCAAAGCTTTGTATCTTGGCAACACTGATATTAAAAGTAGTAGTTGGATGTTCTACATATTCTTGCCAAATGTGGAGAGGGGCATGGAAAACGGTGCTCCATTTCATTGTAATCTTCATTATGCCAAGGTTGAAGTTGTCGAAGGAAAGGGCGGGGATTACATTGCTGCAGTTCAGTTCAGCGGTGTACTCAAAATCGGTGGCTTTAGTGACCTCTTTACTAATTTGAGCCCTGTACTAATTATGATTGATATGGTTTGAATTAGAATTTTTCATAATTTGAAGGTCCTTTTATTATAATGAAATGCTCATTTTTGCATGCAGTATTGCCGATGAGGCGAGCCTTAAGAGAGTTGCGGAGGAGGACCGCCTCAAAGAGAGAAAGAGGAGGATGACAAGTGAATGATAGTTATAGTTTAACCATTTTAACTAACTACTTGTGTGCAATATTGATGCCAATTTTCATACTACATTTTGAATTCTTTTGTTAGATTTGTTTTTAAAATTTCTTTTTGAGTCATTTTATGTGATGATCATGTCATTATCTACGTTGATAAAAGCTAAATAAAGTTAGAGTTGGAAAAGTAAAATCAAATATATATTTACTCTTCTCAATCAATTAACTACTACTTCCTCTGTCCCAAGGAAGATGACGACTTTCTTGAACGGTACAAGATTTCTATTTTTAGTAATGGATCATCTTGATTGAGACAAATAAAAAAGAAAAGTGAGTCATCTTTAATCTTAAATAGGACGGAAGAAGTAATAACCTACTACTATTATATATTGTATTTAAGAAAATATAGTTTTTTATACTTCCTATGTCAACCAAAGATAGTCTCATTTATACATTTTTTTAATGTACAATTTGTAAAATAAAATAGAGAAACAAGAAAAAATGAATAAATTAGAAAATAGAAAGAGAATCTTTAAATTAATTAAAAGGCAATCTTTCAAATCAATGTTTTAATTCGTGACAATCTTTTAAATCAATTTTAATTAAAAAGGCATTTAAGTAATTATAAAACCATTTTATACGTTCCTGGTTTTCGGTATTCTTAATTATGACAGTTATCAATTACCATAGGTACGTGGGGTTAAGACGTGTGATTAGGGATGTCAGTAGGCTCCGTGGACTAGTCTAAATAGCCCGCCAATTTTATAGGGTTAGGGTTGAAAATTCATAGCCCGATAAGCTCACACCTGATTAGGGGTGGGTTGATACGATATATTGTATCGAAAACGTTGTATCGTGTATTGTATCGAAAATATCGATATGAAAGAATTTCATATCGTTATCGTATTGAAAGTTTCGATATAAAAAAATTTCATATCGTTATCGTATCGATATTTCGATATATCGTATCGAAATTCGATATATCTTTAAATATTGATATATATCGAAAATTTCGATATATATCGAAAATATCGATATATCGAAAATTTTCGACATATATCGTATTTTCGATATAAAACGATATATCGCGATATAAGAAAATTCATATCGTTATCCGATATCGTATCGTATCGAAAATTACGATATATCGAAAATTCGATAATTTTCCGATATTTTTCAATACGATACGAGCGATATATCATTTTTTCGGTATTTTTCCCCAGCCCTACACCTGATTAACACACAACCCGTTAGGGTCAGACCCGAAAATACGATGGACTGGCCCGAAAACCCGATAAAATTTTATTATTCCAATTTTTACTCCTAATCCGACACTTCATTGATTGATTTTATATATATAGATAACTAAAAAAGGTAACTTCTAAATAATTATTTAAATTTCTAAAACATGCATTAAAATTTTACGAAATATCTCAAATATTAGTATTTGATCAAGTTTATGACTGAGTTTAAGCATATATCTCAAATTTATCATTATTAAATATTTTACATTTTATGAATATAACTAATTTTCATCATGTTAATCTTATCGGTAGCAACCCGATTAACCCGTTGGGCTAGCCCGAAACCCGAGCTTTTAGGGTTAGGGTTGAACTTTTATAACCCGATAGAAATCGCAACCCGACTAGCCCGCACTCGATTGACCCGCAACCCGGTGGGCCGACCCGATTGACACCCCTACGTGTGATATATTATTGTCAAACCAAAAAAATAAAAAAATAAAATCATATGTAGTATATAAAATTTTCGTTAGTTAAAAGATTTCCATAAAATAAAATCATATAATTTCGTTAATTAAAAGATTTCCATAAAATAAAATCATATATAATTTAATGAATTTTCAGATTGGGGTGTTCTGTACTGAATTGCGCTGGTGCAGGTGAGGGTTCAGTTCTAGGGTTTTCTTTTTCTTTTACTTTAATTACTACAGATACAAGCCATGATTAAGGCTAATTCCATCGTTAATTTATATTAGTTTTTCAGTGATTCAATAATTAATCTTGTTTCTAGGAGTACAATAAAATACTAAATCACAGGATCAAGAAGTGCTAAAAAGAGTTTAGCCGAATCATGTCAAGCCAATCATATTATAGACTTGAGCGCAAGTTATCTTGGTTGTGCCATCGTCTTGACTTCAGCACCACTGTCTATGAAGATCTGGTTGAGCTCGAACACGACCTCGAGCTCTCGCTAAATAAACTTCGTGCTCAAAAAGTAAATTCGAACCCAACCCGACCCATCTTTTTTAATTTAACTGTTACTATTGTATAAGGCCATCCGCAACGCTATCTCTTATCCGTCTCTTAACCGTCTCATCTCTTCACTATTCATGGGCCCCACTGTACTTTTCAGCTCATCTCTTAACTAAGAGACAGCACCTGCAACCCTCCATCTCTTAACCATCTCTTAACTATTCATTCAATTTCATTTTTTATTTTTAATTCCAACAAATTCAATTAATAAAAAACACACTTCATTATAAATAAAATAAAATTACAATTTAAAATACATAAAAAAATAAAAAAGACATAATTAAAAAACTAGAAATTACAAATTGCACACTTAAACTCAAAAAAAAAAAAGGAGGCAAAGAAGCAGAAGAAGGAGTTCTCTAGTGACGATCATCTAATGGTTGCCAAATTTTGCCCAAATGTGCTCCATTAGATCCTCCTGGAGTTGGGCGTGGGCGGTAGAATCACGTGTCCTTGCCCGAATAGACAACCGCTCTTGCAAAGACGGATGCACTCCCGTTCGAGGCGGACTACTTGCGGTTGAGCTTCCCGGGGTTTCAGGGTCGAACCAATTTCCCGCCTCAGGTCCTTCGTCGGCGACAATCATGTTGTGCAAGATTATGCACGTATACATGATGTCGACCATATTCTCTATAAACCACTGTCGAGCCGGGGCTTTGATAATGTTCCATCGAGCTTGGAGAACCCCGAACGCTCTCTCCACATCCTTGCGAGCAGACTCTTGCTTCTGCGCAAAAAGAGACTGCTTTTCGTCCGTAGGCCTGTTGAACGTCTTCACGAAGGTTGGCCACTTCGGATAGATGCCGTCGGCAAGATAGTACCCCATTTTATACTGGCGATTGTTAGCGACAAAGTTGATGGCCGGCGCTTTACCATTCAGAACTTCAGTGAAGAGGTCGGAGTTGTTGAGCACGTTGATGTCGTTGTTCGAGCCGGGGACCCCGAAATACGCATGCCAAATCCATAGCCGGTAGTCGGCGACGGCCTCGAGTATAACGGTGGGGTGGGTGCCTTTGTGGCCGCTCGTGTATGACCCCTTCAACACCACAGGGCAATTCTTCCATTGCCAATGCATGCAATCGACACTCCCGAGCATCCCGGGGAATCCGTGCACGTGTTCGTGAAGACGGAGCAGAAACTGACAATCTGCGGTGGTTGGCTTCTTCAGAAATTCGGCGGTGAAGGCTGCCCGGACGCCTTTGCAGAAGTTCAACAAACAAAGTCGCCCAGTGGATTCTCCGACGTGCAGGTATTCGTCGAACGCATCCGCCGTTTGTCCAGTAGCAAGCTGACGGATCGCCGCAGTACATTTCTGGAGCGTCGTGTGGCTAGGACGGCCAACAGCGTCGAACCCTTCTCTGAAGAACTCTTCCCGTGCCGCCAATGTATTCGCGATATGCAAAAAGAGCGGGCGTGACATACGGAAACGGCGACGGAAGTAGATATCTCCCCACACCGGATTCGGACTGAAGTAATCACGTTCCAACCTTGCGGCGGCTTCTTCCCGGTTACGGTGGATGTATGTCCGGCGTTGCCTAGGAGGCGCGGCGGCTTCCTCCTCCCTACGTCGATCTGCTTCTAGCGATTCTTCCATTATTCGACGCATTTGCTCAAATGGATCCATAATTGATTAAATTTGGGAGAAGAAAAAAATAAAGGAATGATTTTATAGAAGTGATTGGAGAGGAAAGAAAGAGAGATGAGAGGATAAATGTGTGTTTGTGTGTAATATGGAGAATGGAGAAGAGTATATATAGAATATATAAAAAAAAAAAAAATTAAAAATTAAAATATTACCGTTCAACGGTAATATTATCGTTTTTTATTTTTATTTTTATTTTTATTTTTTTGAAAAATCTGATTTTTTTAAAAAAAAATTGAATTATGACGTCATAAATCCGACGCCCACTCGCGGGTCGGCGAGTGGGCGTCACGCCACCAGCCCGCGCGCGCCACGTGGCGCCGGGCGCGTGTCTCGCGACCTCGAGACTTGCCTCGCCGGGACGCGTTGGGCGTCGAGACATCTCGTCTCGTCGAGACGAGACGGGAGCCGCAACGCTGTCTCGATGCCGTCTCGTCTCGTCGAGACAAGATCGAGTCCGCAAGGAGGCAGCGTTGCGGATGCTCTAACTATCTTAATTTGATAATGTGTGTTATGATATATGTATGTCTTCTGTTGACATGACATTGACATACATATGTCTATGTTGACATAGTTGTCAGTTATAAAGATAGTTATGAACTGATCATATCATATAACTTTGTTATATCAGGCTCAGCTCATTCAAGAGGAAGAGGAAGATCTAAAGAGAATGGTATGCGAATGTGTCATTTTCATTAAGTAATATGGGAATAAGTAATATTTTGTGTTGTTCTTCACTTCAATTTCATTCAGCATCATCATATTGGGGCCGGTATACGCTTCGCGGTGATGCTGACAAGCTATGACGACGAGAAAATGCAGTATCTGGATGTGGATTTGAAGGATGCTCTAATATCCGGATTGCCTGCTGTTTCTTGCGTTGAAGGCGTTGTGTGTGAAGACATTCCGGATGTGCCTGGAGTTTGCCGTGTCGGTGGTGCCTTTTTCATGGTCGGGGGTCGCTTAAACCGAGAAGAGATAAGGCGTAATTATGAATACAAGATTCCTTATGAAACAAAATGGTTGTGGTCTGCACCGGCACCACCAATAGGCGGTGGTGGTTCTTTTACTATGACTTGGACTCGTTGCGACACTGCTATGCATTCGGCTCGAGTATGCCCCATGGTAGTCCCATTGCATGATGGCAGGATATTCATCTGCGGTGGCACTAATGAACCTGAATGTTGGGTTGAGGTATACGACCCGCAGAAAGGTGAGTTTGACCGCAGGGACTTGCCTGAACACATCTTCAATCCCATTCTGTCGTCTTGCTTTCTGTGGGACCACCAATCGGTTATGCTGTACTATGACAATATTTACAAAGAAGAAGAAGAAGAAGAAGTCTGCAAACCATCACTCGTCTTGTACAACGTGGAAAGAAACAATTGGGAAATCTTTGCAGAGAATCTCCCCAAATCTCAACACGGTAATTGGAGGAAGATGAATCTCATATATGTGGGGGGAAACATTCTATTTATTATCGATCGTGCATCTTGTTGGTTTGTCTATGATCTTTCTGCCAAAAGAGAGGTCGGGAAGGTGGATGTGAGGGTTAGGGATGAGACAGTGACACAAGCTTTGTATCTTGGCAACACTGATATTAGAAGTAGTAGTTGGATCTTCTACATATTCCTGCCAAATGCGGATAGAGACAGGGAATTTTATAGTAATCTTCGTTATGCCAAGGTCGAAGTCGTCCAATGAAAGGGAGGGGATTACATTGCTACAGTTGAATTCAGCGGTGTCCTCAAAATTGGTGACTATCATGAACTTTATATGTGAGCGTCTTACTAATTATGATCAATATGGTTTGAATTGGTTGTAGAATTTCTTCATGATTCGAAGGTCCTTTTATTATAATGAAATGCTCATTTTTGTTGCAGTATTGCTGATGAAGCAAGCCTCAAGAGAGCTGCAGAGGAGGAATGCTTGAAAGAGAGAGAGAGGAGGATGACAAGTGAATGAAAGCATGCTTCTTGCACTGAAGCTTATGAGTCTCGTCTGGCTTAATTTTGTTATGTTTGGATTGATTAACGTTGTAATAGCTGTTGATTTCATTATTCTCAACAAAATAATGATGATGACTCGTGGAATGATTTATTGGCGGCAGTCCATCATCGCTTTGCTTCGGAAAATTATGCAGATGTGATACGGGCGCAGTGCAACCCAACGACGTTAGCAACTCCATGAACCCGGTTATCCGCCAACTGCTCTAAACTAAGGGGTTGAATCTGCATGACCAAACTAGGCCCAATATATGTAGTAGATTATATTTAGAGAGAGGATCAATATAATTATTCTTTGGATATTATTTATTTTACAAGTTTCTTTCTAGGGTTTATTTTATAAGTTTAGAATTCCTATTTAAAAAGGATATTGAGAAATACATTAGCACTCACCTAAATTCTAAGTTTCTAACTGATCTTCTACTTGAGGTAAAAGGAAAAACCAAACTTGAAAATTCAATATTCTGTAATAAGGAAAATGGAATTTGACGAATGAGCAAAGGGCATAAAAGAACGGCATTCAACATTGTAAATTTGTAATACAAGAAAATATAGTGTTCTTTTCACTTCTCATCAATCTTCTCTTTCCTTTTCCTTGTTAGCTAAACAACAAAACCCATTACAAGGCCAACTATTCAACCGTGCCTTGGACAACTTCAACCTTGGCATATTGAATATCACTTTTAAAGACTCTTCAGCCTAATTTACAAATTAACTACTACTATATATATAGAAAATCAAGCTCAATACAAAAAAAAAGAGAGTTAAATCTAATGTTTTAATTAAATCATTTACGAAGTGCTACAATTTCTTGATTCTTCTCCTTCTCCATGAGAACTTCCTAAAATCAAAATATCCAAACAAAAGTTAAATTGACTAATTATATGGTAATGAGTTAGGTAAACATCTCGAATTCATTTTTATTTGACACTTTTACTTTTTCTTTTAATATTTTAATTTAATTTCGTAAAACACTTTTTATTCTTTAAATACTCAAATCTAATCATTTTATTCTAAGAATAATCTTTGATATCATAATTATACTCTAATTCATAGTATTTTTTACTTTGACGTGTTTTTGCTTGACTAGACTTCAATATCTGTTTGAAAACAAAACCCGATGGAATTAAATATAGGCACCAACTCAACAAAGCCCAGCCCAATTTTGAAGTCCCAAATTGTGGTTCTAATTCAAATTCCCACATCGGAAAAACCAAGAGCTTTGTGCGTCTTTATTTCACATTAGCAAGCTTCATTTGTTGTCCCTTCGGGGACATCCGATAAAATTGGAATGATACAGAGAAGATTAGCATGGTCCCTGTTCAAGAATGACACGCATAAATCGAGAAATGGTCCAAATTTTTTTAATCTGAATCAATGATGGCATCTTCATTTCTCTTTTGCATAGAGGATTTTATGAATTTCCAAAACGGAGTAGCTTATATGTCCGGTCTTGGCTGAGAATGCTTCTGTCACAGCCTTGATTATGTTCATGGTCCATCAATTTATGTTTGAACTTTAATGGATCAATCATTTACTTAATTTATTCCACAAGGTGTTCACAAGTTGATAATAATCTCTCTTCATGACCACAACTTGCCACCATTTCTACTGTCAAATGGGAAAAGGAAAGCTTCAGGTACTTGGCCGGTGTCGATCACATCAGTTTGAACCTCTGTTTTTCTCTCTTGGTCATGAAATATTGATCATATCTAGGAAATGAAAGGTTGGCGTTCTTGAGATTCATTCCACTTGACTTGATTTGTAGAGAAACTTGTCAATTCAAGTTACATGTTCCATGTCTCACTTTTCTAACCAATGTTTAGGGATTTAATAAGAGTTTCATACTCCACAGTTATAATTTCGTAATTCAGTAGTATGGAATCTTTCTTCATCGCATTTATTTTAAGACGAGAATCAAATCGAGTCACGTTATGGGACTAAACTAGATCTTCTCTTTTTCATAGTAATTCACTATATATACTTCAACGATGAAAGATTTCCAACCATTAAAACTAATGTAGTGAAGAACATTGACATGTACACAAAAGCCTTCAAATGCAGAATATATCGAATCATGGCAATATGGTAACGACACAATAACAATATGTTTGACTAGTATGTCATTAAAAGGTTCATATGATAGATAGTGATAGCAACAGCAATCACTTAATCATAACATGCAAATCTTGTACTACGATGAAGAAATAAATCAGCAAAGCTGGAAATTTTCAAGTGTTTGGTATGGTTCACTGAAGTAGCATCATGTTTGGAGAGAGAAGCCAATGCTAGGAAAAATCATCAACTATGTAGAATTCTTTTCATTGGATAATACAAGCACAGCAGAGCTTGTTCTTTTTGAGAAAAATTCATTCTCTAACAGTAATTATATTTTCGTAGAAGTTAATTTGATAAGTATTAGTTTTATTTCCCAATAGAATATGAAGATAGGTAAGAATTTGTGTCCAATTTTCATGTTTTCCTTTTGATTTTACATTTCCTCATTAAATTATATTATAATCATTATAATATATAGTATACAAATGCCTTTCAAATTTTCTTCTGTAACGGCAACACCAAAAGAAGGGGCAAATCGCCGCCGCTGAATCGCCTTGCTAAGCTCACCTCCGCCGTCGAACTCGGTACGAGCCGGTTTTAATTGTCTTTAATTAACCTCTAAATAGCTCAATTTCGCGAAATTCATCCTCTGTTTTCCCTGCTATGAGTTGTTCTTCATTCAATTGAAGATTTGTACTGACTGATTAGGGCTAACGATTTCGTATTGTGTCTGTATTTTTTATTTAGGTTAAATATTTCATTCTGATTTAGGTTAAATCTGTTGGATATTTCTGTGTTCATGCTACTCTAACACTGAATTCATAACACAAATTTGTGTAGTTGAATAAAAAGCTTCTCAATTTGGTAGGCTGATTCCTGTTTTGGCATAGATTTAGGAAAATGTGATAACATTTTTGAGTTTTGGTTAATAGGAATTTCTTCGAAACTGAATGGATTTGTTCCAAGGAATGGAAGCAGAGAATTTTTTGTTCGAGAGTTTACATCCGGGAATGGTGATAGCTTCAGCGGTAGCATATAATGTATATGATGAGCCGGATAAATCTTTCATGCAAGGCGAGACTTCCATGTCCAATGCCTTATTAGAAGATTGTCTTTTCAAGATAAGCTGCTTACACATGGACTATGATACTTATATGGCTCATAGAGGATTCAATAGAATCGAGAAATCGAATACCTTGGAGATGAAGCACTTTGACTCAGATAACTCCACTGCACTAGTTGAAAAAATAGACTATACAGTCAAGGACTGGCTAGAAATGAAGTTATTAAAGTCCGAGAACCATGTTGATTACTATACTGATTTAGGACTTCCCACGCGCTGGTGGGATTATATTGAATCAGATTTTAAGAGTATTTTTGGTCCCACAATTTCTGGCATTAGAGTCCTTCACTGCCATGGTAAATGTCATGGCAATCTCTCGAATGGAATTGCCATCAGTATCTCAGAACAAGATGAATCTGTGACGGGCGTACTATTCGGCTTGGAAAAGCAAACTGAAAATCTCTCGTTCGAAGCTCTATGCAGCCGGCAAAGTGATGACATCAAAGATCTTATACACTTAATCAAGTATGCCACAACGTATCCGTTCATACGATCAGATCCCGAACGTCAACCTCCTTCCCCTCCAAGCACTGTACAAGTGTTATGCCTACAACAACTGGAAGATAGGTAAGCATCGTTATATCTCTTACCCTATTCTTCGTCCACTGTCTTGAATTAAAATACATCATTAACATTTATGTAGGATTTCTTCAATTCAATTGAGCCCTGAATGTCATCGTGCACATTGGGATCTAAATCCAGTATTATTTTGGAGGAAGGGTGAAATGATTGATTTCTTGATGGATATGTATCGGATTCTGTTAACATGCGAATCTAGACTCCTCCAACAGTCCGTTACCTCTGCTTTTGTGAACAAAGATTGGGCAAGACAAGTGAAGGAGCGTGGAACTAAGAACATGATTGATATGTTAAACCGTGACATGAGTGCACAAAAGACAGGGATGGGCAAGCTTCGTTTCTGGAGAAACTGCATAGAGCATATGAAACGGGTACAAAACATATCAATATATCTACACATAATTACTATTATATTTGTTGCACTTTAATAGTACTTATTTATATGCAGTCACAGGGTATGAATAGTAGCATGAGCATCCATACCGCAGTTATCGAAATAGTCCCAGAGTTGATTCCCGAAGTTGTGAATGCCGCGAATTTTCTGATCACGGGCAATAAGTAAGTTTAGTACTTGTTATTAATACTTATTAGATTAGAGGATATTCATTTAATATGTTTTATTATTTTGTGCAGTTTCGACGATTTTGTAAAAATTCTATTCCCGGAGCATGGATTGGAAGACGGTTTGACGATCATGTAAAAACTTTATTCAGAGAATTGGATTGGAGTTAATGCCAAATATATGTCCTAAGATTTTGTAAATTGTTGAATGATATCTCTGTTTTAGCTAAACCCTGTCTGACCAGCAGAAAGCTTTCATTCACTTATGAATATTGACCTTCTAATTTCACCTACAAATGAACTGATTAGTTGTGTTGATTTCTTGTTTATAGAGTATTTTCATAGAGCTATGGTGTAAGAAAAAAAAAAAAAAACTTGAAATTTCAATATACTAATACAATGAAAAAGGAAAAATGGAATGCAATGAATGAGCAAATGAACACATAATGCCTCTATTATTCTAATTTAATCAGAATAATAGAAATTGACAATACAAGCTTCATAGATATCCATTTGTGTCCTTATGCGTGCAACATTGATACCAATTTTCATAGATATCTATCTACTTTTGGAATTCTTTTGTTAGATTTGTTTTTAAAATAAGAGAATCTTTAAATTAATTAAAAGGCAATCTTTCAAATTAATATTTAATTCGTAATTATTAAACCATTTTATATATTCCTTAATTTAAGGAATTCTTTTTTTTTCCCCTTAATTTAAGGAATTCGATATTCTAAATTATGGCAGTTATCATATTTATATAATTTTCCTTAATAAAAAGATTTCCATAATATACATTCTTAATACTATATTATGTGAATTTTAAGATTGGGGTGTGTATCTTCTGCTTCTATTCTGAATTGCGCTGGTGCAGGTATTTGTTATTCTTAATCGCAGTTTTATGGTTTTCCTTTTCTTTTACTTTAACTACTACTTGTCTCTCATCAATACTACTATAATAGATAGATTCAATCAATGATTAAGGCTAATTCCATTGTATATTTCCCTGAAAATTTGATACATATTACCATTTCGGTCCGTCCCTGAAAATTTGATACATATTACCATTTCGGTCCGTCCCTGAAAATTTGATACACTTCACTTTTACCATTTTTGGGAGTGGACCCCATATTCCATTAACTCATTCCTACTCACATTTTATTATAAAATTAATACTTTAAAAGTAGGACTCACATCCCACCAACTTTTTCAACTCACTTTCCATTAGATTTCTTAAAACCCGTGTCGGGTCAAAGTGTAGTAAATTTTGGGGGACGGAGGTAGTACTATTTTGATTGATTCAATAATTAATCTTGTTTTATACAGTACAATAAAATAAATCTGCTAAAAGATGGGAAGCCAAACACATTATAATCTTGAGCACAAGTTAGCTTGCTTGTACAAGTTTCATGACTTCGGTAGCATAGATGACTATGAAGATGTGGTTGAGCTCGAGCACGAGCTCGAGCTCTCGTTAAATAAACTTCGAGCTCGAAAAGTAAGTTCAAATACCCAACTCATGTTAATTAATTTAACTCCTACTATTGTGTAATAACTATATAGTATAATTTTTCTTATATCAGGTTCAACTCATTCCAGAGCAAGTGGAAAATCGAAAGAGGATGGTATGCGAATGAGTAATAGTATTAGTATTATTTTCGTTAACTAATACGTGAATGAGTAATATTTTGTGTTGATTTTCATTCAGCGTGATCATATGGGGGCCGGTATGCGCTTCTTGTTGATTAAGCATCGCGACGAAAAAATGCAGTATCTGGATGTGGATTTGAAGGATGCTCTAACATCTGGATTGCCTGGCTTTTCTTGTGTTGAAGGCATTGAGTATGAAGACTTTCCGGGTGATATTAGAGTTTGTCGTGTCGGTGGTGCCTTATTCATGGTCGGAGGTCAATTAAATCGGACAGAGCTCAGTTATGATGGCTCTCAATGTTCCATTCTAGATGAAGCAAAATGGTTGTGGTCTGCACCGGCACCACCAATAGCCGGTGGTGGTTCTTCTACTTTGACTTGGACTCGTTGCGACACTGCTATGCATACGGCTCGAGTATACCCCATGGTAGTCCCATTACATGATGGCAGGATATTCATCTGCGGTGGCACTAATGAACGTGAATGTTGGGTTGAGATATACGACCTGGAGAAAGGTGAGTTCGACCGCAGGGACGTGCCTGAACACATCTTCAATCCCGGTCTGTCGTCTTGCTTTCTGTGGGACCACCAAACAGTGATGCTGTACTTTGACAATACTAACATAATAGGAGAAGGAGAAATCCTCGAATCATCACAGTCTTGTATGACGTGGAAGGAAACAACTGGGAAATCTTCGCAGAGAACATCCCCGAATCTCCAATCAACAATTGGGGGAAGAGGAACTTCATATATGTTGGGGGAAACATTCTATTCATTATCGATGAAGCATCTTGTTGGTTCGTCTACGATCTCTCCACCAAAAGAGAGGTCGGGAAGGTGGATGTGAGGATTAGGAATGGGAAGGTGATGAAAGCTTTGTATCTTGGCAACACCGATGTTAAAAGTAGTAGTTGGATGTTCTACATATTCCTGCCAAATGTGGAGAGGGGCATGGATAACAGTGCTCCATTTCATTGTAATCTTCGTTATGCCAAGGTCGAAGTCGTCCAAGGAGAGGGTGGGGATTACATTGCTACAGTTGAATTCAGCGGTGTCCTCAAAATTGGTGACTTTCATGAACTTTATATGTGAGCCCCTTACTAATTATGATCAATATGGTTTGAATTGGTTTTAGAATTTCTTCATAATTTGAAGGTCCTTTTATTATAATGAAATGCTCATTTTTGTATGCAGTATTGCCGATGAGGCGAGCCTTAAGAGAGCTTCGGAGGAGGACCGCTTGAAAGAGAGAAAGAGGAGGATGACAAGTGAATGATAGTTAGAGTTTAAACATTTTACCTAGCTAGGTTTCCTCATGATGTCGCTATAAAAAACAATTTTACCAACTGGGCATAGATTGTTAGTGGTTAAACATTTTACCTAGGGATCCTCTTGTGTGCAATATTGATACCAATTTTCATACTACGTACATTTGAAATTATTGTGTTAGATTTGTTTTTAAAATTTCTTTTTGAGTCATTTTATGTGAATGATTATGTCATCTACGTTGGTAAAAGCTAAATAAAGTTTGAGTTGGAAAAGTAAAATCAAATACTGTATACTTACCTGACTCTTCTCAATTAATTAACTACTGCTAATCTACTACTTCCTCAGTCCCAATTCAATTAAGACAAATCTTTTAGGCACGAAAATTAAAAAATTGTGTTGAAAAGTAGGAGATAAGAATAAAGTAGGAAACATAAAGAGAGAGTAAAGTAGATGGTGAAATAAAATAAGAGTCGTGATTTGATGTTTTGTTTTTTGTTATAAAGAAAAATGACTCAACTTAGTTAGAACATCCCAAAGACAAATATGACTCAACTTAGTTAGGACGGAAGGAGTATTATATATTTAAGAAAATATAATTTCTTATACTAGTGTGTCAACCAAAGATAGTCTCATTTATACACTACACATATTTTAATGCATAATTAGTAAACTAGAATATTCTAGAGAAACAAGACAAAATGAATAAATTAGCAAAGAGAAAGAGAAGCTTTATATTAACTAGTGTTAACCCACGTGCGATGCACTACAGAATATTTTTTCGTCATATGCTTTTAAATTGTTAATTGATTAATTAAAATGACAAACAATATAACTATGTACTCCCTCCGTCCGCCAATAGGAGTCCCATTCATGGACGGTACGAGTTTTAATAAGTGTTAAGAAAAGTGGATGGAAAAAAGTTAGTGGAATAAGGGTCCCACTTGCATATATTAGCTTTAAATGAAACGTGAGTGGAATGAGTTAGTGGAAGGTGAGACCCTATTACTATTTATGGTAAAAGTAAATCGGAACTCTTATTCACCGACGAACTAAAATGGAAAAACGGGACTCTTATTCGCGGACAGAGGGAGTAAGATTTAACATAGAAAATATATATAATAAAAATTCAATAAATATATACTCCTCAATTCCTTTTACACCTAAAGATATTAAATTAAACATATTTAAAATATAATTAAGACAAACACAATTATTTGGACAATGATGAAGAGACTATATCAAGTGTTGACATATTTGAAAAATAAGTTTAAAACAATCCTTCATATTTCTCTACTAAAAATAATGTAAATCACATTTTTAACAAATTAATGAATCGTAACTCGTAATATTCAAAACGTCAAAATTATGACCATAAAAAATTCAGATGGTAAACTACACAAAAAAAATTACATTAATTGGTTGAATTAACATTATTACATTAATAAATAATGATATCCCTTTTGAATGTTGAAGCATTTATCTTTATTTATTGCACTTTTAAAAATGGCTTATTGGAACATGAAACATCTATACTATTTTTTATACTACTAATTTACAATTCTCAATACTACATTTTTTTATAGTATACCTAATATGGAGTATATATTTTACTCGCAAATAAAATAATTAGATTCTCCATATAAAATCAATTGTACCTCAACAAAATATAGTGTTAAATCCTAATTTCAACAATAGTATTATTAGTAAACCAAAATTTGGGAGCAGATTATTTTATTCATTTGAACAACTAAATATACCAAAATAATAAATTGTGTAAAGATGAAGATAAATATTATGCATGTTTCGAGTTAAGGATGTTACAATTCCTCCCTCTCTAAGAATTGTAAGAAATATTGGGATAAAATTCTCGAACCATATACACGCGGTGCTCTAACTATTATAATCAAAGAAAAAACAAACAACAATAAATGAAATGGAAATTACAATGAAAATTAGTCAAGAAAAACCCTCTTTCCACAAGACAAATTACATTACAGTTAGTGCTCTCGGATTGATGTATTATCCCCAAAGATGAAACGACTTCCTCCTAGCGTATATAACATCTCAAAATCGCTAGACATCTATGAACTTGATGGAGCTCCAAAAATTAAGCAAAACAATGTTCCTAAAATGTGCAATAAAATGTTGATAGCTTGAGAGGGAATGAAGAATGCTTTTGTTAGTGTGTAATTCACCCACAACTCTATGCCTTTTATAGGCACAAAATTAGGTCATGAGAGTCATGAAATTAAAACACCATAAATTATAAAATTAAGACAATAAAGATTACAAAATTTGTTAAATGCTTATTATCCTAGTAAATATTTGTAACCATTGGTTACTCATTATAGTGGTTTAAGAATTAGTCAAATGCTCATTAAAATATATAAATAAATATTCACGAGAGTTACTTATAAATACTCAAATTTATTTCATAAATATTTAAATTGATCCATAACTTATAAATATATTAGAATGAGGACAAAATATATAAATATTTTAAAAAAAGGCCAAAACACGTCTTTTATATATGTATAGATAGATTAAAAGGCAATCTTTCAAATTAATGTTCTAATTCGTGATAATCTTTTAAATCAATTTTAAATTTTTAATTGAAAAGGCACTTAAGTAATTATAAAACCATTTTATACGTTCCTGGTTTTCGGTATTCTTAATTATGACAGTTGTCCATTACCATATGTACATGGGGTTAAGGCGTGTGATATATTATTGTCAAACCAAAAAAAATAAAATAAAATCATATGTAGGATAAAATTTTCGTTAATTAAAAGATTTCCATAAAATAAAATCATATAATTTCGTTAATTAAAAGATTTCCATAAAATAAAATCATACGTAGTATATATAAATGAATTTTCAGATTGGGGTGTTCTGTTCTGAATTGCGCTGGTGCAGGTAAGGGTTCAGTTCTAGGGTTTTCTTTTTCTTTTACTTTAATTACTACAGATACAAGCCATGACTAAGGCTAATTCCATCGTTAATTTATATTAGATTTTCAGTGATTCAATAATTAATCTTGTTTTGTAGGAGTAAAATAATTAAGGCTAAATCACAGGATCAAGAAGTGGTAAAAGAGTTTAGCCGAATCATGACAAGGCATTCAGATTATAGACTTGAGCGCAAGTTATCTTGGTTGTGCAAACGTCTTGACTTCAGCACCACTGTCTATGAAGATCTGGTTGAGCTCGAGCACGACCTCGAGCTTTCGCTAAATAAACTTCGTGCTCAGAAAGTAAATTCAAACCCAACGTAACCCATCTTTATCAATTTAACTGCTACTACTATTGTATATTAACCTTATTAAATTGATAACTGACGACAATGTCAACACATTTGGACATATGCATGTCTTCTGTTGACATTCATATATGTATGTCAACAATCTATGTTATGAATGTCAACAGAAGACATACATATGTCCAAATGTGTTGACATAGTTGTCAGTTATCAATTGAAGATAGTTATCAACTAATCATGTCTAAATGTGTTGACATAGTTGTCAGTTATCAACTGAAAATAGTTATCAACTGATCATGTCATATAACTTTCTTATATCAGGCTCGGCTCATTCAAGAGCAAGAGGAAGATCTAAAGAGGATGGTATGCAAATGAGTAATATTAGTATCATTTTCATTAACTAATATGTGAATGAGTAATATTTTGTGTTGGTTTTCACTTTTCATTCAGCATCATCATATTGGGGCCGGTATACGCTTCACGGTGATGCTAACAAGCTAAGACGGTGAAAAAATGCAAATGCAAATGCAGTATCTGGATGTGGATTTGAAGGATGCTCTAATATCCGGATTGCCTACTGTTTCTTGCGTTGAAGGCGTTATGTGTAAAGACATTCCGGATGTGCCTAGAGTTTGCCGTGTCGGTGGTACCTTTTTCATGGTCGGAGGTCACTTAAACCAGACAGAGATCAGGTATGGTGGTAATGAATATGAGATTCCTTATGAAACAAAATGGTTGAGGTCTACACCCGCACCACCAATAGGCGGTGGTGGTTCTTCTACTATGACTTGGACTCGTTGTGACACTGCTATGCATTCGACTCGGTTATACCCCATGGTAGTCCCATTGCATGATGGCAGGATATTCATCTGCGGTGGCACTTTTAAACGTGAATGTTGGGTTGAGATATACGACCCGCAGAAAGGTGAGTTTGACCGTAGGGACTTGCCAGAACGCATCTTCAATCCCATTCTGTCGTGTTGCTTTCTGTGGGACCACCAATCGGTTATGCTGTACTATGACGATATTTACAAAGAAGAAGAAGAAGAAGAAGTAGTAAGCAAATCATCACTCATCTTGTACAACGTGGAAAGAAACAATTGGGAAATCTTCGCAGAGAACCTTCCCGCCTCTCAGCACGGTAATTGGAGGAAGAGGAACCTCATATATGTGGGGGCAAATATTCTATTCATTATCGATCAAGCATCTTGTTGGTTCGTTTATGATCTCTCTGCCAAAAGAGAGGTCGGGAAGGTGGATGTGAGGGTTAGGGATGGGATAGTGATGCAAGCTTTGTATCTTGGCAACACTGATATTAGAAGTAGTAGTTGGATCTTCTACATATTCCTGCCAAATGCGGATAGAGACATGGAATTTTATAGTGATCTTCGTTATGCCAAGATCGAAGTCGTCCAAGGGAAGGGTGGGGATTACATTGCTGCAGTTCAATTCAGCGGTGTCCTCAAAATTGGTGACTTTCATGAAATTTATATGTGAGCCCCTTACTAATTACGATCAATATGGTTTGAATTTGTTTTGGAATTTCATCATGATTCGAAGGTCCTTTTATTAAAATGAAATGCTCATTTTTGTTGCAGTATTGCCGATGAAGCGAGCCTTAAGAGAGCTGCGGAGGAGGACCATTTGAAAGAAAGAGTGAGTGAGGGGGATGACTAAGTGAATGAAAGCATGCTTCTCGAACTGAAGCTGATGAGTCTCCAATATTGGAGACTCGTCTGTCTTAATTTTGTTTTGTTTGGATTGATTAACGTTGTAATTGCTGTTGATTTCATTATTCTCAACAAAATAATGATGATGACTCGTGGAAGGATAATAATTATATTGATCCTATCTCTAAATATAATCTACTACTGGCATGTTTGGTAGGGGTGATAACTCATCTAGGGATGAAATTTTATGAACAAAATTTTAACATCAGCGTCGCCGGCATAGAAAGCTCCAAACACTCCCTCATCATCCCAATAATCCAGACCAACAACCCCCACTTCCCCCACTTTCTTTTTGGAGGACAGATCAAGATCATAGACATACATAAGACATGCATGGTCGATAATTAACAGAATGTCCCCACCCACATAGACGAGGTTGCTCCTACACTCTTTAAATATTGGTATAGGGACGTCATCTGCAACACAAGACCAGTTGTTGCTTTCCAGGTTGTACGAGAGGAGCGAATGCATTTCCTTTTTTGGTAGTATACCATAACCATAACCTCTTTGTCAGTGTACGAGGATGCAAAGGGAGACCCGTACTTGGCAGGCAAGTCCATGCCCTTGAACGTGCCTTTCTTTGGGTCGTACAACTCAACCCAACATTTTGGTTCAGAAGTTCCCCCAAAGATGAATATTCAACCATCATTATGCAACGGGAGTGCAATAGGGAAATCTCGCTTTGAATTCATACGAGTGGGGCAAAGAGTCCAAGAACCATCCGGTGGCGCCAGTGCACACCACAAATCTTTAGATGAAAAGATAATCTTCTTAACGAATATGATACCTCCGGCCATGAACAAGTCACCATTGGCAAAAAAATATGCAGCAGTCACCGGAATTTCATCATCTTCCGGAGAAATGTGTAAGCAACGTGAAGCGTAAACCGCCCTGAGGAATCAAATCCAACACATAATAATGTGATTAATTGTGTACAAATTCATTTACAAAGTACAAAAAGCAATGTAGCATCTCCTAATTTACAAATTAACTACTACCACTATATACTCGCTTAGTCCCATTATATATGCAACATTTGTTTTTTGGCACGAGATTTTATATAGTGCTATTTTGTGAGTTAATGAAGAGAGAGTAGAGTAAGACAGAAGAAAAAGTAGAGAAAGTGTTGTTTCCATTTTTAGAAACGTTTCATTTTTAATGGGATAAACCAAAAAAAAAACGTTTCATTTCTAATGTGACAGAGGGAGTATATAGAAAAACAACCTCGATACAAAAAAAAAGAGTTAAATTGATTAATGTTTCAATTAAATCATTTACCTGAGTGGTGCATTTCTTGATTCTTCTCCTTCTCCATGAGAATTTCCTAAAATCAAAACATCCAAACAAAAGTTAAATTGACTAATTATATGATAATGAGTTAGGTAAATATGTATTAATTGAATTTACTTTTGTAGCTCGAACTTTATCTATTGAGAGGTGAAGCTGGTGCTCGAGCTCAACCAGCTCTTCATAGTGTGTGCTGCTCAAGTCATCACCGTTGCACCACTCCACTAAACTGTGTTTAAGATTCTGTGTTTTGCTTCTCATCATCCTGAAATTTATTTTATTTTAAACATAAATAATTACAACTGAATCAATTAATGAAATACTAATAATATATCTAAACCACCAAACAATGAAATTAGCCCTAAGAATTGCATGAATCAGCTTCTAATTTGTGTATCTACTATCATAATAATATTGATGATCAAGACAAGTAGTAATTAAAGTGAAAAAGGAAGAAAGAGAATGAAGAATTGTCACCTGTTTCAAAATATGAGGAACGGGTTGATGTTGAGTGATATTTTGAGAATAGCAGTGATGATCAAATAGCCCTACAAATTGATGTGAATCAATTATAGTTTGCTCGATTCTAATTGGAATATTTGTGTCTCGATTTCATCTTTGTCTTTTCCAGCTTTTCAATTTTCATACTCCCTCTGTACCATTAAAAATGCAACGTTTTCCCTTTTTGGTTGTCCCATTAAAAATGAAACGTTTCCTAAAATAGAAACAACTCTATCTCTACTTTTTCATATCTCTTACTTTACTCTCTCTTCATTAACTCACAAAACAACACTACATAAAATCTCGTGCCGATTCTCAAATGTTGCATTTTAAGTGGGACGGAGGGGGTATTTCGTAGTACTTTCTTTTTTTTTTTGGAAAAACTTGCTACGTCTCATAAATATAACAATTTTCATATTTTTATTTTACACTTTTACGTTTTTTAATATTTTAATTTGATTTCGCAAAACACTTTTTATTCTTTAAATACTCAAATCTAATAATTTTTTATTCTAAGAATAATCTTTGATACCATAATTAGTTGTTTTGATTTATACATTTAGTTTGATTCTAATATATTAAAAAAAAATCATTGAAAATTTTAATTTCATAAAATTCACACAAATCAAAGCTTGATTTGCTCGTTTTCTCTATAATTTCTGATAAACTAATAAAATTAATTTTTATGAATTTTGTGAAATAAAAATTTTTTCGATAATATTTTTTAATATATTAAAATTATATTAAATATATAAATCAAAACGAGCAACGTTAAACGTATCTCAAAGGAGAGTCGTGCTCATATAAGGCATGTAGCATATCATTCCTCTAATTTTTTTTAGTGTTTAAACAAAATATAAAAATATTGCAATTTGCGTTCCATATTGCGTTTTGAACTGAGTGTTTTAGGAGTATAAAACAGCAGAGGATTCATTCTCGATTTTCTGAATCATATTATACTAGTTGCCATATTATGTGATTTTCCCCTAATTTAATGAATTTTGGTATTTTAAGGATTTATTTACTTTGACGTGTTTTGCTTGACTAAACTTTAATTTCTGTTTGAAAAAAAAAGCGATGGAATTAAATATAGGCACCGACTCAACAAAGCCCAGCCCAATTTTGAAGGCCCAAATTAAGGTTCTGATTCAAATTCCCACGTCGGAAAAACGTAGAGCTTTGTGTGTCTTTATTTTGACATCAGCAAGCTTCACATGTTGTCCCTTCAGGGACATCCGATAAAATTGGAACGATACAGAGAAGATTAGCATGGCCCCTGCGCAAGGATGACACGCATAAATCGAGAAATGGTCCAAATTTTTTTTTTCCTGTTTTTTGAATCAATTATGGCATCTTCAATTTTCTTTTGCATAGAGGATTTTATGAGTTCCCAAAACAGAGTAGCTTATATGTCAGGTCTTGGCAGCCTTGATTATGTTATTGGTTCCGTCAATTTGTGTTTAAACTTTAATGGATCAATCATTTACTTAATTTATTCCACAAGGTATTCCCAAGTTGATAATAATCTCTCTTCATGACTACAACTTGCCATCATTTCTACTATCAAATGGGAAAAGGAAAGCTTCAGTTACTTGGCCGCTGTCGATCACATCAGTTTGAACCTCTGTTTTTCTCTTACGGTCATGACATATTGATGGGCGTTGTCTTCAGACTCGGGTTCATATCTGGGAAACGAAAGGTTGGTGTTCTTGAGATTCATCTTCTTGACTTGATTTGTGGAGAAACTTCTCAATTCAAGTTAAATGTTCCATGTCTCACTTCTCAATTCAAGTTAAGAGTTAAGTAATCCAGAGTTATAATATCGTAATTCAACACGAAAATTCAATTAAACCATAGCTATCTAATATTCAGGATAGTTTAACAGGAAATCTTTATTCCTCAATAACATAAGCATTTATTTTATGATGAGCATCAAACAGAGTCATGTTATGGGACTAAACAAAATCTTTTCTTTTCCATAGTTCACCAATGACAGATTTCCAACCCATAAAACCAAGTAGTGAAGAAGAACATTGACATGTACAAAATCTAATCAAAAGATTTGAAATGCGTAGGATATCGAATCATGGCAATATGGTAACAACACAATAATTGTCTGTTTTGAAATCTCCACATTGCTAATGATATGTTACGAAATTTTGAAGTTTTGAGACAGGGAAAGAAGCTAGCACTAGATATGAAATCACCAACAATCAACGGATTGTCCCAACAACATAAGCAAGTCGCTATTAAAAACGAAAAATAGCCTTCTAGTTTTGCTGCTTGAGAAATCAATCCATCCTTCCCTTGAGAATTCTCTCTGTAACTTCTGTTGGTGTGCTGTTACAATTATAAAATATTCATGCAAACATTTAGGTTCTGGTTGAAAGTACACAAAAGAGACTGATGCAGTAAGTCAGGCCCTTGCTTGAAGAATGAGACTCTAGTATCGGATATAGGTACTTACACGAGATAAACATGTCCTCCCCAGCCACTCAAACAGTCACGGTCGACTGAAGATATCAGAGCTTGTGAGATGGTCTCGAACAATTCCTCAGCTTCCTGATATTTTGGTATAAAATAACAATTAGTAATACATAAAGCAATAGCAATCACTGCATCATAACATGCAAATCTTGTTCTATAATTAAAAAATTGCTCCCCGCCCCATTAAAGCAGCCAAGCTGGAAATGTAAAGTGTATGGTATGGTTCACCAAAGTAGCATCATGTAAAGAAAGTAACAAAGGGTTGGAGAGAGAAGCCAATGCTTAAACTATGTAGGATCCCATGAAGTAGGAATTTCTTTCATTTGAATAACACAAGCATAGCAGAGCTTGTTCTTAAGCACCGAGGAATTCATTCTCCAATTTAAGTTATTTGGCAACTTAAGACAATTTCTTCAAGTAGGTGGTATGTATTAACCCAGTGCAAAAATGTTCATATGGGGTTTCTGTAAAATTTAAAAAAGAACAGTAACGCCAGTTGCTCAAAAATTTAAAAGGCATTACTCAGATAAGCAACATCAAGTATAGTAACAAACCATGTCAGGTTTGAACATTGATTCGCAAGCACCATAAAGTGATTCAGAGGCAGTTCCAGCGACAACGAAATCTTTGGCAAGTTCCCTGAGTTCATAGGGAAAAAGGATTAAAGAGAGAAAGAAAAAGATAACCTTAGATGGTCCATTAAATTTCAACAGATAGTATGCATTTCAACAGATAGTATGCACATTATACAAAGGCCTGGGTAAGCATTTCTAGTAAAGATGAGTGCATATGCTAACACAGTAATCATGTGTAAACATAAAAAAAGAAAACTGAGCACCAAAATCATATTTTCTTCAGAGCATATAAAGAATCATTATAAGATTTAAACCTCCTTTCTCATTTGAAGAACTAATTAAATAAAAAGTGTATGAAGCAAAAGAAGAATTTAAGTCCAATGGTAGGAAATGCCTCCATGTTTTCACATTCACATATTCACTTTCATGTCTAATCTATAGTTTATACATCATTTGCAGCATAAAGGAAAAAAATGTCTCAGTAAATGAGTTTATGGTTTGAAGAAATAAAAGTAGCGAATAAAATGAAATGATAAAACAATGAAGAAAAGGAGTGTAACGTACTTTGCCCCAATGGAATCCATGGTACAAATGAAGGGTTTGTCATCATCCCCCAGTCCAGCAATAACAGGTTGGCAAAAGTATGGACCAAACCTGAACAAAATAAAATGAAAGACATTAGATCATCCTGGGCCTTTTCTTGGACAAATTATACCACCCCTATTTAAAGAATACATATAATTTTTCAGGTGTCCCACATTCTTCAACTCTAAAAGAAAATATACAACTTAGAGTCCTTCACACAAAAATAATGGAATCCATGATAATGAGAATTATCACTAAAAAATTGTTTCCTGCATCTACATTTATGGAGACAGCAACTTAATCTCTCAAACAGCTATTGATGATGGCAGTTACAACAACAGTTGATTTTATAAATTCTGGAACTACATACCTTTTTTCATAGAGAACTGCAGATACAAGGCTAGCAAATGTTTCAGGCTTCATGTCCCTCTCTTCCCTAAGATGATATAACTTGTGTCTGAATACAAGTCTCTGATACCTTCGAGTGGATTCAACCAAAACATAAATCAATAAGCTTTGACTATAAACTAGACAAAAAAGATAACCATGCATGTGCATTATACATAACCAAAGAAGGAGCAAGTTTATCTCCACATGCATCATAACTAGAGCCATTTTTGTTTAATAGTAGTATTCCTCAACCAAAATCTTGGCAATCAAGACATGAAGCGCTATCAGCCTCTCACGGCTGAATATAAGGATGTATGTGGGGTATTTTTCCACATCTATGTTAGTAAGGACTAAGGTCTGTGAAATAATGCATCCACATTTTCTCCTAGTTTTGTATTTATCTGTAAGGTGTAGATCAAATGCTATGCGTCTTTTATGTATTGGCAATAATTGTAGCAATATCTGCTCCCCCGGAACCAACTGCGCTAAGCCCCTGCGGGCTGTATTGGCAATAATTTCTCTATCATCAAGGGGGTACAGCCAAAATCACTAGTATCGTTCTAGCATCTCACTCCTGTGTTGAAAAAAGAACTAGCAATATTGTCCTAGTAGCATATGAACTATGAATGCCACTTAAATTTCTATAATCTCTCTTTCCCCAAAGAAAGAAAAAGGCACAAATGCGAAAGCATCATTAATTCACATAAGAAAACAAATTAAGCTTGCCCTAAAATGGCTAGTCAATGCGTCACAGCTGAGTTTAACATTGCAAAGCAGATACCACACTTTAAAGCCTTCAAATTTGCAAAAAAAAAAAAAATACAATTTCAATCCCTAACCAAAATCTATCAGTGCTAGTAAGGAATTCTTAAATTGCATCAGCTTACAGAGTCTGCGCGTCAGTAGCAAGGCCAGCGAGACCGATGAAGAGTTTATGGTGGATCCTATAAATCTTCTGAAAATCAGTGGCGATCGTCTGCAGCTGCACGCCGAGCCGCCGGTCGCTGGCGATAGCGAAGCAGTTCTTCCCCACCATCGCCACCAGGGCGCTCCCATTGTACTCAAAGATCTGCAATTATCGCCGCGTGAATTAATCCAACTCAACAAATCGCATAAAAAGGGGGCAAATATAGGGTTTTCAACAACGCCGATGCCGAAATTGGAACCAGATATGATGTATAACTCACCGACATTCAGATTAGATAGTGATGCAGCTGTGGACAATTATGAAAATCAATATTTTGTGAGAGAGAATTTGACACAGAGAAATTTGAGGTGGTTTTGGTGAACGATGGCTTGAAGGAGGGGACAGTCTGAAGTGAACGAGTCGGGCCGGTTCAGTCGTCCGGTCCGATATGGGCAAGGTTTAAACGGGCCAAATATATTGGGCCTGTAATATTAATAGGAATACTATTAAAAAATATAATTTGATTTTAATTTGTTTATAATAAATTACCATCGTGATTATAATTTTTATAGTATATAATTGTAAAAGTAGTATCATAACCTTGTAATATAAAATAGCAAACATTTTATCTTCACTTTAAAGAATAAATACAAGTACAGCCTATCCACAATAATTGAAATGAGTAGACACAAATGGTATTCGTGAATTTGTATGTACGACCTTCGATTTTATCTTCACTTGTAATATAGTTTAGCTTTAACAGCAATTACAAATGTTTTACCCGTCATTGTTTTAGTGGGTGTTTTTATTAAGACAAAAAAAAAAAAAAAACCAACGGCCTCATAGTAATATCAAATTGAATTCTAGTTCAATTGCGATCTAACATGTTAATTTCACCTTTCTACATAGACATGCAAGGTTAAATCGGAATCATCAATTCGATTGGATCAGCAATCGAACTGACAATTCTAAATTTTGAACTAAACCGACACATACGAACCTAAATGGAACAATCATGCATGTTGTTTATATTGGTTCGGTTTCGATTCTAAAAAATGAGTTGAAGAGTGTCGGTTAACCGCCACCTCGCAAACCTAGGCTTAGGATAGGGATACCTTTTCTATGCACTAATGGCAATGATCCAGTTGCACTAAATCTAGGGTCAGTGGGGAAAGGAGGGGCATGGATTAATGGCGAAAGTATCTGTAGATATTAGATCTCATTTCTCAATCTTTCGAGGCTTGCCTTCACACACACATGGTACTTGAAACATTTCAAAAGTTAATGTCATTTCTTGATACTATGATTTTTTATGATTCGAAATTAATTTATCTATATATTATTTCAGATATCACACACTAAGATAATTTTTAAAGCATAGAAATAAGTATTAGTATTATTTTTTTATCATACTAGTTAAGTAGTAGTATTACATATTTTAGGCCAAAAGACTAGATTAATTTGTTGCTAGTTACATACTCCCTTCGTTTTGTAGCAGTGGAGCCATTTCGCTATTTTGGTATATTCCATAATAGTGAAGTCATTTTCTTTTCTAGCAAAAGTAAAAATATTTCTTTTTTCTTACTTACTTTGTCTTATTTTATTCTTCTTATTTTATAATTATTTTATTTAACTCACTTAATAAAATTTTTCTTAAATCGCGTGCAGAAAATAAACGTCTCTAGTCTCTATTACCATGGAACTGATGGGGAGTACTATCGTAGTGGCCAATAGGCTAAATTTATCGGTTACTATGTACTATGTGGGAGGTTACCCACCTGGTATATATGTTTGGGAAAATAAAACCAGTTAATTAAATAGTTATGAATTTATGATACTATTAGTTTTTTAAAAGTATCTTATTTCAAATTAAGTATACAATGTTATGAATTTATGAGAGTATTTTTTTTCTTTAATATCCTATGCCAAATGAAGTATATAATGTACTAGTACTATATATGTGTGAACATTCGTTGGTACATATAGCAAAATTTCTTTGCTTGGAGAAATTATAAACATGGTTTTTCTTACAAATCATGATTTAAATAATGTACATGCATGGAGTAATTACCTATATTATTTCTCTAGATGTGATGATTTCTAAAACGACTATTGTTTCCAACCTGGCTCCTAGATTTTGTACTAAGTATCTTATTTAGAATAACACGCCTTTCTTTTCCAATAATAAAATTAAATATACTATTCATATTAACTACATAAATTGTTTATAAGAATGTAGTTAATGTATTGGTGTCAAGCAAAGTAAGTGAATCATGCGAAAAATGCTTTCTTGTTCAAAATCAAAGCTGTCAAAATTGGTTTAATTGTACAGCCAATCATCTCCTCACATGATAAGGAGATGTGACTGAAAAATTTAGGTCTTTAATTAATCATTAATTTTTCTTACTACTATTACTTAAATACAGATATTGATGCCTAAGCAGATTCCTTATTCATTAAATAAAAAACAGGAATTTTGGGTTATTATAATTCATGCATATTTCCTTATTTACCTTCTCCTTTGCATTTTTTTGGGTTTTCATTTTCATTTTCTTTGCTTATACGTTTGACTCACATTAGTTGGAATGTTAGATTTTTTGGCCATTTTGGGGTATATATAGACTTATAGAGTGATATAATAGAGTTAGAGAAAAATGAGAATGAAAATGTTGGTGTGGTTGTTCGGCGCGGTAGTGGCTGCGGCGGTGGTGGGTGGTGCAAGTGGCGGCGCCGTCACCTATGACGGAAGGTCGCTCATCATCGACGGCCACCGGAAACTCATCTTCTCCGGCTCAATCCATTATCCTAGAAGTACACCTGATGTATGTCTCCCTCTTTCTCTCTCACACACAAACACAAACACAATTTGTGTGGCTTACAATTTTTTTCCTAAATTTTTTTTATTTGGTTTACTTAATTTTTTTTCCAATATTTGTGCATAAACAAGAATTGTAACTTGTAATTGTGGCTATGCCAGCTATTGAGTAGAAAATGATTTAAAGGAAAGAATTTTTCTAATTTGCATTCCATAATATTTTATTTTTGGAATTTTAGTTTTGGATGAATTTCTTGTGTGTGAACATTTGAATTACAAAATGTACGGAGGAAAAGTGGTATAGCCCACAAAAGCTTGTTTCTTCTTGAATTCAAATACTCTAAGCAATCACGTGAAGTGAAAATGAATAAGGTGATTAATTCCAAAAGTAACAGATACCAACTCGTGAACTACTAGAGATGAAGGGTTAAAATGGATCGGATTGGATTGGTTTGGATCGGATCGGATCGGATTGATAGTTTTTATTTTTGAAGTGTAATATGCTTTGACGGGCCTAACTGGAGAACCATTTTATCAGTTGGTGGTTTATTTATTTTTTTGAATCTTTAAAAGTTGGTGGTTTATTTATTTATATTTCTTTTTAATCGGGTAAAATTGATGTGACCACCGATTTCGATTCAAAAACATAATTGTGAAATATCATGTTGGCCGGTTCGGTTCCATTTTTCCAAAACAAAATTACCTATTTTTGAACAGGCATCGTCACTATGGTGAACTACTACTTTATTTCATTTTCCCTTAATTATAGGAGTTTGGTGAAAGGTTGTGTTAATTCTGTGATTAAATTGGAAAAACCACAAAAATGTAGTGTTGATTAAGCAACTACTTATACAGATGTGGCCATCACTAATATCCAAAGCCAAAAGCGGGGGACTAGACGCCATCGACACTTACGTTTTCTGGAACCTTCACGAGCCCCAACCAGGACAGGTACGTAGTACATTTTGTTGCACACTATTTCTCAACACAATTACGACAGAACTAAATAGAATAGTAAATATTAGTATAATTAATTTCCTTTCATTCCAATATAGACTTGACGTATTAAAATTGTGTTGAAACGTGACAATTAATATTGATGTATTTTTCCAATGAAATTTCAGTATGATTTCAGTGGAAGACGTGATTTGGTGAGTTTTATTAAGGAAATACATTCTCAAGGCTTGTATGTTTGCCTTCGGATTGGGCCATTTATCCAGGGTGAATGGTCTTATGGGTAAATTAATTAAACCTTTTCTTTAATACTATTATTGCCATTTTATAAAATTTAATATTTGCTGCAACCAATTATTAAATCTTTTCCTTTGAAACTTATCATATTTATAATTTTTTTTTGTTGATTCAGAGGATTGCCCTTTTGGCTTCATGACATACCCAATATACAATTCCGATCCGATAACGAACCATTTAAGGTACCAATTTTTTTTTTCTAGATCTAAATATAAAATTAATATTCTATTTATATTATAAAAAATTGTTACATTTGATCTATTTTGGTGGTAGTTTTACATGCAAAATTTCACTACAAAAATAGTGAACATGTTGAAATCGGAGAATTTATATGCTTCTCAAGGAGGACCCATCATTATTTCCCAGGTTAGAAATCATTATATTTCAAATTCTCAAATATCTTGTTGCAGTTGACAATAAATAATTAAATACCAAAAATAAATTAATTCAGATCGAAAATGAATATCAAAACGTGGAAAAAGCTTTTGGTGATAGTGGGCCATCGTATGTCCGTTGGGCCGCTGCGATGGCTGTGGGCCTCGACACCGGCGTGCCTTGGGTTATGTGCAAGCAAGACGATGCGCCTGATCCAGTGGTAAAGCCCACCTCTAGTTTCTCATTTGTCGGCCTTAGTGGGCCTGTAGGGCCTACAGGCCCACTAATATTTTTACATTGGCCCATTACCACAAAGAACTTAAATTTGGTGTTCATATTGCAGATTAATTCTTGCAATGGGATGATGTGTGGAGAGACATTTGTTGGACCAAATTCACCAAATAAACCAGCATTGTGGACAGAAGACTGGACACATTTGTAAGAAAATTACATTTTTATTTTCCAAAATTGTACATTCATCACTTCATTTATAGTGAATTTTAAAATGTGACATCTAATTTCTTTTATGTCTATGTATATTTGAAGCTATGACAATTATGGCAATACCACCAAACTCAGACCAGCTCAAGACATTGCATACCATGCTGCTCTATTCATAGTCAACAAGACTGGGAGCTACATAAACTATTACATGGTAAACATACATTGTCTACATAAATCATTCCGAATCCAAACACGGTTTTCATTATTACATCTCTCATTTCACTTTTTTTGGTCGAATTTAGTATCACGGAGGAACCAATTTCGGAAGAAATGCATCCGCGTTTATGATAACTAGTTACTATGACCAAGCTCCATTGGATGAATATGGTAATTAATATATCATGCAAAAATTTGTACAAAGTCTTAATATCAATTTTTGTACTAATTTTTTTTCTTGTAAAACTTATAGGTTTGATCAGACAGCCAAAATGGGGTCATTTAAAAGAGTTTCATGCAGCAGTGAAGCTGTGTTCACAAACAATACTTTATGGAACAAAAACTAATATCTCTTTAGGTCCATTGCAACAGGTTAAAATATTCAAGGAAATTTTTTATCATGTGCTTTTATTATTTCAATGGAGACTTACTAAAACTAATTTAATGAAATAGGCCTTTGTCTACAATGGTGAAAATGGAGAATGTGCAGCATTTCTTGTGAACAAAGATGCAGCAAGTGATCCTGATGTGCAATTTCAAGACCGAACCTATAGACTCCCACGAAAGTCGATTAGCATCTTGCCCGACTGCAAAACTGTCGCGTTCAACACGGCCAAGGCAAGTGTACATCACATTGTACACAACATATATTCTATTTATGACAGAATCATAAAATTTTATGTTCACTAAAAACAGGTAAGTAGCCAATATAGTACAAGAACAATGAGGGCAGTTATGAAGCTGAATTCACCAGAGAAATGGCAAGAATTCGATGAAGTTATTCCATCTTTCAGCGATACCTCGTTGAGATCAGATTCACTCCTTGAGCAGATGAACACTACCAAAGATGTATCTGATTATCTATGGTACACTACAAGGTGAGTTTTTTTTATATCTATCTATCTAACTATCTATCACGGCCTTAATGTGTTAAATCTAATAAAATGTGTGGAATTCCAACATATGACCGTTTTCGTTATAGCTATGAGCAATCCGAGGAGTTGAACTCTGTGATAACAGTGGACTCTCGCGGCCATGTATTGCGCACATTTGTGAATGGAGAGTTTCTCGGTGAGAAAATAGCGTACTTGACATAGATTTATAACGTTTTTCATTCAAGAATTCACGTGTTCAACGCTCTGATTTTCCTCAGGCTCGGGACACGGGATCTATAGGAATCAAAGCTTCAGTTTGGAGAGTGTTGCCTCTTTGAAGAGTGGAGTGAACAACATCTCCTTGCTAAGCATTATGATTGGCCTACCGGTATACTAAACTTGTGTATGTGCATTTATAGCAAAATTAAGACCTAAATCAATCATTCATTTCATTTAAATTTGAAATGAAAACATAGGATTCAGGGGCATTTATGGAGAAGAGAGCTTCTGGATTGAGAAATGTGAGCATTGGAGATAAAGACTTGACCTTTTCTTCATGGGGATATCAGGTAGGTAGTGTTACACATGAGAAAAATTGGTATTTTTTCGTCGATTTTCTTACGTTAAAATGGTGTCACTATTGTTGCTAAGGTTGGATTAGTAGGAGAGAAGCTGCAGCTTTACACAGAAGAAGGCTCAAGCAAAGCAGAATGGAGCAAATTCAACCAATCTCCACAGCAACTTAAGTGGTACAAGGTGATAATACTAATCTCAATTTAATCTGATGTTTTACTTAGTCATTTTAACACATGGTGCATTTTGTTGTTAGGCAAGATTTGATGCACCGGAGGGGACTGATCCCGTCGCGCTAAATCTTGGCACGATGGGGAAAGGCGCAGCATGGATCAACGGTGAAAGCATCGGACGCTACTGGATCACCTTTCACCAGCCTAACGGCCTGCCTTCGCAGATATGGTAAGATCAGTCACAAAAATTGCAAAAAGGCCAAATTTAATTATATTGCAATTCCTAATTGATTTAAAATCTTCAGGTACAATATACCGAGATCCTTCCTCAAGCCTAGTGACAACCTCCTAGTACTATTCGAGGAAGAAGCCGGGGATCCTCTAGGCGTGTCAGTAGACACTGTCTCGATCACAAAAGTATGCGGGCACGTCTCAGGTTCCAATCCTCCCCCAGTGGCTTCGTATCTGAGGCAACGGGGGAGGAGGCCTAAAGTCCAGCTGCGTTGCCCCCCGAGCAAAAACATCTCTAACATTTTGTTTGCAAGCTTTGGGAGCCCTTTGGGTGATTGCAGCAGCTATGCTGCTGGGAGTTGCCACTCGACTAGTTCATCTGCTGTCGTGGAAAGAGTAAGTGTTTTTCTTTATAAGTTCGCTCTTTTTATATCCCGGGAAGAGTCAGTTGACACAAGTAGTGCAATGACAGGCTTGTTTAGGGAGGAGGAAGTGCTCAGTGCCTTGGTCGTATAGAAGCTTTGGAGGCGATCCATGTCCCGGTGTTTCAACACATCTGCTGATCGAGGCCGAATGCCAGTGATGGTGGATATACAATAGGAAACAGAAGACACAAGGTTATACAAAAGGGATCAAACACATTTATGTTAGAACCAAAAGAACAAAGAGCAATTTACATAGAAAATGCAACAAAACAACTAATTTCCATTTAATGCCTACGTATCCTCTGATATTCAGTGTGATTCAATAGAAAATTTTCAGTTTTTCTGCATTAAAATGTTAAAATCTCTCATTCCCTTGAAATCTATCTTAGATTTAACATTCATGTAGATAGACAAGAAAACTTGATTCTTAAACAAGAAAAATCCGACTTTTTTATGTTTGCATTGAGACAAGTATGAACATAAATGAATTTATAGGTCATCATGGTTTGAGGAAAGTTTATACAAATTCATAAATGTAAGTAAAAAAAATCAAGTGGCTCCCAACCATTGAATTCATAACTACATCTATCATAGAAATTTAGTTGAACCGTTGATTTGAAATGTATTTGATGAATGAGAATCATATAATGTTACTTGAAATGTGACAATCTTGATTGAGATAGGAGAGAGAAATTTTTATTAACAACATAGTAGTATTAATTTTTATTAAAAAAGGTAGTAACTTTTATTGGCAATAACAAGTATTTTAAATTTAATACTTGAAAAAACACATAAGCTCTTTTTTCGTGAAAAATTTGAATGTGTACTTTAAAATTTATTACTATTAAAAAACAAATCTAAGTGTGTAAGAAATTAAAATTTACATATCATAATTGTAATATGTAAAAACATGATTTATATGATTTATTTAGTACCACATGGTATATATTTCTAGAACCTTAGCTCTTATCCACTCTATTAGTCCAATCTGTACTCACAAAAGCAAACTTAACACTCTGCTAGAGTAATGGGGTTGTCCATCAACCTCTTATATGATGCATCATCGTCAGGAATTTTATTTGTTGGTGGTTTCAGGGTTACAATATACATACTTGCCGGGCATAATACAACCTAAATGAAGAAATACAGAATGTAAAAACTGAAACGAGAATTACAACAAAATTGACTTGCAGGGGCTGTTATCATGGATCACCAAGTCCAAGGACACTGGCACGACGCGGCACGGTGGGCGGCAGCAGCGCGCGCGTGTGGGCTCTGCAGCCCAACTTGATCCACTAGAATTTACTAAGTGTAGTAGAACACTTAATTTATACACCTCAACCAAAGGCTCTCACTTCCAATGTGGGACAACTAACACTAGTTGATTGCTCCCTACATTCAAGACTCCAAGCTTAAATAAGGCTCAATTGTGCCCAACTTTAATCCACTATTTCTCACTCACCGGGAATCAAATTTGAGAAAGTAAATATACTACGATCATCCACGTGGAACGTAGACCGACGCTGTAGCATTTAATTTCGAAGAATTAAATGTCTCGTCACATTTATTATTCGGTCAAAGTCTATTGACCGGGCACATTTAATCCATGATTCCAACATTATTATCCTTCGATTATCCCAAAATATAAAGGGAACCATTGGGCTTTTAACTGCATTGAATTATTCCTACATAAAATATGTATACAATTTAGGATAGTAGAAAAATAGGGTAAGAGATAGTATAGTGAGAGATGATTACATGTCTTTCAATTGGTTTAGACAAAACTCTATTATCTCATTTGGGAGGGAAGGAGGTCGACCTCGACTTGGACGTGTTTGTTGTAATTGGAGATTCGACGGTTGTGAGATTTTCTGGCTAAGCACAGACCACGTTGAATAGAAAAATGACCTTGGAGTTTTCTATTAAACATGGTATGTGCTCATTCAAAAAAATCTCACAACCGACGATCTTCAATTACGAAGTAAAATTGATATGGAGGATCTCATATGCGAAAATTGATATGGAGGATCTCATATGCTTGATCGAGTGCACCCTTGCTTACCCGTTCGAGCAAACGGGTCCAAGTCGAGGTCAACCTCCTTTCCTCCCAAATGAGACAATAGAATGTTGCCTAAAACAACTGAAAGACAAATGATCACCCCCTCATTATATTATGTTGTATATACTATCTCTAACCTAATTCTTATATTATCGAAAATTTCCGATGAGTTACTAGTGTGTTGCGCTCCCTTTTAAAGGGAGATTAGGCAGTTAATTATTCACGTAATAAAATAACTACACAACTTATTACTGAAATAAAATAGATTCATTACATATTTATATAATTCTATGTGAATTTACGCAATTATGTTTATTATTTTATTGAAACAAAATTTTTCCAAATATTCACAATTCTTTTAGACAATTAATGTCCAAATATTCCTGGTGGAACAAATTTACTTCAAACTTACATAATTAGGTGCATATTGTGAGTTTGTATTTCTTGAAAATCACACTCAAATTTATGAAACTAAAATAAGTAAATAGGAAATCATTAATTTTTGCGGTTTTTTTGCCGACTAATCATTTAAGTTTCCCAATCCTTTTAATGCAATTAAGACCATGTCCAATTGTAGAAAACATTTTCAGTTATATTGCAAATCTAAACTCATTTTTGCATTTTTTTTAGAACAACATCAAATATGGAGCACTTCAAAAAATTTGTGAGACATATGATTAAAAACGGTGTAAAATCTGAGTTTAATTGGAGTAAAATTACTTTTTAAGATAACATATGCTAAAATAGAATTAAGTTTGATATAATTGTTGGAAATGTATTGTCCAAGTTAATGCCATGATACGTGGATTGAAACCATTATGAAAATATTTTTAGTAATAGAAGTATTTAAATTGAATAATTGAATAAAAAATAAATAAAAGCATGCCTTGGCTACAAGTATGATTGAGGGTATTATGCCGCAGCTAAGAGCAGAAAATAAAAAAATAATAATAAAAGTGGGGGCTAGGTCCACAACGGTGCTCTTAGCTAAGAACACAGTTAAGAATTTTATTATCTGTCGATTATCCCAAAATATAATGGGATTCACAATATACACCCATAGGGTTTTTTATTCGACATAGTCTACAATCAGCCGGAAAGTTTCACAAGCGACGATCTCCAATTACAACATAAAAACGATGTGAAGTATCTAATACGCCTAATCGAGTACACCTTTCTTAATAGGTCCAAGTCGAGGTCAACCCTCTTACTATACAATCTCTTACCATCATCTTTTACCATCCTAAATTTTGTACATATTTTTACATAGGAATAATTCAATCATATGTAAAAACATGTACAAAATTTAGGATAGTAAAAGACGATGGTAAGAGATTGTATATAAGAGGGTTGACCTCGACTTGGACCTGTTAGGAAAGGTGTACTCGATTAGGCGTATTAGATACTCCACGTCGTTTTCTGTTGTACTTGGAGATCATCGCTTGTGAAACTTCTTGTCTAATGGTAGACTATGTCGAATAAAAAACCTTTTACTCAGCCAAAATGACGTAGGGGCTTTCTATTCAACATAGTCTATACTCAGCCAAAAGATCTCGCAACCGATGATATCCAATTACGACAAAAAAATGGCGTGGAGGATCCCATCGATTAATAGAGCAAACAGGTCCAAGTCGATGTCAACCTCCTTCCCTCCCAAGTGAGATAATAGAGTGTTGTCTAAAACAACTCGAAGAAAAATAATCATCGATCATTACATTATGCTATACTATCTCTTCCCTTATTCTTATACTTATCCTAAATTTTATAAAAGTATATTGTTAAACATGAATTATTCAATGTAGGTAAGCCCCTATGCGTATTGGGATGCGTGACAGATAATAAAATTGCTGACCGATGATGCATCATATAATATATAGATGAGACAACTTTGCCAATATTTGAGGCAAAACCGCAAAGGACGAGACCTACCGGTCGAGCCCTAAGTGAAAAAAAAAGATGGAAATGAGATTATTAACAAATACTCCGTCCGTCCATAAAGAATAAATCTCATACTCACTTATACTTATTTCTCATACTTTATCAACCTTTTCCCCCTATCTATTTAACGTTACCTACTTTTTTTCATTATCTCTTACTTTACCGCTTTTCATAAAAATTCGTGTCATGCACAAATAACACTATTATTTGTGTACGGAAGAAGTACTATTTGCCTAAAAAAAGAATCAAAAATTGCCGATGAATTATTAGTGTGTTGCGCTCCCTTTTAAAGGGCGATTAGGCGGTTATTTATTCATGTAATAAAATACTTTACAACTTATTACTAAAATAAAATCGATTATTCATTACAAATTTATATAATTGTATGTGAATTTACGCAATTATATTTATAATATAGCAGATATACTCGTCATTATTTTAATGAAATTCACAATGCTTTTAGACAATTAATGTCCAAATAATCCTAGTGGAATAAATTTACTATAAATGTCATAATATGATTTATATCGACTGTAAAATGTAATGTGATTCTATCAAAGGACACGCAGTGCATTTTGTTAACAAGATTTGAATAATTGAATTGTTAAATCACGCAGATTTCACAGTCAAGTACATGTAAGATTTAATTAATATTATAACGGAAGTTTTTATACGAAGATTTGATTTGATGAAATATTTATGTATTAGGATTAAAGTTTCTTTCTTTTTAACAATGTGAGACCTATTTTCTATCAATTCACTTTTCTTTCTATATCTCTTTTACTTTATCAACTTTTTATTAAAATCCATGCCGTTTCAAAAAAAATTATTTTTAAGAGACAGGCGAAGTATAATATAATCGATTTGATCGATTAAAAAGTTAAGGCCATTATGTATATAGAATTTATATGTTTTTATCTTAATTTAAATCATTAATAATACTAAATGCATAATATTTTGGCGCACATAGAAATTTAAAGGTGGTTTAATAATAGTACTACTATTAAATGAATACAGTAATATTTTGGACTCATTGCTTAATTCATCTTACCCTAACGTTCTAATTCTAAATTGTTGTTGTATTGTTTCCAATCGCTAGAGCTCATACATGGCGAACCGATTGTATATGAAGCAACGTTTATACTCGTACAAATTCAGCGATGATGGCAACATCACTGAGCAACTTGATCAATTCAACAAGTTTGTTGATGAGTTGGAGAATATTGATGTGAGTTTAGAAGACGAGGACAAGGCCATCATCCTCCTAAACGCATTACCAACATCGTTTGACCAACTGAAGGATGCAATGTTATACGGGACAGAGAAAACCATCACACTGATGGAGGTTCAATCTGCCCTAAAGACAATGGAAACCCTAACAACGAGCCAAACTCATCTCGATCCCCGTTTACGCTTCACGGTTTTGAAGTATGTACATATTAATGTTAAGTACCTTAGTTTCAACGAGGCGGATTTGAAGGATGATACTCATCTCGAAGTTTCTGGATCATCTGTTGTTTGTCATGGGCAAGGAGTTGTGAGTGAAGACTTTCCAACCTCGCCTGGATTTTGCCGCGTGGGTGGTGCCTTGTTCATGGTCGGAGGGATGTATAACAAGCCAGAGCTGGGTCCTACAAAATGGTTGTGGTCTGCACCGCCACCACCAGTACTCGGTGATGACTCTTTTACTATGACTTGGACTCGTTGCGACACTGCTATGGACTCTGGGCGAATAAACAACCTGGTAGTCCCATTACATGATGGAAGGATATTCATCTGCGGGGGCAGTTATGAACCAAAATGTTGGATTGAGATCTATGACCCGGAGAATGGTGAGTTCGACCGTAGGGACTTGCCTGAACATATCTTGAATCCCTTTCCAACCTCTTGCTTTTTGTTGGCCGAACAACTGGTTATGATATACTATCACAATGGGGTTAATAAAGAGGAAATCGTCCACCCATCACTAGTCTTGTATGATGTGGGAAGAAACACATGGGAAATCTTCGCAGAGAACCTCCCCGTACCTGAATCACCATTGGGTGAAATGGATAAGAGGAACCTCGTATATGTGGGGGGAAACATTTTATTCATTATCGACCGAGCATCTTGTTGGTTTGTCTATGATCTGTCTGCCAAAAAGGAGGTGGGGAAGGTGGACGTGAGGGTTAAGGATGGGGATGATATGAAAGTTTTGTATCTCGGCAACAATGATATGATAAGTAGTAGTTGGATCTTCTACATATTCTTGCCAAATGAGAATTACTACTCCATTTCTACTAATCTTCGATATGCCAAGGTCGAAGTTGTCCAAGGGAAGGGCGGGGATTATATTGCTACAGTTCTGTTGAGTGGTCTCCTGAGAGTCGGTGACCATGGCGAACTTTATATGTGAGCCCCCTTATTAATTATGAATGATATAGTTTGAATTCTTTTTTTTGGATTTTCTTTATGATTAGAATGTCCGTGTATTATATTGAAATGCTCGTTTTTGTATGCAGTTTCATAGGTGACGAAGTGAGCAGTAAGAGTGGCGCGGAGGAGGACCTCTTGGAAGTGAAAGAGGAGGATGAGAAGTGAATGGTTAATGTTGGCACTGAATTTGGTTTTTGTTTGGATTGATTAATGTTGTAATTGTTGTTGATTTATATGACTGGTTAAATTGATTCTTATGAACCTGGACAATTCCCACCATTCTTGAGCTGCCAATATTACTCTCAGGGTGGGTGGTGGACAAGCATCCAGAAAGTTTCTTCGGACTCAGAAAATTATTATAGTAGGGACTATATATTCCTAATTTTGGATGAGATAATACTTTTTCTATATTTTATTATTTTGATAGGGCTTTTGCATGTCATTTTAGGCAAAATACTAAGGGGGCGTTTGATTGGTATGATAGCCCTAGATATGGGCTGCTATCTAGGCTGTATTTAGTTTTTGATTGGTATGATAGCGCTGCACGATAACCCGGTATAACCTCCATGACACGACTGAATTTAAAATAGCTACTTGCCAAATTGATATAAGCCTACCCAGGCTTTCGGCCCTGATATTCTGCTATGTGTTCGATCCAGATTGTGGTGTAGCACTTCATTGTCGAAAACACCCCTCTCCTTCCTCCTCTCTCCATCTCCGACTTATCCATGGAGTCCGATCCTATGGAAGTAGAAAATCCTCCGTCGCCGTAAGCTTCCTAAATCAGTTTTGCTCTGAATGTTTACCTCCGGCGCATATTCGCTGAAAATATGTTCAATTGCAGGCAGGGACGGGGACAGCGTTGGCCAAGCCACCGCTGGAGCGGGGCTTGGCCGGTGCCAAACTCATTACCCAGCTATGACTACCCCGGTTCAGATGTCATGTCTGTTATATTGAGAAATTTAATATCCGTGAAAGATTTAATTTTTGATGTGTTTTGAGAAGAGAGAGGAATTAGTAAATTGTATCAGCAAAGAAGAAAGAAAAATTAGTTGCAGATCAGAATAGTTTTCGCAAGGAGGAAGAAGATGATACGGCGGCGTGTTTATTAGGTTTAGATCAATTGGCTTTTTTAATGGGTTTTGATTAATTTGATCAAAAGACCCCAATTTGAATGATTTAGTTTATAACCCATTGCTTTTTAAAAAGTTAATAAACAAGTTTGGTAATTGAAATAGACTATAATTTATTTTAAATCGAAATACAACCCTATTTCCTTCCTCTCGCCTCTCCATCTTTTCATCCTAAGCTCTTCTTATTCGTCTGCCTCATCAATCAATACTTGTCCGGCAAACACAAACTACTACTTATCCTTGTTTTCACGATTCAAATTACTTTTCTTTCTCTTTAGGGTTTAGATCGAGCTCTAACAGGTTTGTTATTTTCTTCTTCAAAACTCACGTTCCTTTTTTCCTTTTCAATACAAAATTAAATCTCTTAATTCAATACATGATTCATGCAATTCTTGGGGCTAATTTCATTATCTGATGGTTTAGATATATTACTGTGTTCATTTGTTCAGAATGAGAAGCGAAACACACAATCTTGAACTCAGATTAGTTCAGTTGTACAACAATGATGACTTGAAATTCATGCACTACGAAGAGCTGGTTGAGTTCGAGCACCAGCTCGAGCTCTCGTTAGACAAAATTCGAGCTCACAAAGTAAATTCATTTATATATTTACCTAATTCATCTTAAATATTTAGAATTAACCAAATCAATGTTTTTTCTTATACAGATTCAGCTTATTCAAGAGCGATCCGAAACTGAAAATCTAAAGAGGACGGTATACGTATACAGACATACACTACAACAATTTAAACTTTTGTTTCGATGTTTGATTCTACGAACTCCTCTTGGAGAAAAGAATTTCTTTGTGAATTAGTAATTAAATTGCAGATTCACATTGAATATTTGTGATTTCATTAAACCAATACGAGAATGAGCAATATTTTGGGTTGGTTTCATTCAGCAGGGTGATCGAGGTCTACGCTTCATTATGTTGAAGTACATGCCTCTGAGTATGAAGTACTGTTGTTTGACGAGGTGGATTTGAAGAGTGCTACTGCTCTTGATCTAGAAGAATTGGAATTTCAAGGAAATTCTCCGACTGGCCCGGGATTTGTTTGTGTCGGTGATACCATGTTCATGTTCGGGGGTGCCATCTACTCGGTCCCACAGTCCATTTCAAGTACACAAATTACGTCAACAAACTACTTGTCAACTGCGCCACTACCTGTTGGTTCATCTCCTGTGACTTGGACTCGTAGCCCCACTAGTATGAGTGTAGTCCGAGTCAACCCCATGGTAGCCCCATTACACGATGGCAGGATATTCATCTGTGGTGGCACTCCTATAAGAAGTAGTTGGGCTGAGATCTACGACCCGAAGAAAGGCCAGTTCCTCAGTCTGGTATTGCCTACGAGCGTGGCTAAGATTCCCTTACCAAGATCTTGCTTTCAGTACACCGAAGAAGTGGTTATGATATACTATGATACCTGGTTTTACAATCAGGATGAATACGAAGGCCGAGCCCGCATGTCTTGCGACATTGAAGGATACGAACCAACACTCCTCCAGTACAATTTGGTATCAAACTATTGGGAAGTCTTTGCAAGGGTATTACCTGAGCCATACCCTGATACGTATAAGAGGAACCTCATCTATGTGGGTGGAAACATTCTATTCATGATGGACTACTCATCTAGCTGGTCGGTCTACAATCTGTCCTCAAAGAAGGTGGCAAACGTGGAGGTGGAGCTTCCTGATGCGGATGTGATTGAAGCTTTCAACACTCATACCACAAGCACTAGTTGGGTCTTCTACGTATTCATTCGTCATGTGGTTAATTATATGACTGGTGGTGTTCGATATGCCAAGGTCGAAGTTGTCCAAGGCGAGGACGGGGATTACATTGCTACTGTTCAGATGAACGGTGTCCTGAGAGTATCTCCCTTTTCAAATATGTATATGTAAGTAAGGCCCTTGTTCATTGTAGTATTTTGAATGTAAGAGTAATTGATTGGAGATGCTTGTTTTTTGCATGCAGGTTTGGTTTCAAAGCAAGGGAAAGAGAAGATGATGAGAATTGAGTGAAAGGGAACTATATATGTACATTTGTTGGAGAATTATTTTCGTGTTGTTTAAATCAGAGAATGAATAATTATGTGTCTCATTGATCAAGATCAAACTCAATTATGATAAGAGTATGACACTCTTTGATTTTGAAATTAACTATTGAGTGAAAAAGAAAATTTGATTGCTATGTCAATAATATAGGCATTTCTTTTCGGCACGGAGTTTAAGAATAGTGTGTTAAGTGGGTGGTGAATAAAGTAAGAAAAAATAAAGTAAGAGAGATGAAGAGATATTTCATGTTAATTAAGACATTTCTTTTCGGCACGGTGTGTTAAGTGGGTGGTAAATAAAGTAAGAAAAAAATAAAGTAAAAGAGATGAAAAAATAATAAAGTAAGAGAATGGATAATTTTTTTGCTGAAAATAGAAATGACTCTATTAACATGGAACAGAGAGAGTATTTAATCGTGCATAGCATGGAGAAGCGGCGTAGGCTGAGGTGGCAGCAGCCATGCTTAATTTTGTTGATGTTTTTCTCAATTTCGTGATGGATTTGTGACCTCATTTTGTTGTTTGTGGATAAGGATTTTTGTTTTCTTGTGTTAGAAGAATATCAAAATACAATTCTACTACTGATATTTTCAAAAAAGATACCACATAGAGCTGAGTAAATTCTCTTCATTAATATGTTACAAAGAGTCTACCTATATAAATCCAGAATCAGAATAGTTGAAGAAAGGGGTGGAGGAGTTGAGGGAGATTGGGATTGTCCCACTCCAACAATTCCCACCATTCTTGAGCTGCCAATATCACTCTCAGGGTGGGAGGTGGACAAACATCCAAATGCAGAGGTAGTTTCTTCATCAATCTAGGGCATTGCACAATCTCGATGGTCTCGATGGAGTTGCAGATCATCGTTGCCTTGCATACGCGCTCCAGTCCCGGCAGCTCATGTAAGATCAGCTTTTTCAACTTGGGGAGGGTGACAGAGCCTCTTCCATCAACATCGAATATCTCTTGCAGTTCCTCTCCACACACCTCGATTTCAATATATTCGAGGTTGGGAAAGCTCAATGCAGGCAACCCCAGCTTCCCCACCTTGCTACATTTGTATATAGCTAGCCTTTTTAGAGAGGAGAATACAATCTTTATGGGTGCGATCACGAATCCCTTCAGATCCTCCAACTCCACCAGCACAATATCTTCGAGAGTGGAGATCTGAGGCAGTAGCAAATCTTGATGATCGCTGCTCAATATGCATTCTATTCCTCCACAGCTTTCGATATTCACTCTCTTGAGAGATGTGGGATCACCCAATCTCGGAAAGTCATTCACGAAGCAGGTGCTCAGGCCCTTGCATCGGATCATTGTTAGGTACAAAACGCCTTCCCCCGATACCTTCTCATCTTTAAGGCTCACTCCACACAAGATCAACTCATTGTTATAAAGTTCGAAAAATCTGTAGCGAGCAGTGTAGCTGTATCCTACTCCTATTCTGTAGCAAGTATCATGCACACGGCTTGTAACAAAACGGTTAAAATCACTCACATGTTCCACTCCTCCGCTGAACTCCTCCAGTTTTTTGAAATTCTCAATTTCTTCAATTGGTACTAAGTTATGAAATGGGAGTTTCAGGTGCTGAAGATTCCCGAGTTTGAGCAGCAATCCTCTAGGAAGCATCTTCAGCGTACGCACATCTAGTGAAAGGAACTTGAGATTGAACAACTCCTCAAGTCCACGAGGCACTTCCTCGATGGCTGTATACGAGAGGTTCAACTCCCTCAGTGCTTTCAGATTTCCCAAGTAGGGTACATTTTCAAGCTTAGAACAGAACTCAAGGAATAAGTTCTTGAGGCACTTCATGTCACAGATTGAATCTGGCAGCGTCGTGATGTCAGTTTCACACAGATCAAGAGTGCTCAGGTGCTGCATTTTGAAGAAGAATGAACCCGTGACGGTGTCCAATGGACTCCCACATAAAACCAATGTTGAGAGGTTAGGACAATCGGGAGAGATTCCATCTCCGATTCTCTTTATGCCACTCATCATCAAGGACACCTTCTCCAAACCATTTGTCCACTCTTCTTCGTCGGGGATTTCCATCAAAGAGTAGTTACCTGCTCTCACCATATATCTCCCCTCGCCAATCATCAACGCCATACCTCTCACAAGATCATGCATCTTCACGTATTCCTCAAAAACAACACCACTTTCCAGTAAACACACATTCACTAATTTCTCCAATATGGAATGACCTTGGTGAATTTGCCCTCTCCTACTCTTTCTTTGATCCATCAACCCCTCTGAGATGAACTTTCGAACCAAATCCTCTTTAAGTATTTGGTAGTCCTCGGGATATAACGAGCAGTACAGGAGGCAGAGCTGAAGCGTATTGTATTCATTATTCTGGCTCTGATTACTTCTGTTCAACTGATCAAAACTATATTTCAATACCTTGAAAACCTCATCTTCTCCCATGCCCTCTTGGCGAACGACACATTCCTTTAGTTCAGACAAAGCATTTTTCCACGTATGAACAGAGGCCTCGCCCCTCATGCTTCCAGCCACGCTAATAATTCCTAGTGGCAAACCATCGCAAAGTTTTGCTACAGATTTGGCAATTTCTTCTACTTGAGAACCTAGCGCTATCTCATTCCCCAACGTCTCATTGAACAGCTTCCATGCCTCGTCATTACCTAGTTTTTCAACCAGAATCACTTCTTGGCAACGAATTTGGCGACACACTTTCAACGACCTGGTTGTTATAATCAACCTACAGCACTCCACAGAAATATGACACCCCACCCTTAACATGTCAATATATTCCCACACATCATCCAATATGAGTACTGAGTTCTTCATCCGAGAAAACGCACTATGCAGCCTCGCTGCTCTTCTTCCTTCATTGTCCTCATCCACAAGGTCCACACCTAAGAGACGAGCTATCTTGTCTTGTAGACTGGTGACACTAAATTCCCGAGAGACTGTAATCCAAAACACACGTCTATGAGATTGCTGCACGAGTCGGTTGTTGATGTGCTTTACCAGAGTTGTCTTGCCCACACCACCCATACCATAAACACCAACGCTCGACACTTTCCCACCCTCCAAAAGCTCCAAAACCCTTCCCAAATTATCATGACACGCTTGGCCAACCATCCCATTCGCCAACAACGTCTCTCCCATTCCCAAATTCCCACCAACATCAAGTACAAGTTCGCCAAAATTCCGACTCTGCTCAACAAGGCTATCAACTTCGTCACTCATTTTGGCTGCTCTTCCCCCATCCATCAACCTCGTCACGAATCCGTGTGATTCCACTTGTCCCCCCAGCTCAGCAACTTCTTCCTCAATGGATTTAACTTGTTCCAACCATTCCTCGACTTCTCGTTTCCTTTTCTTTCTACACGAGCGCTCTGCATTCGTGATCTCCTCCTCCACATCACAAGCCCTAGCACTCAATGACTTCAATTTCTTTTGCAGAGTTTTTAAAATTACCTCAAAATCCTTTATATTCTTCACATTGTTGTGAGCATTATCAGCCGTCTGATCCATCACCTTTGACAAAAACAATTCCCCCACCTTTGAAAACATCATCTCGAAAATTCTCTCCATTTCGCTCTACAATGTGAATTCTGTACGGATAAACACAATTGAATCACAAATTAATAAAAAAGTCGACGGATTTCAGCAAATTATTTACTGTTTCTATACTAAATGCAGGGGATTAGCAAAAATCTTCATCATTAGGTACATTCAGGATAATACTACTACTATAAAATAAGATGAGAATTTTCACCTGAGAACTTGAAGGATCAGCTGAGATAGAATCTATTGAATTGGATTGGATTATACAAACAAATGTGATTAGTCAAAAACAAGAATTGAGAACTGGGGTTTGTGAGTTGACTTAGCTCTGCCCTCTATCATGGAATTTTTTTTTAACAAATATTGGTAAGGTAATATTTTGTGATGCTTCAAAATTTTGTTCTTTCAGTTTTGCCGTGAAAAAATGTTAGTTAAAAATATGGAAATCCTAAAGTGTATACTCTTATTGATATGATAACATTTTTTTATCTCACTAAAAATTAAAATAAAACATTTATTTTTTATTAATAATTTTAAGTAGTCTTATTTAGCTTGTCAAATAAAATGAAGATAAATTAGAGATAATTGTGTTTTTATTTTTTTAAATATATCAGTTTGAGAGTGGATATAAGCAAAAGTCCTCGGACAAAATTTCCCCAACTCAAATCAAGAAAAACACATGTATAACATCAACAACTGCGAGAAAAATACTAGGGATGTTAATCGGGTCGATCCGCCGGATTTCAGGTTAACCGTACTCGGGTTGTGGGTCAATCAGGTTGTGATTTCTTTCGGGTTATAAAAGTTCAACCCTAACCCTAAAAGCTTGGGTTTCGGGCTAGCCTAGCGGGTTAATCGGATTGCTACCGATAATATTAACACGCGATCAATCCAATAAATAATGATTAAAATTACTAATATTCACACAATGTAAAACATTTAATTGTGATATATTTGAGGTATATGCTTAAACTCAATCATAAACATGATCAAATACTAATATTTGAGATATTTCGTGGAATTGTAATGCATGTTTTATAAATTTAAATATTTTTTAGTAAATTTGAAGTTTTTAATTTATTTATCAGTTATTAATAAAAATTCAATATATAATTTGTATATTTAATTTTAAAATTGGAAGTTATTTCTTTAGTTAAAATTAATTAATGAAGTGTCGAATTAGGAGTAAAACAATAGAATAATAGAAATTTTATCGGATTTTCGGGCCAGCCCATCGGGTTTTTAGGTCTGGCCCTAACGGGTTGCGGGCTAATCGGGTTTTGATTTTTTCGGGCTAGAAATTTCCGGCTCTAACCCTATAAATTTGGCGGGCTATTCGGGCCAGTCCACGAATTACGGGCTACATTAACATCCCCTGAAAATACTAATTCCACAAAGAGTAAGTGCAAACAAAGTTACTTATGTCGAATAAACCAAAAAGGCTTTGCCTTTCTTATTACTATAAAACTTCATATTACACATGAAAGGAGTCCAAAAAGGCAAAACAAAGAACTTAATCTACAATTATTCTATTTTTCTCAACATATTTGTAGAGGGGCAATTGTACATTTCTCTCGTCAAAGGAAAATGTGAAAGAGAAAGACGAATTAGAATTCTAGTTAGGCAACGGGATATCGGCAGGATCCTCTCTATACGGAGCATTTTGCATCTCGACTCCTCCTTGATACCCGTTATCCATGGCAATCGGATCGGACTTGGTGGGGTCAATGAATGTCACAACTATGTCCTTTCGAAACATGAGATAGATAACCGAAATAACATAGATTGCCATAAGAGGAAACACTAGGATTCCAATGAACACATTTCCCACTTTAGGCAAGTCATTGTTGATAAGCCACCCTACAAAAGTAGTGCTCAAGTAGTAGATGTTGATGCCTATGATCCCGAGGCTTAGCATCCACGAAAACACGATAATCTGCACAAACATGCACACTTATTAGGACATGATCTAACGGCCTAGATTTATCGAACTAGCTAGATTAATTAGTTCACTTGCATAGATAGAGTTCTTTTGAGGTCCCATTTTGGTGGAGCTTGTTCTGAATTTGAGAAGTGGGATCAGAGCATAAGGAAGCTCGAAAGATAGCATCACCTGAAATTATTAAAATTTATTTCCATAATTGCAAAATATTTCATTTTAATTTGTTATTTAGGTTAGTATTAGATGATTTGTTCTAGGATGTATGTACAAACCGATGCAATAATGATGAGTCGACCGGCACCGTAAGATCCTCCAATTATAGACACTACCAAACTAGGTGTTATGGCAATACACTTTGTCATCAAATTCCTTGTCCATTTTCTCATCTTGAGTTCCAAGAATCCCTATTAAAAAAATAGGCAATTTAGCGTTTCAAATATTGTAGAATTTACATAGTATTAATCATCTTTGTTCTTTGTTATATTTAGTGGTGGATTTAGGTGGGGATAGTGGACTCGACCTCTATCGACCCATGAGGTACAGACACTATTAAATTCGATCTTCCATAATGATGTATTCTTTCAGACATAGTTTGAAACACCAAATTTAATAGTAGAATGTTATGGTACTGCCCGCAGGGGCTTAGCGCAGTTGGTTCCGGGGGAGCAGATATTGCTACAAGAATGTTATGGTACTCGTAAGTCGATGGTGGGGCCGACCGACCCCGTGGACCCCACCTTAGTTCGTCCTACTTTCATTGCTAGAGAAGGCCAATGTTGCACTGCCTTTTCCTTCTGTGCTAACAACAATCTTTTTTTACTATGTTAAATTCCATGAGTTTCATTTTCTAGGTCCGTTATTGATTGTATAGATAGAGATATGCATTGTACCCGCATGATGTATTGTCCTGCGTAGGTGCCTGTGATAGTGGAGCTCTTCCCCGAGGCCAACAATGCAATGGCATACACAGTAGAACTTGATTTCCCAAAAACATTTTGGAAAAGGAATATAATTCAAAAATTAGAGGTTGCCCATATCTATATGTATACTTTTAAAAATGACCTTACTATGTTATTGCTGATGTAGAAATTATGCAACATATGATTTTAAAAAATTCTAATCTGGTTCATATTTAAAATTTAGCACCGATTCAGATTAGTTATAACCAAACTTATCTAACATCGTTTTAAGGATGAACCAAATTGGATTTTTTAAAATTATACTCCCTCCGTCCCGGCTAAGATGACACAATTCTTGGCCGGCACGGGATTTTAGGAGTTATTGGTTAAAGTGTTTAATTGGAGAGAGAAAGGGTGGGTGTAAGTATTAAAATAGAGAGAGAAAAATAGATGAATATTTTAATAGGAGTGGAAAAAAGTGGTTTGGTGTATTAATTGGAGAGAGAAAGTTACCAAAAAAGGAAATGTGTCATCTTAGTTGGGACAAACTAAAAATGAAAACGTGTCATCTTAAGCGGGACGGATGGAATATGTTGCTTAAATTCTACATCGGCCATGACTTACTAAGGTCATTTGTTCTTTCCAGATTCATCACAAAAACATCGTCCGCACAAGATAGAAAAATACTAAATTGTTTATACGCATTGCCAGAAAGGTATTTCTCAAACTTAAACCTATAAGAATCATGCACTTTCTAACCTATTACTGTATTTCAGTAACAAATTAATAAAAGAAAGGATAAATTGCCTAAAAAGTCACAAACTTTGGGGAAAGTTTGGTTTTTCCCACACACTATGAAAGTTGCGTCTAAAGTCACGAACTTTATCGGATCGTGCAAATTTCCCAAACTACCCGACCTAGCGGCATATTTCCGTTAAAAACTTATTCCACGTGGCATGCCGAAGGCAAGACTTGACCAAATTTCTGGTTTAACCATAAACTCAAGTAATATAACCTCTTTTTGGCTGATTTCGAAAGCGCAATCCCAATTCAATCGATGGAAAACGTAATCGACAAGAGTGAAATCATCGACAAACGGTTTAGGGATGAAATCGACGACGTGTAAAGAAGATTCAATAAAAAAAGCATAAAACAACGTCGTTTTGTGCCGGTCAAAAATTTTGCCAACTCACGCCTCCGGCATGCCATATGGGATAAGTTTTTAATGGAAATATGTCGTCAAGTCGGTAGTTTGGGAAATTTGCACGATCCGATAAAGTTCATGACTTTAGGCACAACTTTTATAATTTGTGAGAAAAACCAAACTTTCCCCAAAGTTTGTGACTTTTTAGGCAATTTTCCCTAAAAGAAATATTTATACACGTAGATCTTTGTATGGCACCCATTTTTGAAAGTTTTCCACGTGCGTTACTTTTATAGTTGAATAACATTCAACTCCATGGTAGACCAATATATAATTATATATTCAATTATACAAAAATATGATATAAACACATAACTACTATATAAATACCATTAATATATACTTCCTCCGTCCGCGAATAGGAGTCCCGGTTGAGTTGGGTGTGGGTTTTAAGAAAAGTTTGAGTGTAATAATTAAAGTGTGTGATAGTGGAATGTGAGACCCATTTATATTATTATATGTTTATTCTTTGAAATAATGAAATCTAACATTAGAGTGAGAAATTGCAATCAAAGGTTTTTTTTAATTTAAAACTAATTGCAGCTCTAAATTAAGGGAACATGTGGGTCATTTTTTATACTCCCGAGATAAAATGTCTAACCGGGACTCCTAATGACGGACGGATGAAAATGGCCAACCGGGACTCCTATTCGCGGACGGAGGGAGTAATTGTTTATATGGGCACATTTTTGTTGTTTTCCCATCATAACCCAATTGGTAGTCATGACATTGAGCATGTTATGTGGTTTAATTAGTTGGTGGCTAGGCTTGGGGTGGAGCCTTGCCGGCTCCACCGAACAATATGCTGAGAAGTGAGGTGATTTTGTTGTTTAAAATATTAGGAGTTTGTATCATTGTATGACTATCCAACCGAATAATTATTCAAACCCAAACAAAAGTGCATGAATGACTAACATAATTAAGACATCTGTGTTTCCAATTTTTACTGAGTTAGGTAAATTTTATTCTAAAAGAAGTTTTGGTTTCCTTTCTCGATCAGACCCCAACGAAGATTAAGGAGCAAGATCATCACTTTGTTATAAAACAACCAGTCTTGAATTTAGATGTGTCTTATAGAGTATGATGATAATGATTTCGGAAAGTTCTACATGAAAATCTCGACCACCATGTCATTAGACAATAGAAATGTTAACGATTTTATGTCTTACACCTGCTTTCAAAATGACTATGATTGGTATATGAGACAACGGTGTTTTAGAGACTTTGAAAATATCCTAGAGGTCATAAACTTTGACAAAAAGAATTCGGTTATCATAACAAAAACAATTGATTTGAGTTTGAATGTTTGGCTCAACATGAAATTGTTGGAGAATTGGATAAGGGTGATGCAAAGAAAGGGAAGAAGAGTGATGCAGTTAATTATTACTGTGATTCAAATGATTCTAGCATTTGGTGGAACACAATTAAGGTTGACTTTAAAGCTATTTTTGGCCCCATTGTTCGTGGTCTTAGAGCACTCCATGGCAAGGAAAAATCTCATGGAAATCTGTTAAATGGAGTAGCAGTCAAAGCAATAAAAAGGAAACAATATCATACTTTGACGGACATATTATTTAATATGACAAGTGATTCGAGAAAGTATTAAAGTACACAAATGTGGAGTCAAGACATCATCGACTTGGATGAGTTAATAAGATGGGTGCTATCGTATCCGTCCTTAAGTGGGACGGATGGGAGTATATTATTACATATTATCTGAATATATAAAGTTATTTTTAGTTGAAAATTTATACTAGTACTAGTAACATTTAGTTTCAAAATAATTGGCCCACAAACTCCAGCCCATTTTACCGGAGAAACTAAAAACATACTCCCTCCGTCCCATTCTAAGTGGCACATTTTCTTTTTGGGATGTCTTAATCTATATGACACTATTCTAAATATGGAAACATCACTCTCTTTACTTTTTCCCTCACTCAAGGCATCATCGACCTGGATGAGTTAATAAGATGAGTGTTATCGTATCCGTCCTAAAGTGGGACAGATGAGAGTATATTTGTAATAACCCATTCTCTTATTACCTTTTCCCTTATTTTAAATGTTGAACTAGCAAATTATTTGCTCTCTGGATTCGTGTTCTAAATAGAGCTCGTTATTTCCCGTTGATGCTTATAGTTGTTGGTCCGCAAAGAAATAAAAGCTAAAGTAAGAATTTAGTGAACACAGCGACGTCAACAATATGTAAATGAAAGAGGAAAGACAAGAAGTTTTTTCCCAAGTATAAAGAAATTCGAATAACATTTCATATACAACAAACGAACAACTAACTTCAAAAAAAATAATACATGGAACAAAGGCTTTAAATAAAGAAAACAAAGAGAAAGGAGAAATCTTGATTGCACTTCAGGCCTCTCTCTGGGGCCGAAAGCAGCGGCCCGTCTTCGAGCAGTCCGTCGGGCCGAGGGGAGCGGGCCAAACCCATAAACAGCACGGTAGCCCAGATCTATCCACCTGCAAATGAGACAAGGAAAACTTTAATTATCTAGAGAACAAGAGATAAAAGGGCACTTGCTTGTGAGGAAAAGACCTACCCTCCTTTATTCTTAGGAGACCAAAAATTTGCCCAAAGGAGTAACTCAAGCTGCCTACAGCAGATCCCACCCAACAGCCTTGTCTTCCCCTACGAGCTCCTGCAGCTTGCAAACAAAGAAAGTTATGAACTAAAGTACTAAGAGGGCATGTGAGAACAAGATGAATTAATTAGTCAAACACCTAGTACTCCAAGTAACACCAAAATGTTTCAAGTAGAAGGCTGCAATGAGGATAAAAAACAAGAGATATGTTGGGCATAAAAAAAAGGGAGACAGTCCATTTAATTCAACAAAGTACTCCCAAAGTTCTCATATAAAGATCCCTTCCACTCCACCTATGAACTCTCCTACACACCATAAGAAATTTCCAGCAACATAGCAAGATTTAGAGTAAGAGAGCTTAAGTGCTAGGAGCATAAATCAAAGACAGCAACTGCTTCAAGAGGTAATACACTCCTTTCCTCCTTCCAAATAACTTTTTTTTCATCACATAGAAGCACCAAAACTTAGAAACCTCAAATAGCATGCTAAATCTCAAGTAAAATAGTAGGAAACCAAGTATAAACATGTTTAGAACACCACCATTCCAGATCTTAACAGCATGATAGGAATAATGGAAGAAAACAGTAAAGCACTAGCACACTCTCTGCCTTTCCTTGACTTCATGCTTAGGATGAGAAAGCTTGGAGCTTTATCACATAATACAACAAGAGAAAACAACAGGCTACTGCCTTTTTACCCATTTTTACCCAAGCTCAGTAGCTATACCAACTCAACTTCCTAAATTCCTAAATCATGTACAATTATGAATACCCAACCGAGATCCTCCACAATAAACAACATACGAGAATTTTTAAATCTCACAAGCTACTGCACAAAGAGAGAATCAACAAATGGACTAGATAATGAGAATTATGGGACTTAGCTTTAAGGCCGATTGGTAGGCGGTTGGTAGCCGAGGCTTGAGGTCGAAAGGGGCCGAGCCTGCCTGAGCTACGATGGCAAGCTCAAGCTCCTGAGATGACGGCAGCGGCTCTGGCCGTTGCGCAACTCGTGCAGGTCAAGACCCGGAGGAGAGCTGTCGGCGACGGTGCTATGTGCCGGCGTGTGAGCAGCGTTGACACTGAGAAGCACTCGGAGATGGCGACGGAGTGCGATGAGGATGCTGCGACACCGGCGACAGAGCACCGGCGATTGGGTGTCGCGATAGCGACGATGTAGCCGAGATGGAAGAGAGAGGGCCAGCGAGTGCTAGGGTTTTTTTTCAATTTGGGGGTTTTTGTGTGAGTTGGAAAATGAGAGGAACCGATGGAGGTGAAGAGTATATGTTTGGGCATTTTTCTTTTAATTGTTTGGGCTTCACTAAATAAAAGTGTGAGCTAAGATTGTAGATTAAATCTTGGGCTAAGGAATTTAATTTAAGAATCAGGTTGTTTTATTAATTAAAAGGAGGAATAGGCTGGAATTGTTAAAAAAAATGGTTGGGCCTGTGGATTGCTAAATTAAATCTTGGACTCTTAAACGACCAACCATGAGTGAATGTGCTAATTAAATCCCGAGATGATAAATTAAATTTTAGATCTATGTTAGTGTCCGAACAAGATACATGGAAAATAATCCTCCCAAAGTTAAACGAATAATTCCTTAAACCTCCACAATAAATTAAATCTATTGATTTAATTAATGTTCAAGGATTCTAGAATTTTTCTAGAAAAAAATGCGAAAAAGAATAAAATGAGCATGCACTTAGGATGCATTCACGTTTAATTTTCTTGACTTCTTAAAGTCTAATTAAGTATTATTTTATTTTCTATAGGGACGTCTTCGCACGTTATCTAAGGTCAAGTTAAAGAAATTTACGGAAAGGGATTTAGCTTTTGAGGTGTGCATTATTTTATTTACTCAAGTATGTTTGTCATGCCATGTTTTGTTTTATAATTACCTATCTGCTTGGCTATGCCAATTTAGTTAAATCGAATTCGGGTCCCAGTAGGGCCGCAAACCCTATTTGGACTAGTGTACACATAAGGAGACCGTGAGCTAACATAGGAGTTGGCCGGTCCAGTGACCGTCGTGGAATGTGGCCACATTCCCGGTTCATACAAAGTTCAGATATGGTATTTAAGTTATGTGATTGCACAATCAAAATCTTTATGAAAGGAAAGAATTTAGTGACTCGGGCTCACTAGCAATAGGGAGTTGTGGTCGTGACAATATTATTACATATTATTTGAATATATAAAGTTATTTTTAGTTGAAAATTAATACTAGTACTAGTAACATTTAGTTTGAAATTATTGGCCCACAAACTCCGGCCCATTTCACCGGAGAAACTAAAAATATACTCCCTCCGTCGCATTCTAAGTGACACATTTTCTTTTTGGGATGTCTTACTCTAAATGACACGTTTCTAAATATGAAAGCATTACTCTCTTTACTTTTTCCCTCTCTATTACTTTGTTCAACCTTTGAATAAAATTGAATGTATAACTTTGATTGTATAACTTTGATTGTCAACCTTTCTTATAACTTTGACGTATAACTTTCTTTTCAACCTTTCAATTATTTGATAGTACTTTCGAAAAATAACACTTGATTTTTTCTAGCCCTTAGAATATTTTACACAACTTAGTAATGAAAGTTATTGTTGTTTAACTTATTCGTATTTCTTAACTACTGATCATATTTATTTATGATTAGAAAAAAAGACCAAATCGAAAAGTAACAATATTTATAGTATTGATGTCAATTTTTACCTTTAGTGCTAATAATATTAATAGCTCTTAAATCACAATATTCAATCAAATTTTAAGTTAAAATAACAAATTATAAAGGAAAGGAAAACAAAAGGCAAATATTATCAACTATCTATACTAAACTAACGTCTTTAATTAATGATGTTTTTATCAAAATAAAAGAAAGGAAAACAAAGGGAAAAAGATACTTATTATATACGTCGATTTGAACATCACTGAACGACGTTTTTTACACAAATGAGACACTTATGACAAATTAAAACTCCATAATTTCATATTTTATTTTTAAAAATCTTATAAAACTATAGAAATAAAACTATGCAGCCAGCTAACACAAAACTCTTTTATAATAGAATACATAAATTAATTATTTTTAATTAAAAATAATATTGCTATTTAAAAATAAAAAAGATTAAATATTATTTTATAAAATTAAATCTAATATTGAAATAAAGAAACAATGTGAACGATGAAAAAAGGGAAGAAGGAGATAATTTTGAAATAATACTATTAGATTTTGAACATTATTGAAATAATATCATATTGAAAAGGTTAAAAATGTGAAAATATAAAATTATCCAGCTGCCCAAAAGGGCATTTTAGGGAGGAAAATAGCCAAAAGGACCAATTTCAAAATTAACCAATAGTACTGGGACTACTGGTGATGTTTTTAAAGTCCAGAGACTATGAGCGAGATAAACTTATAGTCCAAGGACCATTTTTGTAGTTCACTCTAAGAGAAGTGATTTAAGTAAAATAAGAATAAAGTAAGAAATGAAAAAGAGAGAGAGATGAAGAGAGAATAAAGTAAGAGAGGTTAAAGTAAGTGAGAAGAAATGTGTTAACTTTTATTATAAAGGGAAGTGACCCCACTACTATGGAACGTACCAAAATCGTAAAATGACTCACTATTATGGAAAGGATAGAGTATTACTTTAAGGCTGTGACTATGAACCACAAGTCCTCAGACAAATTTAACTCTCCAACCCAAAGAAAAACATATGATAAAAAGGATAGCAAACATCAAACAAATGCTAGAAAATATATGATTCCACAAAAAGCAAGTGCAAACAAAGTTTCTTATGTTGCATAAATAAATAAAAAAAGGCTTTGCCTTTCTTATTATATAAAACTTCATTTTACACATGAAAGGAGTCCAAGAAGGCAAAACAAAGAACTTAATCTACAACTATTCTATTCTTCTCAACATATTTGTAGAGTGGCACTTGTACATTTCTCTCATCAAAGGAAAATGAGAAAGAGAAAGACGAATTAGAATTCTAGTTAGGTAACGGGATATCGGCTAGATCCTCTCTATACGGAGCGTTTTGCATCTCAACTCCTCCTTGATGCCCGTTTTCCATGGCAGTCGGATCAGACTTGGTGGGGTCAATGAATGTCACAACCCTGTCCTTTCGAAACATGAGATAGATAACCGAAATAACATAGATTGCCATAAGAGGAAACACTAGTATTCCAATGAACACATTCCCCACTTTAGGCAAGTCATTGTCGATAAGCCACCCTACAAATGCAGTGCTCAAGTAGTAGATGTTGATGCCTATGATCCCGAGGCCAAGGATCCACGAAAACACGATAATCTGCACAAACACGCACCCTTATTAGGCATGATCTAACGGCCTAAATTTATCGAGCTAGCTAGATTAATTATTGATTACTTCACTTACGTAGATAGAGTTCTTGTGAGTTCCCATTTTGGTGGAGCTTGTGCTGAATTTGAGAAGTGGGATGAGAGCAAAAGGAAGCTCGAAAGATAGTATCATCTGAAATTATTAAAATTCAATTTCATAAGTGTACTGTTTCATTTTAATTTGTTACTTGGTTAGTTTTAGATGATTTGTGTAAGGATGTATGTACAAACCGATGCAATAATGATGAGTCGACCGGCTCCGGAAGATCCTCCAATTATAGACACTACTAAACTAGGTGTTATGGCAATGCACCTTGTCATCAAATTCCTTGTCCATTTTCTCATCTTGAGTTCCAAGAATCCCTATAAAAAAAGTAGGCAATTTAATGTTTCAAATGAATTAGCATATTATTCATCTTGTACTTTGTTATTTGAATGGTGGATCCAGGTGGGTTAGCGGATTCAACCTCCGCCGACCCGTGAGGTCTGGAACGCTCCATTAAATTCGATCTTCCATAATAATGTATTCTAAAAATGGAACTTGTAGGGCCGGAGTTGTTGGTCATAGGGTCGATAGACCAACAACTCGATAGACCAAATTTAATAGTAGAATGTTATGGTACTCGTGGGTCGACGGTGGATCCAGCTGACCCCATGGACCCCACCTTAGTCCATCCCTACTTTCATTGCTAGATGGAGATATATATTGTACCTGCATGATGTATTGTCCTGCATAGGTGCCTGTGATAGTGGAGCTCTGGCCCGAGGCCAACAATGCAATGGCATAAACAGTAGAGCTTGATTTCCCCAAAACATTCTGGAAACGAAATATAATTAGGAAATTAGAGATTGCTCATATCTATATGTGTACTTTTTAAAAGGCAAATTGCAATTGGAAAATTGTGAAATTTGGTTAAATTCTAATTTGTTTTGCAATTTTAAAAATAATCTAAAATAACCATGGGCAAAAATATCTGATTGCATACATGTAGTATATTATTAATGTTTTTCACGATGTCGATTTTTTTATAAATAGAGGACATTGTTTTTTTTTATAAATAGATGATATTCTTTAAGTCATCAGTGATGTGTCCACATTTGATTTTCAAATTGTCATATCAGATTTAGTATCCCCAGAGTATTTCGTCTCAAACTTGCTGAATTGTTAAGTTGCATGACGGGTCACAATTAAACCAAATTGCATGAATTTTTTTCAGCAATTTACCCTATTTTTTAAAACATCGATAATTGAATAGGTTTACCTTGAGGAGGAAGGATGCTGAATTTAGTGTTAAGTCGCTACAACTTTCTTCATTTTCACTTGAGAGATCATCTGCTAAGCAAACAGTACCAGACACGGAAATAACGGCCACATTTATCAAAAACGCTACAAAAAGTGCAAATCCACTTTCAATCAAGAAGTATCGACAAGCATCCTGAAATAATAAAAATATTTAATTAGAAATACAAAATTAATAGATTTACTAACATAAAAATGATATTCCATAGACATGTTTATCGATAAATTTAATACCCAAAGTCTAACACTATACAATCAAGCAGCCAAGTTGAATATTGGCACTAGCTCAATAGCCTGCCTAACCAAAAGTAATTACTCTCATGCCCAATTAATTCATTGACTCATTTTAGTTAATAATTTTCAGAAAATATAATTAAACATGTGATTTCATTTTGAACAAATGGTTTCGACATATTGCAAAATATCCAACACATATTTACTTACATTAATGCCACGAACAGAATTAGGTATCTTTCTCGATAGCACTAGAGCAGAATGAAGAAAAAGATTATGCCTGCAACAAAAAATGAAATAATTTATCAATTACGAGACTTAGTAAAGTGAAAATCAACAACTTTCTCTTGATACCAAAAACTAAAATTAAATTAAATTTATAAAAATTTAACAAACCTCTAAATATTTCTTGTAATATTTCTTCGTATTTATATAATACAGTATGAAAGAGGAATAAATTCCTAATTATAAATTTAACTAATTAAATAATACTAATATTTTTGAAAAAAGTACTTTTAGCATAAAATGGATAAAACATCCTAAGAAATTTTTCAAAATTGTTGAGGCCGCCTCAACAAGTATAAGATCGTTAGAAAATCAGATATAAATATAGAAAGGAACATACGGCATAACGAGTGCACCGAGCAACGCGATGGCGTCACCGGTGGCGCCTTGGCCTTTTAACTTAGGCACAAACATTCCCTTCATCACTTCTTTAGCCGGAGGTTTCACATAGCTTAATTCTCCAAAGAAACATGCTGCCATTATGAATACTAATATTGCTATTAATAATTCCAGCTTCCTAACCTGTTTTTATTTAGCAAATAGTAAAATATTAGTACTATTACTTAGGAAATAGTATATTTATTACTAACAAATAATTAAAAAAGTACTTAACTTGCACATTTTTATGTTTTTGTAGCACCTATATGTTAGATGATGGTAATTTATTTTTCTTTAGGTATATTCGAGGGGCATCAAAGGTTTTTTTCCAGGTTTAGTATAGAAGGATTTTAAATACGAGGAATAATATTCTTGATTTTATATCTTACTACACCAATTTTACAGAATTATTTAAATGCACTTGCAATCTTTTATTCCATTTCCTAAATAAAACAAATATAACAAGTTGCTAAAAAAGAAGATAAACAGGCTGTGTATATTCGATATGCAGTTGTTGTGAGCAATAAAATTAATATGTAGATTCGATCAAAGCATAGCTGTTAAAAATGAGGACAAAAAACATTATTTCATTTAGGTAAAGATGGATCTCAAAAATAAATTTATAATTTTTGTGGGGTAATTAGTTGTTAACTCTGCGTGATTCTAGTATATTTATCCTAAAATTATGAGAATAATTTGAGATGAATATATAGGGATCATATAGTGTTACCAACTAATTATCCGATCCATTTTATAAAGAAAATGCTACCATCATCTCCATTGTCATCTACTCATCTTGTTGATTAGTTGTTGACTATGGTAAATTTAAAAAAACTCGAAATAAATTTATAATGGAGTGGTTGAAGACTTGAAGTCTAGATATTTAAGCAAAGAGTGAATTAATTAATTTATGTTTAGTAGAAGATAAACTTAATTTTTAAATATAAATTGAAGACTTACACCATATTTTTGTAGACCGAGCAAGAGTAGAGTACTGCACCCGGTGCAGAGAACCCCAACCCAAACTGGTATCTTGAATAATATGTTCAGTGCAAATGCCGTCCCAATCACTGTCAAAAAACAATTAGTACAAACAATTTTGCACTTAAAAAATATTTATGAACTATCAAACTTAGTTGTGATGTGTACAATAATACTTAATCAGTGGTCTATATTACATAATTTTTCTTTAAAGAAGACGTTAAATCAAAAATTTACTGAAACATATTTGGATTTTATATTTGATTTTTAATTATTTTATTTGATTATAAAAAATTATGATTTGAATCTGTCATTGCTAATAGATAGATACCTTCTGGGATGTCGGCAGCGATGACGGCAAGCTCAGCTAGAATCCACAAGCATAATTTGACGAATATTGGATACTCAGCTTTGCAATGCTCCGCCAAATGTTTGCCTACATTTACATGAATAATTAATTTAATCGATTTTATATCTAGTTGTTTTATTTATTAAAAATTAATTAGTCATATAATGTTAAAACATTAAATGTACACATACCGGTGCTGACTCCTAAATTTGCTGCAAGTGATTGAATTATAAGGGCAAACACCAATCCGATAAGTATCACCCACAACAGCTGTGAATATGCAAATATAATTAAATATAACGTGTAAAAGTGGTTTAATTTCTATTAATGTATAATCATTTTGCCAAAATTCATTATAGGGCAATAAATAGACTTTATTTTAGTACTAGTGTGTGCAATCATTTTGCAAAAATTCATCATAGGACAACAAATATCAAATCGAACACCATGAGTTCTAAGAAATTCAATCTTCAAGCAACATTTACACTATTCACTTATCTTTCTCATTTCATTAAAATTATGAAATTCAACTAAAAGAAATCTAAAAAAAATGATTTTCTTAAATTATTACTGCATGGTCGATTCTAATTGGGCAATAAGTGACGTGCACTTCTACACTGCAGTATGCAAGCACAACATACTCAACTGCTCACAACGTCACTACTTGCACAAGAAGCGCATTTACATGCCATTGCTCGTGGCCGAAATCTCAAAAAAGCTCACGAATAGGGTCCATTTATTTTTCACTTTCTATATGAAAAGCCAAAAAAATGGGCTGGTATTGGTGATTGATTTTGTGACCATTTTCTGAATATTCGTGAAAAAGGATTGGTTTTTAATATTCATGGAATCATTTCAGAAGAATTAAAAATTCCGTATAAAGAATAATTCTTTGGGGTCATAGAAGAACCGCAAATTCAAAATTTCCGAATATTCTAGCAGCCGAAAGTTATGAAATTCGTTTGAAAAAAATTAAAATATGCTAAGTAGTTAGTACTAAAATTGTCACATTTATGTGATTAATTAGAAGTGCGTTTGCAATTTACATGAAATTAAATGAGATTATAAGAAATCAACATAAGTGTGTATGGATTAGTTAATTACTTCATAGCCGTGGTTTGCTCCCGCCTGCAAATCAGTTTCCACTGCAATTAAGATAATTAATCAGCATTAGTGCCACAAATATGTATTAGTACTTCTTTGGTACACGATATATTGTCTCATTTTGATATAGTGCGAGTTTTAAAATATGCAAAAGAAATTGTGAAAAAGTTCGGTAAATTGCCCTTGTCAGTGTCGTACCATTAAATAATGACTAATTATATGACTTTTTTTTTTCAATTTTCTCATAGAAAAAAATTCAGCATGCTATATTTTTGAATGTATTAATATAGTGTGTGCATTTGTAAAAATTAAAGATGTGATTGACTAAGTGTATTAAATGAAGCCGTTTACTTAACCAAAACGTTTTGTACACGTAGTTTTCCCTACTCATAGAACCATGTGACAAGTAAGAACACTAAAAAAACTAAAATATATACTAACGCAAAAATTGAGGCGCAATTACTTGCATTGGAAAGTTATAAAAAATAACAACAAAGCATCTTTAAATTAATGACAAATTAACTTAATCTTCTTTTGTTTTTAGGATGTTTCCATTTGTGTCCTCTAATTTTAGTTGGGGACCAACAATAAAGATGTTTTCTAAAGCATTGGTGGTATGTTTAAAAGCACAAATTAGCATCTTTAATTGCATTAAAGAGTTTCTTCGGCGATTTTTCATGTTGTAATGGAAAAATGTCAAAATTATGCTATAATTAGTCATTTCTGAAAGCTACAAGATATCCTGACTATGATAAACTTAATACTGTGTGGCTTTCAAGATCACCAGACTATGATAAACTTAATAATGTACTAAAGAAAAAAGTAAATGAGATTTTTTATCGTTGGCATACTGAAATAAAGAACTCTGAGACATTATATCGCGAACGAGAGAGAGAATGAGACCAAGAGAGCTTACAATTTCCCGGATCAAGGTAAGCCAATGAGACCAAGAAACCAGGTCCAACATGCTTCAAGAAATTTTTCCACCCAGGTTCCTAAATTTTCAATAATCCAATAAATTCTTTTTCCCTTTTTGATGAAAAAAACATATACTATAAAATTCTTGAATAAAAACCATAATTGATACACATATATTGAAATAGATATGAATATGTATACCTGTTGAAATTGGTCTTCCTGATCAAATTCTTTGTTTCCTCCGGCGGCGGCGGGCGGCGTCTGCACCACCGCGACAACACGGTTGGTGTTCCCACCGCCACTGCCCTGCTGCTGCTGCAAGCTTGCCATATTGTAGCAATAAATGTGTGTGTGACTGTGTGTTTTTTCTATAGTGAAAATATGTGTAATAAACCCTTTTATTTATATTGGAGGAATCTTGTATATTGCCTGTCCCAAGAAGAACCTCTCATTTAATTCCACTCATAATAGCTACCTTTGTTTTTATGGAAGCTATATATCCACCAAAATAATATTCGTCACAAAAAGGAGACGTTGCTAATTAATTAAATTACTATTATTGTAATCCTGATTAATTGGACAAAGGCTCTTGGATTTACTCTAGTGAGGGGTCAAGCTTCTTAAGCAAAATTTAAGATTGTGGTAAAAATCGAAGTGAGTAGTCATGAAAGTTGCCGTAGCTTATTAACAAAGGGATGGGAGGTTGTGTGTTGTCTTTTCTTTATTCACTCGGGACTCGTTTGGTAGTGTATCTATTGTTTAAACACTAATAAAATTAAAAATTAAAACTAACACTAGTACTACTATTTGTTTCATATTTTATTGTTTAATAAATACTACTCCATTAGCTATTTGAAATAAGAAGTTCGGTTAACTTTTGATCAATCTCATAAAATTTAAAAATGAAATATTAAATCATGAAATTTTGATTTTATTCAATTTTTATTCTATTACTGGTATATTAAGTAAAGAGAGAATAAAATAGGAATAAATATTTTCTATCTTTTGTAATGAATTATTTTGTTAGGATAAACACAAAAAGAAAAGCGGTTCATTTTCATTGGGACGAAGAGAATTTAAGTAGTATTCCCTCAGTTCTCGAGTCATTTTCTTTTTTGGCAATCTCTCATTTACTTTTTCTTCTCTATTTTTTCATTAATCTTACTTAATTATTCTCTCCATTTAACAAACAAAACTCGTGCTAAAAAGCAATGCCTCATGGACAAAGGGAGTATTTTTTAAGTGAAATATAAAATTCCTCACATTCACAACTATCTTTATAACATAAATATGTAAACAAAATCATACTAATTTAAAAATACTATGCATTGGATTTGGATCCACCGATTTCTAGTTAAATGACCAGTTTTGTCGATTTTGATTATTGATAGTAGGAGTACCAAATAAATATAAAAAAATATAAATAATAATTGCGTCTCATATTAAATACTAACAGTCTAACACAGTCAATCTTCACAAGATTCGTATAACTGAAGCGTTCTTTTTAATTATGAACTAATAAACGAATCAGATTCATATAACCTTATTGAAATAAAATATTCAATTAAAATGTTGTCCTTCAAAGCGGCATGAATTACTGCTGAATTGGAGCCATTTGACAATTAGTTGTCACCACTTTGATATTTTCAGTATATTAATTTATTAATTTCTGCAGCGACATATAAAATTTTAAACTTTTTTATTTGTCTCCTATCATATTTGAAGTGGAAGTATATATGTCTATTAGTAATTTATTTAATGTGAACTGACTATTTTTTATAACGTTTGGTTTATTTATTCGAACTCTAGAAATCGTATACAATCGGGCTCAATTGCAATCATTAGATACTAATAGCGCTACCATTTTCAATCTAATAGTATTAAATAATATATTTAGTGAACGACAAACATACGTGAACGTGACAATATTAAACAGAATTCTTGAATCCAATGTTTTAAAAATCAGATCGGCCGGTGAAACGGTGAGGCTACTGGTTCACGGTTTAACTGGTCCGATCAATTCAATTACTGGTCAAACCGTTTTATCTTATAAATATAAAATAAAATATACTCTTACAAAATATATTAAATTTAGTGAATAATAAATTATAGTAATTAATAGTAATATATAACAAAAACATATATTAAACATTTTAAGTAAATTAAATATTAAGAGTTTTAAAATAAGTGAATGGTAAAATTTAAATAATTATTAAATATATAAATTTTTAATTAGTGTAGCCAAAAAGGTACATATTTTACATATATAAATAGATAAAATTAATATTATCTCAAAAATATTTATGTGGTGAAATAATATTATAGACAATATATAAAACTAAACATGAATATTTAGTTAATTTGAATAAATATATAATAGTATTATTAGTTAATACATAAAATCAAACTTGAATTATTAGTAAGTTTGGAGTAATATTTAGTAAATATGGACTAATAAACTATATTAGGTATTATATAATATTAAATCTTAGGTAAAATTATATTTCCTTATATATAAATATTATACCAATAAAAATGAAATTAATGGGTGATAATTAAAATTAAACATATCACAACTAACAATAATTTAAAAGTATAAAACTAAACACAAATTATTCATTTGTGTGGACAAAAATTATGGATTTAATGTATAACAATAATTAAAATTGCAAATTAAGGAGTATATACTACAGATTCAAAACTTGAACTCCCCAACAATTTCAAATAAATACAGGTCATATATCAAATTATATAGGTTTCTGAATATCCCAAACTCGGCTTCAATTATAGTAAAACCATCGTTAAAGGTCAACTTAATTAATAATCTTGAAAATATCCACAAAACGTTTGACACTGTACAAAACTATGTCATTCACTTCTTCTTTTTTAAAAGGCTACTATGTCATTCAATTCTAAAATGTAGGCTTCAATGTACCTTCATACCATCTAGATATTCCATCTTCAATGTAATTTAATTCTAAGGTTTTTAATTTTTATCATTACTTTAATACTCTCTCTGTCCCATTAAAAATGAAACGTTTTCCTTTTTTGTTTGTCCAATTAAAAATGAAATGTTTCCTAAAATGGAAACAACTCTATCTCTACTTTTTCATCTCTCTTACTTTACTCTCTCCTCATCAACTCACAAAACAACACTACATAAAATCCCGTGCCGATTTTCAAATATTTCATTTTAAGTGGGACGGAGGGAGTACTTCTTTTCTTGGCTATAACTTCACTATTCCCCTTCCCCCTACTAAAAAAGATATCACTAATTTTGTCTAAATACCTATTTTGTACTTCACTCAAAATAAAGTACTAGTCAACAGATGCATGCTATAGCAGCAGATGCATCACCTCACATGTGTCATCGCGCGCACGTGCCCACCTAACATGAGGGGCGCGTCGCGATTGGTTGAGAGTGGATCCTAGACCCACGCCTCGAAAGCCTCACGCGCACTGGCCCTGAATCAATGGCCAACCATCACTACAAAAAATTTATTTTTGGAAACACAAAAATCAAGACGCAAATATTAGCGTTTGAAATTTTATTAATCAGGAGAGAAAATACAGAGTCCCTAAATTGATGGCAAATTATTTTAATCTCTTACTTTTTCAGGATGATATTATCTTTGTCTTCTAATTTTAATTAGGACACTAACTATAAGAATATTTTATGAAAAGTTAGTTTATTAGCCTCCTTAATAATATTAAAAGTATTAGGACACTAACTATAAGAATATTTTATGAAAAGTTAGTTTATTAGCCTCCTTAATAATATTAAAAGTGTTATTGCCCGATATTTTTTGTTGTATTGTGTTGTGGAACGATAACGAAGGCTATAAGCGTTTGTGATTATCGGAGGGTCAGGCCAACCAGTAAGGTATGACCCAACATCCAAATTGTAGTAATCAATATTATCTACTCCACTTAGTTATATTTATATTAATAATATTCTTGACATCAGATGCTCCAGTTTTGTCGCCAATTTATTGGGTGGTTGAGTTAAAGTCCATGTTTAAACATCATCGTTATTACTAATTTTATTGATAATTGCAATCATGAAACATTGTTTATTCCTCTCTTATCAATAATGAGTTGAGTAGTGAGTTTTGTTAAAAAAAGATAAATGGATATTTTCAATATCATTTTTGCAGTCCTTATTTATATGGATTTCGATTGCTATCGTAATAATACACGGGTAAAATTGCTCCTCAAATGCTCATACTTATCCTAAATCCTAACCCTTAATTCAAAATATAATTTATTGAGCCTTGACCGTTCAATCATTTTTACATTATCCTTTGAGGCAGAATGACAAATTTATTCATGCTTCATCCAATCATTTTTATTTATCATTTTTTAAGGCAGAACGACATATTCAGAATGGCAAATTTATTGCAGCTTCACCGCTTCAATCATATCCTAAGTTCTATTGATTTTATTTATTACATGGCACATGGTAGTATTCGTGAGTATTAAAATTCTATATAGATTCCATATTTTCTCTAAATATTTGATGAAATTGTTACGAGTTTTCACGGTTTGCGATATACTCTTTCCGTTCCACAATAAGAATTATATTTTGTCATTTTCGTCGTCCCACGATAAGAGTCCTATATCATTTTTACTATAAATGGTATGTAGACATTCCACCAACTTATTCCATTAACTTATTCAACCAATTTTTCTTTACATTTCTTATAACTCGTGCCCAAACCAAATAATATTTCTATCGTGGGGCGGAGGGAGTAATTGTTAGATGCAAAAGGTTGCGAAAGAGTAGCAAAATTCAAATATTGAAATTGAAACTATAAAAATCACTTAAGATATGGAGTACTAATTAGTACTCATAAGCTCTTTACTCATCGATTTTTATTGGACTTCAATTTTGTAAGTTTTTGGCCCAGCACAAGCACCTCAAACTCTCAAAATCAAAGGTCCCGGATTTGAGTTCATCTTGAAGCGATAATTTTCACAAGGTTCTCATTTTGCACATTAACCCAAATTTTGATTACATAGAATACATAAACTTCATTTTTCACCTTGACCAAAATTTCCAGTGAGAATTAAACTGAATGCCTACATTGCTTAAACAATCAGTGGTACGACGTAGTTTGACAACGGGTGAAACATTGCGGTGTATGTAGGCAATCTTAGACTTGGGCAAAAAGTTGACATCTCAACGGAGGAGCAGGCGCCTAACTTCCGAAAGGGAATTCCTGTGGCATGTTATTTAGCGCACGCATGATATTGCTAGCCACATCCAACAGTTGCAAATACTCGTCTGCTCCATCTACAAGACACTGCGAACACAACAGGAGAAAGAGTTAAATCACCTCTTGATCGGACACCACAGCAGAAGATGAACGAAAACATAGAAATACCAAGCTTTTTTACCTTATCTGCCTCTCCAAATTTCTTGCATATTCTTGCTTTCTGGTCATCTGGTATGTCATCTGATTCGACAACTACATCAAACAACTGAAACACGAACATGACAGCATATTCAGCACGAAGAAGCACAACAAAACAGTGTGGAATAGAGTATCAGCCCTTACATGATTGAGCATCTGAGAAGCTGGATAGCCTTCAGCAATCACATTTTTTACTTCTTTATCAGCTATGTCGAAATCACCACTTTTGCAAGCTGTAAAGAGAGCCTGCACAACGCCATCGGGGATGACCTGACCAAGGACGTGTTATCAGTTTTTAATTAGATAAAAATGGCATAAATAGTTTAAAACGCATAATGTCCCTTGGTCACTGATATTCAGCAATATCATGAACAAATAAGCCTAAGCCTTGAGGTGGTAAAAGCAACAAAACAGAAGGATATCCACTCAACCAGAAACTTGAGAAACACATCGGTGTCAAAACCATTAAACGCACACATGCACATGATCAGAAGCAAGCACTTCTAGTCTCAGAACATGACAAATCATCAAAGTCATCATTCACAAATTCTGGAGAGCAACTTACACCAGACACGCTGATTAAGTCCTTAGATGAAATTGAGGATCCGAATAAGCGAGCAGCACCCTGTACAAAAAGGGAATATGAAAACTGAGATAAAATGCTCAGACAAATGTAATAAAACAATGACAAATTACAGGTTCAAGCATCTCCTTTCCTTAAGTAAGTCATCCCGGAGAGGATTTATTTCTAGAACTGCTGGAGTTTATTGGAAATTCAGAAGGTTACCCCTTGGGTGCAATAATAGCCATCTATGGCTATAGTAGTATCCAACTTACCAGTAAAGTATCTATGGGTCAGTACTATTAAATTTCCGAAATGGTCAGTATCCCACATCAGTTATGTAACATGGTCTAGCTTTGTACTTTGTTGAGTAATGAAATATACCTACTAATTTTCTCTACTGTGATTGTAGACTTTTCCACATGTCTCTATCTTTTATTGTTCTACAGGTTATTTTCCTTGTTTTATGCAATGTCTTGAATCACCATTACATTCACAAATTATTGGTCCTAAGATTTCTGGCAAAACATAAAACGGGGAAAAATAATGTATCATGTAGTTTCCCGAAAACAATTAGAACTATTTAAACATGCTAAAATAGAGGCATCTAAAAAAGTTGAAAATCTCAGCTAAGTCTTACTTGTAGATATGTTATAGCACGACGCAGATCACCTTGAGAGATAGAACTTAAGGTTGAAAGTGCCTACAATGAAACATTAATTATAAACTAATCTGAAAAGAATAATCACATGAACATGCACAAATGCATTGAAACAAGCCTCAGATGTCAAGTTTGACAGACCAAACCTCTGAATCCAAGTTAAGACCTTCCTCATTGCAGATATAAAGAATGCGAGATGTCATAATTTCTTCTGTAAGTGGTTTGAATCTAAACTTCGCACACCTAGATGCAAGGGGTTCGATAATTCTGTAAAAATCAAATCATTCCTAAAGTCAGTTCAGAGAATATTAGATTTCATCTCAACAATACTTGCAGTTCCGAGAATTAAAAGCTTTAGTAACATATCATGATACAATAAAAGACTGTTATCCATGTTAAACATTTGACAACATTTTCCTCTAGCACAGAGATGGGCTTTTGTATTTGCTTGCAAAAACTTGCAAAGAACAATAGTGTGCATCCTCTTCTCTCTTTTGTATTTGTCTCAGGGGGCTATCAATATATAATATTGATAAATCATACTACAAGAAAATTACAGATAGATACAAGAAACAACATGCAAAGATGTTTTAAAATAGTAATGTTGAGACATGTGTTGTAACAGAAACCAAGCAACATAGCTACTAGCGGTACTTATAGTCTCAACATTTATCACCGAGAAACACTCGATATGAAACCAACATGCAACTCAGATACAAAAGGAATTGCCAAATCTCTACCTGCTAATGTAGTTACAAATGAAGAAGAATCTTGTAACTTTAGAGTATGTCTCCATAGTGCGTCGCAAGGCATTCTGTTAAGCCATAAATTAAATACTCACTAACATATCCATAATACAAAATAATACAGGCAGAACCAGCACACTTGCCTGGGCATCTTCAGTCATCGAATCTGCCTCATCAAGAATTATAATCTTGTAAGGCGGGCAAGGATAACCACTACAATCAACAAGAAAGGCATTAAAATGATAATAAGGGAGGAACCGCATAAAAATAAGATATATGCTTCATTCGAAAACATATAAAGTAATACTACCCTTGACGTGCAGAGCCAACAGCAACAGCAGCAAAATTCTTAATTTTCGTACGAACAACGTTTATCCCACGATCATCACTAGCATTCAGCTCCAGTACTCTAGACTTGTATAACTCCGGCCTACAGAGAAAGACCGGTTTAGTTCACGAAAATCCACAATTCACATCAAAACAACCGTATCAAGTGAAACATTGAGGAAATAGCACAACATTGTTTTCAATTACCAATATATCCCCATTTTCCCTAATTATCTCCACATTACATGCTACACCTAAGTCAAAAACACCAGACAATACAAACTCCTCACCTGATACTGATACTCTTAACAACATCAAACATCAATCAAGAGATAATGTAACTTTGCAGATATGTTATTCTCAGTATATACACTTCTATTTTCTCTCTGTAACTCATACTTCACTCAATTATACAAAAAACTTTCACAAGCTTTCATCAAATTATATTACCCATAAAGCTGGTGAGCAATGGCGAGAGCTGTAGTCGTTTTCCCCGTACCAGGAGGCCCATAGAATAGCATGTGCGGACACTGGCAATTTAATCAAACAATATCAGAAAAAAAAAATTAAAATAAAAAAGCATGAAAAAACAGAATAAAACAGAGAAATTTTACATTAGTGGTTTCCAAAGTGTTGGTGAGAACTCGAACGACCTCTTCTTGGTGCGCAACATCCTTCACTTGCTTCGGCCGACTATCAAATCAATTCACAATATGCAAAATTACTTAATTTGCCAGGAAGGAAAACATGGAATAAAGTGAAATTAGTGAAGAGTATGCTTGTGAGAGTGAAAGATGGAGAAGGAGGAATCGATTGATTACTATTTCTCGACCCATTGCTGAGTGCTCGGTAAAACTGGCGCCATTGCTGCACAACTGAGCTTCTTTCCTTCAGAAAATAAAGGGTTTTCTATTTATTTTCCGAAAATTGAGATTATATACCTCTTTTTTGAGGAATTTTCGTATATGATTAATGATTAAAAATTTTACCTAATAATTTTTGTTCGCGTATTTTTTTTTTATCATATTCATGTTTTATTATTTGGAGAAATGAATTGAGCAGAGAATTTAAGGGAGATTGAGCGGGAACCAAGAATAATTCCTAGTAACTTTTATGTAGAATTTGTTAGATTAAGTATGTTTTACGTTGTTTTTTTTTTAATCGATTTATCTGTTTATGGGTAATTAAATTATTAGAATATTGTGGATTAAAGTAATTGACTTATATGGAGTATAATTCTCTCAATTATTTAAGATTCATAACTTGTTTTGGTTTAATTATTCATGTTCTTTTAAATGTCAATTTATTATGACTTTGATGGTTTTATGTATATATTGATACAAGATTTAAGAAACAACACAGTTAGACAAAAAAGTTGAGAGAATTTCAAATTAAATGTGAGGACATATAACTTTAGGATCCAAACAAAAACTCAGTGCAAACCAGCCCGCTTCAAACATGGGTCTAAGCCGGGCAGCCTAAACCCCAACTTAGTTGGGCCTCACTGGGGCGCGGCCTGGCCTAGTCCATCTGACAACCCAAAGTCAGGGTTGAGGAAGGGGTATAAAAATAAGTTTGTTGAGTTAACGGTGGATTTCTTGGTACGTTCATACGTGTCTTCACCTTTTGTTTAGATGTCGTGTGTTATCACCTATAATGTGTGCTATCGACACTTGCTTTTATTGTGTGTGTCATTGGATTCTCCCTCCATCCCACAAGAATATGTACTATTTCTCTCTCTAATGAGTGAGACTCATTCCTCACTAATAATACTTTAATTATTTTTTCTCTCTACCTCTCTCTTACTTTATCAAATTTGCATTAAAATCCGTGCCGAACCCAAAGTGCATATTCTTTGGGGACGGAGGGAGGAGGTTGCACCATCCAAATTTTAGTGTTGGCTAGTGTTGAATAGTGGCTAGAAGGCAAAGCCGCACGGTTTGCTAGCCTATTGCTCGGTTATTGTTTGGTTAGCATATGGCCATGGCTATGCTGCGGGAAAGACATGATGATTTAGACAAGTTGTTAGTGCTCGATTATGATATTAAGTTATTAACACTCAAATTTTATAACAATCCACAAAAATTCTATCAATCCTTCCAAAATCAATAAAGTTTGGACATACCAATTTAATCATTTTAAAAAGTATACTCCAAATATGTATGATCAGTTTTTCGGTACCAATCGAAATAGTACCTCACTAAACCAACGTTTAAGACGCTCCAATAAAAATGTAGTACACATTATAGATTGTTGCATATTGGAGGATATTGGGAAAGCAACTCAAAACATTGAATGACAAATCTAAGTTCTTTATTTACTTACTTCTATAGTGTAGTTAATTTGTGTTTATATTATTGTTACGCTATCTCAATATATTTAATCTTATTTTTGAGGTTGATGTAATTCTCAATTATGTGGTTTAAGTAGTTGTTATGATTTAAATAATTTGAAGGAGTATGTGATTTATGTATTTTTCAATTTACAATTTCAATTATGTAGGGTCGGCCCTTTGTCCTTTTTTCTGAAACTGCATGCCTTTCGATAATGCAAATTCAAATGAGTGGGCGGAGGGTGCTTGATGCCTCGAAGAGCGAGGAGCGAATCTTGATCACGGATTGGGCGTGGGAACTAGTCAAGGCCGGGAAGGTCGAGGAAGTTTTCCACAGGGGCATAAGGACGGAAGGGCCGAAAGGGGTGATGGAGAGATTCGTGCGCGTTGGGATCCTCTGCGCGCATGTCATGTTGGCGCTTAGGCCGACCATTGAGGATGCGCTGAGGATGCTTGAAGGCGACATTGACATCCCTCGTCTGCCTGATCGCCCGTTGCCTCTCGCGCAGTTTAGCTTTTTTAGTTATGGCACAAGTGCAAGTGAGGGGTCAAGAGTTTCAAATTGGAGTAACACTAGTTGAGGAGTGTTTTGGATTTTTGGAATGTTTGTATTGCTTCAACATGTAAAGTAGTAGTAACACACATTGTACAATTATAAAGAGGAAAGCATTATATATTGAAGATTTATGCACTAGGAAATCTATCATTAAAATTCTACAAATAATCAAGAATAAATAATTATACTAAACAAATAAAATCAACATTCTTTGCATAAGGAGAATTTTATGACAAAATGGGTCCATAAATAACATTACATGATTATAACACAGTTGGTGTTTCTAAATAATTTATGAACTTCATCGCCGGAGCTAGCTCCATACTCGTAAATCAAAACGAGCTTACATTCTCCATCGCACAAGTCTTGAGAGGAAGAAAGCTCGGCATTGTAATGCATAAACTATGAACGGAGTTTAACTGATAAACTTGTTCAATACTAGTATTAGTTTTAATGCAGCATAATGTCATGCACCAACCCCAGTCTAACAGGATGGAACCATCTTCGAAAACTTTGATGGGGCGAAGATGCGGTAAACAAAAATCATCCTGGTAGATTTTGTGGATGCTGAAATCTTTTGTCCACGATTTCTCATTTCCATATTCCTTCAACAACCAGATATTAATCTCCTCATAATTAGATGCGGACTCATCATCCGAGCTCTCACACATACATAAACAATCCTTCAAAACAGACAATCTCCCTACTTTGCAAGGAAAATCAAGAGGAGGAGCTGAAAAGGAGCTAAAAAGTTCTGTTTCGAGATCAAGGGATCGGATTCGCCAAGAGGATCCCTTACTTTCCATCCAATGAAGATTTCCATCTAAAAATACCCCTATCCTATTACATAAATTCAGTGGGTTATCACAAGCAATCCTTCTCCAAAATCTAGTCCCAATAGTGTATACTTGGCAACAAATTTGATCATTTGGTGGTGGTCCTTCAATGAAAATCCTAAACACCTTATAATCGCTGCTTATTTTACTCACTCCAAATCCATATCTCTCAAATCGAACCATATGATGTATAGTATGAGGAGAAAGAAGTGTGATATACTCGCGAGTGATAGAATTGCATATAAAAGCATCACTCTTGAACTGTTGCAGTAAGAGCAAACCATTAGCTGAACCTTGCAGAGACACACAAAAAGGGAATTCAATCTTGATTATGTTCCAGTTATCTTCATCACTAAGGTCATTTACAAATTCAATGATTTTATATGGCTTCGGAACCGATTTCGGCTGATATATGGCGAGACACAGGACTGATTTAGACAGATGTAACTTCACAAACTCACGAGTCGTTAACAGATCGCGCCATGGTTTACAAACCAGCTTACAACTAATTATGGTTTGTATGCCGAGTCTGACAAGAATATCTATTGTGATTTCTGATGGCAGATATTTCAAGAAATCTTGGCCCATTTTGGGATAATGGATAGTTTTGTACTCTTCTTGATATTGTATCCAATTCCTTGATGAAAACAAAAAATTGTTTGAGGCTTCAACTATTATTTGATATCTAGTCTCTCTGTCAACAACCAATAACAAACAAACACGATATACGACAATATATCTTGGATCATCTCAGTATTAACAACAAAGTTACATTGTATCATGATTAATCCATCATTCCTATTACTAATCTAATTCTAGATAATTCATATTTTGACTTATCTCATACTACTGGATATCACTATCATCTTATTTAACAAATTAAATAGCGCCATAGTTTTGAATTTTGGTCCCTCTTCCAAAAAGTTGTCGTTTTCTATTTTTAGCAATATGGTCAATTTTTGTTTGCTCTAACTTTTTACCCTTTGTCTACTTTAATATTATTATACTACTTTTATCCATAATTTTTCTATTTTGGATTTATCAATCACTTTTATTTCTCTTTCTATGTTATTTTAATTTTACTAATTTTTTATGAAAGTATGTCATTCATTATTAAGATTATTTTTTTGGACTTAGATAGTACCAAATTCGTGTAGCTCAGAAAAATGTATCATTGTGGCTAACACTATATCGTAATCAATTCAGAGCTATTGCTTTTAAAAAGATCGTAATAAGCAAAACACATTTAGGTTCATTCCCGAATAAACCGTAAAACATAATATCACAAAAATGCAAAGATTAAAAAAAAAGTAACGTTTTGGAAATATTTACCTTGTGGGGCTTGTGGTGGAGACGAAGGCGGCGCCGCTGCAGCTGGCGGAGATGGATTTAAGCCTTGATTAATTGAAGCGTAGGTCGATTTGCTCTCTACTTTATAATTTAGGTCTTCTTTATTTTACTATTGTATCGATTTGATATTTAAAACTTTTACAATGGTTCAGTGTGCAATATTGAAAATATATAGGTGTGAATAAAAAAAAGAAGAATACTATGTGAAGCAATTTAGAAAGGAATATTAGTGGCTGCGTCGATTAAATGAGAAATTATTTTTCTAGTTATTATATTTGAATGAATATATGAATAGAGGAGTGATGAATTGCTAACTAATTAGCAATTCTAAATTAAAATTAAATCTTAACCGTTAGATTAGAAGATCTAGTGGTTGAAATAATGGTATATGGATTATATTTTTAATTAAGAAAATTAATAAATAAAATTAGAGGGTATTAATGTCAATTCTCTCTCATTAAAATCATCTTAAAACGTTAATTTACGTAACTCTCTCGATTTAAATTATGTTTTCGCAAAAAATATATCAAATTAAAGATAATTTTATAAGGATTCCAACGAGATCTCAATTGCATATATTCCGACAACGTTCAAATGATGAAATTTGATATTTTTTTATTTTAGTTTTCGTAAATGTAGATCATAACCAGATTTTTATCAACAAATACATCAAAAAATCTCAATAAAACCGTGTAAAAATTTAAATATTCTTATGTCATATTGTTGATATTTGTAATACACTATGTTGATATAAAAAAATATTCGCGAAAATTATCATATGATAACATAATGACGATATTACCATTTGTCTACTATTTATTGAGATTCGTAAGATTTAATCCCATCCACTCATTTTAAAATCTAAGGATGGAGATTTGGTCTTAATTTTGGATTAAGGTGCTATAAGCATTAGAATATGACCATGTATGAATATTCCACTAGAGATGTATCTTTTAAAAATTTCATATATACAAGGGGGATCACAAGTTTTGGGGAAAGATTAGAATCGTGAATTAGGTTTAGAATATTAACAGTTTTGTGTATAGATCTTTAATAGATTTACTTGTCAAAAAATAATTGATTGGCACACAAAATCATATTGTCATGTAATATGTCTAGATTAGTGAATAATTTTATCATAAGTTCAAATTATGTGGTGCAATTAATAATTGTTCCCGCATTGGATTATCAGTTATAAATCTAGATTTTTTTTTTGGATTCAACTTCCGTTTCATATCATTAGATGATTGACACATCATATGTTTATGCATCCTATATTGATTGTGGATGATTATGTAATTGGGATGAGATTGAGATTTACAAAACTGAAATTAGATTTCGTTACTTACAAATTTTGATTCGAAGATGGATACAACACATGAATCTTGGGAAGAAGATGAAATTAGGTTTTTAATATCAGTTGATTGAAATGCTTCGACCAATTTTCGAATGGGATTCCAAACAAAATTCATGAACTTCAAATTTTAGAAATCATCCATTGCCGTTGATCATATGCTTGAGCTTCCAACCGTCCATGTTGATGCATGGTCATAACTCACAACTTACAAAATAAGTGTAGATTGTGGGATAATCCTCGAACTTTGACTATTTTATTTTGAAATTAAACAAGACTTCGGAAAATAAATCTCGAGACAATTCTAAACAAAAATAAGAAAAACATAAAACCTTCCACTCCCCCATTTGATAAGAACTCTTGGCTATTTGTTTACTTGCACACAAGACAAATTATTTCTTCAATTTGAGAATATCTTCCAACAGAAATCAAGTGTAAACCTTCAAATTAAGGTACCCCTTTTTCTTATAGTACTGTTGCTATAATTAAAAGAAAAATAGGAAATTATTGAGTACTATAGGGAATTAATATATGTGTGTTTTAATACTCTGTGATATATACATTGATAAGCATGGTGTTTAATTAGAAGTTGAAATATTTCTTTTAGCTATAAAGAAATGCATGTGTCGATTTATGACTTTAATTGTTAAAGATATAAGTGGAAATAAGTTATATATGATGTAATTTAGGATTTAAAATGAGAGATAAAATGAAAATACATTTAAACTGGTGAAAACATGGACTATATGATAGTATAATTTTATTTGATTAATTTGAATTCATGAATGTTATCTGGGATCAAATGATTAATGTGATTTTATTAGAATTAATGGTGATGATTTGGGTATATTTTGGGAAATTAATAAAGATAAGTTATATGATTGAAAAGTTGGAAATTTCTAAGAAGCCAAATATTCCGAAGTCCCTTTTTGCCTATATATGGCAATTTTATTTAAATAAATTTGTAAATATGTGATTAAATACCGACCCACGAGTTTGGTGCTGGCATGGAAATGGTGTGACAATTGCTCTGTTCATATTTCATAACCCTGTTCTATTAGGAAATGGTTTAAATCAACTTTTCCTGAATCGCAGTGGAGATCTTCATATTTTGAAGGTGGTCATCTTAATTTCTTTTTATTTAAATTACTACTACTTGTTAATTTGTCTGATTCCTAGTTTATGATTGTTGGATGAAATGGAAATTTGCTAATATATGGAGTACTTTATTGTAGCTTATGCATATGGAGGGCGGAGGTTTACGCTTCACGGTGCTCACGTATGGCTACGATAATGCTACGCACTATTGTAGTTTCAACGAGTTGGATTTGAAGGATTGTAGTGATCCAGATGTTGTAGCATTTAAAGGAAACCCGCGCAAAGACATTCCGATTCATCCTGGATTTTTCCGTGCCAATGGTGCCTTGTTCATGGCGGGAGGTCTCGTATCCAAGAAGGATGATATCTTCAAATTCCCGAAACCAACGAAGTGTTTGTGGTCTGCACTGCCACGTCTCAGCACTGCTGCTGGTGCTGAGACGTGGACTCTTTGCCCCGCTGCTATGAATATAGAGCGATGCAACCCCATGCTAGTCCAATTATGCGATGGCAGGGTATTCATATGCGGGGGCACTGGTGAACTAGAGTGTTGGGCTGAGTTGTACGACCCGGTGAAGGGCGTGTTTGGGGCTAGGATCTTGTCTGATGCCATCGGGTATCCCTATCCATCCTCTTGCTTCCAGTGGACTGACCAAGAGGTTATGATATACTATCACGACTGGGTTTACGACAAACAAGAATTCTACAATCCGTCCTTAGTAGGCGAAGATAAAGAGCACAAGAAAGCGTCTCTCGTCTTGTACAACATGGTGGAAAAAACATGGAATGTCTTCGCGGAAAACCTCCCTGATCCATTATATCAAATGAATAAGAGGAACCTCGTGTATGTGGGGGCGACATTCTATTCATTATCGACTATGCAACTTGTTGGTTCGTGTACGATCTGTCCTCCAAAAAGGAGGTGGGAAGAGTGAAGGTTGAGATTGAGTGTGAGAGTGAGGACAATGGTGAGGTAGTGTTGGGAGCTTTTGATATGCCAAGGTCGAAGTCGTCCAAGCCAAGGGCGGGGATTACGTTGCTACACTTCAGATGAGTGGTGTCGTGGGAGTCGGTCTCTTTACTGACATTTATAAGTAAGTCCCTTATTATTGGAATTTCTTTATAATTAGGTCCTTAATTGATTATATTGAAATGATTGTTTTTGTATGCAGCATTGCCGACAACGCGAGCCATAAAAGAGCTGCGGAGGAAGACTTGTCGAAAGGGAAAGGGAAAGTGAAAGGGAAAGAGAAGATGATGAGAAGTGAATGAAAACCTACTGCTGAGAGAGAGAGAGAGTGAGGGAGGTAAGTGTGTAGGCGGCGTGGAGAGGGCGGTCGTGCGCCGGCGACCACTACCAATGAACACTTGCACAGCCGTCGCCGGCCAAAGTATCGTGTTGAGAGAGGGGGCTTTGTTGAGGGGTAACAGAAAAGGAGAGAGAGAGGAGGTAAAAGAATTAAAGAATGGTACAGGAGGGGAAATCTTGTTGAAACAGTGCATAAACCCACAAATTTTTTTGGGATTAATTAACCAGGCCCAATAGTGAAAAATAGCACTATTCATGCGGGCCTGGCGGGCCGCCGCCTTTTTTTTCGGGCCTTGAGTTGTATTTATCCAAGCTACAAAATAGAGGATTAACAATGATAATAAACCTTTTCCATGTTTATCCCATCTACAAAACAGGCCCTAAAGAGGAAAGCAACACTTTTGACAATAAATAGGAAAGATTTGTCTTACACATAGTACTAGTCACCAAATGGACACACAACAACCCCATCTTTATTTTCCTCTACGCTCTACCTAGACCTGCACAAACCGAGCCGGACTGGCTGTTAACCACCAGTTCAAAACCCGAGATCTGGAACCGGCACGGCGTTTTTAAACCACCGAACTGTTCGGCGGTTCACACAATTTTTATATTTAAAAATCAATTTTCACAAATAAATAAATACAAGAAATTCACAAGGGCTCGTTTTGTAGCGTGGATTGGATATAGCGTGATAATTAACTTGGGATTAAATTTTCGGGCTGAAAGATGGATAACATCTTGATAAGGTTTTTGTGAATTTGTTTTGTAGAATAGATATTGCTTAGAATTAGCGAACAAATATACTGAAAATTTAGGGAGGCTCAAGATCTTAGAAGAGCTCATCACTGCCTCCAATTTGTGTAAAATTGTGCGGCAACAATGAATTTATAGAACACAAAGCTCAAAAGTCCAAAACAAATCATCTATAAATGATGATTGAACAAATCTATTGAAACAATTTACAGAAAATCAAGGCTCGGATTTGGAATACCAACATCATCACCGCCTCAGATTTGCAAAAATTGAAGGAGATGACAGAGGTAAGTGTGTCGGCGGCCGTGGAGAAAGGCGGCCACGCGCCAGCAACCACTACCACCGGAAACCTGCACTACAGTCGCCGGCCATTTTCGGCACAAAGGAGAGAGACGCGTCGAATCTATGGAGAGAGAGAGATAGAGAGAGTGAGGGAGGTAAGTGTGTAGGCGGCGTGGAGAGGGCGGTCGTGCGCCGGCGACCACTACCACTGAACACTTGCACAGCCGTCGTCGGCCAAAGTATCGTGTTGAGAGAGGGGGCTTCGTTGAGGGGGTAACAGATAAGGAGAGAGAGATGAGGTAAAAGAATTAAAGAATGGTACATGAGGGGAAATCTTGTTGAAACACTGCATAAACCCACAAATTTTTTGGGATTAATTAATCAAGCCCAATAGTGAAAAATAGCACTATTCATGCGGGCCTGGCGGGCCGCCGCCTTTTTTTTCGGGCCTTGACTTGTATTTATCCAAGCTACAAAACAGAGGATTAACGATGATAATAAACCTTTTTCATGTTTATCCCATCTACAAAACAGGCCTAAGAGCATCCGCAATGGTCGGCTAGCGACCGGCTAGCCGATTCGTCGCGCTAGCCGATCGGCTAGCCGAACCATTGCAGTAGGCGAGCGGCAAATCGGCGAGCGCATCGGCGTGGGCTGGCCGATCGCTCGTCGCTAGCCGATGCGCTGGCCGATCGGCTAGCCGCCATTGCAGCGGCCCGATCGGCCAGCGATCGGCCAGCGGCAATTTCCGATTTTTTTTTTTTTTTTTTTTAAATCCTATATAAACGCGATTTTCGTTTCATTTTCATTTGCACCACTTGTTTTAACGAGTTTTCTCTCTCTCTAACTTTCTGTACAAGAGCATTCGAGCAATGAGTAATGCGGGTAGTAGCGGTGGTGGTGGTGGTAGTGGTTGGGATGCTGAGGAGTACGAGCGGAGGATGAATGAGGCCATGAATGCCTACATGGACCGCGGGATGGAGAGGTACATGCGTATGGTGGAACAGCAGGGGATACCTCGCCCTCCACCGGTTATCCACCACCGAGCAGTGATTGATCGGGATCACGCTGCTGCACACCAGCGGCTGTACGACGACTACTTTTCAGAGCACCCGCGCTTTCCCGCCAACATGTTTCGGCGGCGTTTTCGAATGCGCAGGGAGTTGTTTATGCGCATCGTTGGCGCATTAGAGCGTCACTATATGTGTTTCCGCTTCAGGCACGATGCGGCTGGCAGACCCGGCCATACACCTATTCAAAAGTGCACGGCGGCAATCAGGCAGTTGGCCTACGGAGGCGCGGCAGACATGTGGGATGAGTACCTCCACATCGGCGAGTCGTCAGCCCTGAAATGTCTGAAGGAGTTCTGTGGGGGCGTGATTGCCGTTTTCGGTGAGCGGTACCTTCGAAGCCCTACTCCCCAAGATTGTCAGAGTTTGATGCAGATGCACGGGGAGAAGCATGGGTTCCCCGGGATGTTAGGCAGCATAGACTGTATGCACTGGGAGTGGAAGAACTGTCCGACTGCCTGGAAGGGGGCCTACACGACCGGCTACAAGTCAAAGAACCCCACGATAATCCTCGAGGCCGTAGCTGATTACCGGCTGTGGATTTGGCACGCGTATTTTGGGGTAGCCGGGTCGAACAACGACCTCAACGTCCTGAACTCGTCTCCCCTCTTCAACGAGAAGTGCCAGGGCGTCGGTCCAGCCGTCTCTTTTGTTGCCAACGGCAACCGGCATGATATGGGCTACTACTTGGCGGATGGGATATACCCTCGGTGGCCGGTCTTTGTGAAGACGATCCGACAAACAAGCGATGAAAGGAAGGCCTACTTTGCGCAACGACAGGAGTCGGCGCGCAAGGACGTGGAGCGCGCATTTGGTGTGCTCCAGTCTCGATGGGCGGCAATTAAGGGTCCCACGCGTTTGTGGGATGTCGGATGCGTTTCCGAAATAATGTACGCCTGCATTATCCTGCACAACATGATTGTCGAAGACGAAGGCGTACAACTGACTAGTTGGGTCAGTGACGATGAAGCCGGTCCAAGCCACGGAACGGCCACCCCTAGTGCACGACAGGGGGTACCTCTCGATGAAGCCGGCCGCCTCAAGGAATTTGCCAACATGCGCCAAGTTGAAGCTCATATTCAACTCCAGAAGGATATAATTGAAGAGTTGTGGGCACGGAGGACTCGGCGATAGTTTTTTTTCTTTATTATTTTTGTAATTTTTTTTTAAATCTATGTAACTTTTTTTAAATGCATTTAATGAATTTTTCCGTACATGTGTCGTAAATTTAATTCCGTATTTTAATTCCGTAAATGTAGTGTATTTTGAATTATTTTTATTGCGGCTGGCCTATGGCTGGCCTAAATCTGATGTGGCAGGGGGTTTTTTGAGTGTTGCTGACGTGGCAGGGGAGAGAATGGCTGGCCTATGGCTGGCCTATTTACCATTGCGGATGCTCTAAAACTTGTGGATGAATTATTTATCCAGTTATTAATGATAGAGTTTGTTACTTTGGCAAAATGAATCGATTCATTATAATTCAAGTTGCAAGTTAAAATCAACTAAATTGCAAATTTGTCAAAAATTGCACTTATGATAGTATGAGACTAAAGTAAATTATACCACATATCTATAATAAATCTTTAAATGGTTGTGGCAATGCAATAAAATTTTGTTTTTTCTTCTAATATCAAAATTATATTTTTCATATTCAAACAATTCACAATACCGATAAGAGAATAATACACAAAGCTTCGATCCTTTTAATTGATTTATCATAAATTCTAAAAGCACATACTCCATTATTAATTAAATTAATCTACGAGTCTATTACCAATCTTGACAAACAACCAGATTAAATGAGAAACTAATTTTCTAGTTATTATCTTTTAATGAATATATGACTATTCTACTAGAGATGTAATACTACTTTTTAAAATTTTCATAGACAAAAGAGGGATCACAATTTTTATATGCATAATTTTTTTAAAAAAAATTATTGATTGGCACATCAATTCATATTGCCATATAGTATGTTTAGTGAATAATTTCATCATAAGTCCAAAGCATGTCGTGTAATGAATAATTGTTTTAAATAATTATAAATCTAGATTTTTTCTTGGGTGCAATTTCCGTGGCGTATCATTAAACATTAAATGATGACATATAATTTGTATATGTATTGTGCATTGTTTGTGGATGATTATGTAATTGGAATAAAAAAGTGGATTTCGCAATTGAGATTAACAAAACTGAAATTAGATTTCATTATTTACGAATTTTGATTCGAAGAAGGATACACAACACATGAATCTGGGGAAGTAGATGAAATTAGGTTTTTTAAATCAGTTGATTAAAATGCTTCGACCAATTTTCGAATGGGCTTCCAAACAAAATTCGAGAACTTAAAATTTTTTAACTGAGTTCATAATTGAGTTTCTTTGTATTTATATTTCAACTAATTTCGAACAATTTATAATGTGGTGATCTGAAAGAAAAGTGACAGTTTCATTGGAATCTCAATGATAAGAGGGACTTTGAAGTGTCCATCAATTGTAGATATATAGTGCAAAGCGTGCGTGACTTGCTTCCAGATTTTGATTCGGTGGTGGTCAACCATTTGCATCGAGAATGGAATTTGCTGCGGATTTTCTATCTCATCATGCCTTTAGTTTATCTAGAGGAGTTTATACTTTACAATCCCCTTCCATAGGGCTTGGTATTTGTTTGTTGCACGATAGACTTGGTATTTCTTATGCTCGCTAAATTTTCCGTGTAATTAGGCGGTGACCCGCCTTCTCCCACCAAAAAAATAAAAGAATTGAAAAGTCCAAAGTGTCACAATTCCTACGCCATGGAGAAGTAGAAAAAAAAAATAAAAAAAAATGGTTGGGCTCCATTATTGAAAATGTTAGTACTAGTAATATTTAAGTGAATTTTCCATCCCCTAAATTTCATCCCCAGCCATTAAAATAAGGGGATAAATAAGTTTTACATGTAATTTGCGAGAACGTATAAAAAACCCAATATCGAAATAAGATCATAACATTGAGAAATCTCAAGATATCTCATCTCAGGGTCTTATTCGTTCTTATTCTAATGCTTATAGCACCCTAATCCAAAATCAAGACTAAATCTCCATCCTTGGATTTTAAAATGAGTGGACGGGATTAAAGCTCACAAATCTCAATAAATAGTAGACAAAATATCAACAAAAGGGTAATATCGTCATTATGTTATCATATGATAATTTTCGTGGATGTTTTTTTATATCAACATTGTGTATTACAAATATCAACAATATGATATAAGAATATCAACATTAGTACAAGAAAATATCAACACATATTTATTGAGATTTTTACATGGTTTTATTGAGATTTTTTGATGTATTTGTTGATAAAAATCTGGGTATCAACATTTACGAAAACTAAAATAAAAAATATCAAATTTCATCATCCGAACGTCGTCGGAACATATGCAATTGAGATCTCGTTGGAATCCTTATTAAATTATCTTTAATTTGATATATTTTTTGCGAAAAAATAATTTAAATTGAGAGAGTTACGTAAATTTAAAGATTTGAGATGATTTTGAGGAGAAAGAAAGTAGTTAGTTATAATTACTACATATATAGGATTTGACATTAATACCATTTTAATTTAATTAATAATTATTTAAATTTAAAATATATTACACTTGACATTATATTAACCACAAGATCTTCTAATCTAATGGTTGAAAATTGGTCTCAATTTGGGATTGGTAATTAGCTAGCAATTGATTACATCCCATCTCATCTATACATCAAATCATTTGATTATTTTATCAATTGTTGGTATATTTTAATTGGACTATATCAAATTTAATTGAATAAAAATAAATAGAACAGAATGGAGTAAAAAAATAAATTGGGAATAGATATTTTATAAAAATAAATTCAGAATAAATAAATTACACTGCCGGGTCCGCTGCGCCGGCTCCCCCCTCCCGTTGCGGCCCGTCGCCGGCGGCACCACTGTGGACACTCTAATGGACAGTGCGAGGCCACCATTATACGGGACTAAATGAGATATTTGCACGGATCATGCGTCTCAGCCCGGAATGCATGAATCATGCGTTAGTGCGAGGCTTTGTTCCCTTCATTCTGATTTTTTGGGTTTTGTTAGCCAAATTCCTCTTAACTTGCTCCATTATTTGCTCATTATTAGAGCTCAAAAGTACTCATAATTTTTGTTGGCATATTTTTTGTATCATATTCATGTTTTATTATTGGAGAAGAAGATGAATTGAGGGAGAGAATTCAAGAGAGATTGAGCAAGGAACCAAGATTAATTCCTAATACCTTTTATTTAGATTTGGTTGGATTAAACATGTTATACGTTGTTATATCGATTCAGTTTATCTGTATTTGGATTACTAAGTGTTAGAAAGTTATGGATAAAAGTAATCGACTCATATATAGTACTTCAGTACACTTTTGTCATCTCTGTCTGTCCCATATTAATTTTTGACTTTCACTTTTACCATAAATGGTAATTAGGCTTCACAATCCAATAGTTTATTCCACTCACATTTTTTTATAAAACCAATAAATAAAAATGAGACTCATATTCTACAAACTTTTTAATTTATTTTCCTTTACATTTCTTAAAACTCGTGCTAAAACTAAAGTGGACAATTAATGTGGGATGGAGGGATTAATTCTTTAAACTATTTAATGTTCATAAGTCGTTTTGGTTCAATTATTCATGTGCTTTTAAAATGCCAATTGGTTATGACTTTGATGGTTTTATGTATATATTGATACAAGATTAGAGAAAGAAGTACTAACACAACTCGCCTAGTCAAAAGTAAAAACTCAGCCCAATCCAGCCCGCTTCATACATGGGTCTGATCCGGGCCAACCTAAGCCCCAACCTAGCCGGGCCTCACTGGGGCGCGGCCTGGCCTAGTCCATCTGACAACTCTAAGTCAGGGTCGAGGAAGGGGTACAAAAATAAGTTTGCCGCATTAATGGTAGATTTCTTGTTACGTTCGTACGTGTCGTCACCTTTTGTTTAGATGTTGTGGGTTATCACTGCTATCGACACTTTGCTTTTTTTTGTGTGTGTATGATTTATTGACGTTGCACCCTTTAGATTTTAGTGTTCCCTCCGTTCCATACTAGATATCACACTTTCCTTTTTAGTTTATCCCACAAAAAGATGTCATATTTCCTGTTTCGGAAAAAGCTCCCTTCACATTAATATAAATATAATATTTTCTCTTTCCACCTAATATACAAAACAACACCACCTAAAATCTCGTACCAATTCCCAAGTGTGTCAATCAATTATGGGACGAGGGAGCAGTATTTTTTCTTTTTTTTTGTCTATCTCACTCTATTTGTCTAATTCTCTACGTTTTGTCGTGGATATTGAACTGTGAGCTATGTTTTAATGGGCCATCCAATATTAATACTAATGGGCCATAGAATATTGATACTATTTGATAATGGCTATTGAATTGTGGGCCTTTGAAATAAAATGTGAACATATATTGTATTTTAGCGTAAGATAATTTAATATAATGAATTCGAGAGTTTATAACTCTCAAATTTTATAACAATCCAACTCACCCTCTTATTTCCGATTAATATATCATCAAAATGTTTATCACCCACAAAAAATCTATCAATTTCAGTCCTTCCAAAATCAATAAAGTTGGGCATACTCACATACCAAGAAAATATATATCACTAATGCCTTATGGTACCAATTTAATCATTTTGAAAAGGTATACTATAAATATGTACTATGATTAGCTTTTTGGTACTAATCGATATAGTACCCCATTAAAGCAACGTTTAAGACACTCCAATAAAAATGTAAACATTTGTAGATTGTTGCATATAGGATGTCGACAAAGCATCTTAAAACATTGAATGACAAATCTAAGTTCTTTATTTACTTATTTCTACGAGTGTAGTTATTTTGTGTTTATATTATTGTTAAGCAATCTCAATATATTTAATCTTATTTTTGAGGTTTATGTAATTCTTAATATGTAATTTTAATTATTTAGGGTTTAGGGTTTAAGTATTGTATCGATTTAAACAATTTAAAGGAGTATGTGACTTATGTATTTTTCAATTTACACTTTCAATTATATAGAGTTGGCCCTTTGTCCTTTTTTCTGAAACTGCATTTCTTTCGATAATGCAAATTCAAATGACCATTTAAATCTTCTACAAACTACTATACCATTCATGATATATTGGATATAATTTTATAAGTACATGCATGCTAGCAAGGATTAATAATCAAATCCATCCGACTTTAATGATTTTATCAATTTTATTCCAAAGATGAAATCAATAAATTTTATCTCATCTTTTAAGAATTGCTATATGACTATATCCATTTCATTCCAATTTTTCCAGCTTACAATTTCTATATTTAAACCCAAACCAAATATTTTTAGATAATTATTCTAAAACTTTTTATATTGTCATACACTCTTACAACTTATTTTTTTGACAAAATATAATGAGTAGTCTTTCAACACAGTCACGTCACGATTTCAATATTATAGTGAAATCCCGATAATATAAATTGATAAAAGCTGTAAACAGGTAATTTTAAAAAAAAAATTAAGATAAAACTTATATAATTATTGAAGGTCAGAGGTTGAAAATTTGAAAGTTATGATAAATTTGATAAGACCACTAAAAAGAACGATACATTCAATAACTATATACTAGTATACTACTAGTAGTTACTAGTGAGACGTACACTTAATACTTATGTAAAACTTAATTAATGCCTTGTACAATCTTCCCAATCTAACGGTATAATATACTGTAATTTATTTCAAATTTTGACAAGTATTGGAACTTTTAGTCACTCCACTTGTTTTGTTCTTCATTAAATTTAGCAATCATTAAATTTGAATAAATATGGAAAAATAGTGTGAGTAAAGCTCAATATTTTATTCAGGTAGCAGAATATAAAGGAAGGAAACATAAGTTGATGAAATGAAAAGATATGAAAGAGAAAAAATCAAAAAATTAATCAAGAAGAAATAAACTACTCCGATTTTTTTCGAGAAGAAGTAATTTGAAAAAGCTCAACTGTATATGTTGCTTAAAATTTGATTCTACTAATTGTGATTAATTAGTGCATTCATTACTAATTAGCAAATCAGCAAATGTAGCATAAGGTAATTAAGTTTAAGTTTAATTAGCAAATATAGCAAAGCAATTAAGTTTGAATTTGAATTTTAAATCTTAAGCCTTCCCCTACAAACGGCCAATAACAATGCTTCTCTTGGATAAATCTTCTTGTAACATACTACTATAAATTATTTGAAATAATACAATCCAACTCAATGTCTTGTTCCTCACCTCAATGTAGCCGTTATTCATACACATCTACTAATTAAATAAATTCGTCTACCACTAATTCAAACTACCATAAGAAAACAAAATTCCCAAAAACCTCTCTAAAAATGGCAGCATTCAATTTGAAAATAAAAAAAATAATATTTCATTCAGCTTTGAAGATTCCAAAATCCAACGAATAATTTAGTAGCATGCACTAGTCAACCTAAAAAACAGAAAAAATAATGCCAATGATTTCAAAATTGAAATTTCGAAAAGAAAAACATTTCTATATCAAGCCCACATATTCAAATAATTACTTTGCAAAATCTAAGTGCATTTCACAACAAAACACGGAACACCATATGCCCATATACCATATCATTCTTACATTATTCACACATCACGTTGACTTTTCATAACTTGCCACAATTATAAGTAATACAATCAAACTTGAATTATAGCATATCTCAACTATTCATAGTTTCATCATTTATTTTTTATATATCCTTATTTCAGATTAATCTTCAATTTCACATATATTTTTTAAAATTATGATATTTCAAAATTACAAAATGATCATAAGTTTGAAAATTACAAAAGAAAAAGAAGAATTAATAAAAAATCGGCCCAAAAAACATTTAAAAAATTCAATTTGCGGTAAGGCGATCTATCACGCTCGCTTATCATGCACACATCAACTCGGTTTGTCAATCCAGCATGGTGGCGCGGATGTGGTGCTGGGCGAATGGCATCTTGCATCGTTATCGCGACGTATGCCGCAACACCCACCGCAATCTCTAGAAAAAATGTCACATTATACTTTTTAAAAAACTTTGACACGGGTCACGACATATTAAAACCCAATAAATTTTAAAAACCATATATTGTCCCATTACATTTTTGTTCCTAACCCACATAGTAAGTGACTATAAATGACTTGAACTTGCTGCAAAAAGAGCACAAATTAATAAAAACCACTTTCCCAATGCACAACATCCTCAAATTCGAATTCAAATTAAACACCTCATTCTCCTAAACCCACATCCCCGTGACCTCACCACCCAATCAAGCCTCGCCACATCACCTCCTTCACTCACCGCCCAGTCATCATATTTCCCATGCAAATTCGAAAACACAGCTCCCAGTGGGCCCCACTATCATCCGCTCCTAACGAATACCCGCACCTGATCCAACGGTCCAGATCGATCCGCAATTCAAAATCGGAGCCCCTTTTGCCCGCTCAAAATCAGCCATTTATTTATTAACACTGCGTCTCAATTCCTCTCCCTCTGCAATAAAAGAAAGCCCTGATTTTGTGGTGAATTCAATCTTCCTCTTTTTTCAACTTTGCCATTGCTCTCTGCAATCAATGGCGAGTTCCGCCGGAGTGAGGAGGTCGACGACGTCGTCTCTGGCGAAACGCCACGCTTCTGCTTCCGATAGTGTTGGTCAGCCGTCTTCGTCCGCCGCCGCGGCCGCGAAGAAGCGACCGGCGCTTTCCAACGTCACTAATCAGAGGCGTGGATCCGGTTCCTTCAGTTCCGGCCGGGTTTCCAAGCCGGAATCGGCTAAAATTGTACGTTTCAACTTATCAATTCGTTTATTTTTACGTTGGAATGTGGTTGTTTTAGTTTGATTTTTTGAATGTTTTGTGGAATTAGGTTATTTTGAATGTGATTTCTACTGAATTCGATTCGAGAAGAATTAATTTCAAATTTGGAGTTTGTTTTGGGCGTTTTACTTTTTCACTGTTAAAGGTGTCTGGAGCAGGGTTTAAATAACGACACAGTACTCCTTTTTGAATCACACTACTGAAAAGTTACTCTTCTTGAATTCCTTTATCGTTGCTGCTGCCAATTTATTTTAAATGAAAATGTGCATTTGAAAAATTTTCTGCTTTGAGCTTTCTTGGGACTAATTCAATTGAATCTTGACTAATGTAGGTGCCGTGTACCAAAAAAAATGTGAACATAAAGAAAGGATCTTCGGTTTCCTCGAATGGAAGCTCCTATGGAGTTTTTCAGCCTGCGACCACCACTTCTGTGAAACATAACACGGTTGCTACGGGTAGATCTTCGTCTTTAGTCAAGAGGGATGTAGCCATTCCGAAGGCTGTTCCGGAAACCGTGTCATACAGAATGAATTTGTCTTTGGACAAATCAGACTCATTATCTGTTTCAATGGATGAATCCATGTCCACTTGCGATTCTTTGAGGAGCCCTGATGTCGAGTATGTGGATAATAATGATCTAGCTGCAATAGATTCCATTGAGAGAAAGGCTTCAAACATGCTTTGCATCTCAGAACCCATGGAAATTGCAGGTTTGTGCTTTGGTCTGTGAATTCGCTTGATCATGGATTGCTACCTATGTTTTGATGAAGCAATTTTAATGTATTCCGCTATCTTTTCAGAGGTTATATGCAAGCGAGATGTGGTGGCAGCAATGGAAGCCGGTGACAAGATTGTCGACATTGATGATAATCTAGAAGACCCACAGCTCTGTGCAACCATTGCTTGTGATATATACAAGCACTTGAGAGCATCTGAGGTAATTGATTCGAGATTGCTCTGTTTTAGGTAGTTTGTGTTTATTAATCAATAGCAGTTACTTATCCATTCTAATTTGTTAGGCAAAGAAAAGGCCTTCTGCTAGCTTCATGGAGAGAGTGCAAAAGGATATCAATGCCAGCATGCGAGCAATTCTCATCGATTGGCTTATTGAGGTTCATTTTCATTTCCTATCATGTCATTGAAATTTGTTGATCATGTTTGTATAAGTATTCATTTCTTGGAAAAATGCTTGTAACCACAGGTAGCTGAGGAATACAGACTTGTTCCTGACACATTGTACCTGACTGTGAACTATATTGATCGTTATCTCTCCGGAAATGCAATGGACAGACAAAGATTGCAGCTGCTTGGTGTAGCTTGCATGATGATTGCATCGTAAGCCCTCTTCGCCTCTTGCCATTTGCTCTATGAAAATATTTGTGCCCTTATAAATTGACTAGTCCTGATTGTGTGTATGGTTGTGTGATTGTGCAGGAAATATGAAGAGATTTGTGCACCTCAGGTGGAGGAGTTCTGCTATATAACTGATAACACATATGTTAAGGAAGAGGTTCTGCAAATGGAATCTACAGTTTTGAATTTCTTGAAATTTGAAATGACAGCGCCAACGGTTAAATGTTTCTTGAGGTAATCACATTGTAATACCTATCCTATGATGATTATAATGCCTTGAGAATGAAATACTAACATTTGGCATTTGTTGAATGTGTCTATAGGAGGTTTGTTAGGGTTGCACAAGAGGTAACCGAGGCCCCAGCAATGCTATTGGAGTGCATGGCCAATTACGTCGCAGAGCTATCTCTATTAGAGTACAGTATGTTGAGCTTCGCTCCATCCTCAATAGCAGCTTCATCGATTTTCTTGGCCAGATATATTCTCCTCCCTACTAAGAGGCCTTGGGTATGTTGATTTTCAAGAAATGCAGATGTTTTTAGCCATATATGTCGTCGCGCCTCCTAATTCGTGTTGATATGAGTGCAGAATGCTACCTTGCGGCATTACACCCTCTACCAACCCTTTGAGCTACGCGACTGTGTGTTGGCGCTACACGGTTTTTGCTGCAACAGTAGCAATTCAAGCCTGCCTGCAATTAGGGAGAAGTATAGCCAGCATAAGGTGAGCAAGTTTTTGAAGTAATGGATGTTTGATGATTAATTATATCAAATGATAATGATACTAATAATTGTTTTTTTGTGTAACAGTACAAAATTGTGGCTAAGAAAAGCTGCCCTCCATCAATACCAACAGAGTACTTCCACAATGTAAGCCGCAGCTAAGGTAGTCTTTGCAAGCTGCAACACCTACAATGTTGGATGATAATAGAGCTCTGATAATTGCTGTAACTCAGTTTTAGCCTCCTAACATTTGATGTATAGATGAGATATCTTGAGATTTCTCAATGTTGTTATGATCTCATTTCGAGGTTGGGTTTTTTTTTTAATACAAAATTGAGCTCTAGCAAAATTACATGTAAAACGACTATGGCATTATTATTTATCCCCTTATTTTAGTGGTTGGGGATGAAGTTTCAGTGGATGAAAAAATCACTTAAACATTAACATTTTCCAAGTTCAACCAGTCTTTTTCCTAGTTCTCCAAGATGTAGGAATTGTGACATTTTGGATTTTTCAATCATTTCGCATCACCATAATTGTTCGAAATTAATTGAAATGTAATTTCAATGAAACTCAGTTTCTAAATTTTAAGTTCTTGAATTTTGTTTGGAATCCCATTCGAAAATTGGTCGAAGCATTTCAATCAACTGATTTTAACAACCTAATTTCATCTCCTTCCCAAGACTCATGCGTTGTATTAATCTTGGAATCAAAATTCGTAAGTAATGAAATCTAATTTCAGTTTTGTTAATCTCAATTGCGAAATCCAATTTCTCATCCCTTACATTATCATACACAATCAATATAGAATATACGTAAACAAATGTGTCATCGTCTAATGATATGCAACGGAAATTGCATTCGAAAAAAAAATCTAGATTTATAATTGATAATCGAATGCATGAACAATTAATAATTCCACAACATGCTTTGGACTTATGATGAAAATATTCACTAATCTTGATATACCACATGATAATATGTGGTCGTGTGCCAATCAATAATTTTTTGACAAATAAATCCATGAAAGAGCTATACATAAAACTTAATAGATGTAAATTTTAACCTATTCATTATTCTAAACTTTCCCCAAACCTTGTATACGCAAATTTTTAAAAAGTACATACATCTCTAGTAGAATAGTCATATATTCATTAAACTATACCCTCCGGTCCCGCAATAGGAGTCCTATTTGGATATGGCAAGGATTAAGAAATTTAAAGAAAAATGGGTTAAATAAATTAGTGTATTTTGAGTCTCACATATATACTTCCTCCGTCCACAAAAAATAGAGCAATTGTGTATGCCACGTTTTAATGTAGAATTGGTAAAGTAAGAGAGAAGGGAAAAATTAAGAGAGATGGAGAAAAAGTAAGTGAGAAGTAGTGTTAGTGAAATTAGGGGTGTCGAAACGAGTAGCGGGTATCGGAAAACCCTCAACCCGACGACAATGGAAAATGGGGCGGGATCGGGTAGTTTGTTTTAAATTTTTGCGGGTATGGGTATACCCGCTACCCACGCGGGTATACCCGTTAAACCCGATAATACCCGTTATTTTTAGGATTAAGGTTTTCAAATATTTTATTTTAGTTAATTAGTTTCAAATCTATATATACTCCCTATTCCCCAACGATACATTTTATTTCCAATTATTTATCCGCTGCCAAATGAAGGATTGCAAGATTGGTGAAAGAGAAACTTTTATTAGTTTAGTGTCTTTAGATTAGAGATTTAAAATATTTAGACTTTTAGTTGAAGTTATTTATATTTAGACTTTTGATGAAAGTGAATTATTTTTGGTTTTATATTAAACTTTTGAATGGTGATTTAATTTTAGACATTTTGGATGTTTCTATGTCGGCGGCAACACTGACGTTAAAAGTACTAGTTGGGTCCTCTACGCATTCATGCCTAATGTGATTAAACACCAATTTCGTGGTGTTCAGTATGCCAAAGTCGAAGTAGTCCAAGGCAAGGATGGGGATTTGTATGCTACAGTTCTGATGAACGGTGTGTTGGGAGTCTCTCCCTATTCCGACATCTACATGTGAGACATTGTATATTGATTTAATTTTGAAAATTCTTTATATTGAAATATGCTTGTTTTTGTGTGCAGTATTGCCAGCTCTAAGAGAGATGCAGAGGAGGACTTGTTGGAGGAGAGAGGGAGTACATTAATATAACTATAGTCTATATATGTAGTTATGTATGAAGGAGATTTATTTTTGACGTTTCCCTAGCTCTCACTTCTCACCTTTTGGATGATGAACTATTACTATTAAACAAAAAAGTTTGGAGATCCTTCAATTGAGTACATTTACCTAGAGTATGCAGGAAATGTCTAAAGCAACATCAAACATAACTCGTAACCACACCAATTTTAACCATTTTTGAGTTAGAAAAAATAAATAAAATTGCAAAATTACATATACTAAAAATATAATAGTAACACAAACTACATAGATCAAATCATAGTGCATTTGGGTTGGCTCGGTCGCAGTCGCACCACTTGCAGAATGCAGAGATGCCCTTCCCCTTGGCCTTTCTCTTGGAAACTTTTTGGCCCATGTCGGACAACATCCTATTTCATTTTAGGAATCGCCCCCGTTCTTGGTGTAGTTGTTGTCAGCATTGACTTTGGTCCTCTTCAGGCTTCATGGTAGGGAGAAAGTATAGCCCCAGCATAAGGTGACCAAGTTGTTTTCTCAATGTTGTTATCATCTCATTTCGATGTTGGTTTTTTTTTTTTTTTTATACAAAATTGAGCTGTCGCAAAATTGTATGTAAAACGGCTATGTCATTATTAATTATCCCTTTATTTTAATGGTTGGGGGATTAAATAATCACCTAAATATTAGTACTCCAGCCAGTTGTATTTTCTACTTCTCCAAGATGTGGATTTGTCACATTTTGGGTCATCACCACATTATAAAATTGTTCGAAATTAATTGAAATATGATTTCAACGAAACTCAATTTCTAAAATTTGTAAGTTCTTGAATTTTGTTTGGAATCCCATTCGAAAATTGGTCGAAGCATTTCAATCAACTGATTTTAACAACCTAATTTCATCTCCTTCCCAAGATTCATGCGTTGTATCCATCTTCGAATCATAATTCGTAAGTAATGAAATCTAATTTCAGTTTTGTTAATCTCAATTGAGAAATCCAATTTCTCATCCCAATTACATAATCCTTCACAATCAATATAGGATGCATAAAAAAATTATATGTCATCGTCTAATGGTATGCAACGAAAATTGCATCCGAAAAAAATAATCTAGAATTATAATTGAGAATCCGATGCAGCAACAATTATTAATTGCACCACATGTTTTGGACTTATTATGAAAATATTCACTAATCTAGCTAGACATATCACGTTAGGTGACAATATAAGTTGATGTGAAAACCCTTTTGTGGAAAACTATTAAAAACTATGCCCATATTTATTATCCTCATCGTGTACTACAAATCTAATACTCCCTCCGTCCACGATTAAAAGTCTCATTTCTAATAGACAATTGTGACAGTTAACGGGAGTGTAATTCACGACTGGAGTGAAGAATTGATGGGGGAAGAGGCGGCGCCCATTCTAGGTAAATTGGGGTTAGGGGGTTCTTTAATTAGAAGCCCCCAAACCTTTGGAAAATTGCATGTTTCACCCCACCAAAATTTGCAGCCCCAATTACCCCCTAAACCTCCTGAAAATTCCATAATTACCCAAATCTCTTGCCAAAATCGATTTCAGCCCCTCGAGAAGCTTGGAGTTGCGTGTGCAGTATCTAATGGCCATGAAAAAAATGATAAATGGATTTTCGACTATGGGGCAACCGATACCATAACTTATGATGCCTCAGACCTTATCAACCTTCACAAAACCTCAAAAATCTCATATCGAGACTGCCAATGGAGAATTTACAGTGGTTGAGGGGGCTGGAACTGTTAACATTTCACCTACTTTGCAATTATCGAATTGTCTCTATATTCCTTCGATGTCTCATAAGTTATTATCCATTAGTCATGTCACAAAGGAATTGAATTGTACGCTACTAATGCAGCCACAATTTTGTCTGTTGCATGATATCCGAATCGGGGAGATAATTGGGCGTGGCACTGAAAGCGATGGGCTTTACTATGTGGATGAGATAGCTCAAAAAGGGACTGCCATGCTAACTCACGGGTCAGCTGACCGGAAAGCTTGGCTTTGGCATCGACGCTTGGGTCATCCATCTATCGGTTACTTAAAATTGTTATTTCCTAGTATTATTCCTAAGCATGACATGTACTGTGAAACTTGTCTTTTACCCAAAAGTCATCGGAACTCTTATCCACCAAGTAATACTCGAATTGAAACCCCATTTGGCTTAGTACACTCTGATGTTTGGGGGCCCGCACCAGTTATTGGAGGACAAGGTTTTCGATACTGCTTAGTTTTTGTAGATGATTGCACTCGCATGACTTGGGTATATTTCATGAAACAAAAATCTGAAGATTTGTCACACTTTACCCATTTCTATAACCTTATCCAAACTCAGTTTCACAAAACCATTCAGGTCCTTCGGTCAGATAATGGGGGGGAGTTCGTTAATTCTAACATGAAACAATTCTTCCAAAACAAAGGCCTTATACACCAAACCACATGTGCTCATACTCCCGAACAAAACGGTGTGGCTGAAAGGAAAAATCGATCTCTCCTCGAAATGACTCGTTCCATGCTTATAGAGTCAAAAGCCCTGAAACATTTTTGGCCAGAAGCCATTGCCACCTCAGCCTATCTCTTAAACCGATTGCCCACAAGTATTCTCAAACACAAAACTCCCTTACAAGTCTTGTCCGCCTACACAAAAATCCCTCCGCCCTTGACTCTTGAACCTCGCGTCTTCGGATGCTCCGTTTTTGTCCACATTCCTAAACATGAAAGAACTAAACTATCCCCATGTGCTGTTAAATGTGTATTTGTAGGATATGGGGTAAATCAAAAGGGGTATAGATGTTTCGAGCCAAAGTCCAACCGCATGTTCGTTACAATGAACTGCAACTTTCTTGAAACCGAGTATTTCTTTACCCATCTTCGCGGTCAGGGGGAGAGTAATGTTAGGGAAAACAATGATACGGACCCGCTAAGTTGGATCTCAATGCCACTGCCAATGCCAAGCAATCCTGATTCGGACCTAACAGAGAAAGCAGTAAGCAATTCCGCTGAGCAAGTCTCTGATGTGGTAGAGTCTATTGTGGAAGGTGACATCGCCTCAAACATTTCTCCGTTAAGGATATCCAATGTAAGTACTCCTATGGATACATATAATTGTTAGGCTAACATTGTAAGTGCAGAAGGAAATTCAATTGAGGCCGAAAAAGAGGAAATCGAGGAAGTTGAGGTCGAAAAAGTTGACCCTGACACTGGGAGATACATACTTCCACCAAGGCCAAACAGAGGAGTTCCACCCAAAAGGTATACACCAGAAAAGGTTGACAGGAAAAAACGCTACTCTATTGTGAACCTAGCCAAAGGCCATTTATCAGAGATGGCTCGGGCTTTCGAGAATGCACTATATGAGGAAGAAGAAATACCACAGACATGGGAAGAAGCTATGAAACACAAGCATTGGAGGGAAGCAATGAAGAAAGAGATTGATGCACTAATTCGAAACCACACATGGGAGAAATGTGCTCTACCAGGAGGGAAGCGACCAGTTGGTTGTCGATGGGTCTTCACTATCAAAAGAAGACCTGATGGCTCGATAGAAAGGTACAAAGCACGTCTCGTTGCAAAGGGATATACTCAGACATATGGAGTAGACTATTCTGAGACCTTCTCCCCAGTAGCCAAGATGAACACTGTTCGGGTATTGCTATCTATTGCCGCTAATAAGGACTGGCCATTACACCAGTTTGATGTGACGAATGCCTTCCTGCATGGTGAGTTGAAGAAGAACGAAGAAGTTTACATGGAGGCATCTCCAGGTTTTGCAACAGATTTTAAAACAGGTGAAGGGTGCCGATTGAGGAAGACCTTGTATGGATTGAAGCAATCTCCAAGAGTATGGTTTGGGAAGTTTGCTGGGGCAATGATTAGCTATGGATATACACAGAGCAATTCAGACCATACGCTATTTTTTAAGAAGCGAGGTGATAAGATCACATGTTTAATCATATATGTTGATGATATGATTATTACAGGTGACGACCTAGAAGAGATTGAGGATCTAAAGAAGAATCTATTTCAGGAATTTGAGATGAAGGACTTAGGAAATCTCAAGTATTTTCTTGGGATTGAAGCGCTAAGGTCAACCAAAGGAATTTTTCTGCGACAAAGAAAGTATATCCTGGACATCTTAGCAGAAACTGGCCTACTGGAATGTAAACCTGCAGATACTGTAGGGGTTGGCAGCGGAAGCGCATGCATAAATCAATTACATAATAATCAGATCTATTTAGCGGATTATTTAGACAAATTCTATTCGCGTAATCATCTCACGTATCATGCTCATAACTCAAATAATCACATGCTTTAAATTAAATGAAACCTAAAACATGTTGTTCTAAGGTTTAGCCATTATACCTTGATGATTCTCCAAAGAATCGAAGATAGCTAGCGCCTTCTCCTCGTGAAGATCTTTAGTACAAAACCACGGATCTTCTGACTGGTTCCCGGACTTGTGAACTGATATCAGGGTGGGCTGATCTCACCAGCACACTAGGACTTAAATAGAGAAGACAGAAATCCTTTCCCACGGAGGAGAAAAATTCGACCTCTACTAGGAATAGAGAGGGCCGAAAATTTTGAGAGAAAAACAAGTGTATTTTCTGTCTCCTTTATTCTCCTATTTATAATAAGTCACATATTGGGCCCAGACAGGGATCTATGGAAGGCTTTGGATATGGGCTCCTCCAATTAGCTTTTTACTAATTAAATTCAACCCAATTTAATATAAGCTTAAAATTGGAATATTACGAGCAGCCACTACAGAAGTAATACTGCACTCCCCATCCAAATCCGAAATTACAAGTACTTCGGGTTTCCAATACTTTATATTTATTTCCCGCACTTAAGATAGAAACATCCATTAATTAATTATTGTCTGCTATGGACTTAATTAATTAATATCTTATTTATTCCAAGAGAGGACTCAGCAAGAAAATCTTATTTATTATTCATAGAGTAATTAAACTCCAACTAGCTAGGTTCCGAATAATAAAACCTTATTTCAAGCTTCTCTTGAGGATGTTATCAAACGAGACTCACCTCGCGCACGATTCAACATAATAGCAATCCTAGCACCGCTAGATACTAATCACCACTACCCAATATACCAGGCTTATTGGGTTGCGAAAAACCCGCACCATTTGGTAAGTCAAAGTAGTGCATAATCAATACCGTATGCTCAATGCTAACGTACATTGATTGAGAAATAATTTACGAGACCTCGTCTTTCAGTAGATAGCATAAAGACTGTCTCGCTGTTAGATCCATTCAGTGCTATACCACACCAACGTCATCTTATTTCAGTAAGGCTTAGAAATAATCGGACTGACATTGCAACCTTTCATGATAGGTAGTCTAAGCCTATCTAGGTTGTGAAATAATTCTTTTTCTTTGTTTAGAACTGACCGTGTTACCTTAAAGTGGACGACGCCCACAACCGGTCTACTAAAACAAAGACTTAGACTTTGTTAAATTACTTATACATTTAAATATGCAATAAACAACCATTAAATGTAAAATATAACAACATTATGACAAAAATAATCTGTTTATTCATTTGGAAAATAAAATAAGAGTTTTAACAGTATTCAATCACTCGAAAGGTGATTTCTAGTATACAAACTCTAACAGATACTCCCCTGGCAGTTAATCATGGATTGCAAATCAGAGAAAGAGCCAAGTTGACTGATCGTAGTCGGTATCAGCGACTAGTCGGAAAACTCATATATCTCTCACACACTAGGACAGATATTGCCTATGCAGTTGGGGTCGTAAGTCAGTTCATGCATAAGCCGCAGACGGACCACATGGAGGCAGCACTTAGGATTTGTCGGTATTTGAAGAGAACTCCAGGACATGGAGTGTTGTTCGCCAAAAATGGGCATCTTGAGATTCATGGTTATACAAATGCTGACTGGGCAGGGAACCCGAACGATAGGAAGTCTACAGCAGGCTACTTTACCTTTGTTGGAGGTAACTTGGTAACATGGAGAAGTAAGAAGCAGAAGGTGGTGGCTCTTTCGAGTGCTGAAGCAGAATTTCGTGGGATTAAAAGTGGGTTGACCGAGATTTTATGGCTAAGGAGATTGATGAAAGAGATTAATCTCTCTCCAAGCAAGTGCCAGCTGTACTGTTATAACAAAGCCGCTATAAGCATCTCACAAAATCCAATACAACATGATCGAACGAAACATGTGGAGGTTGACAGACACTTTATCAAAGAAAATATTGAGAATGGGATTGTTGAACTCCCTTTTGTTCGCTCTGAGGATCAACTTGCCGACATCCTAACTAAAGCAGTCAACTCAAGGAGCTTTGAAGACGTGCTTTCCAAATTGAGTTTTGAAGATCCTACCACTCAATTTGAGGGGAAGTGTTGAGAAAAGAAGAAGCATTAAAGAAAATAGAGTTCCAAGAAGCATTAAGGAAGAACGGAGTTCCAAGATTGGAACGTTTATCATGCCTCCCTTGTTCCAATAATAGTGTAGTTCCAAAAATGCATTTATTGTAGGATCTCAAGGGACACCAACATCCCTATAAATACATGGATATTGTGTACCATTTATCTATCCAATTCAACACAATCATATTCTCCTATTGCTTCCTTCTCTAAATATGTTGCCTGTACCATTTAACAGGATGAAGGTAGTAACTTATTTCCACTTGTATCTTTAACAATTAAAGTCATAAATCCATAATTCTAAACATTATATTTTCGGCCCATGCATTTCTTTATAGCTAAAAGAAATATTTCAACTTCTAAGTAAACTCCATGCTTATCAATGTATATATCACAAAGTATTAAAACACACATATATTAAATTGATAATCATCCATAATCAACATAGGATACATAAACAAATGATATGTCGATCACATAATGATAAGCAAAAATTTAGATTTATAATTGATAATCCGATGCAGAACAATTTTTAATTGCACCACATGATCTGAACTTATAATGAAGATATTCACTAATCTGACATACTCCATCCGTCCCACATAATTTGGGACACTCCGGCACGGGTTTTAAGAAATCTAATGGAAAGTGAGTTGAAAAAGTTGATGGGATGTGGATCCTACTTTTAAAGTATTAGTTTTATAATAAATGTGAGTAGGAATGAATTAGTGGAATATGTGGTCCACTACCAAAAATGATAGAAGTGAAGTGTGTCAAATTATGTGGGACGGCCTAAAATCGAATACTGGGTCAAATTATGTGGGACGGAGGGAGTATTACGTGTCAATATATTTTGTGTGCCAATTAATGATTTTTTGACAAGTAAATCTTTTAAAGAGCTATACACAAAGCTAAATATATAGCTGTAAATATTCGAAACCTATTCACGATTGTATATGAAATATTTTAAAAATACATCTCTAGTGGAATATTCATATATTCATTAAAATATAATAACTAGAAAAATAATCTCTCATTTAATCAACGCAGCCACTAATATTCCTTCCTAAATTGCTTCACATAGTATTCTTTTTGTGATTCACACCTATATATTTTCAATATTGCACACTGAACCATTGTAAAAGTTTTAAATATCAAATCTATACAAATTACTAGTAAAATAATCTTAGCACAATATTACATTGGCCTAGATTTTTCTTTAATAAAGAAGACCTAAATTATAAAGCCTACGCGTCAAGGCTTAAATCCACACAAACGACAAATACCATCTCCGCCACAATCCCCACAAGGTAAATTGATTTGATTTTATATTTTTATGTTTTACGGTTAATGCGAACCTAAATGTGTTTTGCTTATTACGATTTTTTTAAAAGCAATAGCTCTGAATTGTTACGGTTTAGTGTTAGCCACACCATAGATTTTTCTGCATGTGTTCTTATTATATTACGTTCAATTACTTATAAAAACATTACACCTACACGAATGTTTTTGGTACTATCTAAGTTCAAAAAAAATAATCTTAAGTGAATGACAAACTTTAGTACAAAATTAGTAAAATAACATAGAAAGAGAATGAAAAGTGGCTGATAAATCCAAAATAGAAAGAAAAAAATTTATTTTATGGATAAAAGTAGTACTCCACCTCAAGGAAGATGAGATCCCTTCCTTGGACGGCACGAAAATTTATATAACTTTATTTTATGTGTAGTGGAGAAAGAGTAAAGTAAAAGATGAAAAAATAAAGTAGAGAGAAACATGTTTTTATTTTTAATAATGAATTATTTTAGTGGGGACAAACTAAAAGGGAGTGGATTATTTTTAATGGGACAGAGGAATAAAAATAAAGTAGACAGAGAAAAAAATGTAGAGCAAATAAAAATTGACCATATTGCTAAAAATATAAAATGACAACTTTCTGGAAGAGCGACTAAAATTTAAAAATATGGCGCTGTTTAATTTGTTAAATAAGATGATAGTGATATCCAGTAGTCTGAGATAAGTCGAAATATGAATTATCTAGACTTGGATTAGCAATAGGAATGGTGGATTAATCATGACATATAATCATAACTTTTGTTAATACTGAGACGAGCCAAGATATATTGTCATATGTCGTGTTTGTATGTTATTGGTTATTAACTGAGAGACTAGATATCAAATAATAGTTGAAGCCTCAAACAATTTTTTGTTTTCATCAAGGAATTGGATACAAGATCAAGAAGAGTGCAAAACTATCCATTATTCCAAAATGGGCCAAGATTTCTTCAAATATCTGCCATCAGAAATCACAATAGATATTCTTGCTAGACTCTGCATACAAGCCATAATTAGCTGCAAGTTGGTTTGTAAACCATGGCTCGATCTGTTAACGACGAGTGAGTTTGTGAAGTTACACTTGTCTAAATCAGTCCCTCGTCTCGCCATATGCCAGCCAGAATCGGTTTCAAAGCGATACAAAATCATTGAATTTGTAAATGAGCTCAGTGATGAGGACAATGGGAATATATTCAACTTTGATTTCCCTTTTCGTGTACCTCTGCTCAGTTCAGCTAATGGTTTGCTCTTAATGCAAAAGTTTGAGAGTGAACCTTTTATATGCAATCCAGTCATTCGGGAGTATATCACACTTCTTTCTCCTCGTCCTACACATGCGATGGTTTTTTTTGAGAGATATGGATTTGGAGTGAGCAAAATGAGTGGCGATTATAAGGTGGTTAGGATTTTCATTGAAGGACTACCACCGAATGATCAAATTGGTTGCCAAGTATACACTATTGGCACTAGATTGTGGAGAAAGATTGCTTTTGTTAACCCACAGAAGCTATATAATAGGATAGCGGTATTTCTAGATGGAAATCTTCACTGGACGGAAAGTAAGGGATCCTCTTGGCGAATTCGATCCCTTGATCTTGAAACATAACTTTTTAGCTCATTTTCGGCTACTCCTCTTGATTTTGCTTGCAAGTTGGGGAGATTGTCTGTTTTGAGGGATTGTTTATGTGCGTGTGAGAGTTCGGATGATGAGTCCGAATCTAATTATGGGATTAATATCTGGTTGTTGAAGGAATATGGTGATGAGAAATCATGGACAAAAGAGTTTAGCATCCACAGAATCTACAAGGGTGATTTTTCAAATCATTTACCTTATCTTAGCCCCATCAAAGTTTTCAAAGATGGTTCCATACTGTTAGAATGGATATGGGGCACAATGTTATACCGCACTAATACTAATAGTATTAAAGAAATTTATCGTTTAAAATCAGGTTTAGATAGTTTATGCATTACAACGCCGAGCTTTCTTCCTCTCAAGACTTGTGCCATGGAGAATGTAAGCTCGTTTTGATTTGTGAGTATGGAGCTAGCTCCGGTGATGAAGTTCATAAATTATTTAGAAAAACCAACTGTGTTATGATCATGTAATGTTATTTATGGACCCTTTTTGTCATGACTATATCAGCATTTTGATTTCTGATTTCTCCTTATGCTAAGAGTGTTGATTTTATATGTTATGTATAATTATTGATTCTTGATGATTTGTAGAATTCTGATGATAGATTTTCTGGTGTCAATGGAGTGAGACTAGTAACTAAAAGTCTAGCCCTCCAACTTGAACTCTCCTGGCCCTTGTATATATTGTTGTAAATCATGTATAGCAAAAATTGAACTCATAAAAAGGGAAAAAAATTCTGAAATTTCAATCTATGAAACAATCTAGATGAAATTTCAATGCATAAATCTTCAATATATAATGCTTTCCTCTTTATATTGTACAATGTGTGTTACTACTACTACTTTACATGTTGAAGCAATACAAACATTCCAAAAATCCAAAATACTCCTCAACTAGTGTTACTCCAATTAGAGACTCTTGACCCCTCACTTGTACTTGTGCCATAACTAAAAGAGCTAAACTGCGCGAGAGACAACGGGCGATCAGGCAGACGAGGGATGTCAATGTCGCCTTCAAGCATCCTCAGCGCGTCCTCAATGGTCGGCCTAAGCGCCACCATGACATGCGCGCAGAGGATTCCAACGCGCACGAATCTCTCCATCACTCCTTTCGGCCCTTCCCTCCTTATACCCCCGTGGAAAACCTCCTCGGCCTTCCCGGCCTTGACCAGCTCCCACGCCCAGTCCGTGATCAAGATTCTCTCGCTCTTCGAGGCATCAAGCACCCTCCGCCCACTCATGATCTCGAGAATCAGTATCCCAAAACTGTACACATCGCTCTTCTCTGTCAGCTGCCCATACAGAGCATACTCTGGCGCTAGGTAGCCGTGGGTCCCGGCCACTCGCGTAGTGAGATGGGATTGCCCTTCTAGGTTTTGTTTTGCCAGCCCGAAATCGGCCACCCTGGCCTTCATGTCCGCGTCAAGGAGGATGTTTGTGGCCTTTATATCGCGGTGGTAGATCGTTGGCTTGATTCCGTAGTGGAGGTACGCAAGCCCTTTCGCTATGTCGAGGATTATATTCTTGCGCTGAGGCCACGAGAGGAAACTATCGTTGTTGTTGTTGTCGATGAATATGTGATCGTTTAAGCTGCCGTTTGGCATGTAGTCATACACTAGGAATCTTCTCTTTCCGTGGAATCTGTCGCTCGCGACACAGAATCCACGGAGAGGCAGAAGATTCCTGTGCCGGATTTTGCTGATGATCAGAGCCTCGTTTATGAAATCATCATCGCTCTCTGCAGAATCTGTTTCGAAAATCTGTTTCACTGCGACCTCTGTTTTGTCGTCTGGCAGAGTTCCTCTGTAGACAGCTCCGAATCCGCCTTGCCCGATTAGATTCCTCTTCGCGAACTTATCCGTCGCTTGCTCAAGGTCTCGGAGCTCGAAAAACTTAGCTCCGATGTTGGGGAGGACTATCGATTTCACAGACGATACGTAGTCCCGGTGAAGAACGTCCTGTTTCTTCTTGCGGTCCCACTTTCTGTAAATAAAGAAGAGAATCACAAGCCCAGAGATTCCCACTAGGCCCCCACAGAACCCGAAGATGAATCTTCTGGTTCTGTGGCTTGCCGGTCCAGATCTAGCAGATCTGGACACAGGCAGGCCGAAAATGCAGGCGGCGGATCTGATGTCATCAGGTCCGAAGCCATTGATGACGCCGGCCGCGTAGAGCACTGTGAAGTAGAAGCATTTGGTGGAGTTTGAGTTTGGGTGGGAGGAGACGAGGTGGGAGGTGAGTTTGAGGCCGGCGTCGACGCACATGCTGCAGAGGGTGAGGCCGGTGAGGTCGCCGCTGCATGCGGACTCGAGGGGGACGAGGGCGGCCTCGTCCGCCTCGAGGTCCCAGTCCTGCAGGGTGGTGATCCCGGCGCAGGAGGTGGAGGAGTTGGTGTTGGCGAACTCGGAGGTGTCGTTGAAGCAGAGGGGGAGTAGGGATCTGGTGAGGGACATGGAGGAGATTTTGCGCTCGAATTGAGCGATGCAGGAGGAGGATGCCGTGGCGGTGGGGAGGTAGAATTGGGAGGTTTGGTTGAGGTGTTGGGCGAGGCCCACGCCGAAGAGGCTCCGTAGAGTCTGGCAGCAGCTGGTTTGGATCGGGTCGCGGCACAGCGAGGCGTCCCACGGGAGGGTTTCAACGTAGTCGAAGCTGATAGGGCATGATGATGATGATGATGATGATGAGGATGCATCGGTTGCTGCTGTGTTGAAATTGAAGAAGGAAAAGACGAAGATGAAGATGAAGATGAGGAAGAGAATGTTCATTATTTTTTCTGTTTTTGCATTTTGCATGTTTGTTTAATACTTTAATTGGTAGGATTAGTGTTTAAGATCAGAGATGGCTGGCGGAGTGGCGGTGGATAAAGTGTACATTTTGGGTAAAGGAGTTTAAATTTGAAGTCAAAGGTGTGCGTATTGGTCGGTCAACGGTCAAAGCCGCACACTTCACGTTTATAATGTTCTCCACACACGAATCTACTTTTAAAACAAGTTTTGATGTTTTGATGGTAAGAATCCAATAATTCAAAGATGGAGTGGATTTGGCGTAATAAGTTTGGTTGATTTGTACTACAGTTAGCCATCAACCTTCTTTAGGAAAATTAAGATTAAAGTGGACTTTGAAAGTTTAGAATCAAGAAATTACTCATGCAATGCATATTTATCCTATCATTCAGAAAAAAAAGATAGCACAACGAGAATTTTAGGTGACACTCACAACTTGAAATTATAATGAATGAAAATTTCTAGTATGATAAAAATATCCAATTGTCTTGAAAAATGATCCAATTGTCTTGACACTTAAACCGAAATAAAAAAATTAAAATTACTCAATTAATAAGGAGGGATATGCTAACTTGTTTTGTACTAGCACTAGTTCTAGTTAAGCCACTAGTTTTGAGGCCCGATTGATCCCAGTGTATGGGTGGGGTTGCACTTGGTCTCTTATTCTCATCTCGATGACCATGTCATCATGAATTGGTTTTCACAACTCGAGATTCTTGTTGTAAATCAATGTTTTAGGCTATTATTCACGATTTAAAATTATTGATTATGATTTGTGAATTGAATGTTTTTTGTTGTAAAGTGATGTTTTAGGCTATTTTCATGATTCAAAATTATTGGTCGTGAACCGAATGTTTTTACCATATTATTCACAAATCGCTAATATTTTGATTGTGAACAAGAGTTTTTTAGCTATCATTCCCAACTCAAACATTTTGGATTGTGAATGAAAAATTTTAGACGTGTGGGGAGAGCGGCTACCGCGGTGTTGATTCTCGATTAGTTTGCGGGATTGGCCTTTTTCTTTTTTCACTTATAAATATTCTTATAATTCACCTTCAAATTCATCCATCAAATTCTATTATCAAAAACACTAGATCACAATAATCATGATTTCAATAATACTTCATACATCCACGATTAATTGACTCACTTTGACTTAGTACACGTTTTATAAAATTATATGATTATGTGAAAAAATAAATTAAAAAAGGTAGTGGAACGTGACAATAGAATGCGAGAATAATGAGTTATTGGAATGTTGGCACCTCTTACAATAAATGAAAAAAGTTATATGGATAATTTAATTATGCACACATCAAAATAGCAAAATAAGTAATTTAATTATGGATAGAGTTAGTACCAAAATGCACAACAGAGTTTCAATCAATATTGTCAAGGGTTGAGATTTGAATGATTAGGGGAGTTGGAATATGGAGAAGGATTACACACCATGTTATTATCTGTTGATAGGGCCAAACCACAATCACTTTCATTTGTTGGGGGTGCAATAAGCCCCTTCGAAATAAGGAAAGGGAAGAATGCGGCTTCCACTATGACCTAACCATACAACAAAAAGTATTTGATTGAGGAGTCGGAAATCATTACACACCCTTTGTTGGTGTCTCCGGCCCGAGCATCGGCAATCAACATAGAGTCAAAATTTTGTCTGAGGATGTCGCCACAAAGTGAAACGAGATAAAACCGACATAAATATTTTACTAATACTAAAAACGCATAGTAAATCCCAAGGGCAAAATCGTAAACAGGGACGATAAAAACAGAGTAAGTTTTCAATCAAATTTTCAAAATATTCTGATATTTATTTATGCATAATATGCAAGTCAATGATCCGCCGGCGCAGCCCGCCGTGGAGGCGGTGGAGCCGCCGGAGTGCCCGGTATGTCTACAGCTATACGACGCCACCACAGCAATCCCGCGCGTCCTCAGCTGCGGCCACACAACCTGCGAAGGCTGCCTAAAGCTTCTCCCACGCCCATTTTCCAACACCATCCGCTGCACCGTATGCACCCTCCTCCTCAAATTACCAAATTCCCTCTCTTCTCTTCCCAAGAACCTCGACCTCCTGTACTTCTCCTCCATCCTCCAACGCAGCCGCCCCCTCGAGGAGAAGACGCCAATTCCTCCCGATTTCAAAGGCGCAGAATCGGTTTCATCTCCCTCTGTTTTGAAGCCGTGGCCTTATGATTTCTATTGCAAATGGGGGAGATGGATACTCCCAAAAGACTGTATTTTGATTGGAGGAACGCCTCTGGATAGTTATGGTGGGGTTTTGGATGGAAGGGTTTTGAGGTGTTTTGAGAGTGATCGTGTGATGGGGTGTGTTTTGAGAGAGAATGATCATGTGGGTCTGATTAAAGTTGGGATTTTTATGGCAGGTGAGGTTGATTCTGAGATAATCAAGCCAAGCTATGAGTCGAGAATTCTGACTGTTTTGTGGGGGATGAGAGAAGATGAGAGAGATAAATTGGGGGTTATTTTTAAAGCTTGTTTTAGAGTGAGTAATGTGGGGAAGGCCTTTGGGTTTTGGTGTAACGAGGAGGATAAGAGCGTGTACATTGTTTGCCAGAAGCTTGCTTCGTCTATATTTATTGATTGTGTTTCCAAGAGAAGGAAGGATGAAGAGGAGAGGCTTATTGCTGATGAAATTAGTTTTTGGGGAGTGGTTGGTTTGGAGATATGTGAGATTTTGATGCGCTTGCATTTGGAGGGGCTAACTGTTGGTTACCTGAGTTTGAATTATCTTGGTTTCGATGATTTTGGTCGGGTGTGTGTAGATTTAAGCGAGGTTTTGAAAAGCGGTAGGAGAGTGGGTAAGAATGTGGAATTTGGTTTGAAAGATATGTTCTTGGAGCAAAACTCTGTGTTTCTTAGTCCTGAGGTGTTGTTGCAGTTATTTGTGGGGGCGGGGTTTGAGTTGGATTCGCGAAATGTGTCTAAAGTCGGTCCTGTTTCAGATGTTTGGTCACTTGCCTCTTTGCTGGTTTGTGTTCTTGTTGGAAGTTCTTTTGAGAAAGAAATGGAGTCTTTCTTGCATTCTGTGGTTAATGCTGTTAAAGACGAAAAGGTTTGTGATTTTGATGGTTTGTACCTAGCCTGGATGGGGAAAGTTTCTGCGTTATTGAAGAGCAGACTGGGATCGGATTTTGCTTCGTTGCAGGATGTTTTGTGCAGATGTCTGGGGTTAGAACCTGGTCATCGGCCTCTTGCAACTGAGCTATGGAAATGCTTGAGGGGGTTGGTTATTAAACCTCAGTGTGATATTGGATTCACCTTGAAAAATGAGCACAAGAATCAAGAATCGGGTGGTTATATAGTACTAGGTGATGTAGGCCTCATGGTTGATGAAAAGGACCATGGTTCGAAGGGAGAAGAAGAGGCTGAGAGAGATGATGCGAGATTGAAGGTTGAAGGAGATGTAGTTGATGGCATCACTCGTGGTGATTTCAAATGTCTAGAGATGAAAGGTCATCTTGGTTTCATCACAGGATTAGCTATCGGAGGTATCGCTTTCCCATTCTCTAAAAGTGCCTATTGTTTTATCATTATTTGCAAAGTATTTGTTTTGGTTTCTGCAGCCACGAAGAATGATAGTTTTCAATCGCTACAATGGGTAACACAAGTATAACGTACAACCACATACTCACAAACACATGCAATTATACACTATCAAATTGATGTTTAGATTCATGTTGCAACCTGCTAGGACATGTTTATCTATATACTGAAGAACGCTTGTGTTGCTGCTTCGATCAGATTCAGATCATTGGAATTCCCATGTGCTCCCACCCTTGAAAATCTCATAAAGAGTATAGCTTCTTACTGTGATTTAAATAGGGTCTGACCATCGTCTGTTTCTTTTGATTTGGGGATATGTTTCGAATAGTAGTCTCCAGTTTGTGACCTTGCTTGGTTGATCTCACCTGAAAAGGGAAGGCTGATACTAAGTCCATACAAATATGCTTCAAATATTTGGATTATACACAATGCTAATTGATAAATGAGACTTTTTCATGGTTGAATTATATAAACAAGTCCTGGATGTTCTGATCAAATTAATCCGGATTCAGGCACTGACCACCTATGACAATAGTTCGCTTATTCATGTGCTTTAAAGGGAATCATGTACCTATTTGTCTTTGTTGTCCCCGTTTTTCTCAATTTTAGCTATATATGCATGTGTAAGATTGAATCTTTATGTATGTTCTGTCTTTTGTGTAGGGGGCTTCCTCTTCAGCTCCTCGTACGATAAGATAGTCAGTGTATGGTCTCTGGAGGTACACAGTTCAAATTAACTCTTCACAGAATTAAGCTGTTAAAAAAAAGCTTAGGCCATATTTTCACTTCTGAGACCAATTCCTTGGCAAAAATAGCCACTTTTTAATCATTTACCATTGGAAAACTTCATCTCTGATAAAAGCTTGAGGGTCGAAATTTTGGTGCCTGGTTAACTATTACCTATATGACCTCACAGTAAAATTTTCTCATTATAGTTAATAATATCATTCTAGAATTAGTTCAGTATAATAGTACTCCCTCCGTTCCTTCATAGTTGAGTCATTTTTCCATTTCGGGAAGTTCCCTCATAGTTGAGTCATTTCCATATATAGTAACTTTTTCCTCTTTCTTACTTTACTCTCTCTTACTTTATTCTCTCTACTTTATTCACTTTTTACTTTATTCTCTCTACCTTTTTCTGTTTCTTACTTTTTTATCTATTTATTTAACACACTCAACATTCATTTCTTAAACTCCGTGCCGAAAAGTTCCGCCTCAACTATGAGGGAACGGAGGGAGTATTATAGAGCTGTAGTTTCACAGAGCAGATGTAAAAACAAGTAGATAATACTATGTCTTATTTACCTCGATGTATGCATGATGTGGTTGATTGTGAATTTTCTTTTTTTGTCTATTATTCTTGATGCCGTATACATGGCTTATAATAATTTCTTGGATTAATCTCAGGACTTCACTCATGTTCACTCGTTTAAAGGTCATGAACATAAAGTTATGTCTGTTATTTTTGTGGATGGTGAACAACAATTGTGCATCAGTGGTGATAACGAAGGTGTTATATGCATCTGGGGTGCTACTTTTCCCTTTTCCGAAGTGCCAATGAATAAGTTGCACGAGAATAAGGATTGGCGCTATAGTGGCATTCATGCAATGGCAAATTCTGGCACTGACTATCTCTACACCGGAAGTGGAGACAGATTAGTAAAAGCATGGTCGCTGCAGGTATTCGAACATGCTCGCTTACTGTCGCCATATATGTAACTATAAGTCCAATTTTGGGTGCGTGAACTGAAATCCACGGTGTTTCTGAATTGTTCAGGATCATAGCTTTGTTTGTGCTATGAGCGGTCACAAGTCAGTAGTCTCATCACTTATCGTTTGCAGCGGCATTCTATACAGTGGAAGCTGGGATGGGACTGTTCGATTATGGTCTCTTGGTGATCACAGTCCTCTAACGGTATTAGGTGAAGATAAACTTGGAAACGTAGTACCAGTGTCGTCTCTTTCTGCTGGTCACAATTTTCTGTTTGTTGGTCATGACAACGGTAACATAGAGGTAAAGCTCGTCTTGTTTTTCTATCATATGATATCTTGTGTCTAAACGTTTCAATGCACTTTTTGTCTTATCTTGGTCAGTTTTTTTCGTTACACCTACATTGTCAATCTGACAAGGCAAGTACATTTTCTTGTTCCAGATATGGCATGATGATGTCCTTGTGAAGTCGACACGTAGTCACGAAGGTTCTGTGTTCTCAGTCGCAACAAACGGGGGATGTCTATTTAGCGGGGGCTGGGACAAGAAAATCAATGTGCAGGTTTGATTTCTTCAGATTCTGTGAATTTGTAGTGTAAATAGTAGTATTTGATTTGTGATGTGTGAATATGAAATGATTTGTAGCAAGTGTCCGAAGCTGGGGACGGGGTGGACGTCGTGCCTCTAGGGGCTATCACTTGCAACTCCCCGATAACGTTTCTGTTGTATCGGCATGGGAAGCTATTCGTTGGCCAAGCCGATAGAATTATAAAGGTACCCTTTCTGTTGATTGCTATGATCAGTTTTGATAAGAGAAAATCAAATTTTGAATTTTTTGAATCGAGTAAAATCTGCATATATATGATGTTTTTGTATTAAGTGCTGCAACTTGTGACAAACCAGGTCTACTATGGAGTGTAGCAAGGGCTTGGCCGATCGTCTTTGTTCATCGATCTCGTGGTTTCTATACATCGGTATTTAAACTAGTATTATTAGTCTGATTAACTGTAGATAATATTTATTCTTTAGTTATTGGGATGAACTATTAGACTTTTAATCAAATTTAGGCTTCTCTATAGTCTATATTATTGGCCCGTTATATTTTTTTTGTTTGTGTTGTAGCTCTCACTGATTTATATTATCACCATTTTAGATCACTTAAATTCATTTATTTTTTACTAAATTGTGTTATTTAATTATATTATCTTATTATTTTGTAGACCAATTATTCTACTTGCTTTTCTCTTTTCTATTTCTTTGCATTGAGTCACAATACTATTGAATAGGTGTCATCATAACATGTTTTCAAAAAAATTACTAATCAATATATTTGTGTACATTGTTTGATTTCAAAAATAATTAGGGGAAACTGAATTTGATTGTAAATAGAGGCGAACGAGTACACTTTTATCGTGTATTGTGATCTAAAATAGTCTTTTGATATTATAAAAAATGTAATCACTAAAACCATGTAAGAAAATATCAAATTAGATTTCACCCAATATATATTACAACACTCAAACGACAGCAAACAACACTTGGTTCTCTAAATTCATTTTACAAATTATAGATTTAAATTTAACTATAAACGCGTGATTTAATACCCGATTAAGTAAATAAAATTACAGATTGCATTGTGACAGTTTTATAAATTCAGGACTCATACAGGACTGAACATTGCTAACAATAACATTCTCTTGTTGATCTCTCTCGAATCCCATCTCCGGCAATATGTTTCGCAACAGGTTCAAAGGCAACTCACCAAGCAAACAGAGGTTGCTTGTGGTTGCCAATAGGCTGCCTGTGTCTGCAAAGAGCTGCAGGGCTTGGATTCGTGGTCGTTTGAGAGAAGCGCAGGCGGCCTAGTTAGCGGCCATATGGGTGAGTTTTTAAATTTTATTGTGTTTGTTGAATGTGAGCATATGGCTCGTGCACGAAGTCCCGTTCCATGATCAGTATAAAGAGCTGAAAGGTCATTCTGCAACATGTTAACCAAACAGAAACAGAGAGAGGAAGAGAAGAAATAAGAGATTGTATTGTAATTTTTCATTTTATTGTTCCCATTTCTGTAGTGTGATCATAATAAAACATCACATCCCTTCTGCCGAACCATTTCTTGCTTGATTTTCATCGATCGATCGTTTATCCCAACAGAGTGTTGTTCCTTTTTAATTATTTCGTGCTGCTTCTATTTTTTTTAATTGCAGGGGTGGAGGAGATTGACTCAAGATGGATTGGTTGGGCGGGAGTGAACGTGCCAGACGAGGCCGGGCAGAAGGCGCTCACGGCAGCTCTTGCCGAAAAGGTTAGTAAAAATGCTCTACTACTGACACGATAGTCTAATTTGTGAAGATTAGGCTACAAAATAATGTTGCATACAGCCACTACTAACCTGAGTTTGCAAAGACTACTCAAAGCAACATCCTCCTTTTTCCTCTCCTTTCTTCTTCCTTCACAAAGCTCCAAGAGAGCATCCCTGCAACCTGCCAAAACAATCAATAAAAGGGGATGAGAAGAAAGTCCAATAAAGTCATAAGAGTACAGGCATTATTCAAATAAGTAAGATGATGGCTGGATGGGAAATTTTCAAAATAGACAAAAAAGATGAAGATTGTGAGCTCATTTAGGAACCTATAAGAGGACAATGGCAGTAGACAAGATCAAACAAAGTTTAGCCCAAAATAGGAAGCACAGTATACAAGAAGGTGCCAACTTTGAAGGCTATTTAAACAGCCACAACCCCTCCTTTTCCTCCTCCCCACTTTTCCACACCCAATATTCACACACCACACCACTACCCTCATAGAAGCCTCATCACTTAGGGAATCATAGAATTAGCATCACCAGCCAAGTATAGCAATATGTACCAAACTTCATTCCAGTGAGCCTTTTGTGATTTCAAACACAAACACAAAGCCACCATTTAGTTCAATCTGCTCCCAACACCAACATTTACAGACATTAGCTACGCGCAGTTCTGATGGCTGATTCCTTGGGGTAATACTTTTTTTTTTCGCCAGTTTCTTTGTGTGAAGATATATACGTAATAAATTTGCTTACTCACGTTTTTTTTTTCCAGATTCCATACACATGATTTTGCTAAAAAAATTTTGTGAGTGCTTGCACTAGCATTCTCGGAGTTCAAGGCACTCTGGAAGCTATCGAGCATCAAGGTAGAGTTACTCGTGTAACTGTGGTAAGTCCTCGTCCTCATGTCTCCGTGTTCCCAATTTTACAGTAAATCTTGCTTGACTACACGCTCTCATGATGATCTCGGCCACAGTGTTCAACAGGGATTGATTCGGAAAGGTTCACGCGGGCTATAGAATTTCCTGAAATCCAGAAACTCATTTGAAAAATTTCTGGAGAAAAACAAATACTGGCGTGATAAAGTGGCATTGCTTCAGATTGGTGTGCCATGAACAAGTGATGTTCCAATATGTATGGGCTTGTGGTAGTTGATTCGTTTCATTCGACACAAGATTTATTTTGCCTAGTGATTGATGTGTTTTTCCTTTTGGTGTTTAAAGATAAAAATCTTAAGAGACAAGTTGATGAAATTGTTGGACGAGTCAATGCAAGATATGGAAGTTTGGATTCTGTTCCTATTCTTTATCTGGTTGGCTTCTTTACTTTTTACTTGCTTTCAATTAGTACAATATTTTTGAGATTCTGAAGCAACTTTTTTTTGTATTTCTGCAGGATCATTCAATCGACTTTTATCCACTGTGTGCATTGTATGCTATCTCTGGTAATAGTTGCTTTGTGTTAACCACTTTGGTATAGTATAATTACCACCTATCTTGAAATGTGTAAGTTAATATCTGATTTTTATGTTTCTCCAACTGTTAAAAACTGATGCAATTTGGACTCTGTCAGATGTAGCACTTGCTACTTCTATGAATCTTGTCACCCCTGAGTTTGTGGCATATCAAGATGCAGAGAAGAGGATCCTAATCTCAGCGAAGTTTATTCATACTCAGCTTTGCACTATGCTTATATTGTTCTAGTACACATTGATTCCAGATTTTGAGCAACATAGTTTTTCTTGCGTTTCATGATTGAAATTGTAGTTTGCTACCGGAAGGGATCGCCTGTACCACCGGGGGGGAGCAAACTACAATTTCAATCATGAAATACAAAAAGACTAGGTTGCTCAGAATCTAGAATCAACGTGTACTAGAACAATATAAGCATAGTGCAAAGTTGAGTATGAGTAAACTTCGCTGAGGATTAGGACCCTCTTCTCGGAATCTTGACATGCCACAAACTCAGAGCTGGCAAGATTCGTAGAAGTAGCAAGTGCTACATTTGACAGAGTCCAAATTGCATCAGTTTTTAACCGTTGAAGAAAAATAAAATCAGATATTAACATACACATTTCAAGGTAGGTTGTGATTATACTGTACCAAATCTGTGGTTAATTACACAAAGCAACTATTTCCAGACATGGTTAATTATGCGTGGGAGAAATGAGGCGTTTGCTTTTTTGGTATCATGATTTCAACCTGATGTCGCAATAAGCCAAAAATTAGCATCACAATTAAATTCAAATATTTTCTAATTTAGAAATTTCATAATTTTAATTAACGGACTAAAATCAAAATACTAATTCATAATTTTTAGGGATGAACGAGTATGTGTTACGGTTAAATTACTCTTACCCATCACATTCAACTTAAAAATGTGGATTCACATAAAATCATGTTAATAATCCTCACTTATTTTATTTTTATTTTCTAATTTGATTATCATTTTTCATCAAATTCAAAAGAGAGAATGATATTTTTAATAGGTAAAGATGATAATATTACATTATATATATATAGGACTCGTTTGATAATAAGGATGAGATATAAAAAGATTTGCAAAGTAAGATAAGAAATGCGGGCTTCGTGTCAAGATAAGCTCAAATAAGAGTTTTGTCCTTGTTGTTTGGTAGACAAGAAATGATGCAGAAATGCTATCCTACCAAATTTGTGGGATACATATCCTTGTATTTTGAGCAAAAGACTGCGGGCTCGGATGGGCCGTAGAGATATAACACATGCTTACATGATTAGCTAACTATGATACCGAACACTTGAAAATAGTCATATAATTATCTATATCTAGGCATTACCAATTTATCAAACATGCCCATAGGGTAAACAAAAACTATGCAAAAATGATGTAATGCATACGGACTAATGAAAACATGATTTTATTCATTTCCATGTCATTTTTACCACTCAGAATGTCATTTTTTATTTAAATAACAATGCAACACAATATCATTTTTCATAAAATATATCATTCTCAATCAATATAATTATAATTTCTTACCACTGAAAATGTCATTTTTTTTTATTTTAACAACCAAACAACACATGAACACAATACCACTCATCATTCAAAATGTATAATTTCAATTAGCAAAATTATTAGTTCTTATAACTCAGAATGTCATTTTGATTTAAAACAACCAAACACACTGTTAATCATTTTTCATTCGTAATGTATCATTTTCGGTCAACAAAATTATCATATCTTGCGACTCAGAATGTCATTTTTGAAAACTGATATTGATATTATCTGGGCCAACAATGATGCATTTTCATAATCAATCTAGACCATCTATTTTTGGGTTTAGTGGTCCAAATAAATTTATTTATTTTCACTTTAAAGGGAATTGTAAGAGTAATGTAGTTAAACGGTTGTAATCAAGTTTAATTTGATAACTTTGATAACTTGTCAACTCATAATATCACCACAATAACATGAGTATGTCAACTATATCTTTGTGTTAACATTTAATATATAAATGTCAACACAAAAAAACAAAAACTTGATATACTCATGTTATTGTGTTGACATTTTAATATACTGAGTTGATGAATTATCACAGTTACCGACCTGGCGACCTATAGTCAAAATTTGTATGATAATGCTAACCTGGAGATTAGATTAGAAAGGTTGATGTTATGGGAGAGAGAAGAAGTCGGCTTGAATTGTTCACTGCAATGAGTCTATATATAGTCCATATATTCAAATATCACGACTCAATTTATTATCAGATTTACTTAATAGCTGTAAATTAGATATATTGCGTTATACTATTTCCTATTTTGAAAATCATATAAATAATTTTCTCCTCTCTCCCGATATATTTTTTCTTTATATATAGTATTCCCTTAATCTGTCATTACTTGATACTACTAATTTTCTTTTCGATCCATTTGCTAATGTGTGTCACATTTATTTGTGACTATTTTTGTTAATGGAGCCAACAATTCATTAAGTAATTTTACTCGTATTTTATTATGAAGTTAATATATAAAAATGAGACATACATTCAACTAATAACCAAACTAATAATATTTGATATATTTCTGATCAATTCCATAATTGTTAAAAATAACAAATTAAACAATAAATTGTGTACATTTCGCAGTTGTCCCATATGATTAAAATATAGATGAAATTATAGTATATTCTAATATCACAACTCAATTTATTATTAGATTTAATTAATGTAAGGGGTAACGAATTAATTGTATGTATATGGTCCATATTTGCTCAACCATAGAATCCAATAAGGTCTAATTCAAATCGAGTGTATTTGGTTGATGCAATGATGACAAAAATTTTATTTATATGATTAATATCTGATATTACATTATTAAACTTAGATTTACATGATTGAAATATGATATTCATTAAATCTGATTTTTTTAACCTAATTTTGACGATAAAAACTCGTTTCACATGATTTAAATCTGATTTACATTATAAAAATAATACTCCCTCAATCCCACAAAAATAGAGACATTTGGGACGTCATGAGTTTTAATGTATAATTGATAAAGTATGAGAGAAATGGAAAGAAAAAGTTATTGGAGTCAGACATGGCCACGGTTCAAAAACCGCCGGTTCCGGTTCGTCGAATGCTTGAACCGTAACCGGCCCGGATACCGGTTATCCGGTTCCGGTTTAATGGCCGGTTACCGCCGATTCCGGTTCCGGTTACTAACCGCTGGTTTTTCAGCGGTTCTGGCGGTTCCGGTTCGGTTGGGTTCCGGTTCTTATTTTTTATTTTTTATTTAAATCTTATAGTTATAACTTTTAAATTGTATAGTAAAATCCAAAGAGAATTGATAACGATAAAGAATTGCAATTTTATTGATTTGAAACTTTGAATATAAATTTCTACAATACAATTACAAGTTACAACTTACAAGTTACAAAATACAACAATACAACTATACACTTAAATTTAAAATTTAAATACAAAATTACAATTTACAAAAAACATATTAAAAGTAAAGTTGAAACAATTAGAAAAAAAAATAAAAGGAAAAGGACTTGAACTCAACTTAAATTTAAAATTTAAGTTGAGATGCCTACGTATCCTTAATGCTCAATTGCATTGAGGAATCAAAGTCCACGTAGTTCTCTTACCTTGCTTACCTTGTTGGTTGGCGGTTGACGACGGTTGGCCTTCATTCTTCACCTTCATCCTCGGTGTCGGTGAAGGTTTCCTCACTCTCTTTACAAGCATCCCAATCTTGTTCTTGCGCTCTCTTTGCAGCTTTTCCCCAATCATCAAGTAACATCACAACTTTCATATTTCTCGTGGAGAGTTTGCTTCTTCTCACGTCCAAGACACATGCTCCAACACTGAAAGCGGACTCGACGGCTACGGTGGAAGCCGGGACTGCAAAGATCTCCTTAGCCATTGACGCGAGTATGGGATAATCTTTCTCGTGTGTTCCCCACCACTCTAGGACGTTGATTTGGGCGGGTGTAGGACCTACATCACTAAAAGTATGGTGGCGTGCTTCCAAATAAAAATCCAACTCGCTTACCGATCCCATTGAGGTGTGCCTTGAGCTTGAGCCTGTGCCGTAGCCGTATAAGTCGGCTAATTGTGATTGAGCATCGGGGTCATCATAAGCAAAACCAAAACCGCCATATTGCTGCTGTTGAGGAGCAAGTTGTGTACGTGGACGAATTTGGTGGGTATGGTTATACTTTTCTTCATATTCGGCAAAGAGAGTACGCAAACTACTTTCAAATTGAGCTTGAACAAGTGATCTATTAGGAATGGTTAGTTCAAAAACTCTCGAGGTTTCATCATCATCATAAGACAAATTTTGTAGTTGACTAAGATCAATAGAACGCAAATTTTGATAATAGAAATCTAAGATCTTGGTTGTGCCAGATAATTTCCATTTCGGATCCAAACACTTAGCAATTAAAAACACAGTTGGAATTTCACTAAAATACTTCAACCATTTTTCAATCATATAAAATAAAACACACATTAACTCACGAGATCTAGCATTTTTCATGCAATTTTTAAAACCAAGTGCTATATACATGCAATGCTCTAACACGCGAACAGATGTGCAATAGTAAACACCCGATAATTCAACGGTCGCACATTTGAAAGCTTTAAACAATTGACATAAACTCATGCTTTGGTCCCAACAATTAGGCGTAAGAACTATATCACCATAGGGATTAGTTCTAAAAAAATCGCACAAAGCATCTTTATGCTCCAAAGTAGAATTGAGGCAATCATATGTAGAGTTCCATCTAGTAGACACATCCATTATAAAAGTTGTATACCTGATGTTCCTGTTACGGCAATATTTTTTCCAAGCCTTGCCAAGCTTGAAATGGATCGCTCTAACTGCATTTCTAATAGGATCAACATGCTTTTGCCATAAAGAAAGCGCATCTTGTACACATAAGTTCAAAATATGACATAATTGATATTCATTCAAAACTTGAATAATTTAAAAAGCAATTGCATTTGCAGTGTGTGGTGTAGGAAAATCTCTAAAAGCAATTAAACGTTTGTTTAAAGACCAACTATTGTCCATAAAGTGAACCGTAATTCCCATGCATGCATGCTTTTGGAAAGCATCAGTCCATACATCAGAACAAATATTCACTTTGTGTCCCAAGTTATTCAAATATCGTGATAAATCTTTTTTCATTTCAGAAAATTGATTTTTGGTAGATCGTTGAATACTAGTTCTAGGTAGTCTTTTTGAGTTCAAATTATAACACTCTTTCATCGAATCTTCGTAATCTTGATTATCATAAATACTAAAAGGAAGATGATGCATGACAGCAAATTTAGCCATAACATCAGTAGTATGCTTATGATCATATCTTAAAAGAGCGGAGGACGGCGTACCTGTTTGAGACGAACCGGAGGCAAAGCCATGGGCACTCGCACTTTGGAAGTTGAGTTGGGTTTGGCTAGCGCTATGCCCATATAGTTCGGGATGAATCTTCTGCATGTGACGGATGAGAGAGTCATATCACCCCGGACTTCTTGAATTTGTATTTTTTGGTGCAGTAGTTACAATATGCCATAAAAAATATCGGCACTTCATCAGCGGAAGACACTATTGGGAACCTTTTTGAAATGTTTCACAAATATATCAGATTTATATTTAGATTTTTCTCCGCGGCCGTCTTGTGAAGGGAAGGGGGGCATTTCCTCATTTTCGTGGTCACCGTCACTGTCCTCATTATCATCGGTCAGATTAACATTAACGTCATCAATTTCTTAATCATCGACCGACATGTAATTATCACCCGACCTAGCATCGGATTTGGCGCCAACCGCGCCATGACCACCCAATTGGGCTAGTGCAATGGCTGCAGCTGCACGACGATCTTCTTCCATCTACAAATAGTAGTATATGTACGAATTAGAATTTCGAAGATGAACATAGAAAAATCATGAACTCAAACTTATTAAGTTATGTATAAAAAATTAATATGCAAAATATTTTATAACTTACTTGTAAGAGAACAGCCTCAGCATGGGAAACCTCTTCCAAAATTTCTCGACGAGTAGGTCGTCGTGATTTTTTCGGACGGGTAGATTGATCTTCGACAATTCCTTTGCCCCGTCGATCACGGTCACCACCACCACGAGAAGAAGACATATTTTTTTTATAATAACGTAGTTGAACAAGTTGTAACTAATATGAAGAGCAAATTATGAAAATTGATGAACAACTTAGGTAAACAAGTAGAGAGCAAATTGAGAGTATGAGGTAGAGAATAGAGAATTGGAGATTGAGAGAGAAATACTACCTGCGTCCCTGAAAATTTGATATAGTTTACTATTTCGGTCCGTCCAAGAGAATTTGATACACTTCACTTTTACCATTTTTGGTAGTGGACCTCATATTCCACTAACTAATTCATACTCACATTCTATTATAAAACTAATACTTTAAAAGTAGGACCCACATCCCACCAACTTTTTCAACTCACTTTCCATTACATTTCTTAAAACCCGTGTCAGGTCAAAGTGTAGCAAATTTTGGGGGACGGAGGTAGTACTTGTTAACACAAGAATGAGGTGAGTAGAAGTGATGAAGAAGGGGGCATTTATAGATGAATAATGGGGGAAAAATCTGATATTAAAAAAAAAAAAATTTGAATTTCAAAATTTGAAAATGGTCGAAAACCGCCGGTTTGTGTCAGAAAACTGCTGGTTTCTGACCGAAAACCAGCGGTTTCCGACACCTTTTCAGACCCTACGTTGCAACCCCTACGCCTACGCCTGCAACCCTAGCCCTAAATCGTCGGGAACCGGCGGTTTTGTGTCAGAAACCGGCGGTTTTCCGACACAAACCGGCGGTTTTCCGACACAAACCGGCGGTTTTCCAACCTTTTTCAGCCCTACGCCTGCAACCATAGGAACCTACCGGCGACGGCTACATTTTCCCGGTTAACCGCCGGTTCCGGTTTCATATTTTTTGAACCGTAACCGGCCCGTTATAAACCCTAAACCGGATTTCGAACCGGAACCGTCGTCCGATTCCGGTTCCGACACGCCGGTTAACCGCCGGTCCGGTTGGGTTTGGCCACCTCTGATTGGAGTATGTTAATGGAGAATGAGACTCACCTCACTAAAAAAAAAAAATTTAAAAATAGAAATGAATAATTTTTATGAGACATTAAAAAATGAAACAGTCTTATATTTTTATGGGACAGGGGAGTATTAATATTATTAGTAGGGTACCCGAACCCAAGCCGAAATTATCGTGTCACGACCACAACTCTCTAGTGCTAGTGAGCGTAGCTATTTCGCGACTAAACAATTCTCAATAATCAAGGGACAACATAAAAAGGATGAAATCACTTAAATCAATAGTATCAAAGGCATATGGGTACATAGTCAAAACGTGTTCAGAGTATCAAGATTTAGTTCATAGCTTTCTAGCACATAACTCTAGATTTGCAGCGGAAGAGTCCAAGACAAAATAGCACGTATGAAGACATGCTACTTTGGGCTACCTAACTACTTATTTAAAATGCTTGTCCCAACACCTTCGCCTGCTCGTCCACGTTCAACCTGCACATTTGAAAATAACATGCAGGGCTGAGTATTTGATATACTCAGTGGGCACATTGCCAAAAATAGTTCTATCTTTAATTGTCAATGCCACAGTTGAGTGATCACGGGGTTTTACTTAAAAGACCCGAGTCACTAAAATACTTTTCCTTTAGTAAAGATTTGATTGCGCAATCACATAACATAGATATACCATATCTGAAACTGATGTGAACCGGGAATGTGGCCACATTCCACGACGGTCACTGGACCGGCCAACTCCTTTGTTAGCTCACGATCCCCTTATGTGTACACTAGTCCGAGTAGGGTTTGCGGCCCTACTGGGACCCGAATTCGATTTAACTTAAATTGGCATAGCCAAGCAGATAGGTAATCATAAAACAAAACATGGCATGACAACATACTTGAGCAAAGATTCACATTTTCATACTGAAATCACGTTTTGAAAGAATGCCCACCTCAAAAGCTAAAGCTCCTTCCGAAATTTCCTTAACTTGGTCTTAGATGACGTTCGAAGACGTCCCTTTAGGAAATAAAATGATACTTAATTAGATTTTTGAAATATCCATTAAGCTTAAACATGAATGCATCCTAAGTGCGTGATCGTTTTATTCCTTTTCCTTAATTCATGAGAAGTCCTTGAGCACTAAATAAATCTTGCGATTTAGTTTGGTGTGGAGGTCTACCAATTATTCGTTTAACGAAAGAGCGTTACCTCCTATATATTTTGTTCAAGCACTAAAATAGACTCAAGGTCTATTCATCGTTTAGCGCATAAAATTCTGAAACAAAAAGTATTTATTCGTGCTCTTAAATTAAGGTCCGGAAATTTAACTTAGCTTCGTGGAAATATTTAGCGGACCAATAATTAATTAATCAACGACATAGGAGAGTCCATGATTTAATTAAATTCTTAGCCTATGCTTTTATTTTAGTTGGTGGCCCAACTCCATAATTAACTTCTAAAAACAAGGCAGCCCATTTCTAATATTTCCTAAGTCCATATTTATTTTTAATAGAGAGGCCCAACAAGTTTCTCATATCCATCGGTCTTCTTCTTCTATATTCATTTCTCAAAACAAAATTCCCCCAAATCAAAATCCTTAACTTCGGAAGAGAAAAAAGCGGCGCCTCTCCCTCACGCCTCTCTTTTCTCCGGCGAAATCGCCGTTTCTCTGCATCGCCGGAGCATCACCGGTCCCGTCCTCTCTCTCCGTTTCACACAACTTTTCCAATTTCCCCTAATTTCACATTCTTAAATCCATAATTTAGAAAACACAGCAACGGCTTCTTCCCTCTTCTTTTCTCGGCGATTCGCCGGCTTCGTCTCCTCCATCTCAACTCTCGGTCACCGCACTGATATCTTCTCTTTCGTGGTGGAGTCACGGCGGAGCGAATTCACCGGTGGGGCTGAGGCGTCGCCTCGAAGCTCGCGGTCTAGCGGCCTCGTCCCGCTGCGTCGATCGGTCAGCTGGTCCTCAAGGCGGAGCCGCCGTGCAGGGGTGCACGTGGCTGTCACGCCGCTTCGTTCTTTCCGTCGAGTTCTCCGGTGAGCAGCGACTCTGGCCCACTCTCGACGTCCCTTCGACGGCGTCAACGCCATCGCCATTTCACGCTGCTGCTCCGGCAGCGCCTCCTCTGTAATCGACTTTCCGGAGCTCCGTCGTTGCCGAACAGCCCTTCGGCCTAAGCTAAGTTCTAATTCTTTTATTCCAATCTATTTCTCCTCATTTACTCGTTCGATTCCGAGCTTATTTGGTGATGTTTTGATGGCTGGAAAGGGAAAATCTTATTTGTGTTCGTTGCTGGGGTATTTGCATTTGATAAACATATGTTCTTGTCCTAGATTTCTTTCATCGTTTAGCATATTATTAGTGAAAAGGCTTAGGCAGCAGCTTGTGAGATTTTAAGTTCTTGAAATTGTTTGTCCCGGTGGAGTCCCGCATAATAGCTACTGATTTTGGCCTTATGAGGCAGACTATGGTTTTCCTTACACTACTTGTTATGATTCTGGATTTAGTGTAGTTAACACTTGTGCTACTAAGTTCTTGAACTATGTTGTGATTGTTCTAAACATGATGCAAGATAAGGTGTTGGGGTGTTGAGGTGTTTACCTTGGTTTGGTGATTTTCTTTTTGCTTGTTGGCTGCCCTCCTTGCTGTTGTTGGAAGGAGATTCCTAAACCTTAAGCTCACAATAGCCTTTCTTGCTCCTTCTCACTCTCAACTTACCACTCTAATGCTAGAGAATTTCGAAATATGAGGAAAGAGTAGTGTTGTGGTATGTGGTGTGGCTTATATAGGCAGAGATGTGTACTCGTGTAGCCTTAATTGGGGCTGTTGTAATTCTTTGTTATTTTCCTGCATCAAATCTCCCTTTTCTTTGATTCTTGCAGTAGCTTTAACAGAATTTGGTGGTATACTAAGGAGGTAAGGACTATGCATTTATGTTATTTGTAGTACTAGGTACTTGGCTGTTTACTTCATCTTGTTCTCATATGGCCACCTAGTGACCGGTACATAAACACTTCAGGTGCTGCCATATGGTGTGAAGGATTAAAGAATTTGACTTGCCCTCTTTGGTGAATTTTTGGTCTCCTATTATCAAAGTAGGGTTGTTTCTTTTCTCCTAATAGTAGCTCCTTAGTTTCCCTTGTTTCTTTGCAATTAACACTTGTTTTTATCTTGTAGGAGGAAGAAACAATTTGGCTGCCACTTAGTTGCCTCGGAGAGTGGGCTCGCTGCCCTGGGCCCGGTGGCCGATCAGATACGGGCCGCGACTTTCGGCCTGGAAGAAGAGGCCCGATGCCATTTGTTCCATGCACATTTTATTTTTTTTAGTTGTTCATTTTATTGCCTATGTAACGCTATTCGAAAATTCATGATATTCTACAATGTAAATTTCCAATTTCTTAGTTCAATTGATTACTTAGCTTTTACTTGTAACTAAAAGTTTTAAAAAAAAAATTCACAACAAAAGCTCGAGTTTCATTAATTCTTCATGAACGGGGAACTTCACATCCTTAGTTCGATATTAAAATGGCGAGGGAAAAGAAAAGTAAGGGTGCGGGTATTACATATCGAGTTCATAGTTAGTCAACCTAATAAAGACACGAACAATAAGGTTTGACCAGACCATTAATTTCTTGTGTATTTGTATTGGGTGTTTCTTCTCGTGTCTGCCAACCCTAACTCATTGGGTGTGAATTAGATCCCTGTTTTATTTCATATTCTGAAAATCACAAAAACAATTTTGTCATCTCTCCCAAATTAGTCACGCAATTTTTTTTCTTTTTACATAGTAGTATTCATTTTACTTAGTGAAAACATAACTCTAGTAATGATTGATTTTGGTTTTGAGAAAGATATTTTAAACGTTACGAAATTAAAGTAACAAAATACGATTTAAAACTAAGAATTATTAATTGAGAGATAGTTGCTCCTCACAATCATTAGATTTAGGATTAGTTGCTCCTCACAATATAGTGTATCATACACTATATTGACACCACAATCCTAAATCGTAAATTTGGCAGTCGTTTTTAAAAAAAATAAAATTACACATGGTAATTTAGAGACTATTAAAACTTCCCATTCCCATGATCTATAATTGATTATAGTTTATATTTTGGTGAGATTAACAATTATTACACCTCTCTTCATGTGTATAAAATTATAAATTTCAAAAATATATCGAAATGAATATATTGAGTTGTGACTCGATTTGTGATTGAAAATTGGGCTTCAATGAATGGGTAGTGACTAGATTTAAAGTTGGGCTGAAATGCTATCGTAAAAGCCGACAAAGTAATTTGACGTTCGAAATGAAGATCGTATCGCGAATGGCCTATCAACTTAAAAATTAGACATTTGAACATTTTCTTTTTCTTTTTAATGAAAAGTGTTTAGATTTATTATATAAGAATAAATATTTACTTATATAGGAAGTTTTGGCTACATAGGAAACTGTCAGAATTGGATACGAATTAGTATCCATTTTTGGTTAGATATCAAAATGTATCACTATACTTGAAACCATATAGAGATGATGAATCAAAGACCGTGTATATACATAAGAGTCTTGTACATATTTTTCTATATATACTTACATTTCGATGTATAGAAACCACGAGACCGATGAAAAAAAGACGATCGGCCAAGCCCTTGATAGACTCAATAAGTTGCAACACTTTGTACATAAACATCACATATGCAGATTTTACTCAATTTAGGAAATATAAATTTGATTTTCTCTTACCAAAACAGATCATAGCAATCAACAGAAAGGGTACCATATATACGGCACCATGAATAATAGACGAAAAATGAAAAATTATAATCAACCGCATCATGCATACATCGATGTAAATAAGCCATACTAAAAATCTTTTGTTTTACATCTACTATGAAAAACTACTAATCTAAATCTATAATGTTATACTGAACTAGTTCTAGATTGTTAGGAATATATTATTAATTGTAATGAGAAAATTTTACTGTGATGCCATATTGGTACAAGTTAACCAGGCACCAACATTTCGACCCTCAGGCTCTTATCAGAGATGAGTTTTTGCAATAGTTAATGATACAAAAAGTGGCTATTTTTGCTAAGGAATTGGTCTCAGCAGTAATAATATGGCCTAACCCTTTTTTTAACAGCTTAATTCTGTGAAGATTTAATTTGAACTGTGTACCTCCATAGACCATACACTGACTATCTTATTGTACGAGGAGCTGAGGAGGAAGCCCCCTACACAAAAGACAGAACATCTATAAAAAATCAATCTTACACAAGCATACTCAAAATATGTAGCTAAAAAGTGAGCAAAACAGGAGCAACAAAGACAAATACATGATTCCCTTAAAAAAGACAAAATACATAATTAGATCCAATTGTGGTGATTATGTAATGTAGTAAGTGAACTATTGTCATAGGTGGTCACTGAGATGCTTCAAAGTCTAAACTTGATCAATAGAAGCAATGAAAAACACTAACAAAATTGTGACAGAGCTATAACACCCTGAAGGTCTACAAAATTAAGCATAAATGGAATATGAAACAGAAACAAACCTGCTTCCTTGTTGGGAACTGTAACAGTCGTCTTACTCGTTCCATCCTTATCGTATGAAAAATCTTACTCTCAGACCCCAAGTGAAGAGAGCCAACACTATTACTCTATCTAGATTCTAGATTATACAGATGAATATTACAATTTCCAAGGAATCACACCACTGCATTCAACTTAATTCAGCAATCAGCACATACGAAGATCCCTAAGAAATTGAATGTTCGATCAACAAGGAGTTCAAAAACACAATAAATTGCACAGAGAACAGATTTTCGAACAGCATGTCAAAGATAAGAAATTAGAGAAGATTTTTTTTCTATTCTAAATATTCTCAATTTTATTTGAAGATCAAGCAATAAGAAGTATTGGACTATTTACCCCAAATGCAACAATTCCATGACTAGTTTAACATGTAAAAACTCCCATAGTTTTTCGAATAAACAAGTAGGAGTTGACAGTAATAGTATCAAATGCAAATAACAGCTTAACTACTAATGAGCTACTGCAAACTAATATGTAAACTCAAGATTAGAATCCTGGAGTCTTGTGAGTACATAAAGAAACTCCAAAATGTCATATTATTAAACGTGTCAATTAAAGTGAATAACCAAGTCTTGTGAGCCTCCATCATGGATCAAACTTTTGGAGGTCGGGAGGCTTGTGATCTGAAAACGAAATAGCACAAATAAGGTCAAGATTATATGTATATAGCTGTTAGTTATATAAAAAATACGAGAGACAACAACTCTATCCATATATAATCTACTCTTTCAAGTATGGTCAAGATGGTATAGGCTGTTAGTTACATTACCTTTTGCTTCATTCTTTAAGAACGTTGACATATGGCGCATATTCTCCTTCATCTACTATCTCCATGAATTCAACTGGCATGCTACCGATTGTTATCTGTCGAAGAGTAATGATGTACTTCAAATAAAGTGGAAGCTCCTCCAAATTGCGGCACCCATGGATCGACAGGTAATCAAGCTTTGGCATTGCTCCATATTCCAGTTCCCATTTCTTTAAATCACTCAAATTGCAGAGATGAAGCTTCTTGAGTTGTGGGAATGATTTTGCATGGCAAATTAATGTTTCTGTCATCTCGACACCGTCCAGAAACAGAGTTCGCAACATGGGATACGCGCCAAACTCCACCACATCTACCTTAACCTTGCATTCATTTAGTTTCAAAGTTACTAAATTCTGACACATCCCTTGTTTATAGTGTGGAAAACTGCCACCCATATTGCATTTATACATCTCCAAATCAACCAATGATGGAGACATCAACCCATCATGCAAAACCTCCATATCTTTATCCGAACTTATATCACATGACATAACCCAAAGGCCAATCTCACGTTGACTCCTTTTGTTGCTCAACACAATTGACATGCTATCCACATCACTAACTATAACATTTATACTCTGTAAACTGACCAATTTCGGGATATCTGCAATGCAACATCTGTCACCTGTGATCACTTTTAGTGTCTCCAACTCCTTTAGCCCATCCAGTCTTAGTTTCTCCCCTCCTCCAATCACTTCTATTCCACGATTGAGAAACAAATGCTTTAATCTTTTCATCTTCCAAATCACATTTGGCAATCTAAGAACAATACCTGATGATACTCGCAAATCTAAGGTCTGCAAGTATGGAATATTACATACAGACTTTGGTAGCTCTCTCAGCTTAGACAACCTCAAACTCAAGTATCTTAGATGAATTAGTTCACCCACCTTGCTTGGTAATTTTTCCCCTTCAAATTCACACCCCTCTACTACAAATATCCTCAAGCATTGTGACATCTCAAAGTTAATTGAGCCCTCTTTGAAGCCAATTTGTCCAGGACCGGCAGACCCTGTTCCGAGAAGCATAAATGATCTAAGATCTTTAAGCTCATCTAGCCTATCGATACCTGATACACTACCATATTCGTAACTGATGGCTAATCGGCGTATGAAATTACCAATTGATGAAGGTATTGCTAACCTTCTTCCACACATATATCTGGAAGCATCAATGGGCTTGAGAAAGTTTTCTTCTTCAGCTTTCAAAAAACATAAATCACGCATTGAATCATGAAGCCCACACCAATCGAACTTGTTACGTGAAGTGTAGGTCTCTGTTGCTTCATGCAGTTGAACCATACTCCTCATAACAAGTTCAATGAGATACCTTTGAGCCACATCTCTTAGAGACTCGTTAGGTCCTTTATCTTGGTATGAAATGAAGTCTTCCGCCATCCACAATAAATAAAGTTGCTCGGTATCAATCTTGTGAGAGTCAGGGAAACATGCTAAATAGATGAAGAATGGTCTAAGGTAATAAGGTAAGGCATCATAGCTCAACTTCAACACCTCATGTACTCTTGTGTATTCTCCAACACCTTCTCCGTGTCTCAAATATGATTCCATGTTCACATATGGTGTGAAGGATTTAAGAATTTGACTTGCGCTCTTTGGTGAATTTTTGGTCTCCTATTATCAAAGTAGGGTTGTTTCTTTTCTCCTAATAGTAGCTCCTGAGTTTCCCTTGTTTCTTTGCAATTAACACTTGTTTTTATCTAGTAGGAGGAAGAAACAATTTTGGCTGCCACTTAGTTGCCTCGGAGAGTGGGCTCGCTGCCCTGGGCCCGGTGGCCGATCAGATACGGGCCGCGACTTTTGGCCCGGAAGAAGAGGCCCGATGCCATTTTTTCCATGCACATTTTATTTTTTTTAGTTTTTCATTTTATTGCCTATGTAACGCTATTCGAAAATTCATGATATTCTACAATGTAAATTTCTAATTTCTTAGTTCAATTGATTACTTAGCTTTTACTTGTAACTAAAAGTTTTAAAAAAAAAATTCACAACAAAAGCTCGAGTTTCATTAATTCTTCATGAACGGGGAACTTCACATCCTTAGTTCGATATTAAAATGGCGAGGGAAAAGAAAAGTAAGGGTGCGGGTATTACATTCTACCCTCCTTAACGAAAATTTCGTCCCGAAATTTTGCTTATGTTACTCAAACAGTTCTGGGTACTTTTCTTTCATCTTGTCTTCCAGTTCCCACGTAGCTTCCTCGTGACCATGGTGCTTCCATAGAACTTTCACTGTTACAATAGATTTGTTTCTCAATTCCTTGACCTTCCTATCCAAGATTGCCTCTGGCTTCTCTTCGTAGCTTAAGTCCGGCTCCAAAATCATTTCCTCCTGGTGAACTATGTGGTTTGGGTCGAACACATATTTCCTCAATTGTGACACATGAAAAACGTTGTGCACATTCCCGAAACTCGGTGGAAGTGCCAATCTGTACGCCACAGGACCCACTTCTTCTAGAATTTCGTAGGGTCCGATGAATCGTGGTCTTAGCTTGCCCTTGATGCTGAATCTCGAAATTCCTTTAGACGGGGACACTTTCAGAAAAACTTTGTCTCCCGCCTTGAACTGCAGGTCGGTTCGGCGAGCATCTGCGTAAGACTTTTGTCTATCTTAAGCTTTCTTGATTCTTCCACGGATCTGTCGGACAATTTCTATCATCTACTCTACAGAATCCAGTCCAAGCATCTTTCTCTCACCGACCTCGTCCCAGTAGGGTGGTGATCTACATTTCTTTTCGTATGATGCTTCATATAGAACCATGTTTATGGTTGACTGATAACTGTTGTTGTAGGCAAACTCTATGAGCGGTAATGCTGGCTCCCAGCTTCCTCCACTGTCGAGCACTACGGATCTCAACATATCTTTCAGTGTCCGGATCGTCCTTTCAGACTGTCCATTCGTCTGCACATGGAACGCAGTACTAAAATTCTATCGGGGTGTCCAGGTCTTGCTGCAGGCTTATCCAAAATCTAGAAGTGAATTTTAAATCTCGGTCTGAAGTGATTGTCACTGGTATTCCATGTAAGCGTATGATCTCTTGTACCTAGATCTGAGCTAACTTGTCTAATCCGTAAGTGATACGAACTGGTACGAAGTGAGCGCTTTTGGTGAGGCGATCTATAATCACCCAAATAGAAGTATTTCCTCGTTGTGACTTTGGCAATTCTGTTACGAAGTCCATCGTGATGTGCTCCCATTTCCACTCGGGAATTTCTAGGGGTTGCAGTTTCCATAGGGTCGTTGGTGTAGAGCCTTCACTTGTTGACATGCTAGGCATGTTTCTACTAACGACGCTATACTCCTCTTCATGCCATCCCACCAAAACTGTTTCTTCATATCTTGATACATTTTCGTACTTCCTGGGTGGGCAGTATAGGGTGTTTCGTGAGCTTCGCTCATGATCTCATTCCTGAGAGTCTCGTCATTGGGCACACATAATCTCCCTTCAAATGTGAGGGCGTTATCTGCTTCTTCGCGGTAACTCACCTCTTTTCCCGTCCTCACTTTAAGACGAATTTTCTCTAATGCTTCATCACTCCTTTGAGCCTCAACAATTCTGGTCCTTAAGTCTGGCTCAATCACTAGAGTGGCGATTCTACTTTCCACTGTCTCTGGTGCTCTTACTACCTCCAATCGCATCTTAGCGAATTCCCGTATAAGTTCCTCATTCTGTGTGAGGAAAGTGGCCACTTGGGGTGTGGTTTTCCTACTCAAGGCATCTGCCACTACATTCGCTTTGCCTGGGTGGTAATTTATACCACAGTCATAATCCTTGACTAATTCGAGCCATCTACGTTGTCGCATATTCAAATCCTTCTGCTCGAAAAAGTACTTAAGGCTCTTGTGGTCCGTGAAGATCTCACATCGAACTCCGTAGAGGTGATGTCTCCAAATCTTCAGGGCATGTACTACTGCTGCTAGTTCCAGATCATGAGTGGGGTAATTTAGCTCGTGTGGCCTGAGTTGGCGTGACGCGTATGCGATCACCTTGCCATTCTGCATCAGTACGCATCCAAGTCCGATCTTTGACGCATCGGTGTACACTACATAGCCTGCTTCTGGTGCTGGTACGGCTAGGACTGGTGCGGTGGTCAACTTTTCTTTTAATAGTTGGAAACTTGCTTCGCACTCCGGCGTCCAATTGACCTTAGCTCCTTTCTTGAGCTGTTGAGTCAGTGGTCGAGCTATTTTTGAAAATCCTTCAATAAACCTCCGATAATAACCAGCCAAACCTAAGAAACTTCGAATCTCACTAGGTGTTGTTGGTGACTGCCAACGTTGTACTGCTTCCACTTTTGCAGGGTCCACTCGGATCCCTTCTGCCGTTACTATGTGCCCTACGAAGTTCACCTCGTTGAGCCAAAACTCGCATTTCCCAAACTTAGCATAGAGTTTCTCGGCTCTCAACGTCTCTAAGGTGGTTCTCAGATGTTCCTCGTGTTCCTTCTCGTTCTTCGAGTAGATAAGTACATCATCTATAAAGACTAGCACGAACTTGTCCAAGTACGGGTGGAACACGCGGTTCATTAGGTCCATGAACACTGCCGGGGCATTTGTAAGCCCAAAAGGCATTACGGTGAACTCGTAATGGCCATATCTAGTGCAGAACGCCGTCTTGGGTACATCGTCATGTCGGACTTTCAGTTGGTGATAGCCTGATCTCAAGTCCATTTTCGAGAATACACCAGCCCCTCGAAGTTGGTCAAAAAGGTCATCAATCCTCGGTAGAGGATACTTGTTCTTGAGCGTCAGCTTGTTCAACTCTCGGTAGTCGATACACATTCTCAGTGTTCCTTCCTTCTTCTTCACGAAGAGCACTGGTGCGCCCCATGCTGACACACTGGGTCGGATGAAGCCTAGGTCTAGTAGTTCCTGTAACTGTATCTTGAGTTCTTCTAACTCTTTAGGCGCCATTCTGTATGGTGCCTTCGATACTGGGGCAGATCCTGGTTCGAGATCGATTGTGAATTCCAATTGCCTGTCTGGCGGCAATCCTGGTAGTGCGTCAGGAAAGACATCTGGAAATTCTCGTACCACTGCTACATCCTATATCTTTCGGTCCTCTTTCTGTTCTCCATTCAGATAGACGTGGTATGCAGGGCATCCTTTCCTTATCATAGTGGTCGCTTGTAGTGCAGAAATTATGGACTTTCGTCGCCTCATGGAGATTCCGTGAAAGATTGTGGGTTCCTTCCCTGGGTATTGCAGAGAGATCTGCCTTTCCTTACAAAGAATGGTAGCGTAGTTTTCGGCTAGCCAATCCATTCCCAATATGATGTCGACGCTCCACATCAACATCACATGCAAATTGTGAGCCACTAACTTAAGGTTTCCCATAGTGAATTCTACGTTTGAGCAAGTCCGTGTGATATCTATAAGGCCTCCTACGGGTGAGGACACCCTCATCTTATGTTCGATTGCATCAGTAGGTAGTTCTAAAGTATTCACGCAAGGTGCTGATATGAACGAGTGTGATGCACCAGTATCAAACAAAACGGCAATAGGTATGTTGAGGAGAGTTCCCATACCTGCCAGATTGCCCTGCTCCTGGTTCCCTGGCTCCGTCTTAGGCTGCCTCTGTCTCAGTGCAAAGCTCTGGCCTGAGTGGGAAGCCTCTGCCGTAACTGCCGCTGGTGTTGTGGAGCTTGGTGTAGGGGGGGGGCTGCCTTTCCTCTTGGCTTAGCCTGAATTGCCCGCAGTTGCCGATGCTGCCCCTGATGGTCATATCTTCCTCTCGCCCCAGTATTCTTGTTCAAGCATCCCCTGGAAAAATGTGCTTCTGCCATGATTGAAGCACCTATATGTCCTAACTCTGTACTCCCCGTGGTGGTTTATTGACCAATTAGCACAGGGAGCGGCCTTAGGTCGGTACTCAACCCTCTTATTGAGATCGGATTGTCTACCCCATTCTGCGGTGGTTTTGGGGCAAGCTATTGCTTCTTACTCTCATTTGGAGTTCGTTTTCCATTTTCTCGATCGTTCCTTCCTTTCGTTGATTTTATTTCGCCACACTTCGGACGATTTTCCTCTTGTCGAAGACATCCGTTCACTAAAATGTAATCTATGACAGTGCTCGTATTTTGACTAGATTTCGTTTCCTAACGATGATCTTGATCTCCATTTCTTGTGTCTCTCTTAGTTCACTTCGTTATTTGCCCGCCAATCACTGAATTGCTTAGTTAAATAAGTCTTGCGCGACGAAGAGTCATTAGGTCTATACGTATATAAGACTCATTTACAGTTCTCTTTTTGTGTCCTATTACCTGCGTAACTAGCGTAACATTCCATCCCTTAGTAGCTCGTTACAGGTGGCACACAGGTGCGAATAGTCAACTTTTCATGTTGTTATTTATACCGTCGCTTCTGGTTGGCGTATTGCTTCTGCATGTATGTCGGTCATCTGTATCTATACGGAATTAAGGTTATGCCTTCCATGAGAGTCTTGTATTAAGAACTCGACGATTTATCGATCAGTCTTAACTTGGATAGGATCTGAAATTGGGTAGAAGAAGCATGGTTGAAAATTTCTTTAATCAAGCTGCGACAATTTATTTTGAAGGCAAACACTGAGGTCAATTGAACTTATCATGACCAATCAGAGAACTACGTGGTTTGAATGGTCTTAGGTAAACCCATGAGATTGTGAACTCACTTCTGATGGAAGCTTGGAATAACATGAGATGGATCATGAAAATAGGATGAAGTTGAATTATCTCTCAATTTCAATAGTGGGCTACCATATAGGATATTTCAATTTTCGGCTCAAATTGAAAAGATCTGAACATTAAGGATGATGGTTTCAACATGTCAAAGCCCGAGTTTATCAGTCATGGAAGAGTTTAGAAATACAGGCAATTGCCACGAATCAATGTTTATCATGGTTTAACGACATCATAATGTGATATTGTGGAATCAAGTCAATGGGTTCGCAAGTTTGGTTAGAGGCAACCAAGGTGAAAGAAACTTTTTGGAACGATCAAATAGGTCCAATACATCAAGGGATATGCAATACACTAGCCTTAACTTAGTGTTACAGAATAATTTACGAGCTAGAAACAATATGTGTGATGGAACTGAGCTAGAAAGAGTTCCATCCCTCAAAGAAAGATGCCACCACAAACATAGTTGCAAAATAGAGAGGTGAACAAAAGTCCCCACATAATATGCCATCATAAAAAAAATGTTTGAGCGGCATAAATCTTTTGGAGGTCAAGTAAGCAACTTAACAATGAAGGTTTATTACCTGAGTTAAAGAATTTAAGAGTTTTTGTTCTTATACATTGTAAGTCATAGAAGACAACAACCAATAAAGGTGTTTGAGAAAATAGGAGTAATCCGCTTTCGGGAACTGAAATTTAATCATCACTATTGTGGGATAGATGATAGTGTCGTATTACTTGCAAAAATGTGAGTCAATCAAAAGTCTTAAATAGATGGGAGGACATCATTTTCAAGGGGGTTCGGAGGATGTCCGAAGAGTGAGATTATTCTGAAGGTCATGATTGTAAGCAACTTTTAGAAATGAGAGGTATAAGGTTGGTGCTTACAAGTCATAGCATTACTCTTTATGAACGATGTCAAAGGACTACAGTCGAAAACTTGAAGTGAGTCACAACTTTCATAGAAAATAAGAATTGGGATGCGTTACTCGTAAAGATGAAAGTCAATCCAAAGTCTGATATAGACAACGAGCACTGCTGTTAAGGAGGTTCAGAATCCAAGTAATTACTGTTGATTAAAATCGTCCATTCCAACTTCGGAGATGGCACTCCCTTGTTCATCTTTTGAGAGTTGGAACATTATAAGATCGTCCTAGGAAATCCCAAGTTCCAAGTAGAGATTCATCACTTTATTACGACTAATAATTATAGTTGAGGATCAAATCTTTCATAGTTTTCTTAGCAAGTTCATAACGATCTTCTTTGCAAAAACTCATAGCTCTCGCGTGTCCTTGACGTGTAATAGTGAGGCGTTCCTATGACGTGTCGCCACTGGTGACTCCAAATGAGAGATCGGAATATTTCGTTAGATCGCAGGTACGATCTATCATTTTTTTGCAGGGACACACCACTTAGCATATCTTCTTGTAGAAGATTTCAAATCGTATACCACTTCTATTATATTCTCCGTGTTCTTATCGTTCAGGGAAAACGATAGGAAATTGTAAGCATCAATCTAAGTTCGAGTTTGAACCAAAATTTTCGTTTGTCCTATCACTCAAGAAAGTGATGTTACAGTTATCCACTTACAACTATGTTCAAAGTGCTAGTGTAACATACCTCCTAGGCACTCTATGTTTGCATGCATTAGTCATGGTCTCACACTTTAAGATTTTGAGCATGCACAACATTATGACACGTTGGCATCTGATGCAAATAATCAAATTTTGCATAGCAAATTTAGTATCTATGTAAATGAAAGAGATACAATATTTCCCCTTGAAATTCGAAATAATTTTTGAAAATTCTTATAACTGAAACATTTTGAAAGAGGTACGACTTTACCTCATTGTTGCGGTTGAACGTGACGAGTCGAGGTGTTGGGTCCTTTAACTTTCCATTTAAGTCATGTTCTAGCCTAGTGCTATCATTCTAGACTAAGGCTTGAAAGAAGGTTCTTGGGTCCAGAGCGAAAGAACGGTGCTCTGATACCACTCTGTCACGACCACAACTCCCTAGTGCTAGTGAGCGTAGCTATTTCGCGACTAAACAATTCTCAATAATCAAGGGACAACATAAAAAGGATGAAATCACTTAAATCAATAGTATCAAAGGCATATGGGTACATAGTCAAAACGTGTTCAGAGTATCAAGATTTAGTTCATAGCTTTCTAGCACATAACTCTAGATTTGCAGCGGAAGAGTCCAAGACAAAATAGCACATATGAAGACATGCTACTTTGGGCTACCTAACTACTTATTTAAAATGCTTGTCCCAACACCTTCGCCTGCTCGTCCACGTTCAACCTGCACATTTGAAAATAACATGCAGGGCTGAGTATTTGATATACTCAGTGGGCACATTGCCAAAAATAGTTCTATCTTTAATTGTCAATGCCACAGTTGAGTGATCACGGGGTTTTACTTAAAAGACCCGAGTCACTAAAATACTTTTCCTTTAGTAAAGATTTGATTGCGCAATCACATAACATAGATATACCATATCTGAAACTGATGTGAACCGGGAATGTGGCCACATTCCACGACGGTCACTGGACCGGCCAACTCCTTTGTTAGCTCACGATCCCCTTATGTGTACACTAGTCCGAGTAGGGTTTGCGGCCCTACTGGGACCCGAATTCGATTTAACTTAAATTGGCATAGCCAAGCAGATAGGTAATCATAAAACAAAACATGGCATGACAACATACTTGAGCAAAGATTCACATTTTCATACTGAAATCACGTTTTGAAAGAATGCCCACCTCAAAAGCTAAAGCTCCTTCCGAAATTTCCTTAACTTGGTCTTAGATGACGTTCGAAGACGTCCCTTTAGGAAATAAAATGATACTTAATTAGATTTTTGAAATATCCATTAAGCTTAAACATGAATGCATCCTAAGTGCGTGATCGTTTTATTCCTTTTCCTTAATTCATGAGAAGTCCTTGAGCACTAAATAAATCTTGCGATTTAGTTTGGTGTGGAGGTCTACCAATTATTCGTTTAACGAAAGAGCGTTACCTCCTATATATTTTGTTCAAGCACTAAAATAGACTCGAGGTCTATTCATCGTTTAGCGCATAAAATTCTGAAACAAAAAGTATTTATTCGTGCTCTTAAATTAAGGTCCGGAAATTTAACTTAGCTTCGTGGAAATATTTAGCGGACCAATAATTAATTAATCAACGACATAGGAGAGTCCATGATTTAATTAAATTCTTAGCCTATGCTTTTATTTTAGTTGGTGGCCCAACTCCATAATTAACTTCTAAAAACAAGGCAGCCCATTTCTAATATTTCCTAAGTCCATATTTATTTTTAATAGAGAGGCCCAACAAGTTTCTCATATCCATCGGTCTTCTTCTTCTATATTCATTTCTCAAAACAAAATTCCCCCAAATCAAAATCCTTAACTTCGGAAGAGAAAAAAGCGGCGCCTCTCCCTCACGCCTCTCTTTTCTCCGGCGAAATCGCCGTTTCTCTGCATCGCCGGAGCATCACCGGTCCCGTCCTCTCTCTCCGTTTCACACAACTTTTCCAATTTCCCCTAATTTCACATTCTTAAATCCATAATTTAGAAAACACAGCAACGGCTTCTTCCCTCTTCTTTTCTCGGCGATTCGCCGGCTTCGTCTCCTCCATCTCAACTCTCGGTCACCGCACTGATATCTTCTCTTTCGTGGTGGAGTCACGGCGGAGCGAATTCACCGGTGGGGCTGAGGCGTCGCCTCGAAGCTCGCGGTCTAGCGGCCTCGTCCCGCTGCGTCGATCGGTCAGCTGGTCCTCAAGGCGGAGCCGCCGTGCAGGGGTGCACGTGGCTGTCACGCCGCTTCGTTCTTTCCGTCGAGTTCTCCGGTGAGCAGCGACTCTGGCCCACTCTCGACGTCCCTTCGACGGCGTCAACGCCATCGCCATTTCACGCTGCTGCTCCGGCAGCGCCTCCTCTGTAATCGACTTTCCGGAGCTCCGTCGTTGCCGAACAGCCCTTCGGCCTAAGCTAAGTTCTAATTCTTTTATTCCAATCTATTTCTCCTCATTTACTCGTTCGATTCCGAGCTTATTTGGTGATGTTTTGATGGCTGGAAAGGGAAAATCTTATTTGTGTTCGTTGCTGGGGTATTTGCATTTGATAAACATATGTTCTTGTCCTAGATTTCTTTCATCGTTTAGCATATTATTAGTGAAAAGGCTTAGGCAGCAGCTTGTGAGATTTTAAGTTCTTGAAATTGTTTGTCCCGGTGGAGTCCCGCATAATAGCTACTGATTTTGGCCTTATGAGGCAGACTATGGTTTTCCTTACACTACTTGTTATGATTCTGGATTTAGTGTAGTTAACACTTGTGCTACTAAGTTCTTGAACTATGTTGTGATTGTTCTAAACATGATGCAAGATAAGGTGTTGGGGTGTTGAGGTGTTTACCTTGGTTTGGTGATTTTCTTTTTGCTTGTTGGCTGCCCTCCTTGCTGTTGTTGGAAGGAGATTCCTAAACCTTAAGCTCACAATAGCCTTTCTTGCTCCTTCTCACTCTCAACTTACCACTCTAATGCTAGAGAATTTCGAAATATGAGGAAAGAGTAGTGTTGTGGTATGTGGTGTGGCTTATATAGGCAGAGATGTGTACTCGTGTAGCCTTAATTGGGGCTGTTGTAATTCTTTGTTATTTTCCTGCATCAAATCTCCCTTTTCTTTGATTCTTGCAGTAGCTTTAACAGAATTTGGTGGTATACTAAGGAGGTAAGGACTATGCATTTATGTTATTTGTAGTACTAGGTACTTGGCTGTTTACTTCATCTTGTTCTCATATGGCCACCTAGTGACCGGTACATAAACATTTCAGGTGCTGCCATATGGTGTGAAGGATTAAAGAATTTGACTTGCCCTCTTTGGTGAATTTTTGGTCTCCTATTATCAAAGTAGGGTTGTTTCTTTTCTCCTAATAGTAGCTCCTTAGTTTCCCTTGTTTCTTTGCAATTAACACTTGTTTTTATCTTGTAGGAGGAAGAAACAATTTGGCTGCCACTTAGTTGCCTCGGAGAGTGGGCTCGCTGCCCTGGGCCCGGTGGCCGATCAGATACGGGCCGCGACTTTCGGCCTGGAAGAAGAGGCCCGATGCCATTTGTTCCATGCACATTTTATTTTTTTTAGTTGTTCATTTTATTGCCTATGTAACGCTATTCGAAAATTCATGATATTCTACAATGTAAATTTCCAATTTCTTAGTTCAATTGATTACTTAGCTTTTACTTGTAACTAAAAGTTTTAAAAAAAAAATTCACAACAAAAGCTCGAGTTTCATTAATTCTTCATGAACGGGGAACTTCACATCCTTAGTTCGATATTAAAATGGCGAGGGAAAAGAAAAGTAAGGGTGCGGGTATTACATATCGAGTTCATAGTTAGTCAACCTAATAAAGACACGAACAATAAGGTTTGACCAGACCATTAATTTCTTGTGTATTTGTATTGGGTGTTTCTTCTCGTGTCTGCCAACCCTAACTCATTGGGTGTGAATTAGATCCCTGTTTTATTTCATATTCTGAAAATCACAAAAACAATTTTGTCATCTCTCCCAAATTAGTCACGCAATTTTTTTTCTTTTTACATAGTAGTATTCATTTTACTTAGTGAAAACATAACTCTAGTAATGATTGATTTTGGTTTTGAGAAAGATATTTTAAACGTTACGAAATTAAAGTAACAAAATACGATTTAAAACTAAGAATTATTAATTGAGAGATAGTTGCTCCTCACAATCATTAGATTTAGGATTAGTTGCTCCTCACAATATAGTGTATCATACACTATATTGACACCACAATCCTAAATCGTAAATTTGGCAGTCGTTTTTAAAAAAAATAAAATTACACATGGTAATTTAGAGACTATTAAAACTTCCCATTCCCATGATCTATAATTGATTATAGTTTATATTTTGGTGAGATTAACAATTATTACACCTCTCTTCATGTGTATAAAATTATAAATTTCAAAAATATATCGAAATGAATATATTGAGTTGTGACTCGATTTGTGATTGAAAATTGGGCTTCAATGAATGGGTAGTGACTAGATTTAAAGTTGGGCTGAAATGCTATCGTAAAAGCCGACAAAGTAATTTGACGTTCGAAATGAAGATCGTATCGCGAATGGCCTATCAACTTAAAAATTAGACATTTGAACATTTTCTTTTTCTTTTTAATGAAAAGTGTTTAGATTTATTATATAAGAATAAATATTTACTTATATAGGAAGTTTTGGCTACATAGGAAACTGTCAGAATTGGATACGAATTAGTATCCATTTTTGGTTAGATATCAAAATGTATCACTATACTTGAAACCATATAGAGATGATGAATCAAAGACCGTGTATATACATAAGAGTCTTGTACATATTTTTCTATATATACTTACATTTCGATGTATAGAAACCACGAGACCGATGAAAAAAAGACGATCGGCCAAGCCCTTGATAGACTCAATAAGTTGCAACACTTTGTACATAAACATCACATATGCAGATTTTACTCAATTTAGGAAATATAAATTTGATTTTCTCTTACCAAAACAGATCATAGCAATCAACAGAAAGGGTACCATATATACGGCACCATGAATAATAGACGAAAAATGAAAAATTATAATCAACCGCATCATGCATACATCGATGTAAATAAGCCATACTAAAAATCTTTTGTTTTACATCTACTATGAAAAACTACTAATCTAAATCTATAATGTTATACTGAACTAGTTCTAGATTGTTAGGAATATATTATTAATTGTAATGAGAAAATTTTACTGTGATGCCATATTGGTACAAGTTAACCAGGCACCAACATTTCGACCCTCAGGCTCTTATCAGAGATGAGTTTTTGCAATAGTTAATGATACAAAAAGTGGCTATTTTTGCTAAGGAATTGGTCTCAGCAGTAATAATATGGCCTAACCCTTTTTTTAACAGCTTAATTCTGTGAAGATTTAATTTGAACTGTGTACCTCCATAGACCATACACTGACTATCTTATTGTACGAGGAGCTGAGGAGGAAGCCCCCTACACAAAAGACAGAACATCTATAAAAAATCAATCTTACACAAGCATACTCAAAATATGTAGCTAAAAAGTGAGCAAAACAGGAGCAACAAAGACAAATACATGATTCCCTTAAAAAAGACAAAATACATAATTAGATCCAATTGTGGTGATTATGTAATGTAGTAAGTGAACTATTGTCATAGGTGGTCACTGAGATGCTTCAAAGTCTAAACTTGATCAATAGAAGCAATGAAAAACACTAACAAAATTGTGACAGAGCTATAACACCCTGAAGGTCTACAAAATTAAGCATAAATGGAATATGAAACAGAAACAAACCTGCTTCCTTGTTGGGAACTGTAACAGTCGTCTTACTCGTTCCATCCTTATCGTATGAAAAATCTTACTCTCAGACCCCAAGTGAAGAGAGCCAACACTATTACTCTATCTAGATTCTAGATTATACAGATGAATATTACAATTTCCAAGGAATCACACCACTGCATTCAACTTAATTCAGCAATCAGCACATACGAAGATCCCTAAGAAATTGAATGTTCGATCAACAAGGAGTTCAAAAACACAATAAATTGCACAGAGAACAGATTTTCGAACAGCATGTCAAAGATAAGAAATTAGAGAAGATTTTTTTTCTATTCTAAATATTCTCAATTTTATTTGAAGATCAAGCAATAAGAAGTATTGGACTATTTACCCCAAATGCAACAATTCCATGACTAGTTTAACATGTAAAAACTCCCATAGTTTTTCGAATAAACAAGTAGGAGTTGACAGTAATAGTATCAAATGCAAATAACAGCTTAACTACTAATGAGCTACTGCAAACTAATATGTAAACTCAAGATTAGAATCCTGGAGTCTTGTGAGTACATAAAGAAACTCCAAAATGTCATATTATTAAACGTGTCAATTAAAGTGAATAACCAAGTCTTGTGAGCCTCCATCATGGATCAAACTTTTGGAGGTCGGGAGGCTTGTGATCTGAAAACGAAATAGCACAAATAAGGTCAAGATTATATGTATATAGCTGTTAGTTATATAAAAAATACGAGAGACAACAACTCTATCCATATATAATCTACTCTTTCAAGTATGGTCAAGATGGTATAGGCTGTTAGTTACATTACCTTTTGCTTCATTCTTTAAGAACGTTGACATATGGCGCATATTCTCCTTCATCTACTATCTCCATGAATTCAACTGGCATGCTACCGATTGTTATCTGTCGAAGAGTAATGATGTACTTCAAATAAAGTGGAAGCTCCTCCAAATTGCGGCACCCATGGATCGACAGGTAATCAAGCTTTGGCATTGCTCCATATTCCAGTTCCCATTTCTTTAAATCACTCAAATTGCAGAGATGAAGCTTCTTGAGTTGTGGGAATGATTTTGCATGGCAAATTAATGTTTCTGTCATCTCGACACCGTCCAGAAACAGAGTTCGCAACATGGGATACGCGCCAAACTCCACCACATCTACCTTAACCTTGCATTCATTTAGTTTCAAAGTTACTAAATTCTGACACATCCCTTGTTTATAGTGTGGAAAACTGCCACCCATATTGCATTTATACATCTCCAAATCAACCAATGATGGAGACATCAACCCATCATGCAAAACCTCCATATCTTTATCCGAACTTATATCACATGACATAACCCAAAGGCCAATCTCACGTTGACTCCTTTTGTTGCTCAACACAATTGACATGCTATCCACATCACTAACTATAACATTTATACTCTGTAAACTGACCAATTTCGGGATATCTGCAATGCAACATCTGTCACCTGTGATCACTTTTAGTGTCTCCAACTCCTTTAGCCCATCCAGTCTTAGTTTCTCCCCTCCTCCAATCACTTCTATTCCACGATTGAGAAACAAATGCTTTAATCTTTTCATCTTCCAAATCACATTTGGCAATCTAAGAACAATACCTGATGATACTCGCAAATCTAAGGTCTGCAAGTATGGAATATTACATACAGACTTTGGTAGCTCTCTCAGCTTAGACAACCTCAAACTCAAGTATCTTAGATGAATTAGTTCACCCACCTTGCTTGGTAATTTTTCCCCTTCAAATTCACACCCCTCTACTACAAATATCCTCAAGCATTGTGACATCTCAAAGTTAATTGAGCCCTCTTTGAAGCCAATTTGTCCAGGACCGGCAGACCCTGTTCCGAGAAGCATAAATGATCTAAGATCTTTAAGCTCATCTAGCCTATCGATACCTGATACACTACCATATTCGTAACTGATGGCTAATCGGCGTATGAAATTACCAATTGATGAAGGTATTGCTAACCTTCTTCCACACATATATCTGGAAGCATCAATGGGCTTGAGAAAGTTTTCTTCTTCAGCTTTCAAAAAACATAAATCACGCATTGAATCATGAAGCCCACACCAATCGAACTTGTTACGTGAAGTGTAGGTCTCTGTTGCTTCATGCAGTTGAACCATACTCCTCATAACAAGTTCAATGAGATACCTTTGAGCCACATCTCTTAGAGACTCGTTAGGTCCTTTATCTTGGTATGAAATGAAGTCTTCCGCCATCCACAATAAATAAAGTTGCTCGGTATCAATCTTGTGAGAGTCAGGGAAACATGCTAAATAGATGAAGAATGGTCTAAGGTAATAAGGTAAGGCATCATAGCTCAACTTCAACACCTCATGTACTCTTGTGTATTCTCCAACACCTTCTCCGTGTCTCAAATATGATTCCATGTTCACATATGGTGTGAAGGATTTAAGAATTTGACTTGCGCTCTTTGGTGAATTTTTGGTCTCCTATTATCAAAGTAGGGTTGTTTCTTTTCTCCTAATAGTAGCTCCTGAGTTTCCCTTGTTTCTTTGCAATTAACACTTGTTTTTATCTAGTAGGAGGAAGAAACAATTTTGGCTGCCACTTAGTTGCCTCGGAGAGTGGGCTCGCTGCCCTGGGCCCGGTGGCCGATCAGATACGGGCCGCGACTTTTGGCCCGGAAGAAGAGGCCCGATGCCATTTTTTCCATGCACATTTTATTTTTTTTAGTTTTTCATTTTATTGCCTATGTAACGCTATTCGAAAATTCATGATATTCTACAATGTAAATTTCTAATTTCTTAGTTCAATTGATTACTTAGCTTTTACTTGTAACTAAAAGTTTTAAAAAAAAAATTCACAACAAAAGCTCGAGTTTCATTAATTCTTCATGAACGGGGAACTTCACATCCTTAGTTCGATATTAAAATGGTGAGGGAAAAGAAAAGTAAGGGTGCGGGTATTACATTCTACCCTCCTTAACGAAAATTTCGTCCCGAAATTTTGCTTATGTTACTCAAACAGTTCTGGGTACTTTTCTTTCATCTTGTCTTCCAGTTCCCACGTAGCTTCCTCGTGACCATGGTGCTTCCATAGAACTTTCACTGTTACAATAGATTTGTTTCTCAATTCCTTGACCTTCCTATCCAAGATTGCCTCTGGCTTCTCTTCGTAGCTTAAGTCCGGCTCCAAAATCATTTCCTCCTGGTGAACTATGTGGTTTGGGTCGAACACATATTTCCTCAATTGTGACACATGAAAAACGTTGTGCACATTCCCGAAACTCGGTGGAAGTGCCAATCTGTACGCCACAGGACCCACTTCTTCTAGAATTTCGTAGGGTCCGATGAATCGTGGTCTTAGCTTGCCCTTGATGCTGAATCTCGAAATTCCTTTAGACGGGGACACTTTCAGAAAAACTTTGTCTCCCGCCTTGAACTGCAGGTCGGTTCGGCGAGCATCTGCGTAAGACTTTTGTCTATCTTAAGCTTTCTTGATTCTTCCACGGATCTGTCGGACAATTTCTATCATCTACTCTACAGAATCCAGTCCAAGCATCTTTCTCTCACCGACCTCGTCCCAGTAGGGTGGTGATCTACATTTCTTTTCGTATGATGCTTCATATAGAACCATGTTTATGGTTGACTGATAACTGTTGTTGTAGGCAAACTCTATGAGCGGTAATGCTGGCTCCCAGCTTCCTCCACTGTCGAGCACTACGGATCTCAACATATCTTTCAGTGTCCGGATCGTCCTTTCAGACTGTCCATTCGTCTGCACATGGAACGCAGTACTAAAATTCTATCGGGGTGTCCAGGTCTTGCTGCAGGCTTATCCAAAATCTAGAAGTGAATTTTAAATCTCGGTCTGAAGTGATTGTCACTGGTATTCCATGTAAGCGTATGATCTCTTGTACCTAGATCTGAGCTAACTTGTCTAATCCGTAAGTGATACGAACTGGTACGAAGTGAGCGCTTTTGGTGAGGCGATCTATAATCACCCAAATAGAAGTATTTCCTCGTTGTGACTTTGGCAATTCTGTTACGAAGTCCATCGTGATGTGCTCCCATTTCCACTCGGGAATTTCTAGGGGTTGCAGTTTCCATAGGGTCGTTGGTGTAGAGCCTTCACTTGTTGACATGCTAGGCATGTTTCTACTAACGACGCTATACTCCTCTTCATGCCATCCCACCAAAACTGTTTCTTCATATCTTGATACATTTTCGTACTTCCTGGGTGGGCAGTATAGGGTGTTTCGTGAGCTTCGCTCATGATCTCATTCCTGAGAGTCTCGTCATTGGGCACACATAATCTCCCTTCAAACGTGAGGGCGTTATCTGCTTCTTCGCGGTAACTCACCTCTTTTCCCGTCCTCACTTTAAGACGAATTTTCTCTAATGCTTCATCACTCCTTTGAGCCTCAACAATTCTGGTCCTTAAGTCTGGCTCAATCACTAGAGTGGCGATTCTACTTTCCACTGTCTCTGGTGCTCTTACTACCTCCAATCGCATCTTAGCGAATTCCCGTATAAGTTCCTCATTCTGTGTGAGGAAAGTGGCCACTTGGGGTGTGGTTTTCCTACTCAAGGCATCTGCCACTACATTCGCTTTGCCTGGGTGGTAATTTATACCACAGTCATAATCCTTGACTAATTCGAGCCATCTACGTTGTCGCATATTCAAATCCTTCTGCTCGAAAAAGTACTTAAGGCTCTTGTGGTCCGTGAAGATCTCACATCGAACTCCGTAGAGGTGATGTCTCCAAATCTTCAGGGCATGTACTACTGCTGCTAGTTCCAGATCATGAGTGGGGTAATTTAGCTCGTGTGGCCTGAGTTGGCGTGACGCGTATGCGATCACCTTGCCATTCTGCATCAGTACGCATCCAAGTCCGATCTTTGACGCATCGGTGTACACTACATAGCCTGCTTCTGGTGCTGGTACGGCTAGGACTGGTGCGGTGGTCAACTTTTCTTTTAATAGTTGGAAACTTGCTTCGCACTCCGGCGTCCAATTGACCTTAGCTCCTTTCTTGAGCTGTTGAGTCAGTGGTCGAGCTATTTTTGAAAATCCTTCAATAAACCTCCGATAATAACCAGCCAAACCTAAGAAACTTCGAATCTCACTAGGTGTTGTTGGTGACTGCCAACGTTGTACTGCTTCCACTTTTGCAGGGTCCACTCGGATCCCTTCTGCCGTTACTATGTGCCCTACGAAGTTCACCTCGTTGAGCCAAAACTCGCATTTCCCAAACTTAGCATAGAGTTTCTCGGCTCTCAACGTCTCTAAGGTGGTTCTCAGATGTTCCTCGTGTTCCTTCTCGTTCTTCGAGTAGATAAGTACATCATCTATAAAGACTAGCACGAACTTGTCCAAGTACGGGTGGAACACGCGGTTCATTAGGTCCATGAACACTGCCGGGGCATTTGTAAGCCCAAAAGGCATTACGGTGAACTCGTAATGGCCATATCTAGTGCAGAACGCCGTCTTGGGTACATCGTCATGTCGGACTTTCAGTTGGTGATAGCCTGATCTCAAGTCCATTTTCGAGAATACACCAGCCCCTCGAAGTTGGTCAAAAAGGTCATCAATCCTCGGTAGAGGATACTTGTTCTTGAGCGTCAGCTTGTTCAACTCTCGGTAGTCGATACACATTCTCAGTGTTCCTTCCTTCTTCTTCACGAAGAGCACTGGTGCGCCCCATGCTGACACACTGGGTCGGATGAAGCCTAGGTCTAGTAGTTCCTGTAACTGTATCTTGAGTTCTTCTAACTCTTTAGGCGCCATTCTGTATGGTGCCTTCGATACTGGGGCAGATCCTGGTTCGAGATCGATTGTGAATTCCAATTGCCTGTCTGGCGGCAATCCTGGTAGTGCGTCAGGAAAGACATCTGGAAATTCTCGTACCACTGCTACATCCTATATCTTTCGGTCCTCTTTCTGTTCTCCATTCAGATAGACGTGGTATGCAGGGCATCCTTTCCTTATCATAGTGGTCGCTTGTAGTGCAGAAATTATGGACTTTCGTCGCCTCATGGAGATTCCGTGAAAGATTGTGGGTTCCTTCCCTGGGTATTGCAGAGAGATCTGCCTTTCCTTACAAAGAATGGTAGCGTAGTTTTCGGCTAGCCAATCCATTCCCAATATGATGTCGACGCTCCACATCAACATCACATGCAAATTGTGAGCCACTAACTTAAGGTTTCCCATAGTGAATTCTACGTTTGAGCAAGTCCGTGTGATATCTATAAGGCCTCCTACGGGTGAGGACACCCTCATCTTATGTTCGATTGCATCAGTAGGTAGTTCTAAAGTATTCACGCAAGGTGCTGATATGAACGAGTGTGATGCACCAGTATCAAACAAAACGGCAATAGGTATGTTGAGGAGAGTTCCCATACCTGCCAGATTGCCCTGCTCCTGGTTCCCTGGCTCCGTCTTAGGCTGCCTCTGTCTCAGTGCAAAGCTCTGGCCTGAGTGGGAAGCCTCTGCCGTAACTGCCGCTGGTGTTGTGGAGCTTGGTGTAGGGGGGGGGCTGCCTTTCCTCTTGGCTTAGCCTGAATTGCCCGCAGTTGCCGATGCTGCCCCTGATGGTCATATCTTCCTCTCGCCCCAGTATTCTTGTTCAAGCATCCCCTGGAAAAATGTGCTTCTGCCATGATTGAAGCACCTATATGTCCTAACTCTGTACTCCCCGTGGTGGTTTATTGACCAATTAGCACAGGGAGCGGCCTTAGGTCGGTACTCAACCCTCTTATTGAGATCGGATTGTCTACCCCATTCTGCGGTGGTTTTGGGGCAAGCTATTGCTTCTTACTCTCATTTGGAGTTCGTTTTCCATTTTCTCGATCGTTCCTTCCTTTCGTTGATTTTATTTCGCCACACTTCGGACGATTTTCCTCTTGTCGAAGACATCCGTTCACTAAAATGTAATCTATGACAGTGCTCGTATTTTGACTAGATTTTGTTTCCTAACGATGATCTTGATCTCCATTTCTTGTGTCTCTCTTAGTTCACTTCGTTATTTGCCCACCAATCACTGAATTGCTTAGTTAAATAAGTCTTGCGCGACGAAGAGTCATTAGGTCTATACGTATATAAGACTCATTTACAGTTCTCTTTTTGTGTCCTATTACCTGCGTAACTAGCGTAACATTCCATCCCTTAGTAGCTCGTTACAGGTGGCACACAGGTGCGAATAGTCAACTTTTCATGTTGTTATTTATACCGTCGCTTCTGGTTGGCGTATTGCTTCTGCATGTATGTCGGTCATCTGTATCTATACGGAATTAAGGTTATGCCTTCCATGAGAGTCTTGTATTAAGAACTCGACGATTTATCGATCAGTCTTAACTTGGATAGGATCTGAAATTGGGTAGAAGAAGCATGGTTGAAAATTTCTTTAATCAAGCTGCGACAATTTATTTTGAAGGCAAACACTGAGGTCAATTGAACTTATCATGACCAATCAGAGAACTACGTGGTTTGAATGGTCTTAGGTAAACCCATGAGATTGTGAACTCACTTCTGATGGAAGCTTGGAATAACATGAGATGGATCATGAAAATAGGATGAAGTTGAATTATCTCTCAATTTCAATAGTGGGCTACCATATAGGATATTTCAATTTTCGGCTCAAATTGAAAAGATCTGAACATTAAGGATGATGGTTTCAACATGTCAAAGCCCGAGTTTATCAGTCATGGAAGAGTTTAGAAATACAGGCAATTGCCACGAATCAATGTTTATCATGGTTTAACGACATCATAATGTGATATTGTGGAATCAAGTCAATGGGTTCGCAAGTTTGGTTAGAGGCAACCAAGGTGAAAGAAACTTTTTGGAACGATCAAATAGGTCCAATACATCAAGGGATATGCAATACACTAGCCTTAACTTAGTGTTACAGAATAATTTACGAGCTAGAAACAATATGTGTGATGGAACTGAGCTAGAAAGAGTTCCATCCCTCAAAGAAAGATGCCACCACAAACATAGTTGCAAAATAGAGAGGTGAACAAAAGTCCCCACATAATATGCCATCATAAAAAAAATGTTTGAGCGGCATAAATCTTTTGGAGGTCAAGTAAGCAACTTAACAATGAAGGTTTATTACCTGAGTTAAAGAATTTAAGAGTTTTTGTTCTTATACATTGTAAGTCATAGAAGACAACAACCAATAAAGGTGTTTGAGAAAATAGGAGTAATCCGCTTTCGGGAACTGAAATTTAATCATCACTATTGTGGGATAGATGATAGTGTCGTATTACTTGCAAAAATGTGAGTCAATCAAAAGTCTTAAATAGATGGGAGGACATCATTTTCAAGGGGGTTCGGAGGATGTCCGAAGAGTGAGATTATTCTGAAGGTCATGATTGTAAGCAACTTTTAGAAATGAGAGGTATAAGGTTGGTGCTTACAAGTCATAGCATTACTCTTTATGAACGATGTCAAAGGACTACAGTCGAAAACTTGAAGTGAGTCACAACTTTCATAGAAAATAAGAATTGGGATGCGTTACTCGTAAAGATGAAAGTCAATCCAAAGTCTGATATAGACAACGAGCACTGCTGTTAAGGAGGTTCAGAATCCAAGTAATTACTGTTGATTAAAATCGTCCATTCCAACTTCGGAGATGGCACTCCCTTGTTCATCTTTTGAGAGTTGGAACATTATAAGATCGTCCTAGGAAATCCCAAGTTCCAAGTAGAGATTCATCACTTTATTACGACTAATAATTATAGTTGAGGATCAAATCTTTCATAGTTTTCTTAGCAAGTTCATAACGATCTTCTTTGCAAAAACTCATAGCTCTCGCGTGTCCTTGACGTGTAATAGTGAGGCGTTCCTATGACGTGTCGCCACTGGTGACTCCAAATGAGAGATCGGAATATTTCGTTAGATCGCAGGTACGATCTATCATTTTTTTGCAGGGACACACCACTTAGCATATCTTCTTGTAGAAGATTTCAAATCGTATACCACTTCTATTATATTCTCCGTGTTCTTATCGTTCAGGGAAAACGATAGGAAATTGTAAGCATCAATCTAAGTTCGAGTTTGAACCAAAATTTTCGTTTGTCCTATCACTCAAGAAAGTGATGTTACAGTTATCCACTTACAACTATGTTCAAAGTGCTAGTGTAACATACCTCCTAGGCACTCTATGTTTGCATGCATTAGTCATGGTCTCACACTTTAAGATTTTGAGCATGCACAACATCATGACACGTTGGCATCTGATGCAAATAATCAAATTTTGCATAGCAAATTTAGTATCTATGTAAATGAAAGAGATACAATATTTCCCCTTGAAATTCGAAATAATTTTTGAAAATTCTTATAACTGAAACATTTTGAAAGAGGTACGACTTTACCTCATTGTTGCGGTTGAACGTGACGAGTCGAGGTGTTGGGTCCTTTAACTTTCCATTTAAGTCATGTTCTAGCCTAGTGCTATCATTCTAGACTAAGGCTTGAAAGAAGGTTCTTGGGTCCAGAGCGAAAGAACGGTGCTCTGATACCACTCTGTCACGACCACAACTCCCTAGTGCTAGTGAGCGTAGCTATTTCGCGACTAAACAATTCTCAATAATCAAGGGACAACATAAAAAGGATGAAATCACTTAAATCAATAGTATCAAAGGCATATGGGTACATAGTCAAAACGTGTTCAGAGTATCAAGATTTAGTTCATAGCTTTCTAGCACATAACTCTAGATTTGCAGCGGAAGAGTCCAAGACAAAATAGCACGTATGAAGACATGCTACTTTGGGCTACCTAACTACTTATTTAAAATGCTTGTCCCAACACCTTCGCCTGCTCGTCCACGTTCAACCTGCACATTTGAAAATAACATGCAGGGCTGAGTATTTGATATAAGTGGGCACATTGCCAAAAATAGTTCTATCTTTAATTGTCAATGCCACAGTTGAGTGATCACGGGGTTTTACTTAAAAGACCCGAGTCACTAAAATACTTTTCCTTTAGTAAAGATTTGATTGCGCAATCACATAACATAGATATACCATATCTGAAACTGATGTGAACCGGGAATGTGGCCACATTCCACGACGGTCACTGGACCGGCCAACTCCTTTGTTAGCTCACGATCCCCTTATGTGTACACTAGTCCGAGTAGGGTTTGCGGCCCTACTGGGACCCGAATTCGATTTAACTTAAATTGGCATAGCCAAGCAGATAGGTAATCATAAAACAAAACATGGCATGACAACATACTTGAGCAAAGATTCACATTTTCATACTGAAATCACGTTTTGAAAGAATGCCCACCTCAAAAGCTAAAGCTCCTTCCGAAATTTCCTTAACTTGGTCTTAGATGACGTTCGAAGATGTCCCTTTAGGAAATAAAATGATACTTAATTAGATTTTTGAAATATCCATTAAGCTTAAACATGAATGCATCCTAAGTGCGTGATCGTTTTATTCCTTTTCCTTAATTCATGAGAAGTCCTTGAGCACTAAATAAATCTTGCGATTTAGTTTGGTGTGGAGGTCTACCAATTATTCGTTTAACGAAAGAGCGTTACCTCCTATATATTTTGTTCAAGCACTAAAATAGACTCGAGGTCTATTCATCGTTTAGCGCATAAAATTCTGAAACAAAAAGTATTTATTCGTGCTCTTAAATTAAGGTCCGGAAATTTAACTTAGCTTCGTGGAAATATTTAGCGGACCAATAATTAATTAATCAACGACATAGGAGAGCCCATGATTTAATTAAATTCTTAGCCTATGCTTTTATTTTAGTTGGTGGCCCAACTCCATAATTAACTTCTAAAAACAAGGCAGCCCATTTCTAATATTTCCTAAGTCCATATTTATTTTTAATAGAGAGGCCCAACAAGTTTCTCATATCCATCGGTCTTCTTCTTCTATATTCATTTCTCAAAACAAAATTCCCCCAAATCAAAATCCTTAACTTCGGAAGAGAAAAAAGCGGCGCCTCTCCCTCACGCCTCTCTTTTCTCCGGCGAAATCGCCGTTTCTCTGCATCGCCGGAGCATCACCGGTCCCGTCCTCTCTCTCCGTTTCACACAACTTTTCCAATTTTCCCTAATTTCACATTCTTAAATCCATAATTTAGAAAACACAGCAACGGCTTCTTCCCTCTTCTTTTCTCGGCGATTCGCCGGCTTCGTCTCCTCCATCTCAACTCTCGGTCACCGCACTGATATCTTCTCTTTCGTGGTGGAGTCACGGCGGAGCGAATTCACCGGTGGGGCTGAGGCGTCGCCTCGAAGCTCGCGGTCTAGCGGCCTCGTCCCGCTGCGTCGATCGGTCAGCTGGTCCTCAAGGCGAAGCCGCCGTGCAGGGGTGCACGTGGCTGTCACGCCGCTTCGTTCTTTCCGTCGAGTTCTCCGGTGAGCAGCGACTCTGGCCCACTCTCGAGGTCCCTTCGACGGCGTCAACGCCATCGCCATTTCACGCTGCTGGTCCTCAAATAGAGTTTCTTTTTCTTTTATTTGAATAGGGCTACAGTTTTCTTTATAGTACTCCCTCCGTCCACAAACAATAGATCTATTGTTGTTCGGCACGAGTTTTAATGTAGAATTGGTGAAGTAAGAGAGATGAAGAGAAAAAGTAGGTAAAGTAAAAGAGATAGGGAGAAAAAGTGAGTAAAGTATGAGAGATAAACTTTTCATTTTTAGAAAGTGATCTATTTTTTTTGGACGTACCAAAATGGCAAAAGTGATCTATTTTTTGTGGACGGAGGGAGTACTATTTAGCTTTACATGTTACTGCCTCCATTCGCCATTCAATATCATGATTTGACTTGACTAGAGTTTTAAGGAAATAGTTGAATATTCGTAGAAAAAGATAATGTAACGTGAATATGTATTTTGTATACTTGAATATGAGCTAAATGAGTTAGCAGCGGATGACTTATCTTATCAAGTATAACCAAATTAAAAAAAAGTCCCTTTCTTTTATCTATTTTATTACTCCACAAACTAGTATTTGTTTTTAATATCCGTGTTTGTTCCAAAAGGCAGACACGGATACTGAGGGAGTATCAGGTTTTTTGCATAATTTGAGATCATTCAAAACATTGAGCTTGTTCGAAAAATTTGATATTCGAAATTCATGTACCTAATTCCAAATTAAACAATATCTAAAAAATATTTAAAAATCAAAATTTAATAAACAATTTTATAGATATTATTATGATATGATGTAGAAATACTTCAAATTTAAGTATAATACTCATATACATAATATCTATAAATAAATTGACTAAAACATATAAATTCATGATTTTTGTAACCAAAGCACGTAATAAATAGTACTAAATTTTGGCCAAAATTTGTGATCTTGGTGACCATTTTTTTACCTATTTTAAATTAATAAAAGCTCTAAATTTCTAACAATATAACACAATGAAAATATCGACGAAGTAAAGACACTTTAACTTGAAAAGCTACAAAATCTGACCTGGAGAACAATGTGCTACTTTCTTGAGTAAAGCCCAGCTTTCATCTTCAGTTAGAAATTTCAACTTGTGAGGTTCAGATTGTTGATTTGCAATATTCTCATAACGAGTGGTGAGAATGACATTACAATTCACGGAAAAGCTTGTCTTATGATCTCCCAATCATCATTTGTCCAAATATCATCAATCACCACCAGACATTTCCTCTCCTTCAAAAAACTATGAATTCTTGTCACCAATTCGCGAACTTCCATGCCATCAATCTGTGCGTTGCTATCAAATTGTTTCAAAATCTCACCAAAAAACGGCCTTAGGTTGAAACTGTTGGGTGATGCAAACCCATGCTCGAGCATGTTCCTGAAAGTACTTGTGGTTGTAAATCTTTCTCGCAAGAGTGGTTTTTCCAAGACCACCCATCCCATATATCTTCACTATTCGTTGCCTTTGTTCATTCATCATCTTTGACACCAAAATCTGGATGTCTCTCTCCATGCCCACGAAATGAGGCTCAACCTCATGAGCATACGTACGCTGCAGCCAGGGGCGGACACATGTATAATAAGGGTGGGGCTAAAGCCCTTAATAAATTTATTTTCTAACCTTTTTTCTTCTGTAAATTTTTTAAATTTATCCAAGTTTAACACAAATTTTTATGTAAAAGCCCCGATAAATATTCTAAAATATCTAAATATATACTTTAAAACAAAATTTAGAAATTTCAGCCCTTATCGTTATTTATTTCTATGTCCGCCCCTGGCTGCAGCTCATCTTCTTGCTGCGAAAGAGATGAGCTTTCTTGTCCCAACTCTGACTCTAACTTGTTAGTGAGGTCAGCCAAGGCTGATATTACGTCGCAAGCCTCTTTCCCAACCTCGTGGACACCGCAATACTCACAGATGATGCAAATGTACCTTTGAAATCTATCCTTGAGGCTCCTCAAACCTTGGCTTTTGGATTCAACTTCAAAGGCATACGTTTCAAGAAGATTCTCAGCTTTTTCAGCAAGATCATTGAGTTGGGAAATGTAAAGCTTTAGAGTTGGAGAATCACGTCTCTCTCTGTCAGCTTTCATCAACAATGCATGAATGCTTCTCAAATCAGCTTTGAATTTGTCAACATCAGTGCACACACTACGCAAAAACATTGATCTTTACTAACCTAAGTTTGCAAAGATCAATGTTTGGTGTGTGTTCCCAAACGAACTACTTAGATTATTCCACAGTCGAGATCACAATGACAAGACTTCTTACATAAGAGTCTAACAAAGGCCTAGTATGAGCTATTAGACTATTTAAATCCGATTTTTCTCATGGTGCAAAATCATGTCAGTAGTAGAGCATTTTGAGTCTTTGACTAATCTCATTTATGTGATTTAAATCTGATACAAATCTTATTTATGTGATTTAAATCTGATGACACAAATCTTATTAACGTGTTTTAAATCTGATATTACTTGACTAAATTTGATTTACGTGATTAAGACTTGATATTCACTACTGAATCTGATTTTTGAACTTAATTTACACAATAAAAATTCGATTTACGTGATTTAAATCTGATTTACATGAATATAGAGACTAAAATTAAAAGTACTCATCCGTCTACAAACAATAGATCACTTTGCATATGGCACGAGTTTTAATGTAGAATTGGTAAAGTAAAAAAAGAAGACAAAAAAAGTAATAGAAAAAGAGAAAAAGTAAGAGAGAAGTAGTGTTAAAGGAGAACAAAGTAAGAGAGAAGGAGAAAAAATAAGAGAGAATCTTTCCACAAATGATTGTAATATATTTTTTTTGACGGCCAAATTTGGTAATTGCGATCTATTTTTTGTGGACGGAGGGAGTATATTAAAATAATACTTCATCCGTTCCATAAAAATAGAGACATTTGGAATGACATGAATTTTAAGGCATAATTGAATAAAATATGAGAGAGTTCGAAAAAAAAGTTACTAGAGTATATTAGTGGAGAATGAGACCCCTTCATTAGAGATAACGAAATTACGTAAAATAGAAGTTGACTATTTTGATGAGACAGACCAAAATGGAAACAGTCTATATTTTTATAGAACATAGGGAGTAAAAAAGATAATTAATTGCCTCATCCGTTAAAAATATGTGCACATTCTATTTCTGCTTGTCCCATAAAAATATGGGCGTTAACCATATACATCAATTTATTTACAACTTATACCACTATTTATCACCATTACAACTCATTAGACACTATAATAATGTAGGTCTCATTATCCATCAACACTATTTTAATTATCATATTATTCTTCTCTTTTATTTTACCAATTATGCATTGATTCCCATATTTTAGTAGGGTCCTCGAACCCAAGCCGAATTATCGAGTTCATAGCAGGTCAACTTAATAAAGACACGAACCCAAAAAGGCTTGACCAAACCCTTTAATTTCGTGTGTATTCGTATTGAGTTTTTCGTCTCGTGTCCGCCAACCTTAACTCAATGGCTGTGAATTAGATCCCAGTTATATTTCATATTCTGAAAATCACATAAACAATTTTCTCATCTGTCCCAAATTAGTCACGCGTTTTTGGTTGATTTATGTGATTGGGAGAGATGAGAAAAACCCCGGGTGTTTGGGTCTTGTGTCTTGGACTTGGACATGGATCTTGGCAATTGGTTTTGGACATGACATGGTGATAAAGCTTATTTCATGCATTGGTTTTTGGGTATTTTTATATGCTTTTAGGTAGGGGTGGCAAATCGTGCGTGTCGGGTCGTTATCGTGTCGACACGATAACGACACGAACACGATAACAACAAACACGAACACGACCCGTTAAGAAAACCTCAAACACGAACACGAACACGACCCGCTACCCTCAGACACGAACACGACACGAACCCATTAACGACACGAACCGTTTCGGCTCAACACGACACGAACACGACACGAACCCATTAATGACACGAAAATAAGTATTGAAAAATAAAAATAATAAGAATAATAATATTAAAATATTATGTGTTAATAAGAATAATAATATTAAAATATTATGTGTTAACGGATAACACGAACACGACACGAACACGCATTGTTAACGGATAACACGAACCCGACACGAACACGACACGAAATTTTCGTGTCCTTAATGGGTCGACCCGATAAGGATACGAACATGATAAGCTCTGATCCAAACCCATTAATTTCGTGCCGGTTCATGTTGTGTTATCGTATCGTGTCAAAAATTGTCAGCCCTACTTTTAGGTAAGATAATGCACAACTTGTAAGTTAAGTGTGCAGGATAGCCACTGGATCAGTTAGACAGCCAAAACAAAGCAAATTGGAGTGAAAATGCATAGGAACCACCTAAGATATGGGGAGTATCATAGGAGAAGGATCCTCTGCTGTGGTTTTAACCACAGCAGTCCATGCTGTGCCACAAAACGCAAAATTTTTCTAATGAAACGGCAGCAACCAATTAATATTCAATTCATCCCCCCACCCCCCACCCCACCATGCCCCCTATTCCCTATTCCTACCCCACGTTTCCATTTACATATTTGTTTGGATGCAGCAAATATTATATATTCATTTCATCTCCCACAGTAAGGTTATAAACAATTCTTTTAATCTCCACTTAACTTTATTGTTTTAATCATTTGGCGGGAAACTTGGCATGAACTATTTCTTTCAATTCATTTATTTATCTTTTTAAGTAACAAATTCTATTGAATTCTTTTCATTATTATAATATTTTAGTTTTATTTCTTATTGAATTCATTCACATTAATTTAATTTTTTATTACATTAAAAATTCCATAAATCCTTTATAATCATTTTCTTAATATTTCGTATTTATTAATTTTTTTTGTAAATTGACTACTATGATTGAGTTTCAATAACACGCACTTGATTTAAAGGTAAGTAAATTTTTGCCCAGCCATTTTAACTTTTTTCATTTTGATAACTAAATTTAAGGTGTTTTTTTTACTAAACAAACAAATAAAAGTATACCATAAAAAATAAAATATTAAGGAAAAGAAGTAAATTTCTATTAAACCACAACATATACTTCTTTTTCTTTTAATATTTTTTCTGGAACATCTTTTCTATTTTAATAACAAAATCTAATTTAAATATCAAAATGACTTATAACTAAAAAAATTAGAAAAAAAAAATTAAATATATAAAATACTGTATAACAAAGAAATCCTAATATAGAATTAAATGATTTAGTAGTACACATCTCTGAATATATATATCCAGACAAAATGTAAATGGATTACAAGAAAATGTGGGGTAGGAATAGGGAGTAGGGGGTGGGGGTGAGGTGATAAATTGAATATTAAATGGTTGGTGCCGTTTCATTAGAAAAATTTTGCGTTTTGTGGACAGCATGGGCTGCTGTGGTTTTAACCACAGCAGAGGATCCTTCTCCGTTATCATAAGGTGTTGGTATTGCAAAGAGTACGAGAAGAGAGAGAATCAGAAGGATACCATTTGCTACCAGGGTACACATGTCAAATCAGAAGAAAGGTGTCCTAGAGATGGGAGCTAGGAGTCATCCTATAAATAGAGATGCTTAGAAAACAAGAAAGGAGGCTCTGACGGAGTTCCACTAGATCTCGACTCACTTCACTGCACACTCCAGATTTGTTCTCTGTCTCCTAGCTCGTAGCGCCAGGGTGTAAGGAGGCCCTTCAAGTATGTCTCAACTTGGGCGAGGGTGCGAGGTTCGACAACTAGGTGAGTGGCACTCAGTCGAGCTGTCACACCCCACCAACCTCCTTTGTCATATATTCTAATTATATAAATATGAAAAAAAATTTAAGCAAATAACATACATGTAAAATTCATAAAACACTCGTATATTCAATTATTTACAAATTATGCTTATATTTTTCATAAATTAACTTATTAGAATTTTCAAAGAGACCGAATCACTTGAATTTATAAATTTTTAAAAATATAACTAACCATTCAAGTATCATCATCACACTCAATGGCGGATCCGGAAATTAAATTTCGTGGGATTAAACTATATTATAAATATTTTAATTATATTAATTATTTTTATAAAAATATATATTAATATCAATAATTCATAAGAGTATGAATATTCTTAAAACAACATACTCCCTTCATCGCAATCCTTGGGTACAAAATTTAAGAAAATGATGATTACAGAATTAAGTGAAAAAAGTATAAAGTAGAAAAATGGTTAGAGTACAAAAGCAACTAGTTATATAAAGTATAAGAATAATTATGTTAGATTTTACTGAAGAAAAAAAATAACTTACAATAGTAGAGACGTCCAAAAAAGAATACGATTTGCTTATGGTGGGATAAAATGAGTGTACTTTTTTCCTGTCACATTCCAAATTTTAAAAAATTAAAAATAATTTGAATATGAATAAGGAGGTTGAAAGTTTAAATTATAAAAATGAAATTAGAAGAAATTAAGAAATATTTACTCATATTATAAGTATGAGTATATTTTAGGTAAGTTTTTTTTATTAATAATATATAAAAAAAAATATTCCCTCTCTCCCCAAGGAATATGAACATTTGGTTCGGAATTAGTTTTAATGCATAATTGGAAGAGTAAGAGAGAAACAAAAAGAAAAATATTTTAAAGTATTGTTAGTGGAGAATGAGTCTCACCTCATTAGAAAATTCATACCAGGGACGGACTAAAAAGAAAATAGTTCATACTTTCGGGGACGGAGAGAATATGAAACATTAATTAAAATTATTAGACAAGAATATATGTTTAATGGACTTCTAGGAATTATTACAAATAAAGAAAGAAAATTTCAAAGGCCATTTTAGATGTAGTAGTACATAATTCAAGATCTGTAATCTTTTCAAATTAGCAAATTATGGGTGTAATCTTTGTTGATGCCATTTAATTCTAATTTTTAGGTACCTATGTAAATATTGGGAAGAAAAAACAATAATGAGAGCATCTCCAATTGAGGCTAGCGGATAGGCTAGTTGATCTCCGCTAGCCTCTATTGCGACCGGCCAGGGCAATTTAGGCTAGTCCATCGGCTAGCTCACGCCGATTCACGCGACCGGCTAGCCGATCGGCTAGCCTCCATTGCAGCCTCTAAAATCGGCTAGCGGTTTTTTTTTTATATTTTTTTAGGTATTTTAATTAATTATGTATTTTTTTTGTATTTTAATTAATTCTCGTTCTAATGATGGCTGAGTTTCTAGTCCTAGATGATGTGTGATGCACTATTTTTTAGCACTAAATAAACTTGTAAGTATACAGAGTATATATAATATAGCTAAAGGTCAATACCAGATATCGAACACGGGGAAGGCAAACACGGACTGCCTATCTCCTACTAAGACTCAATTACTATCTGGAAAAACAAGGGATTTTTGAAAACTTTTTGAAAACTGAAAACAATTGAAAAGCAATTAACAACAAAATGCAATTAAAACACAGAGACAAACGATGGAGATAAGGAAATTCCAGGGATGTGTGTTCACAGTTATGGTTATACAAATTCCAAACTACAATACCCTAGCACAGTTATTACTTTGATAGGACGAGTCACCTAGCTTATGCTCATGCGATGCAAACGTTGATTACAAGATTAGGGTTGTCAATCCTAACACATAACTCCATAAAGCTCCTAAGACCCTTGAAAAGTCCCCACTCTCAATTAACAGTGTCGTTTTAAGGGAAGCTAACTGTAGCGTCTACTAAGTGGATCTAACTCGCTAGAACTCTCTCACAGTTATGAAGCAAGCTATATTAAATCATACACGATTGTGTCACTTATCATGAAGCATCATGATTAACTTAGGGAAGAAACAAAGTTAAAACAAAACGAATATTAAATAGAAAAAAGGAATTGTAAAACCAAAGTCGTTACTAACACATCCCTAGAATCCTATAAGTTTAGTTACACATAATGGAATAAGCTAAACACATAGATTGAAGGGAAGACAATTTGAACATAAAACTAAAGCTAATAAAACCCGTAGGTTGAATCCTTGTCGTTCTTGATGTTTTTGAAATCCTTCTTCAACTCCTTGCTCAATTGAAGTACTCTAGCTTTTGATCTCTGTGAATTATTTTGCAAAAAGAAGCTCTTTGGTTGATGAAGCTTGAGGTCCTATTTATAGGAGAAAGCCAATCCTCATTGTAGAAGGAAAAGATCTTCAAAATATGGTAAATCTTGGAGCAGATCTAGGGCTAATCGGATTCGCCGCCTTTCTCCGGCGGGCCGCCGCACCTTGGGCGGCGGTCGCCGCGTTAGAGTCAGAGTCTCTGTTCCTTCGGCGGCGGACCACCGCATGACTTCCGGAGGTCGCCGGTCGAGACTCTCTTCCAAGTGTAATTTTCCGAGGCGGGCCGCTGCCTGGCGGTCGCCGTACAACTTCGCGGCGGTCGCCGGTCGCCGTCTGACTCCAGATTTCCAGACTTTGCGTTTTGACTCTCTTTTTTGGCTCAATTACGCACATATCTCACAAAACACGTCAAAATACCAAAATAGATAAAATATGCAAATAATGGACATGTAGAGTGACTTTGACATAAAAAACGGACCAAATAATGGCCTTAAAACAATGCAAAATCCGAGCGTATCAACGTGGCAGGAGGAGTTTTTGACTAGGTGATACGCCCGGATTTTGCACTGTTTTAAGGCCATTATTTGGTCCGTTTTTGTTATCAAAATCACTCTACATGTCCATTATTTGCATATTCTATACATTTTGGTATTTTGACGTGTTTTGTGAGAAATGTGCATATTTGAGCCGAAAAGGGGAGTAAAAACGCATATTCTGGAAATCTGGAGTCAGACAGCGACCGCCGCGAAGTTGTACGGCGACCGCCGGCGCCCGGCGGTCAGAGCTATGTGGCGGCCCGCCTCGGAAATTTACGCTAGGAGAAGAGTCTCGCCCGGCGACCGCCGGAGGACATGTGGCGGTCCGCCACCGAAGGGTCAGAGTCTCTGGACTCCAACGCGGCGACCGCCGGCCAAGGTGCGGCGGCCCGCCGGAGAAAGGCGGCGAATCCGACCAGCCCTAGATTTGCTCCAAGATTTACCAAATTTTGAAGATCTTTTCCTTCTATGATGAGGAATAATCTTCCCCTATAAATAGGACCTCAAGCTTCATCAAGAAAAGAGTTTTTTTTCCGACACACAACAAGAACACATTCATATAGATCAAAAGCTAGAGTACTTCAATTGTGCAAGGAGTTGAAGAAGGATTTCAAGAACATCAAGAACGACAAGGATTCAACCTACGGGTTTTATTTGCTTTAGTTTTATGTTCAAATTGCTTTCCCTTCAATCTATGTTTTTAGTTTATTCAGTCATGTGTAACTAAACTCATAGGATTCTAGGGATGTGTTAGTAGCAACTTTGGTTATACAATTCCGTTTTCTATTTAATATCCGTTTTGTTTTTACTTTGTTTCTTCCCTAAGTTAATCATGATGCTTCATAATTGAGTGACACAATTATGTATGATTCAATACAACTTGCTTCATAACTGTGGCAGAGTTCTAGCGAGTTAGATCCACTTAGTAGACACTACAGTTAGCTTCCTTTAATACGACACTGTTAATTGAGAGTGGGGACTTTTCAAGGGTCTTAGGAGCTTTTTGGAGTTACGTGTTAGGATTGACAACCCTAATGTTAGTAATCAACGTTTGTATCGCATGAGCATAAGCTAGGTGACTCGTCCTTTCAAAGTATTAACTGTGCTAGGGTATTGTAGTTTGGAATTTGTATAACCATTAAAGCGAAAGCACATCCCTGGAATTCTCCTTATCTCTATACTTTTCTCTCCGTGATTTGCTTGCTTTTAGTTGTTTACTGTTTTTAATATTTACTGTTTACAAAAAGTTACAAAAAAAATTCTTGTTTCTCCAGATAGTAATTGAGTTCTAGTAGAAGATAGACACTTTGTGTACATCTTCCCCGTGTTCGATACCCGGTACTAACCTTTTGCTATACTATACCTACTCTGTATACTTGCAGGTATTTATAGTGCAAATAAAAAGTGCATCAAGTTTTTGGCGCCGTTGCCGGGGAAGACAATTCACTTTGGAGTGATATCTTCAAACGGATAATTTTACTACTTTGGATTTTAATCGCTTTCATTTTATTTTTATTGCTTTCTGTTTTAATTTTTTTAGTTTAATTTGTTTTTTTTCGAGTATTGCAGGTTTTGTATGCGAACGCGTTCTGGGAAGTACATCTTAGAGCCGCTTGATTTAGAGCTTGAAAGAACTCGTAGAATAATAAGAAGTGAAAAAGGATCAGGAAAAATGGGTGACCGAACAGATATTGAGAAGCTGCAGGAGATGGTGAAGTTGCTGATGGATGAGAGAGATGCGGAGAGAGCAGCCCGAGAAGCCATGGAAAAGAAGAACAGAGAAACATTACCTGTGATGAACATGTTCAATCATGGGAATATGATCACTTTTCCTAACGGCCCTCGTATTGATGCTAACAATTTTGAGTTACGCATGCCCCTTATCCAAAGGGTCGAGCAAACTCCTTTTGCAGGTAGGGCGACTGAAGATGCTAACCGCCATCTCTCCAAATTCGTGGAAATCGCAAACACTCTGAAATTAAATGGTGTCGACGACGATGCCATACGGGTAAGACTTTTTCCATTCTCATTGATTGATTCTGCTAAAGAGTGGTTTGAGTGTATGCCACCAGAAAAGGTCTCCACATGGAAGGACATCATAGCTACCTTCCTCGACAAATACTACCCGCCAGGCACTATTTTGAAGCTCAAAAGTGAGATCTTTCAGTTCACACAAGGCCATGACGAGCCCCTCTATGAGGCATTTGCTCGTTTCAAAGCTCTTCTTCGAAAGTGCCCAAACCATGGTTTTTCCATAGACCATCAGGTAGGAATCCTCTATAATGGATTTAACGAGAAAATATGTGCTATGCTTGATTCAGGGGCAAATGGAGGATTTCTAAGAAAGACAGGAGAGGATGCCATGGCGGTGACCGAGGAGTTCGCCACCAACAGTCGGGGGTGGTCTAAGGAAAGGCATGCCACGAGAAGAGTAGCAGCCATAGAAGAGGCCGAAGAAAGTTCTTTTGTTAAGGAGTTAGCAGAACTTAGAGTCAGGATTGATCAAATGGACATCTCGAGGAAGGAAGATCCAATTCCGGCAACTTCCATAGTGGCAGTCAATGCACTCGAAACTGCCATATCAACTGTGGAAGAAATAAACTACGTGCAAGGAGGCGGTCCCAGAAACTACAATAACAATTATCGCCCTAATCAGGGGGGCGGCAATTTCAATAATTATAATGGGAACCGTCCGCACCCAAATCTTTCTTATTCTAACAATAATTACTTGCAACCCCCTGCAGGATTTAATGTTAGCAAAGGAGGAGTGGTTGAGCCGATGAAGAAGGAAGACAAGTATGAACAAGGAATCACGAAGATCTTGGAAGTAATTACGCAAGATAGGAAGATTAATGACACCAAGATCGGAGTGGTCGAAGCAAGGATAAACAACCTCAAGCAAGGAATGAACACAATCTCGGCAGTTGTAACCAATATTACCACTCAAATGGAGCAAATTCAGAAGAAGTTAGATGAGGATAGAGCAAAGGCAGCAGCAAGAGTGGATGACATTAACAAGAAATGGGTGGCAAAGCAGAAATCTGGGGACTGCCCAGATGCCGGCGGACCGCCGCAGACCACGCAGCGGCCCGCCACTGAGACGGCAGAGACACCAACCAGGCAGGACTTCCCAGTCGTCGGCGGACCGCCGCACACCCCGCAGCGGCCCGCCACTGACAAGGCAGAATCATCCACTAAGCAGGAGCTTGTGCGGCACAACGGGATTGTACTCCCTTTTCAGCCAAAGAGGAAGTTAAAGCTTGAAGAGCAGTTGAAGCATTTCCTTAACATGTTTTGCAAGGTCCATACTAATATTCCTCTTGTTGAATCGTTGCAGGAGATACCAAAGTATGCAAAGCTACTAAGGGAGGCGGTAATGAGGAAGAAAAAGCCGACTAAAGCCGACCTTAAGCTACCGCATCATTGCAGCGAGATCATCCAAAAGGAAAGGGCAGTGAAGCAAAGAGATCCGGGCCAGTTCATCATTAGGTGCCGAATTGGAGAAGGGAAAGTTGACAAAGCACTGTGCGACTTAGGATCGTCCATCAATCTCATGCCACTGAAGTACTACGAAAAGCTCAACATCGGGCCACTCAAATCTTCAGACGTAACACTCAGGTTGGCAGATAACTCGTCTATCAAGACTGTAGGTATGATTGAGGATGTCCTAGTTAAGGTTGATGATTTTATTTTTCCCGCCGACTTTATTGTGCTTGACATGAAAGTAGACAAGAACGTCCCTCTAATCTTAGGGCGAGATTTTCTTGCCACTTGCAAAGCTTTGATTGATGTAGGACGTGGCGAGATTACAATCAGAGATAATCATAGTCAATCCACCTATAAGATCGAGCGCGAGATGCTAAAATTTGAGGAGGCAAAGCGGGCAAAAATGGAACAACAGTGCAGAGCAGTCATGGCTACCGACTTGACCAAGCCCAAAGATCCCTTTGAAGCGGAGGATCCTTCTACCTCCACTATCTACATTGTCAAAGAGGTAAGACACTCTTCTAAAAAGGGTGATGCTAATTCTTCTACATCTGCTCCACAGAAGAAGAAACAGAAGAGAAAGAAAACACCCAAAGAGGACCCCGAGATATACGTCATCAAAACCAAAGAGGGGAAGTACAAGTGGTGGAAGAAGCTAGGGACCAAGTTGCTCCCTATGCCAATTTTCAACACTCGAGTTATTGATCCGCCCAACTAGTGGGCCACTTCAAGTCGAGCTAACGACTTTAACAAAAGCGCTTATTGGGAGGCAACCCAATTTTCTTTTATTTTTTTTTATCTTCTCGTTTTTTTTTCTATGTTATGTTTAAAAAAAAAAAAAAATTACGGGTGGCGGTCGCCGCACTTAAAGCACGGCGGTCGCCACACATGTGTTAACATGTGCAGGAAGGATCGGGCTTAGGGCGGGCCAGAGTAACCGCTGCACGGACCGCGGCGGCCCGCCAGGATTGCTGTTTACGAAGGTATGTTTTCCATTCCTTTTCACATTCCTTCTCAAATTCCTTCCTTGCACACAACCCCCACCTATATAAATCACCAAATTCACACACCCACACTATCATTCTCTCGATTCTCTCAAAGTCTAGAGCTCTTCTTCTACAAATTCTCTCCACAAAAAGGTATGAATCCTAACTCAATTTCTGAGTTTTGCTTTACTTCTTCCATGGATTGTGCTTTATTTTGGGTGAATTGTTCGGTAGAATCTCTTAATTCATGATGGGGGATGACTATGTGTATGAATTTTTGAATTCTATGGTTTAAATTTTGCTTGATTGGTGATTATTAAGTTGTAAATGATGATTCTCTCTTGGTTTATAATGTTTAAAAGTTGCAATCATGTTCATAGCATTGTGAGGCTATTATTACGTCCATGAATTGCAATATTTGTGATTTTGTAGAGATTGTTGGTTCTTATGGATATTTGGTTGATACGTCTCTGCATGGGGGATGAATTCACCTTGGGGGATGTGGTTTTGTTGCATAACTCGAGACTATCTTTGTTTCCCGGGAAATTGAAGTCCAAATGGACTGGTCCATACATAATCAAGAAAATCTATGATAGTGGAACAGTTGAGTTACTAGCCCCGGATGGACAGTTGTTTCAAGCAAATGGTCACCGTGTTAAGAAGTATTACAGTGCAGACAAAGTGTTAGATGAAGAGGTTGGTCTCGAAGAGCCACCCAAGGAGTGGAAAAGGGGGGTAAAAGTCAAGCTAATGACTCTAAAGGAGCGCTTGTTGGGAGGCAACCCAACAATTTTTGCTTTAATTTTAAGTATTTTTGGTTTTGGTTTAATTTTGTGCTTTGCAAAAAATTTTCGCAGGTTCTGACCTCTCAGTGGCGACCGCCGCAAGCTCTGCGGCGGTCCGCCACCTGAACGCTGGAAATCATCTTTGACATGCGGCGACCGCCGAACAGCTGCGGCGGACCGCCACCTGGGCACATTTTTCCAGCGCGATTTTTCGAAATTCTTCGAAATTTCGCCCCGCTCAACCTCTACGCGAAATTTTTCAGGGTACGTTTTTGTTTTCAGTAGTTTACTCACGTCCCTACCGACTCTACAAACTTATTTTACACTTTGTTGTAAATAAGTTTGGGGGGATGAAGTGGTGGACCGTGAGTTTAGGGTTTTCTTTTTGTTGTTAGTTGTTTTTGCTTTAATTTTCCAAAAACCCGTAGGAGATTTTTTGTGTTCTAAAAATGTTTTCTTGAATCCATGTCATGAACATAACATGAAGAACTTAGAAACACGCATGCTTAGGGACACATTAGACTGAGTTGCCAATGATATTATATTCCATCTATGTTTAAGTGTGGCTTAACGTTTTGATATGATGGTTGGGTGAAAAGGTGCATAATTAGTGAATTGCTTGTTCGCCTTGAATCGTGCTTCTACCTTGTGAGATTTGAGCCTTAAATTTCTTTCTTGTGTGATTTATCTGTATGCATGTATATGTTTCTAGAACTTGCTCCTAGTCTGCCTAAGTTTACATAGTGTTTAAGTTGATTTAGGAGGATGTTAGGCCGTCTTTTCTTAGCTACTTTTATATCCAAAATTTTCGACCCTCTCAATTTTTTCCTTTGGAGCCAATTTTGAGCCTTTAAGCCTTTTCTTTGGAAGCCAAAATAAATGGGGGGACAATTCATTGGGTTAGTATAGTTTTTGTTATCTTCTTTTGTAAAGGAATTGGAGAGATAAGGAGGAAAGTATAAAAAGTAGTGTGCTTAATATTAAGAAAGTACAAGTTGCGAAATTGAGAAAAATTCCAAATATGTGCTTGATCTTAGAAAAAAAGAGAAAGGATGTGTAAGAAAGAAAAAAAGAATGAGAAAGACAAAGAAAGAAAGAAAAAAAAAACGAAGGATTGAAAGTAAGTTGAAGGAGAAAAATAAAGTGTTAGAAGTGCCTTAAGTTTTAGAAAAGTGGAGTCATCCTAACTCTACTTGGGATATTTTTATATTTGAGTCACTTTTTAGCCAAATATTCCTCACCTACCAAAGAGCCTACGTTACAACCGAAAAGAAAGACCTTTCGGACTTTTGATGCTTAATCACATTGAGTAGAGGAGGGATTAGACTTTGAGAAAGCCTATGGTAAACTTTGCATGATGCATGATTTGAGTGATTTACACTTTACCCTTATACACTTTGAGAGAGAGAGAAAGAACACTTCCCATCTTTGGAAGTTTGCCACATGTGAGTGCTTGAATTCAAGGTGTTCCACGAGTTAGTAATGAAAGTGCACTATTAAGCCTTGCTTGATTTGATTGTGTTAATCCATGCTTAATCTATTCTTTCATCTTTTGAGGCAATTATGACGTCTAGTCTTTGTGCATTCCGTGCGTCTATTCTTGTGTCTTTAGTGTTTTGTTCGAGGACAAACAAAAATGTAAGTTTGGGGGAGTTGATACGCCCGGATTTTGCACTGTTTTAATGCCATTATTTGGTCCGTTTTTGTTATCAAAATCACTCTACATGTCCATTATTTGCATATTCTATACATTTTGGTATTTTGACGTGTTTTGTGAGAAATGTGCATATTTGAGCCGAAAAGGGGAGTAAAAACGCATATTCTGGAAATCTGGAGTCAGACGGCGACCAGCGACCGCCGCGAAGTTGTACGGCGACCGCCGGCGCCCGGCGGTCAGAGCTATGTGGCGGCCCGCCTCGGAAATTTACGCTAGGAGAAGAGTCTCGCCCGGCGACCGCCGGAGGACATGTGGCGGTCCGCCACCGAAGGGTCAGAGTCTCTGGACTCCAACGCGGCGACCGCCGGCCAAGGTGCGGCGGCCCGCCGGAGAAAGGCGGCGAATCCGACCAGCCCTAGATTTGCTCCAAGATTTACCAAATTTTGAAGATCTTTTCCTTCTATGATGAGGAATAATCTTCCCCTATAAATAGGACCTCAAGCTTCATCAAGAAAAGAGTTTTTTTTCCGACACACAACAAGAACACATTCATAGAGATCAAAAGCTAGAGTACTTCAATTGTGCAAGGAGTTGAAGAAGGATTTCAAGAACATCAAGAACGACAAGGATTCAACCTACGGGTTTTATTTGCTTTAGTTTTATGTTCAAATTGCTTTCCCTTCAATCTATGTTTTTAGTTTATTCAGTCATGTGTAACTAAACTCATAGGATTCTAGGGATGTGTTAGTAGCAACTTTGGTTATACAATTCCGTTTTCTATTTAATATCCGTTTTGTTTTTACTTTGTTTCTTCCCTAAGTTAATCATGATGCTTCATAATTGAGTGACACAATTATGTATGATTCAATACAACTTGCTTCATAACTGTGGCAGAGTTCTAGCGAGTTAGATCCACTTAGTAGACACTACAGTTAGCTTCCTTTAATACGGCACTGTTAATTGAGAGTGAGGACTTTTCAAGGGTCTTAGGAGCTTTTTGGAGTTACGTGTTAGGATTGACAACCCTAATGTTAGTAATCAACGTTTGTATCGCATGAGCATAAGCTAGGTGACTCGTCCTTTCAAAGTATTAACTGTGCTAGGGTATTGTAGTTTGGAATTTGTATAACCATTAAAGCGAAAGCACATCCCTGGAATTCTCCTTATCTCTATACTTTTCTCTCCGTGATTTGCTTGCTTTTAGTTGTTTACTGTTTTTAATATTTACTGTTTACAAAAAGTTACAAAAAAAATTCTTGTTTCTCCAGATAGTAATTGAGTTCTAGTAGAAGATAGACACTTTGTGTACATCTTCCCCGTGTTCGATACTCGGTACTAACCTTTTGCTATACTATACCTACTCTGTATACTTGCAGGTATTTATAGTGCAAATAAAAAGTGCATCACTAGGCTATTGCTAGCCTATTGCCATTGGAGATACTCTGACAACTCCCTTCTCTCTCCTCACCCACATTGAGAAACCCATTTTCTTTTCTCTCTCTTTGGCAAAAAAAACCGAAAACCTCTTTTTCATTCTCTACATTTCTTCATTCTCGACATCCGCCGCCTCTGCCATCTTGCCGCCGCCAAATTCCGGATGTTGTCTTGCCTCGGTTCCTTTCTTTCTCTCTGCTCGGTCTCATATCACACTGCGTGAGGTGGGGGCGGAGACGCGAACACCGTAGGGTCGGAGGTCAAAGAAAGGAGCTTTCCAGCGGTACTCTGGGGCAGGATGGAGGGGTCGGCCAGCCCCACTCGACCCCACCTGGATCCGCCGCTAATCACACTATTAATTTCTAGGTCTTACACATATTACTAGTATTTTAGTACTTCCTCCATCCCTAAAAAGTATATACATTTGGTTTGACACAAGTTTAATGTATAATTGGTAAAGTAAAAGAGAAATTGATAGAAAACATTTTTTAAGTATTGTTAGTAGAGAATGAGTCTCACCTCATTAGAGAGAAAATAGTTTCTAAAATTAGAATATTCATACTTTTTAAGGACATACTAAAAATGAAAGACTTCATAGTTTTCAGAGACAAAAGGAGTAAAATTGTTTTTTCCTTGGAATAAAATCCACGTCATCCATGGATGAGACTATATTTTAGAGCTGACAATTTTTACACGACACGATAATCTAATAAAAATCCACACAAAAATAATGAGTTTTAGTCAAGCCTTATGGATTCGTATCCTGTAGAGAATAAATAATAACAAAACAATTAGCACAAGAAAACTTCTAATCGGAATGCATGCACCCTAATTAAAGTCTTTTATTCGTACTTCAAATTATTGGCATATTTTAGATCATTCGCGGCCGCCCGAGGCATCGCATTGCCGCTGGCTACATGCACGTCCACACTTCCTCGTCTGGCTCCTCGTAATTTTCTCAGAAGACTTCACAATCAGATCCCCACGGTTTTATTAAATTCCGTAATTCATTTCATCGAATTAATTGTTCCGGGACTTGGGATAATTTTACAAGTTAAAATTATTCAGGAATTAATTTAATAATCTAAATAATTAAATTATTATCAGCTTGGGCCCAAAGTATTTTAATTAGTCCGGCCCAAAGATAGATTAATTTTGATCCCAAGTCTTTTAAGCTTAGTAGCAGGCCCAAATCTTGAACTACTTGCTGGCCAACTTGTTTTTTAAATTAGGAGGAGACTCATCTTTTAAGCTTAGTAGCTTAGGGATTTTTCGAATTAACAAGCTTGTTTTAGGGTACTGGGTGATGTGGGGAAGGCCTATGGGTTTCGGTGTAACTAGTGTTATCACACGTGCTATGCACGGGTCATAATATTTTCAAATAATGATAATAAATTTTAAGATTTAAATAATGAAGATAAATTTTAAAAGTAGATTAAAAATATAAGATTTTCAAATAATGAAGATAAATTCTAAGATTCAAATAATGAAGATAAATTCTAAGGTAAGTAGATTAAAAAAAGAGATGTAAAGAGAATATAATGATATTTATGGATAGAGAATATGTGTTAATTATAATAAAGTATTCAAAACACTATAAACAATTAAAAATATTATAAACAATAACAAAAAGAGAAATGCACTTCTCTCAACTCACTCTAAGTGAAACATTGCAAACCGGACTCTAAATAAAACATTTCAAATCGGGCAAACAATTTTATACAATTTCAATTTATGATATGAGGAGTAAAATAAAATAAATCAAATGACAAAGAGAGAGATATAAAACAAAAGATCAAATAGTATGTGTTAGTTAGAATAAGATCTACAAATAAAGGAAAATGTGCGACTAATGACAAAAAGGTAAAAAAAATATATAATTTAAATAAATAAATAGTTCAACAATTTTGTTCAATAAAACATAGATATTCATAAATAGGAACAAAAACTTAGAAAGATTAGTACGACCGAAATAAATAATTATTAGTACTACCAAAATAAATAAAATATAATTCAAATTTTAATTTCTGTGAATTAAAGAAAAAAAGATATATTTTACAAAAATAAAATAATTAATATAAGAATTTAATTTTAATTATATTAGAATTAGAATATCCAAAAAGTTCCAAAAAAAGCCCAATAAAAGTTAACATGCCTGCCCAAAAAATATAAAAACACACAACATCCCAAATAAATAATACTCATGGGCCAAACATTAGTCCATTTAAAATTTTAAACAATAAAAATAATTTAATAATCTAAATAATTAAATTATTATCAGCTTGGACCCAAAGTTGATTAATCCGGCCCAAAGATAGATTAATTTCGATCCCAAAGTCTTTTAAGCTTAGTAGCAGGCCCAAATCTTGAATTACTTGCTGGCCAACTTGTTTTTTAAATTAGGAAGAGACTATCTTTTAAGAGCTTAGGGATTTTTCAAATTAACAAGCTTGTTTTAGGGTACTGAGTAATGTGGGGAAGGCCTATGGGTTTTGGTGTAATGAGGAGGATAAGAGCGTGTACATTGTTTGCCAGAAGCTTGCTTCGTCTAGCTTTATTGATTGTGTTTTCAATAGAAGAAAGGATGGAAAGGAGAGGCCCATTGCTTATGAAATAAGTTTTTGGGGAGTGGCTGGTGAGGAGATATGTGAGATTTTGATGCGCTTGCATTTAGAGGGGCTAACTGTTGGTTACCTGAGTTTAAATTGTCTCAGTTTCGATGAATTTGGTCGGGTGTGTGTAGATTTAAGCGAGGTTTTAAAAAGCGGTAGGAGAGTGATCAGGCTTGCAAGAATTTGGAATTTGGTTTGAAAGATATGTTCTTGGAGCAAAACACTGTGTTTCTTAGTCCTGAGGTGTTGTTGCAGTTATTTTTGAATGCTGGGTTTGAGTTGAATTCACGAAATGTGTCCAAAGTTGGTCCTGTTTCAGATGTTTGGTCACTTGCCTCTTTGCTGGTTTGGTTTCTTGTTGGAAGCTCTGTTGAGGAAGAAATGGAGTCTTTCTTTCATATCATTGGAATTGCCATGTGCTCCCACCATGAAAATCTCATAAAGAGTATAGCTTCTTACTATGAGTAAATAGGGTCTGACCATCATCTATTTCTTTTTGATTCGGGGACATGTTTCGAATAGTAGTCTCCAGTTTGTGACCTAGCTGGGTTGATCTCACCTGAAAAGGCAAGGCTGATGCTAAGTCTATATAAATATGCTTAGGCCAAATTAAATCTTCACAGAATTAAGCTGTTAAAATAAGGGTTAGGCCATATTATTACTGCTGATACCAGTTCCTTAGCAAATATAGCCACTTTTTGAATCATTAACTATTGCAAAAACTCATCTCTAATAAGAGCCTGAGGGTCAAAATCTTGGTGCCTGGTTAACTTGTACCAATATGACCTCACAGTAAAATTTTCTCATCGCAATTAATAATATATTAATTACATTCTAGAATGAGTTCAGTATAATATTATAGAGTTGTAGTTTCTCATAGTAGATGTAAAACAAAAGATTATAGTATGTCTTATTTACCTCGATGTATCCATGATGTGGTTGATTGTGATTTTTCTTTTTTCGTCTATTGTTCATGGTGCCGTATATGTGGCTTATAATTTCTTGGATTAATCTCAGGACTTGACTCGTTTAAAGTTATGTCTGTTATATTTGTGGATGGTGAACAACAATTGTGCATCAGTGGTGATAACGAAGGTGTTATATGCATCTGGGGTGCTACTTTTCTCTTTTCCGAAGTGCCAATGAATAAGTTTCACGAGAATAAGGACTGGCGCTATAGTGGCATTCGTGCAATGACAAATTCTGGCACTGACTATCTCTACACCGGCAGTGGAGACAGATTAGTATAAGCACGGTCGCTGCAGGTATTTGTTCTTGCTCCCTTAATGTCGCCATTATAAGTCAGATTTTGGGTGTTTTTGAATTGTTCAGGATCATAGCTTCGTTTGTGCTATGAGCGGTCACAAGTCAGTAGTCTCGTCACTTATAGTTTGCAGTGGCATTCTATACAGTAGAAGCTGGGATGGGACTGTTTGATTATGGTCTCTTGGTGATCACAGTCCTCTAACAGTAAATAGGGTCTGACCATCGTCTATTTCTTTAAATTCGGGTACATGTTCCGAATAGTAGTCTCCAGTTTATATCGGCATGGGAAGCTATTCATTGGCCAAGCCGATAGAATTATAAAGGTACCCTTTCTGTTAATTGCTATGATCAGTTTTGATAAGAGAAAATCAAATTTTGAATTTTTTAAATTGAGTAAAATCTGCATATATATGATGTTTTTGTATTAAGTGCTGCAACTTGTGACAAACCAGGTCTACTATGGAGTGTAGCAAGGGCTTGTCGGTCGTCTTTTCTCATCGATCTCGTGGTTTCCAAGTAACTGGAACTGCCAAGTAATATTCGGTCATGACCCTCTGGTGCTCGATCTCAACCAGCTCTTCATAGCGTATGGTGCCGAGCCATTAACCGCTGTACCACTGAGCTAATCCGAGCTCAAGCTTCTGTGTTTCGCTTCTCATTTGGCTCAGCTCTTTTAACACTTGATCCTGAGATTTATTATGATGTACATAAAGATTAATTTGAACAAATGAAAATAATAAATAAGTCAGCCCTAAGAATTGTATGAATCTAAACCAACTATTGCATGGTCCAATGACGGACCCAGGTGGGGTCAGCCGTCCCCACTATTGGCCGATGAGTGCCGAAAAATGGAGAAAAAGAAAGAAAAAATTTAAAATAAAAGTCTTAAAAAGTCTAATAAAAGTAATTCAGTGATACTACATCAATGTCTTGAGACGTGTGTGAATATTTCCAAATAATGGACACTACATATAATATTATGGAAACGTTTAGGTATCAAATATCTAGTAATTCATTCTATTATTAAGTATTATTTTTATTATTTTAAAATAATTTTATCCTCCATATTTGTATAAATTGGGTTTTGTCGTGTAAACAATGTTAAAAAAATCAAATGTAAGTTGTGTTGTTACGGTGTGTTATCAAATACTAACTAATTTATAGTAATAACTAATAACTAATATCAATGGTGTATGTTAGAAATATCAACTTTAAGACATAAATTTATCAATCTTCTTGTGTTGATAAACTTATGTCTTTGTATTGATATTTTAAATTTACATGTTGTATTGATGTAATTATGTCTTTATATTGATAATTTTAATACACAGAATTGAAAGTTATTAGTTATTATTGTAAATTAGTTAGCACACTAGCGCAACCCGTGTTATTACTAACTAAAAGTGATGATTTAAGACACAAATTTCCTTTATTTTATCTAAAGTTGTCTTTTCACTTAATCTACTGAATACAATTTTAAAATAAAAATTAAAAGCGTGAGTAATTTGGAAGAGAGGAGTAAATTATTTATGTGATTATAATAATAGGAAATATTACGAAGATTTAATTCAACCACTTAAGTAATTCAATTTTGTTATTTGATTATATATTCAGACTTATAGCATGAACATTTCAAACATTGTAGTGCAGAGCCATTGCTATCCGGCTGAGTTGAGCTCTCTCGAATCCCATCTCCGGCAATATGTTTTGCAACAACTCACCAGCCAAACAGAGGTTGCTTGTGTCTGCAAAGAGGCGGGGCGAGGATTCGTGGTCGTTTGAGATAAGCGCAGGCGGCCTAGTTATCAGCTTTATGGGTGAGTTTTTTGGAAAAAAATTTAATTTAATTGTGTTTGTTGAATGTAGCCGTGACAAGTGAGCATATGGCTCGTTTTCTTGCGGTGCATGAAGGCATGGGGAAGTGAAGTGGTTATAACTAGTGGCGGATCCAGCGCCTCTAAATGGAGGGGGAATTTATTAGTAGTAATATTTAAAAATTAAATAGTATAATATTTTAATATACTTTTAGTAATAAAATAATATTTCATCCGTCCTATTAAATATAAAATATTTTCCTTTTGGGATTTTCCCGTTAATTTCTACCTTATTGGGATGGAGGGAGTGTATTAATATTCAAGTATCACTCTGCGACATAATTTCTACGAGTATCCGTATCTTAAAAATATGGTTACTTTTCTTGCTTGGTTTTCATCGATCGATCATACTATGGTTACTTTTTGCTTATTTCATGCTGCTTCTATTTTTGTTGGGGGTGAAGGAGATCGAGACAAGATGGATTGGTCAGGCGGGAGTGTATGTGCCAGACAAGGCTGAGAAGAAGGCGCTCACTGCAGCTCTTGCTGAAAAGGTTAGTCAAAATGCAAAAATGCAAAATGCTTTTGTAGTGACATGATTGTGATCATTGAATCTTAAGTATGTTATTGCAGAAGTGCATTCCTGTTTTCCTGGACGAAGATACTGCTAATTAGTACTACAACGGCTACTGCAACCGTATTATCTGGCCTCTGCTGCACTACCTCGGACTTCATGATATAATGCGTGATTCATGTTTCTTGAAAGCTGAAGAAGAAAACTTTCTCAAGCGCATTGATGCTTCCAAATATCAGTGTGGAAGAAGGTTAGCAATACCTTCATCAATTGGTAATTTCGTAAGCAAATTAGCCGCAAGTTATGAATATGGTAGTGTATCAGGTATCGACAGGTTAGATGAGCTTAAAGATCTTAGATCCTTTATGCTTCTCGGAACAGGGTATTTTGGTCTTGGACAAATTGGCTTCAAAGAAAGCTCAATCAACTTTGAGATGTCACAATCCTTGAGGATATTTGTAGTAGAAAGTTGTGAATTTGAAGGGGAAAAGTTACTAATCAAGGTGGGCGAACTAATTCATTTAAGATACTTGAGTTTGAGGTTGTCTAAGATGAGAGAGCTACCAAAGTCTGTATGCAACATTCCATACTTGCAGACCTTAGATTTGCGAGTATCATCAGGTATTGTTCTTAGATTGCCAAATGTGATTTGGAAGATGAAAAGATTAAAGCATCTGTTTCTCAATCGCGGAATAGAAGTGATTGGAGGAGGGGAGAAACTAAGGCTGGATGGGCTAGAGGAGTTGGAGACACTAGAAGAGATCACATGTGAGACTTGTTGCATTGTAGACATCCCCAAATTGATCAGTCTACAGAGTATACATGTTGCAGTTAGTGACGTGGATAGCATGTCAATTGTGTTGAGCAACAAAAAGAGTCAATGTGAGATTGGCCTTTGGGTTATGTCATGTGATATAAGTTCGGACAAAGATATGGAGGTTTTGCATGATGGGATGATGTCTCCGTCATTGGTTGATTTGGAGATGTATAAATGCAATATGAGTGGCAGTTTTTCATACTACAAACAAGGGATGTGTCAGAATTTAGTAACGTTGAAACTAAATGAATGCAAGGTTAAGTTAGATGTGATGGAGTTTGGCGAGTATCCCATGTTGCGAACTCTGTTGCTGGACGGCATCGAGATGACATAACATTAATTTGCCATGCAAAATCATTCCCACAACTCAAGAAGCTTCATCTCTGCAATTTGAGTGATTTAAAGAAATGGGAACTAGAATATGGAGCAATGTCAAAACTTGATTACTTGTCGATCCGTGGGTGCCGCAATTTGGAGGAGCTTCCACTTTATTTGAGTATCATCATTACTCTTCGACGGATAACAATCTGTAGCATGCCAGTTGAATTCATGTAGATGAAGGAGAATATGCGCCATATGTCAACGTTCTTAAAGAATGACACATATAATAATATGACTTTTTGGAATTTCTTTATGTACTCACAAGACTCAAGGATTCTATTGCTCACAAGACTCAAGGATTCTAATCTTGAGTTTAGATATCAGTTTTCAATACTTATCATTGCTTGGTCTTCAGATAAAATTGAGAATTTTTAATAAAGAAAAAAATCTTCTTGAAATTATGTGTCAGAATGACTTGAAATTTGCACAGTTGAATAACTTGAAATTCGCACGGTTGAAATAACTTGAAATTCGCACGGTTGAAATAACTTGAAATTCGCACGGTGCTTTCGAATCTAGCTTACATTAACTTTCTTTCATTGGGTACCTTGTACAAGTACGTACAAAACGTGAGAAGAAGAGGAAGACATTTTCGGCCACAATTCTTGCAATCCGAACCCAAGTCCATGTCCCACTTCTCAAGAGCATGATAATTACTTTTTTTTTAGCTTGATAATACGTTACTTGGATTAATTCCTATGTTGTTGCTCCGAACATTTAATTAGATGTTTGTATGGATGAAATACTCTTATCTTGATTTTATCTATGTTGTTTACATCTTAATTTGGTATGGCGAATTCTTCTCTTATGTGCACACTTGATGTTGATTCACTTGGTCTATCCTTTTGTCTCTTTAACTTACGAGTAGATGGACAATGTAGATGACATGCTATTAATCTAAACTTGGTTTAAATGATAGGTTGATAGTGGATTTAATGAAAAGCGTATGGTAATTGGTTGTAGTTCCTCGTGCTACGTAGGATCTTGAATTAATGACAATGAGCTTGAGGATAAGTGTTTAACTCAAAAGTTTGCATGAGATAAACATGTTTAATGCTAATAATCTAAGGTATATAGTATCCATCCGTATATATGTATCCCAACATGCTTGAATAATTTGATACTTTGATGTTTTTCATCCATCAAATCTAATGTTTGTGAGGAGCAACCATCTCTCAATTGATTACTCTTAGTTTTAATTCACTTTTCTGTTTTCATAACATTGAAATAAACAATCTTTCTAAAATCAAAAATCAATCATTAACGCTTGCATTTCTTTTTAAATTAAACAATCCATTGCCTCCCTATATTCGACCTCAGAGAACTACATTTTCCGTTGTATTCTTGCTGCTCAATTGTAATATTGAGGATAACTAATTAACCTTGCGAATATAAGACACAAAATCAGATACCTAATTTACACATCACATGATAACTATTTATAATAATCTATACTCTTTGCAATTCGACTCATATTGATTCTAGGAAAGAACCAATAGAGAAAACCCAAAATGGAGAAATGAAGCACATACATATTGGAACATCAGATCTTGATGGACATTGGCACGCCGAACTGAAGCAATACCACTTTATAACGCTAGTATTCGTTTTGCTCCAGAAAATACTTAATTTTATTTTTTTTCAAGAATTGCTAAAAGTACGATTGAGAACAAACCTTCTTTCCAAAAAAATCATCTTTGAAATCTTTAATGAGTTTCTGGACTTCAGGAAGTTCTATAGCCCACGTGAACCTTTCCTAATCAATCCCTATTGGACACTGTGGCAAGGATCATCATGAGAGCGGAACTTGTATGCTTGCAACATGTAGTCAAGCAAGAGATATTGTAAAATTGGGAACATGGAGACACGAGGACTTACCGCAACTTCTACACGAGTAACTCTACCTTGATCCTCAACTGCTTCAGGAGTACCATCAACTCCGAGAATGCTAGTGCAGACACTTACAAAATGTGTTGCAAAATCATGCATTTTGAATCTGGAAAAACAATGTGAGTAAGCAAATTTATTATAAATCTTCACACAAAGAGACTGGCGAAAAAAAAAAGTATTACGCCACGGAATCAGCCATCAGAACTGCGCGTAGCAGCTCAGACCGTGATGGAAAAGTGCAGTAGGCTTCAAGAGATGGGAATGGAGTGTGAAGAAACCATCCGACTTTAATGTTGTGGTTATATTCCTTGAGATATTTCGGTAGTAACATCAGGTAGAAGCCATGACACTAAACGATATCACCAACCTCGTAATGATTTATGATAACATCCGCTAACATCCGGTTCGCCTTCTGATATGCTGCAAACTGAGACTCATAACTCCACGTCGTTGCAGGACGTCGGTCCTCTTGTGGGAGGCCAAGATTGTGGAACAGAGGCCGCCGTATATTGTTGTTGTTGAAGTTTGTAGTATACAAACTTTGACTTTTGTCAAATTTTCATATCCCACATCGGTGGGGAGTTAAAAAGTTGGGGGAGTGGCTGCCTATAAAAGGAGCACTCCTCCCTCATTTGTAAATCATCCTCAAACATTTGTTTCTCTTCTCCAATTAATATAATTGGGCTCTACTCAGGGTGCTCGGAGACGTAGGCAATTTGGCCGAACTCCGTTATCAAAGTTTCGGGTGTGTTCTTTCTTTATTATTTATTTTGTTCCGCATTTATTTCTGGGTATGCTTTTTTGCTGTGATATTGTATTCAATATTATTTGCATGTTTCGTAGTAGTGTTTTGTACACCGACTGATAAATTCTGTTTGGAGTCTGATAATTAAGAGAGGACGATATCCCCAACAGTCTTTCCATAGAATTTATTTTGGGGAAGTAATTTTATCGAGGTAGACCCCATTGGGTTAACTCTAAAATTACTGAATCAGTTCATTTCACTATTTGAGAGAAAATTTGCCCGGTTTTCTCAACAAGTGGTATCAGAGCCAAGGTTCATCCTTGGTTCTTTTTGTCTGTAATATTGAATACTTTATTTTGAGTCTGTAATGGCGGGTAATGATCAAGAAGTCAAGGCTAGTTCTTCGTCATCGTGATCAAGGTTTGCACTGTCATTTATGAAATTGACGGTGGAGATATTTGACGGTAGTGGCCATTTTGGTATGTGGCAGGGTCTTGACATTGCCATTGAAGAAAAGAAACCAGAAGATATAGATGATAAAGATTGGAGTACCATAAATCGGTTAGCTTGTGGAACAATTCGGTCGTGTCTGTCAAGGGAGCAGAAGTATGCTGTCAAGAATGAGACTTCTGCACATAGATTGTGGAAGACATTGGAGGACAAATTTCTGGAGAAGAGTGGTCAGAATAAGCTCCTTATGAAGAAAAGGTTGTTCCGATTTGAATACCGGCCAAGTACCACTATGAATGAACACATTACTTTGTTTAATCAGTTAGTAGCAAACCTGCTAAATTTAGATGTGAAATTTGAGGATGAGGATCTGGCATTGATGTTGTTGTCGTCTCTTCCTGATGAATTTGAACATCTGGAGACCACATTGCTCCATGGTAAAGATGATGTGTCTTTAGATACTGTATGTTCTGCTTTGTATAGTCATGAATTGCGAAAGGCAGATAAAATGAAAGGCGAAGCAGTTACAGATGAAGCATTAGTAGCAAGGGGTCGTCAACAAGGCCGATCAAAGGAGAGAAGAGGAAGGTCCAAATCGAAAGGACGAGCTGCCAAAGATGAGTCTGCTTTCTGTTATGAGAAAGGACATTGGAAGAAAGACTGCCCGAAGTTGAAGAAGAAAGAAAATGCTTCGCATGATGCAAATGTTGCTGAATGCAAAAATGATGCGGAGTCGGATTGTTCTTTTACCGTTTCACCTACAACATCGCATCCAGATGAGTGGATATTGGATTCAGGTTGCACCTATCATATGTGTCCCATCAGGGAGTGGTTCTTTGATTTTGAAGAAATTAATGGCGGACTTGTTTACATGGGAAATGACAGTCCATGTAAGACGGTCGGGATAGGCTCAATCAAGCTGCAAAATCAGGATGGATCCACCAGAATTTTGAAGGATGTGCGGTACGTGCCCCAGTTGAAGAAGAATCTCATCTCTTTGGGGGCCTTATAATCTAAAGGACTAGTTGTGATGATGCGAGATGGAATTCTTAAAGCAACTTCAGGAGCATTGGTGATGTTGAAAGGCGTTAGGAAGAACAATTTGTTTTACTACCAAGGTAGTACGGTTGTTGGGACAGTAGCAACTGCGACTTCGAGTAACAAGAAGGATGCAGAAGCGACGAAGCTTTGGCATTTGCGATTGGGACATGTTGGTGAGAGATCATCGCAAATTCTCGCCAAGCAAGGATTACTGAAAGGTACGAAGTCTTGCAAATTAGATTTTGTGAGCATTGTGTCCTAGGGAAACAACGAAGAGTGAAATTTGGCACTGCAATCCATAATACAAAGGGAATTCTGGATTACGTGCACTCTGATGTATGGGGACATGCCAAGACTCCGTCACTTGGAGGTAGACACTATTTTGTCACTTTTGTTGATGATTTTTCCAGAAGAGTTTGGGTGTACACTATGAAGAGCAAAGATGAAGTCCTTGGGATTTTTCTAAAATGGAAAGCTCAAGTTGAAAATAAGATGGGGAAGAAGATCAAGGTTCTCCGATCAGATAACGGTGGAGAATACAAGAGTGATCCTTTCCAAGATGTATACCAGGAGTGTGGCATAGTTCGGCACTTCACAGTGAGAAATACACCACAGCGAAATGGAGTGTCAGAGCGTATGAATCGAACACTAGTGGAGAAAGTCCGTTGTATGTTGTCTAATGCTGGGCTAAACAGGAAATTTTGGGTTGAGGCCATCACATACGCTCAACACATTGTCAATCGTTTGCCATGTTCTGCCATTGATGGCAAGACTCCTTTAGAGATATGGTCCGGTAAACCTGCAACTGATTATGATTCTTTGCATATTTTGGGTTCTGTTGCATATTATCATGTCACTGAATCAAAATTGGATCCACGTGCAAAGAAGGCTTTGTTTATGGGTTTCACTGCTGGTGTTAAAGGATATCGGTTATGGTGTTTGGAGTCTGAGAAGACGATTATAAGTAGGGATGTTACCTTTGATGAATCTTCCATGTTGAATAAGGTAAATCCAAATAGTTGTGATACTTCGCAGCAGGTGGACTATACCCAAGCAGGTGGAGTTCGAAGATGCAGTTGTGATCCCGACTACGAACACCACAAATGACTCTCCTACGGAAGAAGAAGAGTCAGATGATGAAGAGGTTCCACCCCAAGAACCTTCGCAGCAATCAGAGCCAATTGCAGTCAGGCGAACGAGGCGGGAAAATAAGAGACCTGCTCGTTTTGCGGATATGGTAGCATATGCGCTTCCAGTTGTTGATGATATTCCAGGTATCTTTTCAAAAGCTGTTGAAAGTTCAGAAAGCGATGGTTGGAAAGGTGCTTTGGAAGAAGAGATGAAATCTCGCGATGGTTGGAAAGGTGCTTTGGAAGAAGAGATGAAATCTCTTCAGAAGAACAAGGTGTGGAAGCTGAAGCCGTTGCCGGAAGGAAAGAAGACAATTGGATGTAAATGGGTTTTTTCAAAGAAAGAGGGATTTTCTCACAAAGATGATGTTCGCTACAAAGCAAGATTGGTAGCTAAAGGCTACGCCTAGAAGGAGGGAATTGATTACAATGAGGTATTTTCTCCTGTTGGTAAACATTCCTCCATTAGAATTTTGTTGGCTTTGGTAGCGCAGTTGAATTTGGAACTAGCTCAACTTGATATGAAGACCGCGTTTTTACACGGTGATTTGAAGGAGGAAATCTATATGACCCAACCGGAGGGATTCAAGGTTGCTGATAAAGAAAATTGGGTTTGCAAGTTAAACAAATCGTTGTACGGATTGAAGCAGTCTTCAAGACAGTGGTACAAACAGTTTGACAAATTTATGAAGGATCAGATGTACACAAGAAGCAAATACGACCATTGTGTGTATTTGCGCAGACTTCAAGATGGGTCCTACATCTACCTACTCTTATACGTTGATGATATGCTGATAGCATCAAAGAGCCAAGTTGAAATTGACAGATTGATGGCTCAGTTGAGTAGGGAGTTCGAGATGAAGGATTTGGAGGAAGCCAAGAATATTCTCGGCATGGAGATTACAAGGGATAAAGAGGGAGGCAAGCTTTGGCTGACACAGAAGCAATATTTGACCAAAGTACTTCAGCGTTTTGGTATAAACGATGATTCCAAACCTGTAAGTACCCCGCTTGCTCCTCATTTGAAACTTAGCTCTCAATTATCTCCAAATACGAATGATGAGCGAGAATATATGGCGAAAGTTCCCTATGCTAACGCAGTTGGAAGCTTGATGTATGCAATGGTGTGTACAAGACCAGACATTTCACACGCCGTCGGTATTATGAGCAGATACATGCATGATCCAGGCAAGGGTCATTGGCAAGGGTCATTGGTAAGCTGTGAAATGGATTCTGCGGTATATCAAAGATACTGTAGATATTGGTTTGTTGTTTGAGCAAGATAAATCACTTGGTCATTTTGCAGTTGGATATTGTGATTCCGACTATGCTGGTGATTTGGATAAGCGAAAATCTACTACTGGCTATTTGTTCACTTTAGCAAGTGAGCCAGTTAGTTGGAAGTCTACCTTGCAGTCAACGGTAGCTTTATCTACGACAGAGGCAGAGTACATGGCCATTACTGAAGCTGTGAATGAGGCAATTTGGCTTCATGGGTTGCTGAAAGAATTGGGTGTTGGTCAGAAACAACTTGAAGTGTATTCTGACGGCCAGAGTGTTATTCATTTAGCAAAGAATCATGTCTTTCATGCAAGGACGAAGCACATTGATGTTCGCTATCATTTTGTGCGGGAAATTCTCGAAGAAGAGGAAATTGTCATAAGAAAGGTTCCGACTTTGGAGAATCCTGTAGATATGTTGACTGAAGAAAGCCAAGTTTGAATATTGTTTTGGACTTGGTTAATATTCTGCGAATTGGAGTTGGCGCTTGACGGCGCCAATATGAAAGCACCGCGGGTCATTTGTTTGGATGGAGAAGATTTGTGTTCGGTGGGATTTAAAATTTTGCCAAGGTGGAGATTTGTTGAAGTTTGTAGCATACAAACTTTGACTTTTGTCAAATTTCCATATCCCACATCGGTGGGGAGTTAAAAAGTTGGGGGAGTGGCTGCCTATAAAAGGAGCACTCCTCCCTCATTTGTAAATCATCCTCAAACATTTGTTTCATATAATTGGGCTCTGCCCAGTGTGCTTGGAGACGTAGGCAATTTGGCCGAACTCCGTTTACAAAGTTTCGGGTGTGTTCTTTCTTTATTATTTATTTTGTTCTGCATTTATTTCTGGGTTTGCTTTTTTTGCTGTGATATTGTATTCAATATTATTTGCGGGTTTCGTAGTAGTGTTTTGTACACCGACTGATAAATTTTGTTTGAAGTCTGGTAATTAAGAGAGGACAGTGTCCCCACCAGTCTTTCCATAGAATTTATATGGGGAAGTAATTTTATCGAGGTAGACCCCATTGGGTTAACTCTAAAATTACTGAATCGGTTCATTTCACTATTTGAGAGAAAATTTACCCGGTTTTCTCAATAGTTGCAGTAGCCGTTGTAATAGTGATCAGTAGTATCTTCATCAAGGAATACAGGAATACACTTCTGCAATAACATAAGATTCAATGATCACGATCATGTCACTACTAAAGCATTTTGCATTTTGACTAACCTTTTCAGCAAGAGCTGCAGCGACCGCCTTCTGCCCGGCCTCGTCTGGCACGTTCACTCCCCCGCAACCAATCCATCTTGTCTCGAACTTGAACTCGAACTCCTTTACCTCTACAACACAATAATAAAAAAGTAACACCACAATATAATTAAATTTAAATTCTTTTGAACAACTCACCCATAAGTCTGCTAACTAGGTCCATCTCAAACGACCACGAATCCCTTCCCACAGGCAAGGTTTTGAAAACCACAAGCAACCTTGGTTCGGTCACTAAGTTGGCGTCACACATATTGCTGAAATTGGGATTCGAGACACCTTAACTGCTCTGCATTACAAATTGGTAATATGTTGCACAAACGTATCTTAATTTAGAAAATTCATAATTTTCAAAAAAGGACTAAAAATGAATATCTACTTTTACCCACCACATTCAACTTTAAAATATGGATTCACATAAAATCATGTTAATAAGTCCCCACACATAATTCTAATTGTAATACAATTGCCTCCAATCAAATTGATTATTGTTTACTCAAGCTAGTTAATTACTTCGTTTCATTATTATTGATTGATTTTTTTAGGCACGGTAAATTATTAAATTGAGTGGAGAGAATCTTTTATAAGAGTGATAGAAAGAAAATAAAATATTAATGAGAATAAAATAAAAGAGAGTAAATATAAGTTTTTCCTAAAAAATGAAATAGTTAAATATTTATATATAGTAGCTCAATTGGAGAAAGAAAATGTAGGTATAAGAGCATCCACAACGCTTCTAATCCGAAGAGCACAGCTCGTGCCGTCGGCACAGCACCCGTCGATCTCACTGTTGGGGTCGTACCATCGGCACGAGCACACTCTCTGCAGCGGCGCGACACGTCCGCGCACGTGTCGTGACGTGTGTGAGCGATGACGCCCACTCGCCTTCTCTGCAATTTTTTTATATTTTTTTAATTCATAAAAAAATCCGATTTTTTTCCACTTCCCAAAATAGATCCGTTGTATGACCTTTTTTCAAAAAAATAATTCATTTTTTTAATCCCAATTCATCCAATTTTTTTTATAAATACACCTATTCATTACTCAGTTTTTTACATCAAACCAAACTATCTCTAACTCATACTTCTTCATACAATTATTTTGCATCAATTCGAACATATTTGGGCAAAATTCGGCAACGAGTAGTCGGTTCCTCTAATCGAACATATTTGTGAATTTTATTTGCTTGTATTTTTCATTTTTAGGATTTAATTAATGGAATTGTAAGAATAATGCAGCCCTGTCTACATCTCTAGTAGGTATGTGATGTACTTTACTTCAATGCACATTATAAAAAACATGACTCAAATAAAGTTATGTGAACAGTGATAAATCCTCTCCTTTAGAGCCGTGGGATGTACATGAATTTCTTGGAAAATATTGATATTTATAGTCTACGGCGGTTTTCGATTTCCTAGAAAAAATAGTAACAAGATACAATCTATGATTAAATTGTGAGATTTGTTTAGTAGAAGAGAGCTGGCCATAACTAATTATTATGGGATATAATTTTGCAAACCGAACACCCCCTAAATATTGATATAATCTATGATTAAATTGTGAGATTTGTTTAGTAGAAGAGAGCTGGCCATAACTAATTATTATGGGATATAATTTTGCAAACCGAACACCCCCTAAATATAGTCAATATTGATCTGATAATGTAACCTGGAAATCGAAAGAGAAATGTTGATGTGTATGATCCGGGAGGAGAAGAAATGCGCCAGCTTGAATTATTCAGTGCTTGAGTCTATATATAGAGAGAACGTATATGAGATGTAATCAAATGAATTAGTTGTCATCCTGTGTCATCAAATCTTCAAATCTAATAGTTCAGATCATAATTTTAAATATCACAAGTCAATTTATTGTCCGATATTTGCTTTATATTTACTTAACATCTGGGAATTAGATCTATCTTGCTATATTTCTTATTATGAAAATCACATAAATAATTTTCTCCTCTCTCCGGTATTTCTTTTTTCTTTCTAAATAGTATTCCCTCTATCTGTCATTATTTATTACTAGTTTTCTTTTTTATCCATCCACTAAATATATGTCACATTTATTTTTACTATTTTGGTAATTGAGTTAACATTCCTCAAACTAATTTTACTCATATTATATTGTAAAAGTACTACTCCCTCCGTCCCATAAAAATAAGTCATTTGGGTTTGACGCATGTGTTAATGTGTAATTGGTAAAGTAGAAGAGAAAGAGAAAAAGTAGTTGAACTTGTGTAGTGGATGGTGGAGCCCACATATGATAAAGTAAAAGAGAATGAAAAAAAGTTACTCCCTCCATCCCCCATAATTTGTCACCATTTAATCCGACACGGATTTTAAGAAATGTAATAGAAAGTGGGTTGAAAAAGTTAGCGATATGTGGGTCCTACTTTTATATACTAGTTTTATAATAAAATGTGAGTGAGAATGAGTTAGTGGAATATGAGATCCACTACCAAATATGGTAAAAGTGAAAGGTGACAAATTTTTAGGGACATGCGAAAAAGGAAATAGATGACAAATTTTCAGGGACGGGGGAATACTATAAATGGATATGGACTATTTGTATCGGACATACGAAAAAGGATATATGGCCTATTTAAATTGGACGGAGGGAGTATATAAAGTGAGACTCAACTGAAGACCACACCCATAACTTTTGGTTATTTACGATCAATCCCATGATTTTTCAAAATATATAACGAATTAAACAATATATTGTGTACCTTTTGCAACTATCCCATATGATTAAAATATAGATGAACTTATGTACTCCCTTCGTCCTAAAAAGTATGAATATTTAGTTCCTTCGGCAGATCGCTTAGCCCCGTTCATCTTCGGCGCAAGAGCGCTCGATCAGTGAGCTATTACGCACTCTTTCAAGGGTGGCTGCTTCTAGGCAAACCTCCTGGCTGTCTCTACACCCCTACCTCCTTTATCACTGAGCGATCATTTAGGGGCCTTAGTTGGTGATCCGGGTTGTTTCCCTCTCGACGATGAAGCTTATCCCCCATCGTCTCACTGGCCGACCTTGACCCCTGTTATTTTGAGGTCACAGGTTTTAATGCATAATTGGTCAAGTAAGAGAGATAGAAAGAAAAAATAATTAAAATATTTTTAGTGGATAATGAGTCGCATCTCTTTAGAGAGAAAAGATTTTTCAAAATTAGAATGCGAATACTCTTTAGGTTCATCCTGATAACGACTCAAATCTTATTTATTTGATTAAAATCTGATATTACACGATTAAACCTGATTTACATAATTGAAACCTGATATTGCACGACTGAATCTGATTTTTAAAAACTAATTTGCAGGAAAAAAAAAATCTATTTACATGATTTATATCTGATTTACATGAACAAAGAATAAAATTAAAGTATATTTTTAAAAAAATTAATGAAATAATAATACTAATATTGTTAGTAGGTTACCCGAGCCCAACTTGAAATTAACGAGTTCATAGCAGGTCAACCAAATAAAAACACGAACGCAATAAAACTTGACCAAACTCATTAATTTTGTATGTATTCATGTTGGGTTTTTCGTCTTGTGTCTACCAGCCCTAACTCATGGCTGTGAATAAGATATTTGTCATATTTCCTGCATCCACAAAAAATAGTCTCGTTTTTCCATTTTGGAATGCCCACAAAAAATAGTCTCATTTCTAAAAATAGCAAGTTTATCACTCATACTTGACCCACTTTTTCTCCTCTCCCCACACTTTACCCACTCTTTATCCATATCTCTCTTACTTTATCTAGTTTTTTCGTTCTCTCTTTCTTTATCAATTTTTCATTAAAACCCGTAAATGAGACTATTTTTAATGGACAGAATGAGTATTTCCTAATGTTCACCTCGACCACTCCCAAATTAGTCACAAGTCTCTTTGTCATTAAACTTGTAAAAGATAACTATAAGTAAAATAAAAGAAAAAATGTCATTTAAATCGTAACTTTCAAAAGTAGGAACTTTGGTAACGACGTGAATTTTAAGGCAAAATTGGTAAAGTAAGAGAGAAGAAGAGAGAAAATAGTGGAATTAGTGTAAGTGGATTATGGGTTTATTTTTTAATAAAATGGGAAGTTTCTATTTTTTTGGAAACGAACCAAAATTAAAAGAATTTCAATTTTTAGGAAACATATGAGTACCTTTTTTACATTTTAAAGTACTCACACGCGTTTAAAATTTCAATTTAACTTCTTGTGATTTTTGTAGTGTTTGTCATTATATCTTCACAACTTATATGGTAGAACAATGGCAAAAGAGTTTGAAGTAAATACCTAGTACTAATACTTTTACATATAAATATAGATATATGCATATTGTGATAGTATTGGGGAAGCGCTATGATGACACCTAGTTAAAACCAAACCTAGGTAAGCAATTTGCGATATATTTGCAAACAACTCACACATGGTTTCAAGCAAACTGCTATACGAAATCAGAGCACTATGTCACCATAGTTAAAATGACAACCTAGACAAACAATCTATGATGCATAGGCAAGCATATCAGCATATGATTCAAAGCAATCTGCGATACGAAATCAAAGATAATCACGTAACCTGCGATATATAAACAAGCAAGTCTGCTACGTGCAGACTAAGGTTGAATCCGTTTCTAAATTTAAGGGCCCTCATTACAGGTTGGCTGTTATTTTAATTTGGTTGTCATTTTAGTACAACCCTGTTGTGATATATTATGATATCCTAAAAGTTTCTTAAAATAACATATTAAATGCAAATTAAAATATACATACGATAATAAAGTGTGTTATATTGCTAATTGACCTCTAAATTGTTAACTACAATTAAATGATAGGTATTAGATTATTAACATCAATCATCCTATAGTATTGCATTAAATATGTCAATTTGATCAATTGACCAAAAGTTAGATATAACTAACTTTCAAAAAATATCTCAAAATTTTAAATAATCATAACTATCTCAATTTAAATTATTAATTTACACAACATATATCAAATCAAATGTAATTTTGTAAGAATTCTAACGAGATTTCACTCACATATGTTCTGATATCAAAATTTCAAACAAATTCTTGAATTTTCAAAATTATCAAGAAGCAGTTGAATGTAACATAGCTATTATAATATGTTTAGTACACTACATCGACAATTTGAATCAAAATTCTAATTTTAGTAGTTTTCTTATTTATAAAATTTAAATAATAATAATAACAAAATGAAATTACACATGAAATTTTATAGACCATTACAGCATCCCCAACGCTAGGGGACGGGCCGAATATCGCGAGTCCCGACCCGGGCCATGCGTTAGACAGAGGAGAGTCACGGCCTGGGACGGTCCTGGAGCCGCAGTTGTGTCCCCGGGCCACTCCTGGGGTTCGGCCCGTCCATGCGTTGGAGCCTCCTGGGCCGTGCCCCAAACCCCATTCTTTTTTGTTTTTTTTCCTGATTTTTTTTAGCATTTGAGGAAGAATGGATAAGAGGAAGAAGAGGGAGAGGGAAAGTGGCGTGCATTTAATTTATTTTGGGAAGTGGAGCCTATTTTAATTTTTCTCATTTTTATTGGTAAGTGGAGACTATTTTGATTCTCTCATTTTCATTTTTTTTAGTTTATATAATTTATAATTATATTTTGGAAATTTAGAAGCAGAGCTCTCATTTTGATTTTCTTATTTTGTTCAATGTTTTTAATTTTTAGTTTATAATTTATTATTTTTGAATTAAAAATGAATTTTTCGTATTTTAATTGTTCAACGTATTCTATTTTACGAGTAAAATAGTTTTTTTTTTTTAAAAAAAAAATTAACTCCTATATGAAGGAGGATATTATATATAAACTCTTAAGAAAGGAGGATACAACTGAAGTTAAGAGGGCTCGAATTCGGCATCTCATACATTGATGTCTAAGCTCATTGCCGCTAGGACAAATGTGAATAGTGCAATTTAATAGTTGTGGCCCGGGTTGGGGCTTGCAAGGTTAGAGGAGTTGTGGCTTGGGACTCAAATTTAGGGGAATGATACGTGGAGGGGACTTGGGGCCTGAATTGGGGACAGGGTCGGGGATGCTCTTAGATCTCCAAATTCTTGTAGTCTTAAATTAAATTGGTTGTGGTTAGTAGTTAAAGATCACACCTCTACAATAATAAATGAATCATATATGCAAGAAGTTAATATACTTCGTAGCATCTTATGACATAAATAAAAACAACAAAATTGCAAAGAAGTAGTACCCCACTACATAGTATTTTCGAATACTTTTCAAAAGAGAAGAAAACTATATTACTTAGGGATCGATGTTGGTGAAACTGATTATAAGAGATTCTAAACACTAGCCGGGCATGATATTGCTAGAGTGTAACCGTCGGGGTTACAAGGAAATAAATAACAAACTCGATAACGAAATGAAACAAAATTTTGATGCACGCTACATGTAATCGTGTAGTGACTTGATGGTGAGGTCTGGCTGCTTCAATTGAGGCTAAGGTCACTGCAAAGTAAGATTAGAATCTTGATCAGAATCTAACAATTATGAACAATAAACAAGAATTTAGTAGTGTAAGAATGCAGGCTAGGCTCACCTTATAATGAAATCAGCCCAATTTTGAGCAGTATGAGTTGTGACATACTCAAAGTTAAGCCTATGGCGCTCGTCTCGCTCTTCCGCTGGCATATCCAAAGCCCGGCCTATCGCTGCAGCGACTTCCGTAAGGCTCCTCGGATTCACAACAATTGCGCCCGCACCAAGAGCCTGCGCTGCTCCAGCAAACTACATTTCGTAGAAACAAGAAAAAAATATAATGTTGGAATCTGGAATCAGTATAGCGCAATCTAAGCATAGTGCAACGTTGCGTAAATATATATACCTCGCTGAGGATGAGTACGCCCCTCTTCGAATCTTGGCATGCCACGAACTCGGAGCTCACAAGATTCATTCCATCCCACAATGATGTGATAAGTGTTACATCTGACGAGTCAAGACCACCAATTGCATCAGTTAACAGTTGAAGAAACATAAAATCAGATATAATAACATACACATTTCCAGTTTGAGATTAAAAATTACCAGAGATAGCATACAATGCACACAGTGGATAAAAGTCGATTGAACGATCCTACAGAAATACGAAAATTTTGCTTCAGAATCTAAAAAAGTATGTTTGAAAGCATAAACAAGAGAGAAATGTAAGCCAACCAGATAATGAACAGGAACAGCACTCAAACTTCCAAATCTTGCATTGATTCTTCCAGCAATTTCATGAACTTGTCTTTTAAGTTTTTTATCTGCAAACACCGCAACGAAAACACAAGATGAAACATCACTAGGAAAAATTAATATTGTGTCAAATGCAACTAATAAACTACCACAAGCCCATACATATTGGAACATCAGTTCTTGATGGCACGCCGAACTGAAGCAATACCACTTTGTCACGCCAGTATTCATTTTCCTCCAGAAATATCTCGAATGCTTGCATCTTTTCGGGGATTCCTTTTATCGTATCAAGACGTTCCACACCTAGTATTACCTACACTCAAAAATTGGTTACAAATATTTAACTATTTTCTTTTCAAAAATTACTAAATATGCAATTGAGAACAAACCTTCTTTCCAGAAAATTCCTCTTTGAATTCCTTCATGAGCTTTTGGACTTCAGGAAGTTCTATAGCCCGCGTGAACCTTTCCGAATCAATCCCTATTGCACACTGTGGAATGGAAGAGATAATCATGATTCCAAGCAAGAGATACTGTAAAATAGGGAACATGGAAACACGAGGACGAGGACTTACCACAGTTATATGAGTAACTCTACCTTGATCCTCGATAGCTTCAAGAGTGCCTTGAACTCCGAGAATACTAGTGCAAGCATTCAAAAAATGTCTTGCAAAATCATGTGTATGGAATCTGGGAAAAAAAATGCGAGTAAGCAAGTTTATGATATATCTTCAAAAGAGGAGACGGGCGGAAAAAAAAAAGTATTACCCAACGGAATCAGCCATCAGAACTGCGCGTAGCAGCTCAGACCGTGATGGCAAAGTGCGGTAGACTTCAAGAGAAGGGAATGGAGTGTGAAGAAACCATCCGACTTTCATGTTGCTGTTATATTCCTTGAGATATTTCGGTAAGAACATTAGGTGGAAGTCATGACACCAAACGATATCACCCTCCTCATAATGATTGATGATTGCATCCGCAAATATCCGGTTCGCCTTCTGATATGCTGCAAACTGAGACTCATAACTCCACGTCGTTGCAGGACGGTCCTCCTGTGGGAGGCCGAGGTAATGGAATAGAGGCCACAGTATATTGTTTGAGTAGCCATTGAAATACTGGTTAGCAGTATCTTCATCAAGGAAAACAGGAATGCACTTCTGCAATAACATAAGATTCAACGATCACGATCATGTCACTACTAAAGCATTTTGCATTTTGACTAACCTTTTCAGCAAGAGCTGCAGTGAGCGCCTTCTGCCCGGCCTCGTCTGGCACGTTCACTCCAGCCCAACCAATCCAGCGTTGCTCGAAGTCCTTCACACCTACAAAAAATAGAAGCAACATGCAAATTTGATAAGCAAAAAAGTAACACCACAATTAAGTTCAATTTCTTCCAAACAACTCACCCATAAGGCCGCTAACTAGGCCGCCCATGCCCATCTCTAACGACCATGAATCCTCGCCCAGCCTCTTTGCGGACACGGGGAGACTATTGGAAACCACAAGCAACCTCTGTTTGCCAGACATATTGCCGGAGATGGGATTCGAGAGAGGTCGACTGCGCCGGATTATAATAATGGCTCTGATTACATATTGAGAAGCAACATTATGTAACTATCATTTTACATAGTAAGATCAAAACTAGACAATGATGATAGGAATTGATTTAAGAATAATCATAAATGTACATAAATAGTACATGTACGTAATATTCCTAAATTTTAAATTTAATTGGATTATATTACAAAGTAGTTTAGGGATAATATTATGCATGTAGTACAATTTATGTACATTTATCACTGTCCTTTATTTAAATGAAGAACTCATCAACATGATTTTTGCATAGCGGGAATTTATGTGTTTCGGTAACGTATACAGCGTGAACAAATAAGAAAACTGAATTTTATTTTTGCTACTTAAAACTGGAGGAGATTATACATTTATAAATAGATTATTACGAATAGAATATATGATTAATACAAGCAGATTCATCGAAACCCCTTAATTAAATGGTTATTACAAATAGATTGAAATTTGTTTCCTTTTACTTAGAGAGCACATAAAATGCTAGTGGAATGAAAGCTATATAAATTAATATCCAATGAAAAATCTTGATGAGGCGGGCAGATCCAAAGGAAATTTAGACACTACAACTAATTATGATTCCATATTTAGTGTTGGGCAAGTGTTCCTCATGATATCAATCAGTTTGATAGGGAATGTAAATAAACAAAATATGAAGAAAAAAAAAAACCACACATTTGATATCATTTTTGGTTATAACTCTAAGACAGATTAGTTATCTATCATATCAAACTAATGCCGTATACATCGGCAGCAATGGAAGTGATATAAATTGAGATGAGATGAAATTGGCGAGGATTGAGGTCTCAGCTAAAAGTTTTTTGAAAAAGAAGAATTCAAGGAATGAGGTCTTAGCTAAAAGTTTATAGAAAAATAAGAATTCAAATGGAGTAGTATGTTTTATGCTAACCTAGAAATCAGGAGAAGAAATGCGCTTGCTTGCAATGTTTTGTGCTATAAGTCTATATATATATAACCAAATATCACAACTAAAACTATTATAAGATTTACATGGTTGTGAATTCGATCTCCGTTATATTTCCTATACTAAAAATCACAATAATTATTTTCCCCTCTCTCCCAAATTAGTCAAGCTTTATTTTTTTCTTTTTAAATAGTATTCAGTAAATTTAGTGAAAAGATAACTTTAGTTAAAATAGAGGAAATTTATGTTTATAATCATAATTTTGATTGACACGATATAATACAGGTTGTCACGCGTGATAACAGCACAAACATGATTTTACATTATGAAAATAAGATGTTACACGGTTAAATCTAATGCACACAATTAAATTAGATATAGCACGATTAGATTTGATTTTTTAACCTAATTTACACGATAAAAACTCGATTTACATGATTTTAATCAGATTTATACAAACATGGAGTTTAAAATCCATGTATAATATTTTTAAAAAGAGGTAACATGTTTATTAGTATGCAAACTTTGTCAATTTGGTCTGTAATATTTGAAAATATCTTCTGCAGTCCATTAACTTTTATGTAATATGATTTGAGCTATTTTTTCATTGCTTCAAACTTTTTTTGGACGAAAAATACCCTCAAGTCCATCAAGAAAATTTAAGTCTATTAATTATCTCTTCTTTATTAAAATATTTAATTTATCTTTCTTAATTTTTTTCGCTTCTTTACTAAAAATGCTCTTTAAGGGCTTGAGGGTATTTTAAACCATAAAAAAAAGAGTGAACTACAAAAATGGTCCCTGGACTATGGGTTTATCTCGCCCATAGTCCCTGGACTTTAAAAATATCGCCAGTAGTCCATGGACTAAGGGTTCATCTCGAAATTGGTCCTTTTGGCTTTTTTTGGTACGAAAATACCCTTTGATATTATTTTGGGGGGTTTGGGCAATTTGGTCTTTTTTACACTCTTACATTTTAAATCTGATATTATCTTAGTTATGTGTACTAACTTTGATATTATTTCAAAATTATCATTCTTCTTCCATTTTGTTATCCTTCACTGAATTTGTTTTTTTTTTTTATTTCAATATTAGATTTAATTTTATAAAACTAAATTTAATAATTTAATGAAAACTATTAATTCATGGACACTATAAATATTGATTAAAACTATTAATTTTTGTTATTTAATATAATATTCAATTGAATTGAAGAAGTACAGAAAAATAATATTAATCATGATGAAAAAATAAGAGTTATTCTATTTAGCCTCCGTTCGGTTGTTATAATTGCTTGTGATTAAATATTATGAAGTTGACTAAAAATTTGATCCTACTAAAAATTTTATATAGGAGTATTTTTGTTGAAATTTTCTAGTAAATTTTGATTGTTTTCAAATTAATAAACGAAAATTATATTAGTCTTACATTAGATGCATATTTATTTCAGAATAAATTGTGTTATATAATTTATTTATGATTAAAGTTACTGTATTAAATATTGATTAAAACTAAGGCGTTGTCATACCTTATTGATTACATAGTACTATACACTATCAAATATTGATTATAACTATTAATTTTTGCTATTTAATAATTTTTATAATTAAAAAAATTTATTGATATTTAAAAATTAAAATTTAAAATTTTGTAAAATTAAATCTAATATTGAAATAAAGAAACAAAGTGAAGGATGACAAAAGGGAAAAAGGATGATAAATTTGAAATAATATCAAAGTTAGTACATAGCTGAAATAATATCAGATTTAAAATGTTAAAAGTGTAAAAAGACCAAATTGCCCAAACCCCCCAAAATAATATCAAAGGGTATTTTCGTACCAAAAAAAAGCCAAAAGGACCAATTTCGAGATAAACCCTTAGTCCAGGGACTACTGGCGATATTTTTAAAGTCCAGGGACTATGGGCGAGATAAACCCATAGTCCAGGGACCATTTTTGTAGTTCACTCTAAAAAAAAATGCAAAAGTCCTTTGAGATGTATCATATCTAACTCTAGAGAGTAGAGACAATGGGGGTATTTTTAAATAATGAGGACCCCAAACCAAATACTATTGGGTTTTTAACGGATCAAACCCATAAAGATACGAACCTAGTAAGACTTGACACAAATTTATTAATTTCATACGTGTTTGTAACACATTTTCATGTAGTGTCAAAATTCATCAGCCCTAACTTAGTGGCTGTAAATTAAACCCTTTTATATTTACTATTTTTTGAAAAATCACATAAATGATTTTCTCTTCCTTCTCAAAATTGTCATGCGTTTCTTTTTTTGCTTTTTTAAATAATTAAAATATGAAAATATCATATTTATATTTATCATTGTTATTAGTGTAGTTGTTGTTATTTGGATTTCAACTTGGATCAATACCATTCATATGAATTAATCCAGTCTACAAATAAGCATCAATATTTGCAATTCTAAATTTCTAATGCCATACAACCTTCAAATAAAAATGTTATTTTCTTTTAAAAATAAAAAATAATATTGTAAATTTAATTATTAAATTTATTTGGATTTAACAAATGTTTGAATCTATTGCTAGTATCTTATTTTCAATAGGGGCCAATCAAGTGTAGTCGAACTAATGGTTATATTACAATAAAATAGAAAAGGCAAACATAAAAGGAACAAAAAAAAAGACGGTCTATGTGTTTAGTATATAAATTTTTCGTATATTTTTATATTTAGATTACAGTGTTCACTGCAAAGCAAGATCAGAATCAATAATGAACAATAATGAATAGGAACAGAACTCAAACTGCCAAATCTTCCTTTGATTCTTCATACAATTTCATGAACTGTCTCTTAAGTTTCTTATTATCTATAAACACCAAAGGGAAAAACTAGATGAAACATCACTAGGACTGATCAATAGTGTCTTGAAATGACGCGGTTACAAGCCTATTTATAGGCTAGAATGGACTCTTAAAACTATTACAATACCTAAACCATTGGTGTGACTCTAGCACACCTAAGTCACTCATTCAACAAAAAATAACTTAAAAAGACACTTGATTTTGGCTTCTCATGACAAAAATGCATCATTATATCTTCAATTTGGGCCTCCAAATACGATCCATGATGAGTCCAAGCATCACGCACTGAGGTCACTGCAAAGCAAAATCAAATTCTCGAGTTAGATTTTAAGAAATGTTAAGAAATCTATCAATTGTTAAGAAATGTTGCAATTATGAACAATAAAACAAGGCTCACCTTACAAAGAAGTTAGCCCACTGTTGAGCAGTATGAGTTGTGACATACTCAAAGTTATGCCTGTGGCGCTCGTCTCGCTCTTCAGCCGGCATATCCAAAGCCTTGCCTATCGCTGCAGCGACTCCCATAAGGTCCAAAGGATTCACGATAACCGCACCAGCACCCAGAGACTCTGCTGCTCCAGCAAACTACATTTCGAAGACACAAAAAAAAATGTTGCTTGATTAGAAAATCAATATAGAACAATCTAAGCATAATGCAAGTTGAGTATATATATACTTCGCTGAGAATGAGGACGCCCCTCTTCGAATCTTGACAAGCTACAAACTCAGAGCTGACGAGATTCATTCCATCCCGCAATGAAGTAACAAGTGCTACATCTGGCAAAACCAAATTGCATCAGTTAACAGTCGAAAAAACATAAAATCAAATAACAACATACACATTTCCAGTTTGAGAGAAGATATTACCAGACATAGCATACAATGCACACAGTGGATAAAAGTCGATTGAACGATCCTGCAGAAGTACGAAAATTTTGCTTTAGAATCTAAAAAAAAATTAGTAATTGAAAGCATAAATGTCGAATGCAAGTAAAAAGCCAAGAAGCCAACCAGATAATGAATAGGAACAGAATCCAAACTTCCATATCTTGCGTTGATTCGTCCAACAATTTCATGAACTTGGCTCTTAAGTTTTTTATCTGTAAACACGAAAAGGAAAAACAAGATGAAAAATCACTAGGCAGAATAAATCTTTTGTCGAACGAAACTAATTAACTACCACAAGCACATACATTCAGGAACATCACTTCTTGTTGGCACAGCAATCTGAAGCAATACCACTTTATCACGACAATATTCGTTTTTCTCCAGAAACTTCTCGAATGCTAGTAACTTATGAGGGATTCCTTTTATCATGTCAAGACGGTCCACGCCCAGTATCACCTACAATCAACAATTGGTTACAAATATATGATTATTTTCTTTTTAAAATCACTAAAATGTGACTGAGAACAAACCTTCTTTCCTAAAAATTTCTCTTTGAACTCTTTAATGAGCTTCTGGACTTCAAGAAGCTCTATAGCCCGAGTGAACCTTTCCGAATCAATCCCTATTGGACACTGTGGAGAACATCATGATTTGATATGCTTGCAACATGTACTGTAAAACTGGGAACGTGGAGAGACGAGGACTTACCACAGCTACACGAGTAACTCTACCTTGATTCTCAACAGCTTCTGGAGTACTTTTAACTCGAGAATACTAGTGCAAGCACTCACAAAATTTCTTGCAAAATCATGTGTATGGAATCTAGAAAAAAATGTGAGTAATCAAATTTATTAATCCATATAAATCAACAACCTATATATATCTTCAAAAAAAAAATATTACCCCACTAAATCTGCCATCAGAACTGCACTTAGCAGCTCGGACCGTGATGGCAAAGTGCGGAAGACTTCAGAAGACGGGAATGGCTCGTGAAGAAACCATCCGATTTTCATGTTGCTGTTATATTCCTTGAGATGTTTCGGTAGCAACATAAGGTGGAAGTCGTGAATCCAAACAACATCACCCTCCTCGTAGTGGCTTTGGATAACATCCGCAAACAGCCGGTTCACCTTCTGATATGCTGCAAACTGAGACTCATAACTCCACGTTGTTGCTTGGTGGTCCTCCTGTGGGAGCCCGAGGTAGTGGAGCAGAGGCCAGATAATACGGTTGCAGTAGCCGTTGTAATACTGATTAGCAGTATCTTCATCAAGGAAAACAGGAATGCACTTCTGCAATAACATAAGATTCAATGATCACGATCATGTCATTACTAAAGCATTTTGCATTTTGCATTTGGCATTTTGACTAACCTTTTCAGCAAGAGCTGCAGTGAGCGCCTTCTTCCCGGTATCGTCTGGCACATTCACTCCCGCCCAACCAATCCATCTTGCCTCGTACTCCTTCACCCCTACAAAGTAGAAAAGCAGCATGCAATAAGCAAAAAGTAAATAATTTGCAAAAAGTAACACCACAATTAAATTCAATTTCTTCCATACAACTAAGTCTCACCCATAAGGCCGCTAACTAAGCCGCCTGCGCTTATATCAAACGACCACGAATCCTCGCCCTGCCTCTTTGCAGACACAGGCAGCCTATTGGCAACCACAAGCAACCTCTGTTTGGTTGGTGAGTCGCCGTTACACATATTGGCAGGCATATTGCTGGAGACGGGATTCGAGAGAGTTACACAGCGCCGGCTAGCAATTGCACTGCATTACAATATACAAATTGAGCAGCAACCATTTCAGTGATGCTGCCTTGAACAGAATATAGTATGATTGATATTTATTTTGTTTGGAAATCCATGTTTTTGCATAGTTAAGATCAAAACTAGACAATGACGGGAGATCACAGGAAATATACAATAAGTGTGTAATTATTTTTAAGATTTTGAAATAATAGGAATGATATAACTGAAAAAAACTGAATTAAAACTGGGGGAGATTTGAAAAATGCTTAGGTGTATCGCAATTATTGAAACCTTAATATGTTAGATATCATATGATTTTATGTCAAATCATTTTCCATACTTTAATTTAAAGTGTTATGCTATTGAAGATATTGCTAATATTTTCGAATAACATAAATATAAAAATAAATTTGAGATGAGATGAAATTGGTGGGGAATGAAGTCTTGTGAGAGTAGAATATTTTATGAGAGTTTAAGGCATTAAAAAAAAAAAAAGGAAACAAACAAATCAAGAGCATATGCTAACCTAGATATTGGGAGAAGAAATGCGGTAGCTTGCAATATTTAGTGTTATAAGTCTATAGACTATATATAACCAAATATTACAGCTCAATATATTACTATAAGGTTACATGGTTGTGAATTAGATCTCCATTAAATTCCCTTTGCTTAAAATCACTTAAATAAATTTTTTCAATCTACTAAATTACTCACGCTTTATTTTTTTCATTATAAGTAGTATTCGGTAAATTACGGAAAGATAACGTTAGATAAAAATATATAGGAAATTTGTGTTTTAAATCATAACTTTTGATTAACATGATATAAGATTGGACATAGGTTATCATGATAACAGCACAAACATGATTTACATTATGAAAATTTTATGTTACACGGATAAATCTGGTTTACACAATTACGTTATATATAGTACGCAATTACATTATATATAGCACGGTTAGGAGTACTATGAAATTATATATTAAAATATCACAACTTAATTTATTACTAAGTCCGTTCCCCAAATTTTGACACACTTTGATCCGGCTCGAGTTTTAAGAAATGTAATGGAAAGTGAGTTGAAAAGTTTATGGGATGTGGCCGTAGAGGTGTCAAATGGGCCGGGCTGGGCCGGGCCCGGTGAGGCCCACTGAGATTTAGGCCTAGCCCAGCCCGTGTCTATAGCGGTCCAGGCCGGGCTAATGTGGACCCAGACCCATATGGTAAGTGGGCCGGGCCGGGCCGGGCCGGGCCTGGGTCAAGTTAAAAAATTATATACAAAAATAAAATGACATTATAGAATTTGGAAGGAGTGCAGAGAGAATGAAAATGATTAGTATGTGTTTTATTATAATAATTAAACTTAATTAAGATATGTTTAAAATAGAAAATAATCCTGTTGATTTGTGTTATAAAAGGCATAATATAGTGATAGTTATATGCACTATACTCCATATAAAGGAATAGCATAAATGTAAGACAATTAATACCATAATGCAATTTAATAGATTCCCACTAAATCAGGAATCGAACTCCATTAATCATTTTAAATTGTATCTGCAATTTATTAGAAAAAAAATTTCTCTTTGATAAAAGATTTTTTATTCCTATTTCTTAAAATTAAATTTACATTTATACTGAATTGATTTGAATCTTAAAATAAATTGCAAAGGTGAAAACAAAAGGCTTAGCATAAAATATTACACAGAAGATGATATAGTATATATGATTATATACAAATATTAAATCGAGCCCCACCAAATTTTCCACATAAATCTATGGTATAAACGAACACTACTATTTTAAATTTAATTCATAAAAAATAAATTTTATGCCATATAATTAATTATAGTGCCAATGCATAAAACAAAGGCAATTCATGCATAAAATTATCAATTAAATGAGATAATTTACTCCCTAAAATCAGTCGATTTTTTATCAAAATATTTTTAGAAATCAAAATCAATTTGCTCTCCAAATCAATATTGATCTTTAAATGGGGATGAACATCTACAATTTAAAGCACAACTCTAAATTCATAACAGGTGGGCTTCTACTGGGCTGGGCCGGGCCGAGATTGGGTCTGGGCCGGGCCGGGGCTTGGGCCGGGCCTGGGTTTATAAAAAGGCCCAATTGGAGCCCAACTTAACTCTCAAGCCCAGCCCAAGCCCGCTCTATTTCACTAGTGGGCCGGGCCGGCCCAACCCGGCCCATTTGACATCTCTTGATGTGGGTCCTACTTTTAAAGTATTAGTTTTATAATAAAATGTGAGTAGGAATGAGTTAGTGGAATATGAGGTCCACTACCAAAAATGGTAAAAAGTGAAGTGTGTCAAATTTTCAAGGACGGGCCGAAATAGTAAACTGTGTTCAAATTTGGGGGACGGAGGTAGTATCAGATTTAATACGGGTTGGGTGACAATTTGTGCTGAGTTTGGTCGTATTTGGGTCATTCGAATACGACCCAATCGAATATGGTCTAACCCACGAACACCATATAATACAGGTTGACACGGCATGATAGCAACAAGTTAACAACAAACATGATCTGTGTTATTAAAATCAGATATTAAACGATTAAAGTTGATTATATAACCAAATTTACATGATTTAAGCCTGATTTATACGAAATGGAGAATAAAGTTAAAGTATGATTTCTTTAAGATTATAATAAAAATAATTGATTAATAAATTACTACCTCCGTCTCCAAATTTTGACACAGTTTACTATTTCGGTCCGTTATTTTTGTTTTGGTTTATATTAATGTAGATAATGGCATTTTGATGTAATTTTGATTAACAATGGAGTAAAATTGTATGAACAAATATGGAAAATTCTAAATGTGACTCTAAAACTGGGACGGACTTTTATGGCAAAATGTGACTCTAAAACTGGGACGGGCGGAGTAATTGATTACCTACACTTAAAAATTGGTTAGAAATACTAATTATTTTCTGTTCAAAAATTACTAAAATTGTGATTGAGAAAATATACAAACAAGGATGAGAATAAACATTCTTCATTGGACTTGGATTTTGAAACTTCATTTTGAGGACTTATTGGAAAATTCAATTGCATTGTTCCCTTCTTCTTCTATAGATATAGATAGACATGTATACTATGCGGTTTTAAAAATAAGATTTAGCATTGTTTACTTGATTTCAGAACTAGTTTTCTTTGCTTATGTCTAAATTTCCATCAATTGGTAGTTTTGACGAGTTTATTATATTATAAAGGAAAATGGGATCAATATGATGAATATTTCTGACGGAATATGTAGTCTGTAGATTGTACCTAAAAATTACTGACGGAGAAATTGGAATTACCGACGGAAAAATCCGACAGAAATATCTCCAAATTTGGCCTCGTTAATGCACAACCTCTTTAATGCCGCAAAATTTAGAATCCAACATGATATGAGAACACAAATGAAAGCACCTTACATTATAGCAAAAGATATCTTTTATTATAGGAAATCTACACTTTTAAAAAAATCCTAGAAAGAAACTTACAAAATATACGTAATAATAATATTGATCCTATCGCTAAATATTACCCGATATATTGGAAACAATAAATCCCCCAACTAGCCATCAACATTATTGTAAATTGGTGACCTCTGCAGATCATGCATTCAAATATGAGCTGAGTGAGAGCCGTTGGATCAAGATCAGAGATCAAGCAACGAGCTCAAGGGTTGAGCTGAAAAGAGCCGTTGGAGGTTGGCGGTTATAACTAACTTTTGGATCTTTGGAGATTAGTTAGTTTTCTCTTGTTTACTCGTATAAGCTAGCTCATTTTGATTGTATAAAAGGCAGAAAACACACGCAACACACACACGCATATAATTGAGGGTTGTGAGCTCTAGCTTGTGATTAGCCTTGAGCATTCAATTGTATGAGTGAGAATCATCTTCCTTGAGAGTGTGAATCAATAAGCTTCATAGGCTTCTCCGTGGTGGTAGGCACACTTTGCCGAACCATGTAAACGTTCGAGTGCTTTACTTTTCTTGTTTGTGTGAGTTCATTCGGTAGAGTTCAATCGGTCACAAGTTCTTAACAATTATTTTGTTGATAAAATGAAATCGACAGCAATAGCAACATTAATCAATCCAAAGATAACAAAATTAATCAATAGGACTAACATTCCACTAATTTTTTCAACCCACGTTTCATTACACTTCTTAAAATCCGTGCCCGGTCAAAGTGAGACAATCTTTATGGGACGGAGGGAGTAGTAAGTAGCCTCTTGAATCTATCTATTATAGTAGTACTGATGAGACACAAGTGGTAATCAAAGTAAAAGAAAATGAAAACCCAAGAACTGAGGTGATGAACAACCCAAACCTGCACCAGTGCAATTCAGAACAGAAGCAGAAGATACACACCGCAATATTAAAATTCATTAAATCACATAATTTGGTAACTACTACTCCCTCCGTCCCAAGGAAGATGACCCCTTTCTTGGGCGGCACGGGATTTTATGCAACTTTATTTTGTTTGTTAAGTGGAGAGAGTAAAGTAAGAGAGATGGATAAAGTAGAGATAAAGGGATTTCCATTTTTAGTAATGAATCATCTTGGTTGGGATAAACTAAAAAGGAAAGTGGGTCATCTTCAATGGGACGGAGGGAGTCCTAAAGTATGATTAAGAAAATCGGGTTCTTCAAATTAAAAAAATTCTTATATTATGGAAATCTATTAATTAAGGAAAGTTATATAATATAATAACTGTCATAATTAAGAACACCGAGATCCTTAATTAAAGAATGTATAAAATGGTTTAATAATTATTTAAATTCCTTTTTAATTAAAATTGAATTTAAAAGATTGTGACGAATTAAAAAGTAATTTGAAAGATTTCCCTTTTAATTAATTTCAAAAATTCACTTTCTATTTTCTTGCATTATTCACTTTGTCTTCCTTTTATTTTCTCCTTTACTAATTACGCATTAACATTCATGATATACATAAATGAAATTAATTTTTATAGGCGGGGTGCATAAGAAAATATGATATTTGGTTATATGACAGCAGCCTTAGTAGTAGTAGTTAATTACTCCCCCCGTCCCAAATAATTCGTCTCAGTTTTCCATTTCAGTCCGTCCCACATAATTTGTCTCACTTCACTTTTACCATTTTTAGTAGTGGACCTCATATTCCACTAACTAATTCCTACTCACATTTTATTATAAAACTAATATATAAAGGTAGGACCCACATTCCACTAACTTTTTCAACCCACTTTTCATTACAATTCTTAAACCCGTGCCCGGTCAAAGTGACTCGAATTATTCGGGACGGAGGGAGTATATAAGATGAGATAGGGGAGTGTTATATTGCTAACTAATAACTTAATTGCTAACTACAACTAAATAATAATCATTAGATATTCAAATTAAGGGCTTAGATCATTAATCCCTAAACGTCAATACGATCAACGAAAAACGTCAATAAGACCTTAGGATTAATTCCAAAAAATATCAATAGGGGTATTAATGTCAATTAACTACATGTTTAGTTATAACTAATTTTTAAAAGAAATCTCAAAACTTTAAATTCATATAACATATATCAAATTAAAGATAATTTCATAAGGATTCCAACGATATTATACATGCATATGTTCCGACGTCAAAATTTGAAAAAAAATTCAAAAATTTTTAATTTTTTCGTACAATCAGAAATGTCAACATACTATATAAAATATGTCAATATAATACATGTAGAATGTCAATATAAGCAATAGGTTAACATTCTTAAAGCATTATGTTGACATTCTCAAAACATTTGTTCATATTTCGGAACACTATATTGACATTTTCATCCAAAACCCTAATTTGGAGTTTTTTTTTAATCTTTTTCAATTTTATTAATAAAAACGAAAATTAGACGTGGCTAATTGTAGACCACACGTTTTTTAAAATCCTATGACCTTAAATTAGTTGTAGTTAGCAATTAAATGATAAGTTAGCAATTGATCACTCCCCAGATGAGGTATTTGAATTTTACTTTTCCAACTAAAACTTTATTTAGCAAAAGCTCAAACATGTTGCTCGAGCTCAACTAGCTCGTTTTTATTAGTGCAAACATCCGACGGGGTGTAATAAGAGTAAAGGTAGGACTTAGGAGAATAACGAACAAGAATATGCATGAATGCAAACAAATTCTAAGATTTGAAGAACACAAACATAAACAGGAAAGAACTGAATGGAATTAACCAAACCGAAAGAAATAAAAAAAAAATGATCCTCACGTAGGAGACCAATCCTCATGCAGGAGACCAATCCTCACGCAGAAGGCCACGGGGTCTACAACCGTCAAATTATTGATCTCTATAAAGATAACGTTACTCACATTCTTGAGTGTTGTTTATAATAATAATCATATATCCCTAATCTTGAAAATAAATAAAATTAAATTAAATACTAACTAATTATGAAAGTAAATCAATGAATAAAATCAAATAAAGAATGAAGATAGGCATGCAAATCCTACGATATAGTACATATTTGCGATTCTATACACAAATATCATTTTGTATCAAGGTGGGATTAGGCTGATGAGGGCCTCCTACATGTATATATAAACCAAAATTGGTAGTCCCAAACATAGCCTAAGCACAAACTTATCTAGTCCATCCTAGCAAGTGCCCGAGGCATAGAATCATAATCAGTAAAGGCAGAGGTCTAGCCCATATACCTACAAGAAAGTCAGTTGCACGGTTCTTTCATTCACTTCTCATCCTCATCTCTCTTTTTTAAGTGGTCCTCCTCCACGGCTCTCTTAATGCTTGCCTCGTCACCAATACTGCATACAAAAATGAGCATTTTATTATAATACACCTTCGAATTATTAACAAATTCCAAAAACCCAACTGGAACCATATCAATCATAATTAGCAAGGAGCTTACATGTATAGGTCATCAAAGCCACCAATTTTCAGGATACCACTAAAGTGAACTGTAGAAATGTAATCCCCGCCCGGGCCTTGGATGACTTCGACCTTGGCATAACGAAGATCCCTATAGCAGTACTTCGTCACATAATTCGGCGTCACATAATTTGGCTTGAATATGTAGAAGATCCAACTACTACTTATCATATCATTATTTCCTAGATACAAAGCATGCTTGATCACATCCCAATCCTTAACCCTCACATCCACCTTCCCCACCTCCTTTTTGGCAGACAGATCATAGACAAACCAACAAGATGCTTGATCGATAATGAATAGAATGTTTCCCCCCACATATATGAGGTTATCATACCCCCAATAACCGGATTGAGAGGCGGGGAGGTTCTCTGCAAAGATTTCCCAGTTGTTTCTTTCCACGTCATACAAGACGAGTGATGGTTTGCATTCTTCTTCTTCTTCTATGTTAACCTGGCGATAGCACAGCATAACCGACTGGTCGTCCCACAGAAAGCAAGACGACGGATTGGGATTCAAGATGTGGTCAGGCAAGTCCCTCCTGTCAAACTCGCCTTTCTCCGGGTCATATATCTCAAGCCAGCATTCTGGTCCAGAATTGCCCCCGCAGATGAATATCCTGCCATCACATAACGGGACTACCATGGGATGTTCTCGCCTTGAATGCATAGCAGTGTCGCGACGAGTCCAAGTCATAGTAAAAGAATCACCACTGGCTATTGGCGGTACCGGTGTAGACCACAACCATTTTGTTTTAGAAAGAGTTTCATATTCATAGCCATACCTGAGATCAGTCTGATTCAAGCTACCTCCGACCATGAACAAGGCACCACCGACATGGCAAAATGCAGGACTATACGGAATGTCTTCGCACACAAGTCCTTCAACACAAGAAACATCAGGAAATCCAGATACTAGAACATCCTTCAAATCCACATCCAGATACTGCATTTTTCTGTTGTGATACTTAATCACCGAGAAGCGTATACCGGCCCCAATATGATGATGCTGAATGAAAACCAACACAAAATATTACTCATTCCCTTTAGACTAGGTAAATTGACTAAATTCTAGTATATGTGTACCATCTTCTTTAGATTTTCCTCTTCCTCTTGAATCAGATGAACCTGATATAAGAAAATCATAGTACTATGGTTATTATTATTATATAATCTAGCAGTTATAAATTAATTAAATATATATTCAAATTTACTTTTCGAGCTCGAACTTTATTTAGGTCGAGCTCGAGGCGGTGCTCGAGCTCAACCAGATCTTCATAGTCCATGCTGCTGATGTCACGATAATCTATATCGCTTCCCATTCTTGAAAACAAAATTAATGTTATATCAATTGATGATCGAGACAAGTAGTAGTAATTAGAGTAGTAAAAGAAAAGGAACTGAGGTCATGAACAAACCTTACCTCAACAAGCGAATGATCTGATCTAAGAGAAAAAAAATATATCAATTGAGCAAAACACGTCAAAGTAATGAAATCCTTCAAATATGAAAATCCATTAAATTAGGGGAAAATCATGTAATATATGGTAACTAGTATGATATGATTAAGAAAATCGGATTCATCAAACTAAATAGTACTCCCTCCGTCCCATTAAAGATGACCCACTTTCCTTTCTGGTTTGTCCCAATCAAGATGACACATTACTTAAAATGGAAATCTCTTTATTTCTACTTTATTCCCTCTCTCTTACTTTACTCTCTCCACTTAACACACAAAATAAAGTTGCATAAAATCTCGTGTCGTTCAAGGAAGGGGTCATCTTCCTTGGGACGGAGGGAGTACTACTAAATTTTTATAATGTGGAAATCTATTTAATTAAGGTAAAACATAATTATAATATGGTACTAACTGTCATGATTAAGAATATCGAATTCTTTAATGAAGGCATTTAATAAAATTCAATTTAAAAGATTGCCACGAATTAAAAATTAAATTGAAAGAAGATTGCCCTTTTAATTAATTTAAAAGATTCACTTTCTCTTTTTTACTTTATTCGGTTGCTCTTCTTTCTTTATTGAAGTTTACTAATTGTGCATTAAAAATTCATATCGTTCGTAAATAAGTCCACCAAAGGAATATAAGAAAAATATTTAGTTATATAATAGTTGTAGTTAATTACTTAAGATGAGTCATGTAAATAAATATTTGAATTTTACTTTTCCAACTCGAACTTTATTTAGCTCGTATCACGTGTCTTGATATCTTCTAAGATGAATGATCGTCATATGAAATGACTCAAAAGATATTATTTATAATAACAATCATAGTATATTCTAAGATAGCATCGGGCAATTCCCTGTCACTTAACTTGAGAGACAGAGTTAGCCGGATTAAACCAATTGCAGCAAATTAGATGTGAATTAGGAAAAGTAATCATCAAGGGATTTGATTTTAAGGAATAGATAAGACTGCAGCAAATGCATGAACACCTGCGACATTCAACATGATGCCTCTAATTTAATCACAACCATCTTAATCAACTACCACCGTTAAAATCCAAACAAAACATAACTAAATTCAGCTACACAAGCATATATATGTACATATAGTTAGTTCATCATCTTCAGTGTACCAGAAGCATGCTTTCATTCACTTCTCATCCTCCTCTTTCTCTTTCAACAGCTCCTCCTTCGCAGCTCCCTTACGGCTCGCGTCATCAGCAATACTGAATACAAAAACGAGCATTTCAATATAATACATGGAGCTTCTAAATATAAGGAAATTTCAGAATCAATTCAAGTCATATCAATCATACTGAACAAGGGGCTCACATATAAAGATCGGTATGGTAACCAACTCTCAGAAGACCGCTCAACTGAACAGTAGCAGCGTAATCCCCACCCTTGCCTTGGACGACTTCGACCTTGGCATAACGAAGATCAGTGTAACCGTAACGGTGAATCACCTCAGGAAGGAATATGTAGAAGATCCAACTAGTATTTTGAATATCATTGTTGCCGAGGTAAAAAGCTTGCATCACTTCCCCTTCCCCATCCTCAACCCTCACGTCCATCTTCGCCACCACTTTTTTGGCAGAGAGATCGTAGACAAACCAACAAGATGCTTGGTCGATCATGAACAGAATGTTTCCCCCCACATATATGAGCTTCCTCTTATCCAAATGAAAGAGTTCAGAGTCGGGGAGGTTCTCTGCGAAGATTTCCCAATTGTTTCTTTCCACGTCGTACAAGACGAGAGATGGCTTGGAGACTTGTTCTTTTATGTTAATCCTAGTGAAGTACAGCATAACCGAATGGTCGGCCCACCGAAAGCAAGAGGATGGGAAGGGATTCAAGGTCTGGTCAGGCAAGTCCCTCCGGTCGAACTCGCCTTTCTCCGGGTCGTAAATCTCAACCCAACTTTTGGGTTCAGAAGTGCCCCCGCAGATGAATACCCTGCCATCGTGTAACGGGACTACCATAGGGAATAATCGCCCTGAATCCATAGCAGCGTCGCAACGAGTCCAAGTCATGGTAGAAGAACCACCGGGTAATGGTGGTGGCGGTGCAGACCACAACCATTTTTTCGAACACGGCTTTGTGGTGTTTAACATCCCTCCGACCATGAACAAGGCACCACCGACACGGCATAATCCAGGCACAGTCGGAAAGTCTTCACTCACAATTCCTTCATCACAACAAACAACAGGAAATCCAGATGTTACCAGATCAGAATCATCCTTCAAATCCACCTCCTCGAAACTAAAGCTCTGCAATCTCGTTTCGCGATACGTAAACACCGTGAAGCGTACACCGGCCCCCATAAGCTGCTGAATGAAATTCAACACGTGAATATGATGAAAATTGTCCTGAATTGGGTCGGATCATAGGGGAGAAGCGATAAATCTTAACCAATTCACTGATTAAATACCACACAAATTCAATAATTAAGCAAATAAAAATACACACCAATTTCCATTCACTTCAATAATGTATCCCACTGTAATCACACCATTTCCTTTCTATTTACCACTACCAATCATCACAAAGCCCTAATTCGCCACAAATAATTACTTTCATCCCAAATCAGAACTCCATCTTCAACAACAAATTTCCACAATAATGCAGCAAAAGGGGAAGAGAAGAATTGAAAACTAACCTTCTACGATTCAAGCGGCGCTGCGGCGGAGTCGGTCACCCTCCATTCAGGCGTTAAGCGGCGCGGCGGAAGCTAGACTAAGCAACTGAGAGTGAGAGTGAGAGTGAGAGTGAGAGTGAGAGAGGTTCAATTCCGGTTTGGGTTGAATCCCAATGCATAGGGTTTTAGTATAATCTGTTTCCAGATTTCATTTTTTTTATTTTATTTTGGGCTTGATTTTATGTGTTGGGCTAAAATTTAATATGACTTGGATTTACAAAAGGTTGGCCCAAGATAGCATCAGGCAATTCCCTTCTTCTCGGGGAACGCAAACGGGTAGGATAGATCGAACCATCACACCTGAACTCGGACTGATCAAACAACAATAAAAGTCAATCCAGATTGTCACGTCTTTCTTGAGGTGTCTGTGCCCGTCCACTTCCTATCGATTATACATTATCGGTCTTGATGAATAAAGAAAGTTGTAGCCCTTGCGTTGTGTTGTTGCAAATGTCCATATACACTACATATATCTAATAGGGATGTGATCAAATGAAAAAAAAAACATCAACAGGAAAATATCAACAGAATTTCAAACGATAGTCAATAATTGATATTGTGTTGATACTCTGTTGACATTAAAATTTTGAAATTTTACACTGTTGATATTGTATTGAAATTGTGTCGAAGCTGTATTGAGGAGTTTTGAGTTTGTACAATATATAAGTTTGCATTTTATCACTACCCCTATATTAGTTGATTTTGTGTTTGATCAATATTTTTTAACATTATCTAAGCTGTAATTTATTATTGAAGTTGTGCATGGTGTTTTGAAGTAGGTACAGTGGAATTTTGGATAATTAAGAATGGGAAGAGGGAAAATAGAGGCAATAGCAGATCCTTGAATTGATTTTGGAGAAGGTGATATAAATAGAAATGAATGGATAAGAGATTGAAGGTAGATTGTAACTTTAAAAAATAAGTTTAGAAAAATTCTTAAAACGACATCATTTAACATCTTCATTTTGAAAATATTTCTTAACGTCGGGGTGACATGTAGCTTTTCGGGCTGACCCTAAGGTCTTCTTTCGAACCAGGACAACCAGCAACGGAGTCACATAGGGATAGGGGCCTACGGTGCACGGCCCCTCCGGCAATTTAAGTATCAATAACCGAACAATGTAAGAACTGAACCAGTAACATATTTACCTAAAAAGAGATTCATGATCGATTACAAAAACATAGGACATATATTTGGAATTAACTCCAATCCAAATTTCTGAATAAAGCTTTTACATGATTGTCAAACCTTCTTCCACTTCTTCCAATTACAAAAACTTAGGGCATATATTTTTTGTTCCATTTCGTGCTGTAGGTTATTGAAGAGTAGTACAGTATATATCATTGGTGTTAATTTGCCTCATCAAATAAGCTCAAACCAACTTTTGTCGAATCAAGATAATTATATTTTTCGACTAATTCATTTGTTGGAGTCGAGATACACAAACCCAATTTTAAACTAATTTATCTGAATAATTGTGTGCATAAATTTCTATTGAAAAGTAAATTAAACTGAAGATGGTATATAGTATATACAGTAAGCTCATGTTGGATCAAAAGACCACAAAGTGGATGTAATTAATCTAGTCATGGTGAATCAGCTTCAACAAAAAATAATTATAAAACTACTCTTCAATAACCTACAACAAGACATGTATCTGTGATTCAAAACTGTGTATGTGAGGCATCTGACTGTGCACCTGACTTAAGGTTGGACTTAGGAGGAACAGCAATGGGCTTACGGTGTTTGTGCTATTCCTCTGCCTCGGGAGCCTTCTCAAGGTAGAGCTAAGCTTCAGCCGCACCAAGATTTTGCTTCTTTTTCACTTTCTTTTTTGGTAGTACTTCCACTGGCATGGCATCATTGGAATTGCTAGCCTTCACTCTTTCTTGCTTTGGTTTGTGCTTTTCCTCTGCCTCGGGAGCCTTCTCAAGGTGGAGCTGAGCTTCAGCCGCACCTGGATTTTGCTTCTTTTTCACTTTCTTTTTTGGTAGTACTTCCACTGGCATGGCATCATTGGGATTGCTAGCCTTCACTCTTTCTCGCTTTGGTTTGTTTACACTAGGGGTACTTGCAACGGGTAATGTTACATAGGGTTTAGGTCGAGATACAGCAGCACTCTGGACCAGCTTAGCCATCAATGATGAAGCATTGTCACAGGAGGCGGACAAAATTTTCTCAGGAACATGCAATGCAGGAGCAACGATACTAGCTTCCTTTTCGATAGTATCCTCCATTTTTTGTCCCAACTTCTTCCTCTTAAAATTTGCTTTTTCCTGAAAAAATTAGTGGTAAATAAAAGGGGCCGGTATAACTCCATCAGAGACCTGGAAGGAACTTTAAAGAGTTTCTCAAGGAAAAGCAGATATTATAAATAGTAAATACCGTAGACAAACTAATAGACGATTAAAACACCAGCGACACTATAGAAACCCATGGCAGGTAGCTCAAGTCTACTGCCTCGGAAATGCTTGATGACTTGATGTAATATATTATCAATCAACTATTCATAAAAAGTTACTGGGTTATTAAGGATGCTGCTAATCATATCACACAAACTACTTGGTTTTATTTAGAATATTAATTTGCTTTTTTTCACAGTAAGTGAATTTTTCATTGAGGGAATTCAATTGTACTGAATCTGTCAAGTCAAGGAAATATGCCACAGATGAGCACACGTAGTATCATCAATAAAGCTACAATTGAATGGGAATCTCAGACAATAATATGCATAATCAACCATAAGCAAGTTAGCAACATCGGTTGAATTTAAAGAACATTCAGGATAAACATGCCAGGAATTAGTATATCCGATGCCCAACCTGAACCAAGATTAAAGAACACTCAGAATCATACTACTATAGTGATCCGCATGCATAATTTTAGTGATTAAAAAAGGGTTATCCAATTGCCACAGGTAATTTGTGCAATGTGAGTTCTGCATATATATATTGCTCCTGTCTCAATAAATACACAAGTACACATTTGAGCGCATTCTTATAGTTTAACTATGGCATTGACAAGAACTTCAGATTTCAATCTGGAAAGACAGAAAGTATTCAAGTAGAATGAGCAAAATATACGCATACCCTCTGTCGCCTTATTAATGCTCTCCTTCCTTTTACTTTATATATTGCGCATTTAATTCCATCAGTGTCCATGACTCCACCAGGCCATAATGCTGCAAGCTGCAACAGGGAAATGCTTACATCAGATTTTCAATTGCATAGCCCCTGTAAAACTGGAGGATACTTGATTAACGAAAATAGTTGTTGCTTCTAAGCCAACGAAGAGTGAAATCCACTTGCTATTCCTCTCTCTCTCTAACATAATAGGTGAAATCATGTCCACCATCCATTCCACCTGTCTTGAGTATATTATGAATGATCCAAAGCACATGACTTGGTTTTCTGCTAGTACATCTAGTAATAGCATTCCCTGCTGCCTTAAGCAGTAGTATCTGCCATGGAATCTCACACTATATGTGTGAGATCATTAAACGAAAACTAATTGTGGAAATTGGGAAATGAAAACATCCCTTCCCTCTCTGCTGGAGAAATGAGTAGCTGACATAGCAATACTCACAGCAGCATTGGCGTAACCACGCAAGTGGATCAGGAAAAAGTACTCATATCGATTGAATTTATCACCAAGGAAAATTCTTACATATCCAGGGGCACGGTCCACAACTTCCGACGACCGATATATGATAATGCAAGCATTTTACCTGTTCTAATTTACAATAATATAAATCTTATGTTGTTACCTCTTCAAAAAGTCTTCTCGCAGGGGGTTCTGGATCTTCTCCAATTCTCTGGGGATAAAACGTTATGGCAAGGAGGAAATATAAATCTACTAACAAGAAAACTCCAACAACTAAGAAAATCTGATATATTTCACAAATCTTATTCTCCAGTGCTTTGTCCATGCTGTATATTCTTTTCAAGGTTTCTTTTTCTTCATGACCAATTTCTTGGAAATCATCTGCACCAGTTTCTCGCAGAACCTACAAAGTAGAAAGACATCTGTTAATATAAAAATAAAAAATTGGTATCAATATTCAACACAAGATGAACCCTAGGTAGATGGTGCTGGAGGTAGTGTCTGTGTTGATATTACGCATTCCAATAGAAATTGCATGCAAGCAAACTTTATCCATTTTGCTTCATGGTTAAATATGAAATTTATAAGTAATTATAAACGCTAACAATCTATGCACGTCTATAGCAATTAGAGCAATCAAGAAAAATGTTTACTGTGGATATCATATATTGCACTCGCTGCCTAACCATCTCAACAACTTCATGTTTTGTCTTCTTCAGTCGATTGTCCTTCTCTTGTCTAGCTGACAACCCTAAATTGGCCATTGCTCTAAGATTTTTCTGACAAAAAGAATACTTTATTAGCTGGGACCCTGGTACAGTAAACACAAATGTTTCAACATGTTGCATTCAGTAAACTGCTGATATAATAATAAATTAGTTCAGAATAAGAAGGGACATATAAGGTTCATGAAGGTCATTACTAAATAGTAACTACAACCAAGTATAACCTTCCCACATCCATGATCCACTAAACCCTACAAGGGTACCATTAAGGAGGGAAAGTAATGAACGATAAAGGGGAAGGAGGCCGCAAACCAAAAGAAAACATGAAAAACTGAGAGGGGGAAAAAATTTAACTGCACTGCTAATAACAGTAGACTGTCCACTTAACCAAAATAATACTAATTATACTAACCATTGAAAGTAAAGGGTTTGTAGTTAAAGCAAAATAGTAATCCAATATTCCTATTCATATTTTGATTATCAAAGAGGAGATACCTGCAGTGTGTTAAGTTTCATCAAGTGGCCTAAGATGCTCATCAGACGATTGATTACATCCTTTGGTATTTTTCCATAGCTACCTTGCTGAAGCATCCCAAAAATAAATATAATTGGCATTGCCAAGTAATAGAGTTGCACCCTCATGAAAGCACAAAGCCACAAATCAAGCAAAGTAATTGATCAAGTGCTAGAGATAAGAATAAGATGAACTTATAGCATCTTAAGTACCGCTAATCTAGCAACTTTAGACAGCTTCTGCTTTATTTCAGGTGATAATCTCCTTTTGATTGCTTGAGAAGAATTATCGGGATCCTGTACCTCTGTTGAAGGTGGTCTTACTGTTATTTCAAAACATATGAGAAAAAGTAAGCAAGCGTGGCATGATATATCATACTAAATGAAAGAAAACTATCATGGCCGTAGAGTTTGTAAATACATTCTGCAACTATCTTCTGTAACTCTCTAATGGCTTTTTCAAGCACCGTAATTTTTGGTCTAAAATTAGATGCTTCTTTTCTTGGAGCGTGGGGAACATTCTGAAAAGAATATGTATTAAGACCCAATCAGGGAACAATAATAAATCAATTGCAGAATGAGATAATGCAAGAAAAATGGAGAGACCAGTACGGCCAATATAGATCTCTAATGGTTTAAGATGCTGAATTCCTACGTTTGAGATCAAGGACATGGTAGGAATATGCATATAACAACCAGCATGTAGAACAGTGCAAGAAACATGATATGTGTGGATGAGATATGGTTTTGTCATTAGTGATAAACTGAGGTGAGAAGATATATCAATACCACTTCAAAGTCATTTAAGGGAGTCATCGATCATCATTAACCATATAATAAGAATAGGTCAGCCCTTCAAAATAGTGTGCGATTAAGTGTCCCCAATAGTAAGGAAGTTCTCTATTTCCAGAGAAGTACTAAATGTTATGGCTGAAGTTATTTTCACATTGGCAAGGAACCAGATCAAGAAAGCTACTAAATTAAATCCCTAAACAGAAGCAACTAGAGATAACCAAGTCCTTTTCACAGTTGTTAGAAGATGGCAGCTACTACATGACAAATCATATCAAACAACTGTGTGAATAGAGATAACAAATTCACTAACAAACGCAGCACCCAAGTGAATCACTCACTGCTATTTGTGGCAAGTCTCTGCTCGGAGTAATATTAAGGTCAAATCTTCCAACAGAGCCACTTTGATCCTTTTTTTGGATGGATTTGTCCAGCTCCTTGGCATTATTTAGTTTGCCATACTGAGGTTTGCTTACAGATGAACTATTTGGCTTCTGCGTTGAAGCATCTTGAAGTTCACTACTGTCCTTCGGTTTCGTATTGCGATTATGTGATGAGATGAACCCAGTCATTTGATGTTTTGCATCCTTGTGCTCTAATGATGCTGCAGGATTCATCGCAGTCGGGTTATCTGCATTTTTCTTCTTCAATGAAGCTTCAGTTGCATTTGCTTGGGAAGCCTCTAGCACATTCGTACTATGCAAGTTGAACTGACTAGTTGTATTTCTTTTAACTGAGGATGGTGATTTTCTTTCTTTATTTCCTATTTTGATGTGTTTATTTGGGCTATGTCCATCTTCATTCCCACCTTGAGTTTTTGTCACATCTTCACGTCTCCTTTTCCTCGGATGTTGTTTATCAGTTGTTGTAGATTCACTGCACGTTTATAGAGAATAAAGACCTTCGCCAACTAATTGAAAAAGGGAAACTTATGAGATACGGTACCGTTCCCAATTATTTTGACAACATAAGTTGAAAACCAGCTACAGAAACAGATGCTGTGTGCAAGGAAGGATCAAAATACATGATATATAAATTTGACTGAAATACTCAAGGATCTTACCAGTATATCCTAAGTGGTAATTATATTCTCTCACATTGAAGGACAATATTAGATGCAATTAAAACACTGCATCACTTATGATTCAAAAAATAAGAGGAAAAAAGAAAAGAAAGCAGCATTTGCTTCACATACAGCTCAAACAGTTACTTCTATAATATTCCAATATATTTCAAAATTTATTACTCATTTCATTTAATACAGGTCTTATAGGAAAAGTCAGCATAAGAAGTCTGAAGCAATATATACTTTCTACCTCGACGATTAGAGTGTAGTAAAAATAAGTTTTGATTTTTTGATATTACATCTTCAATTCCAAATTTTAGATCAATCATCATATGAAAAAGTATTGTGGATGGTCTTAATGTCTTATAACGAAAAGGTTCTAATAAAGACTGTATGTTGACCTTAGAAAGTAACATAAGTAAATTGCCATACATCCAGCCGAACCTAAATAATCCAATTGCTAGAAAACACCACAGTGATATAGTCAAAATACTGATTTGTTGATAAAAGACATGAAAGGAAAATGTAAGGAAAACTTACATGCACTCCAACTTCCCATGGTTAACAAAAAACCCGTCATTTTTTATTGATGAGTTATCAACCTGGGTATAATCATCCTGCATAGCCAACAACGCAAGCAACATGCACATCATAAGAGGTGTGAGAAGGAGGAGAACACAGCTAGTTGATGAAAATGCAGCAGTTACCAGCTCAGCATCATCAATACAGGAATCCTCAGTATCATACTCGTCATCATCTGGCAAAACTTCTTCGTCTTCACTAGTTCCATCGCCCTGAAAGTGCCACCAGTATATCATGAATTATTCTGATGCCAGATTATCACAGCCATATCACCAATCAATAATCTAGGTGTCACAACGTGTTATATTTGCTAAAGTAAGTCATTCTTTGAAGTGCTTAACAAGAATCTGTCAAATATGCACATGAAAAAGGCAAAGGAAGCAGGTTCCTAATAAGCTAGATCCTCCATAAGCCCTGAATATTGGCTACAGGAGGAATAGCAAGAATGAAAATCCAAACATTCCGTTGCTAGTCTAGTCATGATTAAGCAACAAAATAGCAAGATGTATCAACCCCGAATTTATCTTAATACACATTGAGACTAAATGCACCAAGCCAATCGACATTCTCCCCCAACTAAAGAAAAATGCTAAATTCACCAATCCTTGTCTAACATACCGCATACATTGGCTCATTTTTCTCAATCACAGTGCTCAGACGGTTCGTCTCAGCCTGACCTAGAGAATCCCTGTCTTCGTTCTCCACCGGCTGCTCGGAAGACGCCAATGCAGGTGGCGGAGACGGGGGATGAGGCTGCTGATTGGCCGGCGACGACGAGCCAGCAGCTTTCGGTCTATTGGCATTAGGATTGCTGGAAGTCATCTCCTTAAGAAGCTTCCTCCACGAAACGATTGTCGTTTCTCCCGGCCGCAGCTCCACCGTGAACCGCAGACGGTCGCCGTGTGATTCGCACGTGGACATAGGTTTTGACGCGGAATCCGATTCCAAACCGCCGCCGTCGATCATTAATTCAGAGTGCCACCAACGATTTGAAATTTATGGGGAAACCCTAGGTGTGGAGCTGATGAAATGAGATTTTTGGTTCCTCTTATTGGAATGTGTAATGTTGAGGGACTGTTGCAGTTGAATCAATGAACTAAGAACTGTATAAGGCACACATCTATCATTAGATTCATTTTCATCCCCAAATCTTCATATATTTCTACAGATTGTATCATGATATTAAGAGATCATCTTTGATAAAGTTGGATAATTTATGACTAAAGTTTATTTTTGAGTTTCACATATGATCATTTTTATTATTTATATTTTAAAAAATATGTTTTTATTATTCACACCAAATAGATCAACTTAGTAACATGATGAAAAAAATCTATTTAAACGTATACGTCAACGACAACATGCACCTAATGAATTCAAACCAAAAGGTAATTATATTTTCAAATAAAAATATTATTTTAAGTTGAACTGAGGATATTTAACTTTGAGAATCTTGTTGAAAAAAAGGTTAAGTGTTTTAAGTTTTGATATCTTTTCCTAGAGTTTACAGATCCAATTATGACATCTCTAATATGACTCGATCCTGGTCATGTTTGCTATTCACAAAATAGATTTAAGAATACACAAAGGGTGCTTGAGTTAGTGTTGTATCGGTACAAATCACAACAATATTGATTAATCTAGCATAGTTTTCATATTATTTGATGGCAATTTCCTCAATTTCTCCCCCAGTTAGCAATCCTATCATCATCTTCGTCATTCTTCAACCAATAGTTGAGCGGCATCAGTTCACCATCGAAGTTCGTCATTGAAAGTGGTTGATTGGACTTGATGGTCCTCACATTTAAACACATTGTCCGACTTGAAAAATAATAACTTTAAAGATTGATCAAGAATTCGACTCTTACACGTCCCACCAATGCACTCCTCTAATGATATGCATGCAACCAGGGACTTGAGACTCACTCTCACTAGTTAGCCACCATCACACCGTGAGACCCCCAATGAATATAATTGGTTGAATTTAAACTTCAAATCCACCAACATTTAAACAAATTTCTCATTTTTAGACATGATCCTTGATACTAAATGCTCTTAGTTAATCTTGAATCATTGTGTCGTCAATTTATGATAAACTTGTTTTTTCACAAAAATGCAACTTATACTGAATATCACTATGTTATTTGAGTCTCAATATATATTCAACTTGATTAATGCCATGATTAATATTTTAATTATTATGATTAATTTTATTTAAGTACGATTTTAATGACATCGGTATATGTCCTCCTACACAAGCGCGCCTCTTTCATTTTTAGATGTCTCTTTTAAAGTGACACATTATAAAAAAATAAAAATATCAACCTTTTTACTTTATTCACAAAATTAGTATACATGAAATATTAGATAAGATTAAAACAAGATAAATTTAATTAATTATTTGGTAAGTTGCATTATTCAGTATTTTAAACTGTAAAATAATCAAAATTCAATCTATGCCTAGAAATTTAATAAATTAACAGTACTACAAGTATACAAACGCACCAAGAAGTACAACCCCTCACACCACAGTCCACACTGCACTCCATTGGATACATCGCCAGTTTACACCACTACAACACATTAAATTCCCCTTTTGCCCTCCTCACATACAAAACTAAGCTCTCGACCACTGCAAATACCAACTCCAACAAGGGCAAACAAAAACTAACCACCATTATAAATTCAAAATCCCCAAAATTCATGAATCCCAAATCGAGTAACCCAGTAGCTCATATTTTCACAAACAGAGAGGGAAAAATTGAGGTGAATAGAGAGATGGGATTTCTAGGGTGGTTACCCCTCTCTGTTCGCCGATGAATCTCTCCAAAAACAGCCCTTTTGTCTCTCAACAGAAACTACAATCAACAAATATATATATATACATGCTGCGATATTTCCTTTTAACGGATCTATATACCTCTTTGGTAGCTTTGCTTTCTCTCTCTACTTTTGTTCCGGGTCGGATTGAAGAGGCTGTGATGATAATTTTCTCCTCCTTTTCTGTTTGCATGAGCTATTGGGTCGGGTAATCGGATTGTCCGGGCGTATCTTGGCGGGGCGGCCCGGACGGCGCGTGAATTCACGCGCAACCGGTGCCGCAGCCATGGCGTGTTTGACCTCCGTTTGCTTGATGATTTACAGATCTGAGCCTCACGATTTCTTTTGATGATTTTGGATTTTCGGTAATCGGTTTTTCTCAAAATGCTACAATTACTACTCCCTCCTTGTCCACTCTCCTTTTTAGTTTGTCCAAGATGACTCATTACTTAAAATAGAAACACTTCTATGTCTACTTTATTCTCTCTCTTACTTTACTCTCTCTTCTCAACACACAAAATAAAGTTGTATAAAATCTCGTACAAAGGGTCATCTTCCTTGGGACGGAGGAAGTATTTTTTAAAAATCAGCAATTTTATTTAATATAAACAAAAATTAGACACGTACTTATGATAAAAGTAAGATATAGTAGTATCACTACTACTTAAGACAACACTGTAAAGAAAGATAGATAATTACAGATAAAAAAAAATTGTTTAGTTAGATCGTAATCGATTAATATGTAATCGTATCTATTAGGATAGGTTATCATCAATTATAAATGAAAATTGAAAAAAGATTGATTATCTATTACCAAAAATAAAATAATTATAACTGAATATTCAAATTGAAATAAGTATAATAGTGTTAGTAATAAATAACAAGTGCATTATATCATCTCTCCCGTACATAAAAAAACGAACTTGGATTTTAGGCGTATAAAATTTCTCAATCATACGCTAAATCAAAACCTATTTTTTAAATTTTCAATTGAACAACACTAAATATAATGCTACAACAAATTTTTTGAAAAATATACTAAAAAATGATGTAAAATTTAAATTTGTAGTGAATGGTTGAAGTAAAATTATGAAATATTAGTTCAAAATGATATTACATGTAGTTTTCATAATTTCATGTAACCACAATCGTATGTGCTGCCTTCTTATTTATCTTTCACTTGAATTAGTGTATTGAGTTATTATTTAATTACTTAATGAAATTAGTTGATTTTTTTTTTTCAAACTTTTTCTGTTTAGTAGTAATTTATTTAAATATAAAATTTAAAATATCAATGTTTATCCAATATAATAAAATTAAAGTTATTCAAAATTATATTCCCGATGTTCATATTACTAGGAGTATTTTTCCACTTAACTTTGCTTTCACATCAAACAAACATTGTTGAAATTTTGTAAAGACTGCAGTCCTTTTGCACTCACTTAATCGTTACTCTCTATGTCCATGAAATTTTGTCTAGTTTTATCATTTTAGTCCGTCCATAAAAATTTTATTATATATATATATATATTTTTTTTTCTGTTTTTAGTAAATGGAATTTTGGATCCACTTAAAATGTTTAATTTAAAAATTCATTTTTATAGCACAATAATTTTCTGATTTAGTTTTTTTTTATCCACACTGCAAAATCAATACACCAAGAACAATAACCATCTCAAGATTTAACACACTGCAAAAATCAATACACCAAGAACAGAACCAGCTCAAGTCAATACACGCAAAATCCACGCTTTAATTCAAATCCGATGTGAATCGATTTCAAAAGACAAGATTAATGAATTAAATCTAGCACGAACTTAAATCAAAGATAAAAAACTGCAGAGTGGCCACAAGAACAAATTTTTCAAGAACAAAATTTTATGAAATTAATACTCCAATACAACATTGTTTTGGACCTTAGTCCAAATCAGGCACACAATTAGTCGAAAAACCCTAATTACACTAAACACAATAATTAATTTCAAGAAGAGGAAGGGGATTAGAGTTCACTGAGAGAGAGAGATAGATAAGGGACAATGTTTTGGACTGTATTCCATTTCAGAGAGAGAAGGAGACGGCCGATTAGGGTTTGATATGGGGTGGTGGAGGCGGCACGGTGGTGGCGGTGGGCGATAAGGAGACGGTGGAGGCGGCGTGGTGCAAGCGACAGACGATAAGGAGGCAATGGCGGCGGCGCGGTGGAGGCAGTGGAGGCAGCGTGGGGGAGACGGTGGAGGTGGCGTTTCGCGCGAGAGAATGGGAGAGTGAGAGAGAGAGATTCGCGAATGATGGTACAAATTGGGGGTTAGGGTGGAAATCAGGGAATCAATTTGGGGTTTTTTTAATGGCATTTTGGAAATTTAAGTGAATAAGTAAGGTAATTAGATTGTCCAAATATGGTAAGTAGAACCGGGACTCCTATTCCCAGACGTCCTAAAACGGAAAAACAGGACTCCTGTTGTTAGACGGAGGGAGTATCACTTTTCACAACCTCTTTGCATTCACATTCTATTATAAAACTAATATATAAATATGTGACTCCGTTTCACTAACTCTTCCAATACACTTTTTTTTACATTTCTTAAAACTTTCGTCGAGTCAAACTTGGATAAAATTTAAACGAAAAGTGAAAAATACAACCAGTCCTGAGTCCACTAATAAATATAGGAGACAACCAGACGAGTAAATTCCTCTATTGCCCTCCTCATTTACAAAACTTAGCATTCGACCACTGCAAATAGCAGCTCAATCAAGGGTAAATTAAAACCAGCCACCATTATAAATCCAAAATCCCCAAAAGTCAGAAACCATGAATCAAGTAACCTAGCAGCTCATGCCTCCACAAACAGAGAGTGAGAAAGGAGGTGAATAGAGAGATGGAATTTTTTTTAGGGAGGTTACCCTCTCTGTTCGCCGATGAATCTCTCAAAACCAAAAAAAACAGCCCTAATTTTCCTTGGACGGAAGGGAGTATATAGTAGTACTAGTATTTACAGACTGCGAATTTGCATCTCCAGATCTGGATATCCTTTTTCTTTTTCTTTTTTCAATTCCGGGTCGAGTTGACGTGACGAGGCTGTGATGATAATTTTCTCCTCCTTTTTCTGTTTGTATGAGCTGCTGGGTCGGGCAATCGGTTTGTCCGCGCGTATCTTGGCGGGGCGACCCGGACGGCGCGTGGATTCACGCGCAACCGGTGCCGCAGCCATGGCGCTGTTTGGACTCCGTTTGCTTGCTTGATGATTACAGATCTGAGCCTCACGATTCTTTTGATAATCGATTTTTCTGTTAAAATATTTTGTTGTAATCGGTTTTTTTCTTTTGTTTTCGGCATTGGTGATTTTCACTGCTTTTAGATATATTCACTTTTTCTTAATAATTAAAATTTATAAATATTTTCTTAGAAAATTAGATCCTCCGTGCTGCATTATTTTAGGAAAGTATAGTTAACACCTTTTTTTAATTCTTTTTTATTCATTGGCCTCCTACAAAAATTAATCTCATGGGAAATTTAATAAGTTTCGTTTTGAGTATCACAAAAATCACAATACATAAGGACGTGAATTTAGATTTTACTTGTGTGTCTGAAAGCGCTAACGAAATTTTTTATCATAAAAAAATAGTACTACAAAAAAGAAATACTAACAAAAAAGGAAGATTCATCATACACTAATAACATTGCAAGGAATTCATACACAAAATATTAAAGAATACCATAGATGATATGGATCTCTATGGCAATCAATTGTCCTTAAGATGTGCCACTGTGTAAGATGTTCAAATAATCAATAAGGGATTAATCTTAAAAAATAAATTAGATCTAAATGAAATTGAAAAAAGGTGCATATGAGGAGAGATTAAACTTGGAACCTCAACGTTAGACAGCTTTCACATGTTCGGTTGGAGGGATGAGATCTCAAGATTAAATTAATCACATGTTTGGTTCACAAAATTGGACCCCTCAACTCAATCCTAGATAGATAATAATGGGATAATAAGTCATGGCCATTCTCCTCCTACTAATTAATCTCACAACTTAATCCTAGATTGTATCTTACTACTATTTTATCTTGCCAATCAAACACCCCCAAATAGATCACTCGATGAATCCTTTACTCTTTGAATCAGTTATATCTTCTCAAGGAGAAAGGCTCACAGATGAGTTTACAATATCAATTCATTAAAATCTAATTTGAATGTGTCACAAACTACTAATAGTAGTATTTATAGATAGGGTTTAAAATCTAAAAGAAAATCTTAAAATGGAGAAATTCCCAAGAGCAGTACAAAATGCCCGCTGCAGCGTTTTCCACCCCCATTTCCCAGTCCATGCAAACTCTTTATGGAATCAACCACTCTTTACTGTGTGGTTTTCATAAAATGACCATAATTCTCTCCACCAGACCCTAATCGAGGCGTGCAAGGTACTCAAACGAAGCTCTATAGATATAGATATCAATGATATTAGAAGAGCATTACGATACCATCTAGATAAGCCAATTACAACTTGAATAGTGATATAGCTACAACTAAGCTCATTGTCATGTCTTAGCCTCTCCACAACTCATGACATAATGCCCAAACACTCGTGATCGTATTTTTGCTAATTATAGTCTTCTTTACGATAATATGTAGCTAAATTTTATTCGTTGTTTGGAATGTGTTTGTAAGATACAATAAAGAATTTTATGGTTAGTCTATGTAATTTTAGTCAATGGTTCGAATTATATTTTATTGTTCTTAAGATACTTGTTCTTAATATGTTAAAAGTAGTTACACACATATAAAATTAATTACGTTAGGATAGAAAATTGGTGCCATGTGTTTAACTAACGGTAGTTTGAAAATACATACGAATCCGCTTGGTGGCTATGTTGCAGCTAGATAATGAGAGTTATCAGGGTTTAGCTGTGTGTTTCGTAGCTATATTATAAATCTATGTGGTCCGTATTTTGTATCCAGTCCGTACAAAACCTACTCAAAAGCCTATGTTTCAACCAACAATATAACTATATCATTTTCCTAAGTTACAAATCTGGTCTACCAAGTTAGTTTTAGGAAAAATACATTTCTATCCATCAATTTTTCTAGCCTAATTTTTATCCTTATTTGCGACTTATTGTACCAAACATTTAAATAAAATTACGGTATAATTATACTCTATATTAAAGATACTTTTATTAAATTCGAATTGTCGCATATACTAATTTGCACTCTCTAATTAGCACATCATGGCCGGCGAAAACTATAATGCTTCTTCAAGAGGGTGTGTCAAATCACCGCCAAAATTTTATTAGTCGGTGCAACGATAGAAATCAAACAGGTCCATCAATTCACACTTCACGAGCACGACCTAAAATTCCAATAAATAAAGGCAATTAAAAATTTTATTCATAACCTGAAATCTAGTTAATGTATAGAAGCACAAATTTCAATTAATCGGAATTTGGAAACGCAATGGTTTAGGTAGTAAACCTTTTTTAATTTAATAAACACATTCGTTATTTAACTAAGACAGTGATCTTAATTTAATTCCACGCTAATTTCTACTCCTATATGACTCGAGGCCTAATATTTGGGCCCAATTTTATACAAAAAAATTCTTTGACCCAAACGCTCTCTCTCTCCTCCCTCTTTCGCTCTCTCACGGTGAACAGCGCCGCTCCTCCTCTCGCATTCCTCGCTTCTCCGGCGGTCTAACCACCGCCACCGGCCTCCAATTCAGCCTCCGACCATTTGTGCGCATCCGCCTTCTCCATCAGCAGCAACGCCGCCATCGTCGCCGCCAGCTCCCCCTCCACTCCACCCCCATTTTGGATTTCCTCATCTGCTCCGCAAACAAATCCGCAAGTTCAGAAACTTAATTATTCCTATTTTGTCTATTATTTAGCTTCATGAATTAGATTGTGGTTTTTTGTTGTTGACTAGTAACGCAATAATTGAGAATTTGAATTATTTACATTGATCATAAGATGTTTTCCTTTCCCTGCTAGCATTAGAAGACTATGATACTATTGCAGAAACTTAAGATGTTTGTTTAGACTTGCTTTTCCATGGTAGCTTATAACTCTATTGTTAAAAAATATTTCTCGTTCATTTTCAGGGCGATGTTTTGCTTGTGATATTTTCATTCACATTTGATGAATCTCCATGAACAAAATAGCATGTTTACAGAGATGACATTGGGAGAAGATATGTATGGGATTGGGATCAAGGATGATGCGTTCATGATTGATTTTGATCTGGACATTGGCAAATTGTCTGTTTCTCCACGACCTTATGAGTCCTCTTTTGTGGCGGCTGATATACCGTCTTTGAGCATGGTTGAATCAGAAGTTTCAGGTTCTGATCTTCTTTCAGCTTTTGATTCCTTCTGTGCTCATGAGTCTCTCGAGCAAAAGGACTGTGTAGCACCACCGGGCACCAATGCTGATACTGTAGATTTAGTTGGTCAAGCTTACCCGTCTATACAATGCCCATCCGATGGAAATGATACTACTGGCCTTGGTTCTTCGGACTTAGCTGTTGTTCCTGAGCCATCTGTACAAGGAGATGGTGAAGCGAATAAGGCTTTGGTTGGTACTGACAAAACCTGCACACCGAGTCATTCCTTAATTGTATATACATCTTCTCGTAGACGGAGTGCACGCAATACTAAATCAGGTCAGATTAACGAGTCCCTAAGTTCATCTAAATGTAGAAGAGCAGTTAACAAAAGCTCCGAATTTGATCTAAGTTCCTTGCCAGTAACAAGAAGAAGTAGAAGTTTATCTACCAACCGAGCTCGATCTTCTGTTTGGGGAGATCTGGGTAGTATCTTACTACCAGATATCGATCAAAGCAGTGTGTTTGAGAAAAGTTTAGGTAATGAGCGAAAACTAAGACGTGAGAAAGGCAGGAAAGGAAAAAGAAAGGGTACGAGAGATCAGATAGGTAAAAAATCAATACAGAAAAGTTTGGTTGCCACTGGTCATATTTCATTAAAAGTTAAGATTGGAAATAAATTGTGTACCCCTGGTAATGTTACTGAAAGTTTTAGTGCACCAGAAAAAGACATTTCTGGACTGGTTGATACAAACAACAAGTTGGGAGAGGAAGTCCCAAGAGACTTTTCAGCACCATGTGAAAGGGATTTAAAGAAGGTCATGTCATCTGATGGTTCTGCTTTAAACACAAATCTTAAGGTCAAAGGTACTTTGTATAACCAATCCCTTGATACTTCAAGTAACTTCCATGAGATCAGAAGTCTGGAGGAGGCTGATAACTCTCGAACATTGACTGAAATACAGTGTTCTGATGTTGGAACCTCGCCTGATTCAGAAGTTATAAATTCTATTCCTGATGTTTCTCTTTGTGAAAAAAGTGTACTAGATGTACAAGATTGTTCAATTTTGTCCAAGGCACATTCCTCTTCATTGGACATATCCAATTTGATTTTATTACCTAAGCACTCCAAGAAAGGAAAGAAAAAGGTCAAGCACCATCAGGCTGACAGTTGTGTTTTGGGTAGCAAACTAAGTAGTGTGGGTACCAGAAATAATTCTACAGAAGAACACGTTTCTTTTAAAGATGTTTCTTGTTTGAGCCCATCACGAGCTGAACCATATTTAAATGGTGAAGACACAAAGCCTTGCTCAAACTCACCAGTCTGTGACACGTTGATACCTTGCAGCAATGGTGCAAAATTTCACAAATGCTCTAGTGCTACTGCTAAGGGAAGGAGCAAGGGCAGGTCTAGAAATTTTCCCAATGAGAAAGAAGCAGCATCTAAAAAGAAGGGAAATAAAAACAGTTTAGATAGTAAGTACCTATTGGTGATTGTATATATATAGATATATGTTCAGAAGTCCCACTGCCATCCAGAATATGGAGAATGGCCAAGACCTAATAGCTGTAGCTACATAAAGTCTTGCCTTCAGGCCCTTGCTCATATTTTACTTATTTAGAGCTGGAGATTGTAAATTTACTTATTTCATATCCTTATTAACATTACAGAAAATGAAGCACCATATGATGTTGGAGGAACTGGAGCATTTAGCAATGGAGTAACTGGACCAATTAACACAGGGAAATCTTCAATCGATGAAGTGAGAGAGAAATATGACCCACCTAGGAATGCATGGGTACTTTGTGATAAGTGCCAAAAATGGCGGCGGATACAAGCGGCTCTTGCTGATCAAATTGAAGAAACTAACTGTGGATGGTAGGTACTCAAAATATTGCAGGTGTACGCTGCCTATATGACCGTATTAATGATCATTTAACAATTAGACATTGCAATTCACAATAAAGTAGACTAATAGAGAGATATTTGATTCCTTATTTAAGTGCTTAATAGTTTATAGGAAGATTTACATAAATAGACTGTGTCTGTTTCTCTACAGGTTATGTATATCTATATTTTGCTTGGTCTAGTGCACCACTTTCTGTTAACCTGTGCATGATTTTTTTGGAACTAGGTGCAGGGTATATCTTTCTTTGACTTAAATATATATTATAACAGCCTTGTTTATTAGAAATATATAAACTGCTCACCTAATGTTTATAAGTATCTGGCAATAGAGTTGCTAGTGTATTGTGTTCTGTGTGATTGTGTTCCACCTGAAATTAAATGCCAAGAGACACATTCTTGATTATTATCAAGATTCAAGTTATATAATTTACTAGCAGATTTTTCTTCCTAAATCACAATTTCTTGCTAGAATGTTATATACATACACTATACCATAAAGGGTTTACAAATGTTCTTTTTTCGGTGGTCTTTCCTTTTGGTTCCTTATTTTTTGGGTTATCCTTGTTTGTGCAATTATTATTTTGTGTATGCCGAATCCAATTTTCAGCAGTTTTGGCATCTTGACACTTCATTAAAGGTGCCCATGCTTTCTTTGATTCATATTTTAATTTTGGAAAGTTAGATGTGCATGATTTGTATTTTCCAGAAACGAAACAAAGCTAAACTTTCCTTTTCATATCATACTCATAGAAAATCTTTAATACGTGTTTATCATATTTCCATCTAGAGCTCAATTAAGGTTATTGAACAAGGGGCCAAAGACCTGCCATGAGCTGCCTGGCCCGTATTTGGGGAACCCTAAACTAAGTTTTTGACATATAACCATTTCTCAATAGTTAAAAAATATTAACTAATGAAGTTAACAAAAAACGTATGTGTTTAGGGAAAAGTATGAGATACATACTGTTGCTTAACATCATACATGAGTTGAAGCACAGATTGAGCATGATTGGATTTGGGATATACTGTTTACTTATTGATAAGGATGTTGATGCGTTCATACTTTCTAGAAGAGTGATTGATGGGTGTGTTATATACATTTGTTAAGGACTTGCCAAGATAACACTGATAAAGCCTATGCTGACTGCTCAATTCCTCAAGAGAAGTCAAATTCAGACATTAATGAAGAACTGGAAATATCTGATCGCTCTTGTGACGAAGATGCTTCTGGAACTTTTCGGAAGCTTAATCAAGACAGACCAAAGGGTTTGTTGTTTCTATAATACTGTCACAGTTGTGCCTATGTGTCCCTTGAAAATTGGGTTCTCTATTAGACAGTATGCCCCTCTCTCTTTGACTGAATGTTGAGTTGGTTTTGTTTATTAAACAGTTGCTCTGCAGTCATCGTGGACACTTATTAAGTCAAACACGTTTTTGCATCGAAGCCGCAAAACTCAAACCATTGATGAGGTAAACAGCCCCTCTCTTTTACTATTATGCCCAGTTGTCTGCATAAAGATTTGTATTATTTATTTGAAATCTTTACTGAAGTGTACTAAATGTTGGATATGTGCTATTGTTTAACTCATAAAGGTGTTGCTAATGGATGAATAAATATTTTTGATTTTAGCCAGCCAACAGCCCCAAATCTGGGATATGGACATGAATGGCTGCTCTAGTCTTAAAATTTTCACTAACTGGTTTTTGCTCTTTTTTGTACTTGAGCAGTCATTGGGTTCTCAGTGTGTTTCTTTATAAGGTCACTTACTTAGCTGCTATTTTCCCAAGAGGATCCGTTAAGAAAAAGAGTTTTTTAAGCCCCTAAGAAGATTAGCTTCAGAGTTGTTTGATAGTTACATTAAAAATAAAACTAATTCACATGGTTTTTCTCCCACCCCTTTGTTTGTTTAGATACAATAATAAGTCATGGCCTCTTTTGAATGCTTGAAGGATTTCTAATGATATTGTAACTTTATATGCTTTGGGTCTGTCTATCTGTTTTAATTTAAAGCTAGGCTCCTTTTCTAGTTCTTTGCAACTTGAGTAGATGTTCTGTTTGAAGTGTAAGAAATGAGTCTTTTGAGGGCTATAAAGAGTGATGCCACAAAATCTTGTGATCCTAAAGTATCATATTTTGCATCTTTCTTTTTAAATTCCTATTAGTATGTTATAGGGCATTGAGTGGTCCTAACATATGAAATTGACCAATTAGTATAGTTGTATTTTTATTTAAAACCTGCTGAAGATGCTAGACATGTCATAATGATAATACCCTAAATGTGAATTATTAAAGATGCATTACCTAGATGCCATGCACCTCGCTTTTGGCCCATTCAGTGCTGCAATTGTCGTTCTGTGCCTCTCATGGTTCGTATTCTGCATGAACGCATGCCACTTGAAAATATGTTTGTCTTTTTTTTGTGTATAACAGGTAATGGTTTGCCACTGTAAAACTCCATCAGATGGAAGAATGGGTTGTGGAGATAAATGTTTGAACCGGATGCTTAATATTGAGTGTGTCCAGGGAACTTGTCCATGTGGTGAACTTTGTTCAAATCAACAGGTGCAGAAAGTTCTCTGTTTTAACTTATATGCAGTTCTCATTTCCACGCCAATAGTTATATTCTAATGCATATTTCATTTCAGTTTCAAAGGCGCAAATATTCTAAACTGAAGTGGTTCAGGTGCGGAAAGAAAGGCTATGGTCTTCAGGCACTTGAAGACATGCCCCAGGGGCAGTTCCTGATAGAATATGTTGGAGAGGTTATGCATTATATTAACTTTTATGATTTAACCCTTCTAATATTTAGGAGCTTCACGTGAACTAATTATATTGGTCTTGGTAGGCTGAAAAAGTAGGCAATAATTATCAGTAATAAAGGTGCTATGCCAAAATGGTTTATCTTTATATCTTAAATCAATATCCACAGCTGTGTGTGGTTTTTCTTCTTTATATTTCCATAGAGCTTCTCTTATTCCATTGATCCCATTAATTCCTTCAACAGCTCAATTGATGTGACTCTCTTATTGATGGTTTATGTACAGATTGTATCTTGCACGATGCACCTTATATGGCTTTGTGTGCTGTTTATTCGTCGCAATCTATATTTTTAAGCTGTAATTCGGAAGTTCCATTTTGGGATTAGACTGCTCTGAAAAATGATCTTGGTCTTAATACTGTAATATATTTGGATATTTGATGTTGCAGGTACTTGATGTGCATGCGTATGAAGCAAGACAAAGAGAGTATGGCATGAGCGGTCATAAACATTTCTATTTTATGACATTGAATGGGAGTGAGGTTCGTGGTAATCTCTTTGCTACATGCATAAAGTAGGTGACTGTTTCTGTATCATTAAATATGCCTTAGCACAGGGTCAAATCTCATCATAATTTTCTCAGACTTTCTATCTTTTGTTTTCCAACCTGTTGATCTTAGGATAACTTAGCTAGTTCCAATCACTGTTGTATTTTTGCTTCAGTATGTGATCCCAAGTGTCTTGTTCTCATGACATTTCTGGAGATTGGAGAGGTAACTTGTTGCATTGTTGCAGTCTTACTTGGAGATTCTTTTTTTTTTTATTGAAAAAATTGACACTTGCTGGAAATCAAATGATGTTCTGACATTAAACAATTAATGAAAATTAATAAGATCTTCAACATTTGGTGGTGTTCGTCTTCTCTGTCCTTTTCCAAGGCATCATATGATTTTATGTGTGTGTTTTTACATCGTTTGGTCTAGCAATTATCTTGAAGTATACTGAATAAATCATTTCAACATCATTGTAGTGATTATACTTTCCATGCATCAGAATTCTTGAATTTTCATAGTTGGTGACTTGGTTCAAATAACTGGATAAAGGAATTTGATATTTTATTACTTCATTTTTCAACCCTGGGTACAAGAAATTGAGATCTCTAGTATTGTGGTTTGTATTTGCAAAAATTTTATACTGTAGCAGTACAGCTCAAGTACCTTAATATTATATCCTGCAATCTCAAAATACTTTAGTGTGCTTGGATGTTATGAACTTCTTTCACAAAATGTGGTAAGAAAAAACACTGTTATCTCACGTCTCTCAAGTTCATCGATATCACATAATCCTTGTCTTTGTATATTCATTTTTTATGTCCAATTTCTGTAAATGATATCATGGTACTAAATATATGGAATTCATATCCTCAATATATTCCGGCTTCTATTCCAGGTGATCGATGCATCTGCTAAAGGGAATCTGGGCCGGTTTATAAATCACAGCTGTGACCCTAACTGTCGCACTGAAAAGGTATTACTGTCAGGGAACCTCTCACATAGTGTGCTCTTTAATGTAGTTTGTGAATCTGTTACTTTTTATTACTGATTTTTGCAGCTTTCACGTAATTTTTGTTTAACACCCTGTATTTTCACACAAGAAATTGTTGCATTTGTCTTGTGTTGTCGTCTCATTTATGTGTTTTATTTTCACATTTTGATCAGTTATTATCTTTCTAGTATGGTTTGTCAGGCATGGCTAATCTATGCTCTGTTGGAGCTGTCTTTCTCTTTTTTTGCTCTTTTTTTTTCACCCCATTCTGTAGCTCACAGAACCCATCAGCTGCCTCCTTGGTTGATGAAGTGCAATCGCGCTTTCATTGTCAGCATTTTGTTGGTTCACATCTCTGTATTATCTCGAAAGATCTTGGTGAACTGGTTGTTGGCTCTTAGCCAACTATTTTCTCAGAAAAAAACTTGTCTCCTGGTATAAATATATGATCTTGGTTAACTAGTTGGTGGATTTTTAGCCTACTCTTATCTCAAGTAAAAACCTCTCCTGATTCCGGATCAGACCACGTTCGACGCATCTGATTAAATGCAAAAGTACCTGAACGCTTTTTGTCTGGAAAACTTTGTCATTGATATAGTATTTCTTATAAGTCAAAATATGAAATTTCCTTATTTATTCACCTAACTAATAAGTACACTTTTATGGACTTTTATTTATGTCATGATCTGCAGCTTTAAAAAATAAATTTTGATTTGGGTTGTCACTATTAACTGAAGACTTTGCTTGGCAGTGGATGGTGAATGGGGAGGTTTGCATTGGATTGTTTACTCTGAGAGATATAAAGAAGGTAACTACCCTTTTTTTCTGGGGAAGTGTTCCCGGGAGGGGGGGGGGGGGGGAGGTGATACATGGTATTGCTGCTGCCTTTTGGCTTGCTTCCCGGCTCTTTCACTATTCATATTCTGATTCAGATAAATTTTCTGTCGGACGATAGTTAACAAGCTTTCTTGGACTTATGCTTGACAGGGGGAAGAGGTTACATTCGATTACAACTTTGTACGTGTTTTTGGGGCTGCTGCCAAAAAATGTGAATGTGGCTCAGCTAATTGTCGGGGCTATATTGGTGGTGATCTAACGAACTCAGAAGTAATTGCTCAGGATGATTCAGATGATGAATACGCAGAACCAGTAATGACTTGTGAAGGAGATATGAGTGAAGATTGGAATGAAATAGTATTAAACAACTCGAAAGATGAAATTGCTAATGAACCACCTGAAAACATCTATAGTATGGAGAAATGTATCGGTACTGTTGGTGAGAGCTTAATAACATCACACACTTCTGAAACTTCACCTCAAATAGATGAAGGTGTTGACCCTGCACAGGCAGAAATCAGGGTTGACGATGGGATTGGTGTGTACGATTCTATTGGTAACAATTTTGCTGCTAATGTTGTGGAGAAGTTGAATAACAATAAAACTATGGGCGAGTTCTTGAAACGATATACACCGGTAGGTTGTAAGGTTGAATGTGAAGGCATAGCATCCCAGATGCGAGAGTCTTCCCAAATCAAGGATATTAACTCAGAATTGGATGGTATTGTGAACAAGTCCATGTCTTCTACTCACAAAACAGCGATTAGTGTACCTCATAGCAAATCATTGTCCGATAAAGTTGAGGGAAATAGGAATTTAAAGTATCCTACTGTGGAAGGCAGGGATGAACTAGCAAAGTCCAAGTGTCTCACCAAGACTAAACGCTTGTTCACATTAATTAAGAAAGGGAAACCTAAATTGAATGCTTTGAAGGACAAACTATCTCCGGATGTGAATAGGTTAAGTGCAGAACTGCAGAAATCCAAAAAATTGTCAAAAGTTTCTTTAAGCCATCATCTTGAAGCAGGTATTCAGAGATGTAGTAGCCAATGATTTCTAAGCTATCATTCCTGGTTATTTGATTTAACATGTTATTTAACTGCTTGCAGTAGAAGGAAAACTGAACGAACTACTTGACCCTGAAGGAGGAATAAGCAAGCGAAAAGTAAGCTTCTTCTCGTAATTTTTGCTGTCTTATTTTTTGGGGATCTGGTACCATCTTCTCAATTCAAGTGACAAGATCTAGCCAGTTCTTTCTTTTCATAGATTTTGCTAGAAAAAATTGTCCAGTGCTGATTTGTCAAGACTCAAAATATGTCGCATTGTTTTTTAATACTCCGTCCATTTCTTAAAAGTAGAAACTCTTTCCTTTTGGTCCGTCTCTTATAAATATAACTTTCCATTATAGGAAATGTTTGAACCACATATTACCCTTGCACATCAATTTATTTACAACTCATACAACTAATTTATGTGGACTCCATAATCCATTAACACTAATTTCACTACCTTTTCTCTTTCTCTTTCTTACTTTATCAATTTTGCATTAAAACCCGTGCTGTTTCAAAAGTTCATATTTTTAAGAGACGGAGGGAGTACTAAATTTATGTACATGAGTCTCTTTAATGTGCCTATAGATGGTTGTTTTCTGTTTCCTAAGTATTATGATTTGATAGGATTCATCAAGAGGTTACTTGAAACTTCTTTTTCTAACTGCTGCAACTGGGAACAATGGCCATGGTGAAGCTATTCAGAGGTACTCAGAAAATACTAATGCATGCTAATTTTTTTGTAACCACACATGTCGCCATTTGTAGGTGAAAGATAACTTCTTGAGTGCATGACATCGGTTTAGTTTAGAGATGCTTTAATTCCTCTTTCTGTCTTGCAGCAACAGAGATCTTTCAATGATTTTGGATGCACTCTTGAAGACAAAATCTCGGACAGTTCTGGTTGATATTATAGATAAAAATGGTAGTTATTTTATTTATTTACCAGAAGAAATATATATTTAAATCTTTCTGAAAGTGGAGTAGTAATTAGTTTCTGAGAGTGAGCTATTCTGGTTTTAGGTTTGCATATGTTGCACAACATTTTGAAGCGGTACAGGAAAGAGTTCATCAAAACTCCAATCTTGCGCAAGCTTCTTAAGGTAAAAATTCCTGGTTCAGATAATTTTACTTTACCAGATTGATGAACAAATATTTTGATGCATTGTGCATAATTTAGCACATTATGAGCAAATCCTTAGACATGAGCGATATCTATACTATTTAATCAACATATCATGGCCGTATTGAGTTACATGTCATTTATTTGGGTAGATCTTGTTAATTGCCTAAAGCATTGCGAATTTGGTTGTGGTGTTTCCAACTTTCCCTTGTATAGGGACATTTATGCCGGAAACTTCAATGAATATTGGCACAACCTTAGCAATTGCAAATGAATTTGAAGTGCAAATGGATTCTATGGACAATGCTGAAAAAAGAAGATGGAAGAAAAAAAATGAAAAGAAACAATAGAGAGGTGGATTGGGAAAAGTGATTTCAGCATCAAACACATTTTTATGAGCTGATATGAATCTTCAAGTTACACAGGACTAAGGGTCAATAGGCTTATTAGTTGAGGCAAGATGTTTGCCGAAGAGGAGGGAACTAGGCATCCATATAATCATAAAAACTCTAAAAATATTGATATGGTAATGCGATGCTTGAACGTGTCACTTATGTAAATCAATCAAAGCATGTGTACGACGGAAAATGGTAGCAGTACTAATAGTTGCTTGACATATTATTAGAGAAATCAGCCCTGGAAATTAGAATTTTAAGTTCTTGTCATATACAACTGCTAGAGAGAATTAGGACTTGTTCAAGTTCCATGTTATACCCAGATATGTGTTCAAATCTGGGCCAATACTAGTGTTCAAGTTCCAAGCCTCAAATGTGGAGTGTATTGGTTAGAATTCTAGGCCTGCACTGTTGCTCTATGTTATGTGCATAAATCAATTCTCAGTCATTTGGTGGTAAATGGAGCTGCATTGAAGTCCACACCCAGAAATGAAGCTGAATTGGCTATTTTACCCCTCCCAAATTTGTTTCTCCCCAAAATCAGATGTCTCAGTGTGGGTATTTTGGTCACAAGGATTTTTAAACCCCTTAAAATAATTATATAATATTCGAAATTGATTACTTAAAGAACTATATATGGAACAATGAACACCTGATATGGACAGCGGCGGAGCCACGGTGGGGCCAGGGGGGCCCTTGGGCCCCCCAGCCATATGAATATTTACTATATATAATATATGTATGCGACATTAATGATTAATCACATCAGTAGTTAGCGCAATTGGTGTGAATACGGGCCACTCATCCGCGAGATACCAAGTTCGATTCCTGTTGGTGCATTCATTCTCCTAACCGATACTTAAATTCCCTATTCGTATATGTTTTTTCAGATTTTCTAATATTAGTAGAATTAATTATGGAGTATTTAGGGTTTAGGGTAGTAATTCTGGTTGATTATCATATTCATTTATAGTATTTATTGATTTTCTCATATTACTATTTTTATTGATTTTCTCTCTAGTAATTTTGCATAACCGATTTAAAATTTGTATTCATAAAGAATGATATTTATAATTTAAGAATAAAAATAATTCTATACACATGTAAATATATAATATTGTAGTATAATATTAGTAAAATTAATATCAATGCTATGCCCTAAAAAATATATTCATATTTTTCTTATTATCTATTTCTCACGCACAACTTTTTCTATAGCTTATGTTCAAGTTGCCAAACACTGAACATACTGAATAAATTATAATACTTCCTCTATTCACGAAAAAAGTCTCATTTTGCCATTTTGTAATGTCCACAAAACTTAGTTCCATTTATAAAAATAGAAAATTTTCCTCTCATACTTTACCTTTTTTTCTCTCATCTCTCTTACTTTATCCACATTTTTATACATTCTCTCTCTTATTTTACCACTTTCTCATTAAAACTCGTGTCGTCTATAAATGAGACTATTTTTTGCGAAGGAAAGGAGTAGTTATTTGGGCCCCCCATCGTTAAAAGTCTGGCTATGGATGGTATATATGTGGGTCCTACACGCCCAAAACCCATCCAGATTTATTTATTCCCTATCCATACCAAAGAACTTAAACAAGTCCTTAAGAAATGTCAACCGACAAAATATGAAGGTAAATAATGTGACTCGGAATCGTTCAAATCTCCCATGCATAAAAATTCTTGAAGATCCCTGCTACAGATTAAACTATGCCATTCTCATTCAATGGTTGTTGGGTTGATGCCTAAGATCCACATTTCCAAGCCTGAGATAGCTCAATGATATACCTAGGGACATACTAAATTGTGGCACAAAATTAATTGGATGCAATCAGCTGGCTAATAAGCAGATAATAAGAACATAGAGCCACATAATTTTTTGTTGGCCTGCATTAAGGACAGAGGCATCTATGTTTATTGAGTGAATGAATATGTAGGTTGCTTGTCCGCAGTTCAGAAGTGCTGCATTCAAAGGAAACAACTACTGAGAAATTCTTAACACATGTTCTCTTGTCCTGTACTTTATGGTTAGCTTCACATCAGTCAAGCAACGCATTAAATTTTTTGTGAACTTGATAGCAACTTGCTGAATGCTGTTACATGAAGCATTTACTGTTGTATCTTTTTTAGATTAGTGTAAACTCTGTGTATTATATATTAATATACTTATCAAATAGTTGCTGACGGCTGTTAAACCATTCTACTGTAGGTACTGGAGTATCTAGCAACACGAGAGATTCTAACATTGGAGCACATAACTGGAGGTCCTGCTTGTCCAGGAGTCGAGAGGTGATTAGAAAATACTGTCTACCATTTTCATGTTTTCATGTTATACCAAGATTTATTGGGGTCTTTTGATTTGGATGGAATGATATAAGATCACATGACTGATGTTCAAGGCACACAATTTTCCAGCCCACTAACCCCTAGAACCTGTGCAACACTTCATTAGGGCACACACCTAGGATCTAAGAGGCACACCTTTGTGTATGAATTTAATAATATGACGGTGAAGTCTGTTTTTGCTATTGGTGGATGTATTCTTAGATTTGGAAATATTGGTGTCCAATATGATTTTTATGCATGCTTATTTTAATAGTGTAATTAATTGTATCTGTGGTATATGTGCTAATTTGATGACTATTATGGCAAAGCTCAATGCTATGCGGTCCGCAATTTCACTGTAATGTCTAATAGTGTCCAACCCATACTGCTAATTGATTCTCATTCTCAGCCCCATTTAAAGGTCTCTCCTAGATTCCAGAAATAGTTTCATGTACTAAAATGTTGAGGTGGGTTCTCCTTACCACCATTATGCACCCCAAACTTCACAAAAGCTGTTGTTCAAAGCTTAGGTGAAAAGTGACATACGATGGTAGTATGGTACAATACACTAACAAAAACTATGCATATCAGTCAAATAATAGATAAATAATTCTAAGAACCATAATTTTGCATGACAGGATGTATAGTATTTGCATACAAAAATACCCAACTAAAGATGGTTGTAAAAACTGTTTGTGATAGTCAAACTTGCAACTGTTGTCAAAACCTTTTATGTCCTTCATTTGGTGAGGTTGCGACTCAGGGAATATTAAAAGAATAAACTCTCAAAGTGCTTGTGTTCTTTACCTATTCACTGTTTTTTTATTTTTTTTGTGCTTTTGTAATTGTAGTACTTGTAAACTGGTTGGCGCTTTTCTGATTGCATTGTCTCATTTAAATGAATATTTTGCCCATAAGATATTTTTTAGTGTCTTCTATTTTATTTTTCCTGAATTGCATCTTATTCTGTGTTTTGCAGCTTTAAAGATTCAGTATTGTCTCTGACAGAACATGCTGACAAACAGGTAACTTGTATAAATCTGTCACTATCATTTATGCGACTTGCAATTCCGTTATTAATGACGTGGACTGTTGTTACCATAACCAGTTTATATGAGACATAAATGTGACCAATTTGTTTGCCTTCAAAGTTGTTGGTTGAAAACAGCTGATGTGCTTACTACATAATATAATAAAAATACAACTAAATAAACTATAGCAGATACTTGTTCTATCCACATGTACAGAATTACTGCTTCCCCTCACCCTACCAAGTGTTCGTCCCTTAGGAGTTAGGGGTCTTATAGCAGTTGCCCTTGCTTGGAGTAATCTGCAAGGTTTTAAAAGTGACTCTTTTTATGTCGATAAGACCGACCACAGACAGTTATTGGTTTATGCCTTAAGCTAAATTATCCCTCAGCCAATCTGTATGTCAATACTTTTTTTCCTTCTAAGTTGTTGCATTCCATGGGATGGTTAGAAATTTATGTCTTCTGTGATCTCTGCTATGCATTATTAAGTGGCAAATGTCCCTAGTTTGCTGTAAGTCTTTATCATATTTTACTTGATTACTTCTCAGGTCCATCAAATTGCACGTAACTTCAGGGATAGGTGGATTCCTAGATCCTTACGGAAAACCTGCTGCATGGAGAGAGAGAATGGGGTGTTTGAATATCAGCAGTCTACAAGCCATGGAGGTTTATCGACATCATATGATCATTGGAGTGATAGAGGGAGAAAACCAACAGAAGCCACAAACTCTATTGAAACACGTCCATTTACTGCTTCTGGCACAGCAGAGACTTCGACCCCTGAGCTCTCAGCTTCAGGTACTAGCTGCAGAACCAGTGAGCGAAAGACGCGCAAGCGCAAGAGTCGGTGGGATGAGCCTGCGGAGCACCCACAATCAAGATGTAGAAACACTTTGGTAGGTGATGACAAGCATAAGGGCGATGAGGATATCCCTCCTGGGTTTGGAACACCTTGCAACGGCCCTATGATTCCATCCAATGCTCCTCCAACTGCTCCTGATCACCAAGAAAGCGAGATGCAAATGAAGCAGCGGTCCCTTAATATTGTATTGGGTCAACCACAGTTGAGGTTCAATGCGCGTATACCCGTCACCTATGGAGTTCCCTATTCTGTCATGCAGCAGTTTGAAGTCCCACAAGCAGAAGTTACTGATGGTTGGACTACAGCTCCAGGTGTGCCATTCCATCCATTTCCACCTCTGCCTCCTTGTGCCCCTGTTGCGCTTGTCCGATCAACATCTGCTAGATGTGCATCATCAAGTGCACCTACAGAAACAGCTGGACAATCTAGTGATACTTGTTTGACCTATCAAACTTACCAACAAAACACAAAGACATGCAGCTCAGATTCATCACATGTCTCAGTTGCAATTGGCCGCCCAGATCTCCAGCAAGGAGGTTCTTGTAACTTGGGAAGGAATTTTTTCAGGCAGCAAAAGTTTACTCATTCGAAGCTTCCACCATGGGTTCGAATGAGAAATAGTCGGGGTTCTGCTGGGAACATTGCCAGAAGTGGTTTCTGAGGAGTAGATGTAGCAAACTCAGAGGAGGACTGTAGGAAAGATTTTTTATGTGAAATTCATTGGTATTTGTTTTGGAAAATCAGCCTTAATTATAGGAGCTGTTGAAAAACCATCTGGTTCTCCTTTTTGATGTATTACAATTCTTTACTGCATTCTGACAAGGGTGCATTATTCTTTTGTTGCTTCAGCTTTATCTTCTGTTATATGCAACGGTGGCACCTGTACCCTGTTCTACAAAACATACCCTTACTTCAATAAGGAAATTCAGGTCTTACCTTCAGGATGGTACGCACCCTTCGTTCTCCCCTCTTTTCCTCGTTTTTGTCCAAAAATGTGTCTGAGTTAGATATGTAGGCCATTCTGGTAACATATGTGTTAGCGTTTCATGTTTGACCTTGCTCGGATTCACCCAGCATGTTGGACCATTCTCAGATCCATACCATAAGACATAAATGGCTTGAATCCATCACTGCTGTGAAAACACAGCACCATGAGAAAAAAGTAGCCATGTTTTGAACAATGATGTTAGTAAAAGTCTTTTCATTTTCTCTTCGTAGTGCAACAAGATCGTAGCAAAAATAGATGCAGTTCTCTAATATTGTTTTGAGTAAACTTTTGATCTGCAGAAAGTACATGTCGTCTCCACCCATCAAAATACTTCCCAATCACTTTTATGTAGCTGGGTCTCTTCTTCACCGGATTCCAGTACTTCGCGAGATGTGTTCTTGTAGCAACGTATTTGTTTTTCAGATTCAGTAGCACTAGTCGACTCAGAAGAGGGACAAGTACGATATCTGCAAGGGTGAACTCCTCACCCAGCAAATACGTCGTTTGACTCAGTTTCTTGTCTGCTTCATCAAGAATTTTCTCCAGATGTTCCTCGCTTCGTCTTAGGGTTTCTGGGTCTTTGATATGCACTCGCCAGTTTAGGGCATTCAGCCATCCTTGCGATGTTTCACACGCCTAAGGAATGTAGTAACCTTGAGACAATACTTAGGTGGGGTGTGCGAAAGGGTGAAGAGCTTTGGATTCCATCGCTGTATCTTGTATACCCATTCAGCGACTTCTCCACTGCTAAGGCTGGATTCTTCTCCCGTACGAGTGACCTTTGCGATTCTTTCTATGTACCTATATGTTAGTGACGATTAAACGTAGAACTCTTACAATATAACGAGATAACAAAACACGAGATCATAGATGTCATAACAAGTTCTGTTCAAGATGCCATTGAACAGCTACATCAAAGTACAATGTCAGTATTCCGAACATGTTTGATCGCCTAATCCTTCAAATATGCAATCATAACTTGACGGTTAATCCCAAGAAACTCAAGTAAGGTGACGTACTGAATGATCTCAATGGTGTCAAACAAGACGTGGGAACCATTCTGGAAAACGGGAAGCTTTGCAGACGGGTTCTTCTCGAAGAATCTGGAATCAAAATTCATGCCCCTGATAGGATTGACATGAAATGATGTGCAATCGATGTTCTTCTCCAACACGAGCCCCACTTTCTGGCTGTTCAAGGAATATGGATGATGATATAGCTGCATTATGTCTCCCACATCTGCAATTCTGCTTTTAACAAGAAAAATCAGCTCTCATTAGATGTGTGTCAAGCTTTTGCAAAGAATACAATGTAAGTTGCTAATATTTGACTATAAAATTAATGTAGATAGCTATCAACACCAAAACACCCAAGAGTAAGACTGCATTTTCCTTGATTACCATGATCAACAACCATCACAGTGAAGAAGAATAATTACCCAGAAAATTCTTGAAATTACAATATATAGATACCCTTGTGAAAAAAAGATTTTGTAAGAAATATGAGTAAGAATTTTGGCAGAGAGATGATGAGTTTGGGTGCTGTGGCTGAGGAAAAGGACATGATGACAAATAGTGAATTTATGGGTCAACTATTTTTTGCTTACCATTAATTTCTTAATAATATCTCAAATTTGATTTCTCTCATTTCTCTCTCAACATTTTATTCAATGCATCCATTTTTTGTTTGAATTCCTTTTATGCTATAAAAGATAAATTCTTAAGATGCAATAAAAGATAAAAAGAAGCTAATACATTTGAAAGTAAGGGTGTGTTATATTGCAAGAAATATCAATACGATCAACAAAAAACGTCAATAAAGCCATAGGATTAATTCCATAAAATATCAATAGGGGTATTAATGTCAATTAACTACATGTTTAGTTAAAACTAACTTTTAAAAGAAATCCCAAAGCTTTAAATTCATATAACATATATCAAATTAAAGATAATTTTATAAGGATTCCAACGATATCATATATGCATATGTTCCGACGTCAAAATTTGAAAAAAAATTTAAAAAATTTTAAATTTTTTCGTAAAATAGAAATGTCAACATACTATATAAAATATGTCAATATAATACATGTAGAATGTCAATATAAACAATGGGTTAACATTCTTAAAGCATCGTGTTGACATTCTCAAAGCATTGTGTTGATATTTCCGAAACACTATATTGACATTTTCATCTAAAACCCTAATTTGGCCTTTTTTTTAATCTTTTTTGATTTTATTAATAAAAATGAAAATTACACATGGCAAATTGTAGACCATATATTTTCTAAAATCTTATGGCCTTAAATTAGTTGTAGTTAGCAATTAAATGATGAGTTAGCAATTGATCACTGGGGAGTGATCAATTGTTAAGCTCATCCCTTAGTTGCTAACTACAACTAATTTAAGACCATAAGATTTTAGAAATCTTGTGGTCTACAATTTGCCATGTTTAATTTCGTTTTTCATTTTTTAATATTAAAAAGATAATAGCAAGTATCAAATTTAGGGTTTAGAAATATAATGTCAATACAGTGTATGAAATACATCAACACGAAGACATAATAATGTTAACACAATTTCATATTGACATTTTACAAGCATAATATTGACATATTATGTAAGGTGTATTGACATAAATCTGTACGTAAAAAATACGAAAATTCAAAAAAAAAAATTAATTTTTTTTCAAATTTTGACTTTGGAACATATGCATGTAGTATATCGTTGGAATCCTTATAAAATTATCTTTAATTTGATATATGTTATATGAATTTAAAGTTTTGGGATTTCTTTTAAAAGTTATTTATAACTAACTTGACATTAATAACCCTATTGATATTTATTAGAATTAATCCTATAGCCTTATTGACGTTTTTGTTGATCGTATTGACATTTCGTGGTTGATAGGGCTGACAATTTTTGACACGACACGATAACACGACACGAACCGACACGAAATTAATGGGTTTGGGTCAGAGCTTATTGTGTTCGTGTCCTTATCGGGTCGACCCATTAAGGACACGAAAATTTCGTGTCGTGTTCGTGGCGTGTTCGTGTCGGGTTCGTGTTATCCGTTAACAAAGCGTGTTCGTGTCGTGTTCGTGTTATCCGTTAACACATAATATTTTAATATTATTATTCTTATTAACACATAATATCTTGATACTATTATTCTTATTATTTTCATTTTTCAATACTTATTTTCGTGTCATTAATGGGTTCATATCGTGTTAGCGTCGTGTTGACCCGAAACGGTTCGTGTCGTTAATGGGTCCGTGTCGTGTTCGTGTCTGAGGGTAGCGGGTCGTGTTCGTGTTCGTGTTTGAGGTTTTCTTAACGGGTCGTGTTCGTGTTTGTTGTTATCGTGTTCGTGTCGTTATCGTGTCGACACGATAACGACCCGACACGCACGATTTGCCACCCCTAGTGGTTGATGATCTACTGTTATATTGCTAACTCAATACTTAATTGCTAACTACAACTCAATAATAGCCATTAGATATTCAAATTAAAGGCCTAGATCATCAACGACGAAATGTCAATACGATCAACAAAAAACTTCAATAAGGCTATAGGATTAATTCTAATAAAAATCAATAGGGATATTAATGTCAAGTTAGTTATAAATAACTTTTAAAAGAAATCCCAAAACTTTAAATTCATATAACATATATCAAATTAAAGATAATTTTATAAGGATTCTAACGATATACTACATGCATATGTTCCGACGTCAAAATTTGAAAAAAATTTGATTTTTTTTTTGAATTTTCGTATTTTTGACGAACAGATTTATGTCAATACACCTTACATAATATGTCAATATTATACTTGTAAAATGTCAATATGAAATTGTGTTGACATTATTATGTCTTCGTGTTGATGTATTTCATACACTGTGTTGACATTATATTTCTAAACCCTAAATTTGATAATTGCTATTATCTTTTTAATATTAAAAAATGATAAACGAAATTACATATGGCCAATTATAGACCACAAGATTTCTAAAATCTTATGGTCTTAAATTAGTTGTAGTTAGCAACTAAGAGATGAGTTAACAATTGAAGAGATGAGTTAGCAATTGATCACTCCCCGTGGATACAATACACGAAGATTAAGTTAAGAAAAAAAAGTGACAATCTATACTTTTTCTAAGGGATTGGAATTGGGCCTCTAAGCCCAAATTGTATTATATACAACCAGCAAAGACCATCTTTCTTGGGCCACCACTATTTAGTTCAGCCCATAGCAGTACGATTTAATAATGTTTTGTGAATGGGATAAATAAATTAAATTTTAAAACAAATCTGGTGTTTTTTGCCATCACTTTTGCAGTTTGATCCATAATTAAAAATCATTCATGTTTCAAATCATATATAATTAAATAGATCATTCACGAGGCTCACAAATCATTGGCAGCTTTATTATTATTAAAAATAACCATACCCAAATCACTCATGTTTCAAATCATATAATTAAATAAATCATTGATCATTTCTCACCATAATTACACCTTTCTTATAAGTAGTTTATTGATTTATTCCATGCACCATGTTTCCCTTTTTTATTTTTCTATTATTGATAATAAAAATAAATTTTAATGGGACCAATTCATATATGGAGTATACTATACTATACACATCAAGTGCCATATGCGTGTTTCCTTTTTCAATTTTCTATTATTAATTAAAAAGAAATTTTAATGGGACCAATTATTATTGGAGCACTATGCACATCAAGTACTACATGCTTTGGTACATTGATTGTAGATCTCCCATCTCTTTCGTAGCCCATTCTATATATTAGTACTATTTAACTAAATAAATAAATACATTTCGAATGGCGAAAATTAATGTTTCTGATAAAATATCATGTACTATCATTTAATTCCCAAGCATGGAGATACGAGAAATGGATTAGACGCACCAAACTATTGGGTCCAAAATTAAATGTTTGTGATCGGAATGTGAATTATGGTTCCATTTTATTTTACAAGACACGTCGAACTTTTATCGGACACTTTTATAGTCCCTCCGTCTCGCGTTACTTGCACTAGTTTCCTTTTTGGGCGTCCCAAGTTATTTGCACTCTTTCCTTTTTTTAACAAAAGACAAAACATCTAATCACTCTTTTTTTATTCAATCATTTACTTTACTCTCTCTTATCTTTCCTACTTTTTTCATCTCTCCTATTTATTTATACTTCGCTTGATTCAGAGAAACTACAGGATATATTAAGAATATACCAATCGCAAGGATCCATAGGTTTAATTGTGGATCCAAGACAACACTAGAAAAAATCGAGTCTTATATTTCTATTTCAAATCTTCTATATCTAGAGATGTGTATTTATCCAAAATACGTGCAATGTTGAAATCCTCATGTCACACTGTTGATATATATAATACACTATGTTGATATAAAAAAACCCACAAAAATTATCATGTGATAATATAATGACGATATTAACCTTTGGTTAATATTTTGTCTACTATCGATTGAAATTTGTGAGCTTTAATCTCATCCGCTCATTTCAAAATCTAAAGGTGTAGATTTAGTCTTAGTTTTGAATTATGATGTTTATAAGCATTATAAAAGGACCCCATTTTCATATAATTTTATAAATATTACAGCCATAATTCCCTATAATAATTCACAACGTCAAATTATTATTTTCCATAATAAGCACATCAATTACTATCAGTGTCTACACTATATTCATAGAATACATACCAGCTTTTCAAACAGTCTTTTAATATAATTTCTTAACCTCCGTGCCCAACAGTAAACGTGCTACTAACCCGGGACGGAGGGAGTATATATATATATATATATATAGATGTATTCAAATCCTTTTCATATCTTTTGTCCTTTTTCCTTCTTAATCCTAGCCCCACGATTTTGTCATCTGACGGTTAGATTAATGCCACGTGTCATTTAATAATGCACATTTTCATTCTAATAATGCACAGCGGCTAATAATGCAACATTATAGACTAATAACGTACATTTTCATTCTAATAATGCACAACGGCTAATAATGCAACATTATAGACTAATAATGCATTGATCACAACCATCCAATTCAAGGATCCGAGGGCTGAGATTAAGAAGGAAATAGGACACTTAGGGTGTAAAGGAGCCTAACGCATATATATATATATAGGGATGTATTCAAATCCTTTTCATATCTTTTGTCCTTTTTCCTTCTTAATCCTAGCCCCACGATTTTGTCATCTGACGGTTAGATTAATGCCACGTGCCATTTAATAATGCACATTTTCATTCTAATAATGCACAGCGGCTATATATATATATATATATATATAATATTTTATATGAAAAATATGGTAACTGAGCCTATCGAGAGAGATGAGCCACGTAAGAAATATTGGTTTAGAGTTGACATAGGTTCTTAATGTGGCGTTGTATAATTATTATAAATTGCTTAGTGAAAAATGCATCTTTGGTAAAAGAATGCATGTTATGTTGTGGGTCATGGTCATGGATCATTTAAAAAATTGAACTAATGGGGAGTCAAATACAATAAAAAAGATTAGTGTTGACGTTTAAATGTATAAGTAGTTTGATCGTATCGATGAGAATGAACAACGAACAAAGAACATACATGAATCTCAACTTTAAAGGGTCGAGACTGCATTGTCTCAATGTGGCGTCGATCGATCATGATCCCATCCTAGTCCATCTCTAGTTGTTTGACACAATAGCAATCACTACAAAAAATTTATCTTTTAGGGACACAAAAATTGAGACGCAATCACTTGCGTTGGAAAGTTTTAAAAAATAATAATGCAAAAAAAAAAAACGTCTCTAAATTAAGGACAACTTGGAACACCACCAACAATAAAAACGTTTTTTCAATCATTGGTGGTATATTTAGAAACATAAATTAACGCTTTTAATTGTATTAAAAAATGTCCTCAACATTTTTTTTTTGTTGTAAATGAAACTAAAAATACTTATACAAGTTATAATATTTGTTTTCATTTTAGATGCAAAAGATATAGGTTAATCATATGTTAACTTCCAATTAGAAATTAACTTTGATAGAAACACAAATTAGCATTCTTATTAAAAAATGTCCTTAACGTTTTTTTTTTATTATAATGAAACTAAAAATACATGTTATAATATTTTTTTTCATTTTGGATGCAACAGATATAGGTTAATCATGTGTTAACTTTCGATTAGAAATTAAGATGATAGAAACATTTTTACTTGTTAACGATAAAGTACGATATGATTAGTAAAACGGTTTCCTCTCCCAATAAGTTTAGAGTTTGAGTAACTACAATAATAGGAGAATCATTATCGACTTCTTATTTTATTTCCAAAACATGACTCCAAATATACTAATTTTCATTTTTTCTAAATTTTCCCAAGGTCGTCCACCATATACTCAAATCAATAAAGGTAGATGTCTGAATTGTATACACGACTTTAATGACCGATGCAAAATGCACAATCCTTAATAAGGAGTATTATACATTAATGTTTATAATCAATTTATTAAGAATTTAAATTAAACTTCAACATTATTTTCCAGAGACAAAAGGAACATATATTTGCTAAAGAAATTACAAATTAAAATTGTAATACCACTCATTAGATAAAGCCGCTTCATAAATTCAAGTTTCACAGAAAAACATGTAAACAAAGAGTGAAATTATTTCTTACTTATTTGTTGATCTGGTCATTGATTTTGATAGTGCATCTAAGTTGTAATAATTTCCAAATGACTAAATGTTTTTTTTCAGTTATGTGTCTACTTTGGTGGTCTAAACAACTTGTTAGAGACTAATGACCTCAAGTGATAAGAAGCAATTATAATTACTTTTAACTGATTAAATCAACGTGCGAACTAACTTGACCATGAATTTTGCAACGAATTGTTTTTAGGCCAACTCGTGACATAAAGTTAGGACGAAATTTCAATTTTATTTAATTTCATTCGAGCATCATCATTTTCTCCAAAAAGTTACTAGTACTACTATTTGTTTTACCAAATGAGAATCATTAGGTATGCTCAAACTTTAATTTTATTTTTGGTCAGCTTGATTTTGTATACATGGTTTCTCTGATTATATGGCCCCACAATCCACATGAGATTGCACTAAAAAATACCATAGAATAGTATTTTGGTAGATATGATGGGAATCGTAGAAATAAAAATAATAAAATTGGCCAGCGTCATAACTCTTATAGGGGACAAGTGTTTTTCATGTTAATCAATACAATTATAAACTTATAAATAATCGATTGTTAGATCTTTTGTATTTATAATAGTAGTATCTATACGCTACAACAAATTCATCTTACAAGACCACAAATAATTTAAGAGGTAATTGTTTGTGTTTATTTTTTGAAAAGTTAATTAAACTTAAATGCAAAAAAAAACTTTATTAAGTTAACGATAAATTTGTCAACTAATCTCTTAATTCGTGTCTTCCTAATTTGACTTCAAATTGTATATATAGTTTCGAACTTTCGAGCGTTGATTTGACGCCCTATAATTTTTCCAAGTTCATAACCAACATAAGAACAAAAATATTATACTAATAAAATTGAAGTGAAAACATCAATTTTGATGAAAGCTTGATGAATTGCATATAAAAAGAAGATGACAAAAATATCTATAGGGTCGATTCTTAGAGAAGAAAAATAAATATGTCTTCGTAGATTACAATCAAGATAATAAGTGTTTCCATTTTAAAGTAAATCAAAATAAAACATGTCCCCACGAGTTATTAATTGCCTAATGAAACGATATTTCCAAAACATATTACGAAATCTTAAAAAAGTTGAGAATTTATAGAATATTATAAGTAGGAGATATTGAAATAGTGCAAGTGATATTACATTGAGCATTTATGTTACCTACATTGCACGTGAATAAGTCTAATGGAACCGACATAATGCATCAAGGGCCACATCGAAAATTTATGAAAGTATAGTGTAGCCCAAAAATATCTCATACTCCCCAATCCTCTAATAATAATTTTTTTTGGGACGATACAAATTTTAATCCAAAATTAATAAGGTGGACTCACCTTAATAGTAGTGTAATGTATGATTAAAAAATTTCAAAAATAGAAAATGGTCTAATTTTAATAGTAATGAATAGTAGGAGTATATAAACTAATAAACAACCTTGAATTATTTTCTTCTTATAAGTTACAGTGCAGCTATATACATAGTTCATTTCAATGTTACTAGTAGTATTATATATCATTCCGTCAGCATAATGTAATTTTTAGAAAATAATAAATTGAGTATTGGTTATTAATTCATTCGTGAAATGATAATATATGTGTTGTTTCAAATTATAAATATATCCACACGTGTAGATAATCTGTTTTTCATTGATTAGATAAGTGATAAGTATTAATATTGAGTTATTTAATCCAAGTTAATTAGGTGCAAAATGCATAAATAATAATGTTGGGCGTGGTCAACCAAATATAAAATAAATCAAAATGCAACTCTCCATCACATTTAGTAGCCGTACGAATTTCTTTTCATAATCTATCATCGAAGGGCCATCTCTGACCTCGAATTTAATCAAATATACTTATTTATTTTTTAATGTTCCAAATATACTCTTATAAATTTATTTTATAAAGCATAAACTTTTAATACGTTTACTAATATATCTATTTAAATCTCTGACTAATTCTTTAACATTATTCGATCATCAAAATAAATATAGGCATATTAGAAAGTTTATTGACTAATATTACTTCCTGTAATTTTTTAATTGGACAAAATGAATATTTCTTCTAATAGTATTATTTTATGCACTTGATTAATTTATCCTTATGTTTTAAATGGTATTCTATTTCTCTCACTTGCTAATTATGGAGTACTTATAGCTATATTGCTCAAAACTTAGACTTTATGATCAAATTGTGATTTTTTACTTACGCGAACTAAACTAAGATTTTTTATCTCACGAAAAATAACATTTTTCATATTATTGGCCTTATTTAGGATTTGACTAAGGGCTTAATCTCAGGCCTTATTTCCATTTATGGAGTAATATTTTATGAAAGAAAAATTTAACTCAAAGTTCAACAAAAGACAAAATTCTGCCCCGGCCGATCAAAAGTACATTGCACTGCACATTTATGTAACCCACAAATTTAGTGGGTCGTCCATTAAACATGAGGTCAAATGTTTGATCTTTGTTATGATAATTGTGCAAACTATTTGGTCAGTCTCTTTTCATTTTATGCACTGACCAATGACACGAGGGTTTAGTATATTGACCCTCAACACTAGGTATAATTTGGGATGAAAAAACAATAGCACAATGACACTCTCTCCCTATATATATATATATATAACAAAATTAAGAATTTTTGTATAATTTGTATTTAAAAATAAATAATTATTTCAAATATGTACCAGTAATATTTAAAAGATACTTCATCCGTCCACGAAAAATAGTCTCATTTCAAAAATGGAAATTTCATTTCATACTTTATCCACTTTTTATCTTTCTCTCTTGCTTTTTTCTCTTTTCCTTACCTACTTTATCTACTTTTTCTACTATCTCACTTAAACTATTTTTTTTGGAGTATACTAACGTGGCAGCCGGTGAAAGGGTTCACATGTTCTATGACTCTCTCACATGCCTTTCAGCGCCTTTATTTAAATTTTATTCAATGTTTTTGCCATTTGTACTTTCCAACACGCCAATTAATCACACAAATAACTAATTTCACACAAAATTAATTAGTCCTTTGTGCTTGGCATAGTAGTATTTGATTTGAACTACCCAAAACACCAGTTACCATTGTAACTAATACGAAATGATTATTATCTTTTCAAATTAATTATGAGATGAAAACATCATTAGTTAAATTCGCCTGGATGATAATTTAATTTAGTCTTATAACTTATGCAGTTCATGTTTATTGCGTCACAAAATGAGTCATTAGTAATGTTTAAAATATTATAAATAATATTTATGTTATGACATCATAGATCATATAAGTGTCTACCGATTCCATATTGCTCCCTAGTTAAATTATGTAGTAAGAATTTTTTTTTAAGTTCATGCTCTTATAAGTATAGTATGCTTCATAATTATTGATTAACTTCTTAGATTTCCTAAGACCAGTACAATTTGATTTTAAAGAGTGTACTATATTATTTATACTATTGTAAATTTTTTTTGGTAATATTTCCTTGGCTTAATGGAGTAATTATTTCACGTTCAACCATTACAAGAGTTTTTTTTTTTTGGTTCAACCATTACAATTGAGTTACAAAACATAATGTGCATCTATTAATAATTTCAAACCCTAATCAACTGCCCTACAAGTTGTCAAACTAAAATTAATTATGGTAATAATTTAGTTTTGACTTAATTAAACAGCCAGTGATTATTAGTAAAAAATAATTGAAACTGAATCATAATTAAGACGTCAGTCATATGATTATAAAATTATTAAACAACATCCAAACTATATATATACTGTATAACATGTGAGAAAATTATCTTGTTGACTTGAAATTTATAAGCCAACTCCATCACTATTGCACTTTTCAAATTACCTTTAAATTTTCGAAATTCTTCAAATTTTCTTTTCATGCCATTTAAGTACTTTTTTACTGAAATTAATATAATATGTTCAAATTCTGCGCCCGCCATGACTCTTGCTACCAACAAAATTTAATCACCCCAAATATAGAAAATAGTTAGATTACATCAGATTATTCAAACCTCACCTCTTTGAATTAGCGTGCCCCTTTTCTTTCTCACTCCTTTTATTATCTATTCGACACATCCATAAATTCCATTTTGTGGGAGTGAGAGTTATATATAACCCGATCTCTAACTTTATAAAACGAAAAATGCTACCAATAGCCCTTATTTTAAACTACTATCAATCATCAATATTTTACTCTGAATGCCTTCGTTATTAAATCTAATACTACTAATAAAAATTACTCCATCCGTCGTATATATATATATATATATATAAAAAAAACTATTTTTATTATTTTTGGATCGTCTTCCAAAATTAAACCAAGTCCAAATATGAAAAGTTTTTCATTTAATTACACACCACTAATAATTTGAACTCACAATCCACTAATACAACTTCTACTAACTTTTTCCTTTCTTTTTTTTATTTTTTTTCCACCTCTTTTAATTTGCTAATTACAGTTAAAACTCTGTCATATGGAATACAAGTTTTGTATATTTTTTGGGACAAATGTAGTATATTTTTGAAATTTCAAACTCAATAATTCAAAGAGGTCATCCATAATTTTTTTGAGCGTCCATGGCTGCTTTTGATTCAATACACTCATATTTATAAAAGTGATTTCATATATCTCAATAAATTTATATGTATGTATATATTATATACCCACATGATTTTTTTGGTACTATGACACCAAATAAATATTATCGTCACTATACTTTATATTCATTCCACTTGCTTCCTAGTCATACTCATTACTCCTACCTCAGTACCACCCCACCCACCCCCCAACCCACCCAACCATAACCAAAAGCAAAAAGAAGTGTGAGAAAGAGAGAGAGCTTGGCCCATTTGAAGGCCGAAAAGCAAAGTATGTAAATTGTAAATCATGATAACACAACCAAAGAAATGCACCAATAGCTTCTAAATCTAAACCAATTTCTTTTATTTTAGTTGGGAAAGAAGCATATGATCTACTGAGTTCTGACATCCAACATATGCAGAAATCTTGAAAACCAAACCAAAAAAACTACTCCAAAATTTCAGTTACATACAAATAACCACCGCAAGATCCCACCTTTCCTCACACACACATATATATAAAGCAATCCCTTCTCTCTCTACATGAGTCTTGCGATTCCTTCCGTGGCTCAGACATAATCACACCCTCTTTCCCAACACTGCTCCGATGGTGGCTGCCGCCGCCGAAGACTGCTCCGCCGGGCGCACGGTGGTGGTGGGCGTCAAGCTCGACTCCTACAGCAGAGAGCTCCTCACATGGGCTCTCGTTAAAGTCGCCCACGCCGGTGATCGCGTCATCGCTCTCCATGTTCTCAAGAACAACGGTGTGTGTGTGTGTGTTTTTATGAAATTTTAATGTTTTTTGCCTGAAAATTCTTGCTCTCTGTTTTATCTTTTTTTGTGTGATCATTGTGTTTTGAATAAAAATGCAGTCTTGGATTGGAAACAGCTTAATTAGGCTAAATTTTACCCCCTTTTAGTAGTTTGGAGTTTCATTTATTGATTTAGTGAAATGGGTTGTGCAGAAATTGTTTTTTCTGAAAACTCTTACTCTTTGTTTTATCTTCTTTTTGTGGGATCATTTTTTTTGAATAAAATGCAGTCTTGGATTGAAATCAGCTTAATTAAGCTAAAATTTACCCCTTTTTTGTAGTTTGGAGTTTATTGATTTGGTGAAATGGGATTGTGCAGAAATTGATTTTGTCTAAAAATTCTTGCTCTCTGTTTTATCTTCTTTTTTGCTCTCTTTTTTGAGTGGGATCATTTATTTTGAACAAAAATGCGTTCTTGAATTCAAATATGAAAGAATTAAGATAAATATTTACCCCCTTTAGTAGTTTGTAGTTTTTTTAGTGATTTGGTGAAATGGGACTGTGAAGATATTGTTTTTTCTGAAAATTCTTGCTCTCTGTTTTATCTTCTTTTGCTATTTGAGTTGGATCATTGAATTTTGAATAAAAATGCGTTCTTGAATTAAAATCTGCTTAAATATTTAGACCCTTTTAGCAGTTTGTATTTATTAATTTGGTGAAATGGGATTGTGCAGAAATTGTTGATCGTGATGGAAAATCATCCCTTCTCTCTCTGGTTAAAGCTTTTGATTCAATTCTCGAAGTTTATGAAGGATTCTGTAACTTAAAGCAGGTACTTTTTTTTTTTCTCTGTTAATTCTTGAAATTCCGTACTTCATTATTACACATTTGTTTGTTACAAATATTATTGAAATTCATGGTACGAGCTGACTGTGTTTAATATGTTGAGTAAACTGTAGCGGTGAGGTGACCAATCTCATTTTTTGGTGATGTTTCACTTAAATTAGAGTTTAGGTATGCTACAAATTAGGTAGGATAATATGTCAAAAACTGTCGGTGGATCTAAGCTGCTAGCTTCAAGAATTTATGACACTTTCATTTATGACAACTATGACTTTCATAAACCTCAGTGACCAATCTTATTCTATTTTGAGACATTCAGAACTAACTCAGAGCAAGTTAGGTGTTTATCTGATGACAAAAGGAGATATTTGGAACAAAAAATGACTATTTCCCCTTGCATTGCTTGAACTAAAATTTGGTAATCTGATGCTAATAATGTAGGTTGATCTCAAGCTAAAGATATGCAGAGGTTCATCGATTCAGAAAATCCTCGTTCGTGAAGCTAAATCTTACTATGCATCGGAAGTTATAGTGGGAACGGCTCAAACTCATCACACGATTCGTTCTTCAGCATCCGTTGCTAAATACTGTGCAAAGAAACTGTCAAAGGAATGTTCTGTGTTGGCTGTGAATAATGGGAAAATTGTGTTTCACCGCGAATCCAGTTTGGCAGCATCGCGTGTTAGTGTCAAAGGTAGTTTCTTGTTGTTGTACATGATTGTGTATGTAAGAAATTTTATAAGATACCTTTGCTTATTGTGCTGCCTTTGATCTTGACTTGAGCAGAACTTGAACATAATCGTAGGAATGGTTTACTTTCTGCTCTGCAAAGATCGTTCAGCAAGAACATCAAAGTGCTTAACGAAGGTGGTGATCCGATTAGGCCAATGCTCACATGGGGAGAAAGTGGCTGTGGTGAACCAGACTCGGTTGAGCAGAAATGCTCGATTTGCACGCCAGATTCAGTGGCGTGGCATGAGTCGTGCAGTGGGGAAGCTGAGGTGGCTTCAAAGGATGAAGGTGAGAGGGATTCTTTGATGGCGATTGTTCCAGTGAAGAAGGTGGAGGTTGCATCCGGTTCGGTGTCGTTGTTGCTAGGGGGATTGTCTGAAGTGAAGCCTGGTTGGCCGCTTCTTCGCCATGCCATGGTTCGTAACACGAGCTCTTCACAGATTCAGCAAGTGAGGCAGATATCCGTGGTTCAGTGGGCGATGAGGCTACCGAGTAGATATGGTTTTTTTATCGAGAATTCGACTAGGAAAGACTCTGACTCCTCAAATCATGACCAAGATCATCAACTAGATGGAGAGAGTGGTGCAATTGTTCCTGTTGGGAATGAGGCCGTGTCTGTTCCATCGAGCCCCGACTCCGTTTCAAGGTCCTTGCCGGAGGAGCTGGAGGGCCTTCACGAGAAGTACTCCGCCACGTGCAGACTGTTTAAGTTCAGGGAACTTGAGTTAGCTACCTCCAACTTCAGAAAAGGTTTTTATCTTTAGCTGAAAATTATATGTGGATTAGTCCATTAATTAGTTTTTGGTACTCCTATTTGACTACATTGTTGTATCTGTCAAATTCTAGGGAGCATAATAGGTAAAGGAGGCAGTAGTCAGGTTTATCGAGGTTGCCTTCCCGACGGGAAGGAGCTTGCCGTGAAGATCTTGAATCCATCCGAGACTGCTCTGAAGGAGTTTGTCCTAGAAATCGAGATCATCACCGCGATACATCACAAAAACATCATCTCACTCTTTGGATTCTGTTTTGAAGACAATCATCTTCTCTTGGTGTATGATTTTCTATCAAGAGGAAGCCTTGAAGATAATCTTCATGGTAAATTCCATCCACCAAAAATGATCTTTATCCTGTGTATGCATATCATGTTCCCTAACGGAATCGTCTTTTGCAAACTAGGTGATAAAAAGGATCCGTTCTCGTTTGGGTGGAACGAGAGGTATAGGGTCGCTATAGGCGTCGCTGAGGCTTTGGAGTATCTTCACAACAGAGAAGGGCAGCCTGTGATCCACAGAGATGTTAAGTCATCAAACATACTTCTATTCGATGATTTCGAGCCTCAGGTAATAAAACTATACTGATCAGCTAAATATTTCATCCCCTACTTATGCATTGGTTCAACAATGACAAAATTCTATTTGATTGCATTTTCAGCTTTCAGACTTTGGGCTTGCGAAATGGGCATCACCGAATTCGACTCACATAACGTGCTCTGACGTTGCTGGCACGTTCGGGTTAGTAACTTTTCTCTGCTCAAAAGCATTTGTTGGAATATAAAACAATGTGACTCAAACATGTTTTTCTGCTTCTGATTAGATATTTGGCTCCTGAGTATTTCATGTATGGGAAGGTAAACGAGAAGATAGACGTCTACGCCTATGGAGTAGTTCTTCTTGAGCTTCTCTCAGGGAGGAAACCGATAAGCAACAACTGCCTGAAAGGACAAGAGAGCCTTGTTATGTGGGTAAGTGTGTGTTCGTAGGCAGTCTTGTTTAACTTTGACAGCAAATATAAAGATTATTTACAATGATTGACAGGCGAAGCCAATTCTGACATCGGGAAAGTTCACCACGTTGCTTGATCCGAATCTAGGAAGCAACTATGATCATGATCAAGTGGAGAGGATGATTCTAGCTGCTTCACTCTGCATCAGACGTGCACCACGTGCTCGACCCCAAATGGGCCAAGTAAGCGGTTCTAGTCTTCGTCTCACTCCAAGAAAAGAGTTCGACTCAACGCTCCTTTGTTGTTGGCAGGTTTTGAAGCTTCTCCGAGGCGATCATGAGGCCGTGAAGTGGGCTAGACTGCAAGTGAACGCTTCTGAAGGGCCGGTCCACATAGAAGTTAGCAACTCCGTGGAAGGGTTTGATGCAATTGACGACGAAACCATCTCACAATCCAATATGCAGTCCCACCTCGACCTTGCAATGCTTGGCGTGGAGGAGGACATGCTCTCCGTGAGTAGCATCGAGCAGAGGGTTTCCTTGGAAGATTATCTACGAGGAAGGTGGAGTCGCTCTTCCAGCCTCGACTAACCATGTTTTCTTGCAAAATGCAAGGAGAACAAAGGGGAAAGGAACTCTATTAGTGTGTGTGTGTGTGTTTTGTTTGATGGTTTTATGTTTACTCATGGTGAATGTGGGCTTGGATGTGAGGTTTGTTTGTAGTTTTGTCCTCCTCCTTCCCTTAGTAGTTGTGAGAGTCAAGCCATTTATTATTTTTTTTTTGTTTTTATAGAATATTTAGGTTTTGATTCAGAAAAACCATCTAAGTGTACTTATATAGTGATTACATTATACATAATAATGTGGTCATATTCATGCTCTTCTTCTAGTCTTCCATCCACCCTCTCTTGAATTTTAGATTAACCGATTCGGGTTTGGTTGATCTCCCCTTCAAGCATCAATAAATGGGATCATAGTATTAGATCATACCTCATATTCGAGGCAAATGTGTCATAGTAAGTGACAAGCATTTGGCGATCTTGCTTTGATATTAACCAAAAATGTGAAATAAAAACTTTCGTGCCAATGAATAAAATCGTATTAAACCCATAACATTAGTACATGTCTTCATCTTTGTCATGATGAGATTTTTTAGAAAATAAAAGATATTAACCTAAAATATTTTGTTAACCACTTTTCATATTATCAATTGATTTTTCGATAAAACCCAATTAGAATTATCTCCACCTTAAGCTTCGATAGATGGGATAACCCGTAAAATCCAACATGATATTTGATCAAGCCCCACATTCAATAAAAAGATTCATATCACAATGAATAAAATCGTACCTAACTCGTAATATCTAACATCGCTATCTACCCCTTATCTCTCTCCCTTTGCTATAGTGACGATGGTATGTTTCTATTTCATGAATATGTGACTGATTGTAACATATCACGATGGCCATGTTCTAGTGATGGTGGCCGAAGCTTTTAGATTTTAAATGGCAAACCTTCACCACACATGCTTAGTTATGTACACTTGCTTATTTCCTTTTCATTGAGTTACCTTTTTAGTTTGAAAACGACCAATCTCTAAGTCGTACACCACAATCCACATAAAGTGCAAAGTGCATCTAGTTTATTCATAATTATCTTTTGAATAACCAATTTTACAATTGTCATGTTACTTGTTTTTTTGTTACACCGGAGAAAATATTACAAAAATTTACATAACACTCCCTCAATCCCTAGAAATTTATTACTTATTTCCATTTTTATCTTCTCCAAAAATTTTTGATTCATAAACTTTTACTATTTTTAGTAATAGACCCCATATTCACTAACTCATTTCCACTCACATTTTATCATAAAACTATAAATGTAGGGTCTACATTCTAGTAATTTTTTTAACCCACTTTTTATTACATTTCTTAAAACTCGTATCGGATCAAATGGTGACAAAGTATTAGAGACAGAGGGAGAAACAATTAATGAGATATTTCTCGAGTTTTTACACTAAATTGGTACTTAAATTGTTGGTAAAGTGTATATTATTACTTCAAGAAAGCTATGCTACTGCAATAATATCTTATATAGTTATATGCATATTGAACTCATATTACGGTGTCAAAATCATAGTTCATTATTTTTCCAAAATAAATAAAATGAATAATCAACGAATAGATATTATTGATTATCTGATGAAAAAATGTTTTGATGTTCTACAAGAATATGCAATTGGTGGACCATTTGTAAATTTCGAAGGCATCCATTGACACTTGGGTCCAGCTTTGTTCATCCAATATTTTTCCTAAAGTCAATTATATTGTTGATACCATCCCTCCAATCTCCCTTTTGTGGGGACAAATATATTTTTAAGACCATGTGACATTTAATCGAATTTAAGTCATTTAGGACTAGGTTTAGTAATGAAATGATAATGGATTGTATGTTATATAAAAGTATGGCTGATTTCATTCTTACGTTACAAAATTAGATAAATCTGATATAGATTGACTAAATTTACACTAGATATAAAATTAGTAATCCTTATATGAATTTAAGGATACAATTATTTTCATATAAAAAGACTAGATCATAACGAACAAGACAAGTTTTATCGTCAAATAAATACCACACGAAAATATTAAGTTTATCAATCCTCAAATTTAACTATCTATTTGTCCTTCAAGAAGAATCAAAAGAACAAATTCTGTGATTCATTAAAAAAAAAAAGATTTTGTGTTACTTTACTAGATATAGCAGTCAATGAACAAATCTTGATTATGCATTGCAACTATTAACTCCTGGATTACTTTGTATAATGTCTTACCTCTCAAGTGTATATGTTCAAACATATACTCTCGACTAAAACATACTAGTATAACATTTACTAAGATAAATAATAAGAGAATTTTGATGAATTAAAATTAAGAATAATGAATAAAATTGCAAATGAATGATAAATAGGAAATCCGTCAATAAAAATTTGCTAAAATGTTAAGGGACATATTCGTCATGAAAAGTCCTGAAGTAAGCTAAATATAATATTTTTAAGTTTTTAGCTAATTAGTTTTTACTATCTAAAAAGGCTAATTTGAAATATTAACACTTAATAAAATAAAATTTTAAAAAAATGTAAATAAAGAGTTGATTAAATATTAAAATATTTTATACAGATGCTCAAAAATTTTACATTTTAATACACAACACATAAATTAACTAATACTCCATTTAATAATTTTTTATATGAGATATACACATATTAAATGTTTTATTATTAATTAAATTGTAAAAAGAAAAGAAAAATCTCAATTCCTTCCCCACCTATCCCCACCACCTCCCCCGTCACAAACCCCTTCACTGAATATTCCTCTTCCACAAGGGGCGAACTCAGAAAATAACATTATTAAGAGCTATTTTTCTAAATTTTCTTTGAAAGTGTACTTTTGGATAATTTATCATTAATAGGGACTTTGCATAAAATTAATTTCTAATTAGCCATTCTACCATGTTGCGAAATGAAAATTGTGGGCCAAAATCTCAAACTACAGTATTAGTTTTTCTTTTACTCTCTCCATTCTACTTTAAGTGGAGCATTTCTAACTCGATACAAGATTTTATGTAGTGTTGTTTTGTGAATAGAATAAAGAGAATAAAGTAAGAGAGATGAAAAAGTAAAGAGAATGATATTTCCATATTTAGAAATGTGTCATTAATAATGGAACATCCCAAAAAGAAAATGTATCACTTAGGATAGGATGGAGGAAGTATGTTATTAGCTTCTCCGGTGAAATGAAATAGATTTTGTGGGCCAATAATTTCAAATTACATGTTATTTAGTACTAGTATTAATTTTCAACAATTAAAAATAACTTTATAAAGTCGGGTAATATTTAATAACACTACAAGAAAAATAACACTTAAGGACGCTTTTTTATTCCATTAGGGACGCTAATATGCATTGCTAAATATATCACCGACGCTTGTAAAAGCGTCCTTATTGGTGGGTGCCAAAAAAAAGGACGCAAAAGTGGAGCGTGAAGTAATCAATTTAGAGACACTATTAAAAAGCGTCCCTAAATATGCAATTTAGAGACACTATTAAAAAGCATCCTAAATGAACTTAGAGACATTATTGAAAAGCGTCCCTAAAATGAACTTAGAGACACTATTAAAATGCATCCTAAATGAACTCAGAGACACTATTGAAAGCGTCCCTAAAATGAACTTAGAGACACTATTAAAAATGTCCATAATGCCCCTAAATGCAGATAAAAAATGTCCCTAAATGCAAAAATAGAAGCTATCTATTCTAAACATTAGCAAGGATTGTAAGAGGCATCAAATTACAAATGAAGTAATTTAAATTGGACAAAAATTTATTTACAAACTGATTCAAACCAAGTTCAAAAACCAAAGTTCTAGTAAAACTGCTATTTCTAGCTGAGATGTTCTTCACAGAAACTGCACTAAATTAACAAGATCAAATCACCTTGTATCTAACGAGAATAAACAAACATAGCTCTACTGCAATGTACTTCAAACTATCAACCTTTTCATTGCTTAAAAGTCTTGAGAGGCAGGGAGAATTCAGTCTCTAACTCTTCAACGACTGATCAATGAATTTCGATACTTTCATGTTAAATCCACATCAAGGAAGTTCTGGCACGTTTTCTTTAATCCTGCAGATTCAACATAAAATAATTAACAGCTAATATTGTTATTTACAACCATGCTGCAGAAGCTTGGGAAAACTCAAGAGTCTTATATGCTAAAAAATGTTTTTGAATGAGATATCAGAAGTCCCAACTAAACAGACTTGTTTGCCATTCATTGTTATAATCCCCGCAGAAATGGTCAGGTTGATAATCCGCTCAACCATATGATAATCCACCCACATACAAACATAATGATAATCAGGTTGATAATCTATACTTCAGCGAAAACTTATAGGAGTATAGATACATATTGATAATCCACTCACATACACACAACTATAGAGACAAAAAAGAAACACTCTTGTTTTCATTCAAACAAAGTTTCACATTTAATCTTAAATTAGTATTTTATCTTACAACTTGCAGTATGCACAACTAATACACTACCAAGTTATGGGCTTCATTATCATATACTCCGTCTAAAGCAAAACAAGTTATGGATTTCCTTATCCATCCACTACTAATATCAATATCAAGTATAGTTGAAAATTTAAATCCACTTCAGGCAAGAAACCATTTTAATGTTCACAAAAGGTCACCTGGAAATTCATCTGGGAGCATCAGATTTAGACATATGAGTAGTCAATAACATACCTAAAAATCATGCTTTTCAAGTTATATTATGGATGGAAGAGAGTTAGGTCCTCACAGATAGGCAGCCCGACAGTCCCTGCGATGAGGTTGAATTTTATGAAGCTACAAGTAAAATTCAGTACTCTAGAATATATTTAAGGATGCAACATTATTGAACTTCTATAAACAATGAATATGTCTAACTCAGACTGTCTAGAGAAAAATCTTCTTATTAAAAATCTTCTTATTCTTACCTAATAGACTTGTTTGCCACAATCCCTGCAAGAAAATGCCAAGATTCAGTAAAATGACAACAAAATCATTGCAAAAAAAAGGGGTTTTTGCTGCATAGGACTCACTCAAATTTATGAGACCAGAACTCCCCTACCAAAAAGTCCAAGTTTAATTGAAAAGTTTCATCTTTACATTGTAGCTTGGTAGTAAGAAGAATTCTTTTGCTTTGCTTTATCGTCTTTGCAGCCTTGGCAAGAGCACGACAGTAAAGGCCTTCTCAACAGTGAATTAAGTGCCATCTGCTTCAGATACAACCGTTCCATCTTCCAACTTAGCAGAAACTCTCAATCCTAATCTAATAATAAAAATTAACAATTAAATTTGAAAGAAGAAGAAGTGTTGAAATAAACATTTCCAGAATCAAAACGCTATGCACAAACAAGTACAGAAGCATACTATTTGTGAGAAACATTTGTAAGCCCCATAATACATCATTTGATCCACTGAATCTGTCGCTTAGTTTATCAGTGTAAATACATTCATATTCAATACACTCCAAGATCTTGAAAGGTGTCTTAACTGCGTACAGTGTGTTCAAAAGGGAATAACAGTTTCCTAGATCCAGCAAATCCACTAGATCACACGGTCTAGGAACTCGTTGGTCGCAGGAAATCCCGGTCGTCGGACACACATTTTGACACACATTTTGACACACTTCTTTCAAAACCCTCAACCACTTTACTAAACCTAGTATAGGGAAGTAGGGATCGATCCCACAAAGAAGGATGCGTAATACTCATGTTCAAGGATTTGGTTGTGTTTTTGGTGTTGGCTGCTGCCACGCATTTTCTTGGGTTGAGGAAAACGAATTAAGCTGACTTGGGAAACTTTAAAACTCTTAAGCTAACAGCTAGACCTAGGCGAAATTATAAAAGAGCGTCGCAAAGGAAATTAACTGTTCAACACTTGATCTAAGAAAACTGCTTCACTACTAGACCTAGGAAATAAACTTACTGTGGGGACCATGACTGAAAAAGTAAAGTACGAACGAAAAGCTGGCAGAATAACTAACTCTCGTACTAACTAACAGCGACATCGTCTTCTACAACCAAATTGCGTAAAACTCATAAGAAATTCAACATGAACGAAATTAAACAGAGCAAACTAATTTAAAATAAAATTAATGCATAAACCACGAAGAACTAAACAGATCTGCAGACACTAGACGAAGCAAAACAGAAAACAAGAAGAAAACATAATCCATCTAACAACTATCTTTGCTCACGTCGAATCCAACCTCAGACGCTAAATTCACTCCGGATCCAAGCGTCCAACACGAACTCCAACCAACAGAAACTCTTCATCACTTCAGATTCGAACAAAAAAAAAACTCCAAACAGTCAATCAACCACAGATCTATCACCAAATTCCATTATCAAACACCACAACAACAAAATAAAACAAAGATCGACATAATACTGGTAAAAATAAACTATCAGCAGAGAGATCTATGCAAATCGACTTGAAATTCAACTGCTAAACGCAGATCAACAAACGGTAAGACAATAAGTATCATCAACAGCCAGGTCGGCTCCAAAAAGTGAAGTTCGACAGTAAAAACGAGCAAAACAACTGAAATTAAAAGGAATTGTATCTTCGTCCACAATCGAACGGTGTTGCCAACCGTGAAACTTCTAAAGAAAGTAACCTTTCGTACCCGACTACCCCAGATCTCCCATTCCCAAGTGTGTGTAATGTGTGTGAGCTAAGAAGAGTGAAAAATTCGTGATATTCTTTGCGTTTGCATGCTCTTCTATATATAGGCGTTGGAGTGGGGCCCAGTGAGGTATAGATAAGACTTTGTTGCCCTCAGCTATTGACTCCTCTGTCACGCCAATTTTCCTTGTAAATCCTGCTCATTTCGTTCCTTTCCTTCGCTAGACCATCTCCTTCAGTACTTTCTCGATCTAGCGATTTTCTTCACGCACCTGGCTTAGGAAACGTGTTAGACCCAACAAATTATAACATTTTTCACATATAACCGATACATGAAATTAGCCTTATCACTACTGAACTTACCATCTTCCAGAGTTGTCTCTTTATTTTCAACCTGTTGATGATCATTGTCTCAGACTCTCAGTTATAAAAAAATAGTAAACTTCTAATCTATCTGGCGCCATCTTAATGTTATGGATAGAAGAGGGTTGAGACATACAAAACTATTCACTCACTTTGCCACTCAACTAGTGCCTCTCCGATTTCCATCTTAGAAAGAGCTTATAATGCTGCATAGAAGAATACCAATAACTAAATCACCCTAGGAAACACTAACAAGATGAGGCTAAAGAAAAAGAGCTTGTGTGCATGAATATTTTGTAACATACCTTATGGAATAAATACCCGAAGATCAGAGCAAGAGCAAGTGGATAAAGTATAAGTAGCTAAAAACATGGATATGCTCAAACAATATGATGTAGATTAAATCATAGTAACAGTAAATGTAGAAATTCCTCTCGGTTAAAAACGGTGCAATTTCTGCCAGATGCGTGATCATGAAGCAGTTTATGGAGTTAGTACATGGAATAATTAAAAAACATTAAATAAACAACTCGTAGATCAAACAATTTAAGCATTATATCGAATTAATAAAAGTATTCCCAAAAATTGATATATATATATATATATATATATATATATATATATATATATATATATATATGCCCTAGACCAAATCCACAGTTTTTATTTGTTTTGGATTCAGGCGCACGGAGATTCATAAATACCTGAAGAAGATATTGCAGAGAGAGAATGAGAATTGAGCCTGATTTGTCCTATTGAATCTGATTATTATCATCAAACGAAATCAATTATAATCACAAAACAAGAAAAGAATGTTATCATCAAACAAAATCAATTAATAAGCACAGAACTCATGATTTTCCGAATTAGAACTGATTCATCTCACTATAGTTACAGTTACGAAGCAAATCAATCATGTCAACAATTATACTGATAAACACAACAAAAAAAGACATCAACACACCGATACAATACGAATCGAGAAATTCCTCCTCTTTCTCCATGAGCTTAGCGAAGAAGCTTTCGACCTAAGTGGCGGAGATGTTTGTACGATAGTGTGCCTACAGAGCGTGAATGGAGGGATTGGATAGTGACAGGAAATGTTAACCGTTTCCTACGGTGGAGGAACTGTGGCGGAGAGGCGACGACGGGTGAAAAAGGGAAAGGGAGAACGACGGAGATGGGGAAATTTAATTCATTTACTTTATTTATTTTAATTACAAAATCCGTTTATAATTTGGGACGCAGAATTTTAATGTCTCTAAATTGATCTAATTAACGACACTTTTTGGATGCGTCTTCAATTTTAATAATTCAAAAAAAAATTCCCAACGCACTTAAATTCGTCTCAATTTTTGCGTCCTTATGAGAGAGATTTGTTGTAGTGTAGTTCCAGCCCACCGGTGAAATGAGACGAATTTTGTAGAATTTTTTTTTTTAATGTACCAAAAGTTATTAATGCTCTGTTGAAGGCTAATGATGTCTTTCCTCCGACTTTTGAGATCACTCTTAGTAGGATTTTCAACCATAAACAATATACCTGTCAGAGACAAACCTAGTGTTTCTTTCTACTCCCTTTAATAAGTTACAATGATAACTTTTGTTCTTCTGGAGTGCTCTCAGGCCACGAGCAATGGAGCCAAAAATCAATACGAAATTCTTCTTGATCCTTTTCCACCAAATAGCAGAATTATTTGATTTACAATAATGGTTAATTGCACATCTCTTAGAGTCAAATTTGCCAGCTAATAATTTTGTGTCAAGCCATTAATGCAAAGACATATCTATTTCTTCTGGCAATATAGTTGAATTGTGTTTGTCAAAGTGCACAATCTTCAAGGTATTCTCAAATTGACAGAAGCTCGCTCGATTGAGTCTTATACCAGGCAAGGGTATTTTTAAAGCAAGTATACACTCCTGAATCAGGGTGGTCGGATCATCCGATGATATGTAAGTTCTGGCTGCCATGAAAGATATGTAGAAAGGATCGTTCTCTACTCTATAACAGACTCATGAACGCACCAGTGGAAGGTCTACAGTAAACAGATGATTTTGTTCTTTAATCTGCATTGACATTTTGAATCTCTTGATCGAGAAAATGAAGTTAGTTTGTTAACATACTGTTTAGAGTTACTCATTTGCGAAAATGAAAATTGCATGTCAAGATCATTAAACTACATGTTAGTATTTATTAGTTTTAATTTATTTGATGTTTTAGGCTCATCGGTGAAATGAGCTGGGTTTTATGGCCCAAGAATCTCAAACTAAATGTTACTCCCTCCGTCCACAAAAAATAGAGCAATTTGTGTATGACACAAGTTTTAATATAGAATTGGTAAAGTAAGAGAGAAGGAAAAAAAGTAAGAGAAAATGAGAAAAAGTAAATAAAAAATAGTGTTAGTGGAATGATGTGTAGGGTTATTATTTGTTGAAAACTTTCCATAAATGAATGTGCTCTATTTTTGGGAAAGGTCAAAAATGGTAATTGTGCTCAATTTTTTGTGGACGGAGGAAGTATTTTGTACTGGTATTAATATTCTATAACTATAAATAATTCCTACAAATTCAGATAACATGTACTAATAACATGTAATTTTACTTTCTAGAACTTGAGGTTCGGCTCACCGGAGAAATAGCCAGAGTTTTGTAGAAAATTATATTTTTCAAACATTTTTATTACTTTTCTTTATGTATTTTAGATTTTATATTATATATTATAATTAAAAACAATGTTTAGATGATTTAAACTCTCTATAGAATTTTATTTTTTACTTATATTCGGTGATTTAGAATTATATAAAATACTATTTTAATGATTATTAAGTAAATATTTACATTAAAATTAAACATTGCAATGATGTAAGTAGAAATTTAGAAAAGTATAAACTAAAATATATTTTATATCAAGATAATTGAGTTTGTATTCTTTTTCGAATCGTGTCAATGTAGTATATAAAGACTTTTTTTTTTCTTTCCTACTTAACTCTCTTTTTGTATATCATACTTATCTCTCACCTACTTAATTCTCTTATCAGTTTAACTTTTCAATTTAATTTTTAAAATCTCATGTTCAAAGTGAACGCCTCAACTACCTCGCACAAAGAGTGTATAAAATTTTAGAACAAATATAATTAAAATTACGGTAAGATTAGAAGAAACATAATTAAATATAGTATAGGATTTGTAGTTGTGGGCCTATTTGGGCCTGAGCTATGTTGGTCCTGGACTTTGACTAGGATGTGCGCGGGCTAGGTTTTTGGTGGTCATGGGTCCATGATGGGTATGAGTTTGGAAAATAGCCCAATTAGAGTCCATTTCAACCTATGAGTCCAGCCTATAAACGCTTAATTTCATTAATGGGCCATGTTGGGCTGGGTTGGCCCGACCCAGATGGCAACTACTGGTATATAACTAAAGTGGGAAGAAATAATTCTATATTGATTGAATTTGTAAATTATAATGGTTAAGTTTCAATATGATAGATAAAAAATTTGAAAAAAAAAACTTACTGCATTTGGTTTAAATGGGTTAGGTTTTAGTTTTATACAATATTTTATTTCATATTAATTTATTAATCAAGCCAATATGTAGTTGATTGTTTGTCGGAACTGTTAAATGTGGACTAAAACATAAAAAAAAAGGGGACAAGTTCCATCCGTGGGACAATAATATTAAATGATGTTTGAAAATACTCCACCATGTTATGTTTGATCGAATATAAGTCATTTAATTATGTACTATATTTTAATTATTTTAGATAGTTGATGATTCACGAAACATAACTCATTAAAGATGACTGATGAGTTATGCAATAATAGAGAGAAAGATGAATGAGAGGGAATTGGGATAAGCCTAGGCTTACTACAAAAATGATGATTGATTCTATTTTTTGTATTTATTAAAAGATGCAAAGTGTTAGTTATTTGGCTTATAATGATAATGAATTCTATTTTTTATTTATTAAAGATGCAAACTGTTGTTATTTTCAATTAAAGTAATTTGAGTTTAAATAACATTTTTCAAATCTAAAATATTTTCTCTCTCATTCTAGATTTCTGCCTACAACCCCATGAATGCAGGTGTTATATTTGGAGTGGAGGCTGAGCTGCTTTAGAAATTGCTTTTTGCTTAGAGAATGCAGGTGTTATATTTGGAGTGGAGGCTGAGCTGCTTTAGAAATTGCTTTTTGCTTAGAGAAGTTTATAAATAAATTACTATCCCTGTTCCTGAAAATTTGATACATATTACCATTTCGGTCCGTCCCTGAAAATTTGATACACTTCATTTTTACCATTTTTGATAGTGGACCTCACATTCCACTAACTCATTGCTACTCACATTTAATTATAAAACTAATACTTTAAAAGTATGACCCACATCCCACCAACTTTTTCAACTCACTTTCCATTACATTTCTTAAAACCCGTGTCGGATCAAAGTGTAGCAAATTTTGGGGGACTGAGGTAGTATTTGCAATAAAAAATTCCAATAAAAAATTAATAAGTTTAAACTTTAGGTCCATACTAAATATAAGCCCAATTAGTATCTTGGTCCAAGTATGCTACACTAGTTAGATCTGTAAAATAATTGGGCCAATCTTAGGAAGTACATTTCCTTAGAATGCTTTTTATCTTTTAATTTTATTACAAAATTTTATTACAAAATTAATATATAAAAATACAATTTATATTTTATTATTTTTTCTACCATTTTTTTCAAAATTAAAATTATACACATACAAAAAGTGAGTTTTAGAAAATTTTACAGAAACACCATTCTATTTATAAAAATATATTAAGATTAAAAACGTGTGTGATTAAATGATCTCTAAATTTTTCCGTTACGTAAAGCATTGTGATATGAAAAGTCATTGCAGTTACAAATAGCAATATGATAGGAAAGGTTAAAAAAATATGAGATATATTTATTTAATTTATAATAAATGATTTTACAATAACTAATAGTCATTTAAATAGGAAAAGAATGCCAAAAGTTATTAGCTAATAGTCATTTAAATAGAAAAGAATGCCAAAAGTTATTAGATCTTCTATAAATTTGAATTCCTTTAGTCAAAAGTTATCATTTCAATGAAGAAATTTTCTAAGTTGTGTATTAGTATTTAATTAATCTTACCATTCATAACAACACTCTACTATTTATCTGAAACATGAGAGAATATATTCAACGTTGATTGACAGACGTAGATCACTCTTTTTTGGAAGTAGATCACTATTTTTTTCGAAGAATATAATTGGACAGGACGTAATTGGAATTTTATGAATTGGCTTAAGTCGAAAGTATTGTTTTCAATGGTCAGAAATAAATCAATAAATCTATGTGATCAAATTTTGTACAATTAAAAATTAATTTATTTGAGAAAAAACTGGTCTATTTATGCATTTAATTAAAACATATGTAGCATATATAAGTACATGGAACGTGCATAATATTGTAGTCATATATTAATAATTCTTGTATAAATTTTTTACTTTTTCGAAATCATAAAATATAATTAATGCATACTTTAATTCAAATTTGAGAAGTATTTTAGAGACAATTTAAATATTAAAAAAATTAAAAATAAGGCTGAACTGCTGAAGACTAATCAAGTCTTTTTAATTTGTCCAATAAATATATTTATTATTTTAATATATAATTAATAAATCAAATTACTAATAGTATAACCTTTTTTTAGTTTAGTATAACCTTTTTTAGTTGTACAATTTGGTTGTCCATCGTCACTCCAAATAAATTACTAGTATTATTTGCTTGAAAACGCATAGTGAGTTTTGACGATTTTTTTATGACTGTTATTACTTAAATCTAGCCCCAACGTGTGGATTGACTTAACTATATACTAAATTGGCGATCGAATTATTTAATTAATAAATCATTCATAACCCACGTTGATGGAGAAAACCAACATCAAACATAAAAAACTTATTGGTTAGCTAGCGATAATATATTAATCTGATCAATATATTGATAATATCACGAATACAATCAAATTAACCTTACATAAAACGTGACGAGATAGACAATATATGTTACGGACCCAAGTCCAGCCCCTGAGCCCGACTCGGTTAAAGCAGGCTCACGCCGCTCATGTCGTAATCCACGACGGCTCAACTATTTAAAAGACTTCATCTAGGGTAGTTGACCAAGTCATGATCAGCAAAGTATTACATTGATTAGCATATCTCCACTTTCAACTTGGAAAATAATGTCACAAACTTTAACCATAGTTGTTATTTCCCACCGCGACGGATTCCGGCTACATTAAAATAACATGGGTGTTGAGTTGGGTTCGTGATTTAGGTTCACGATTCAAGATTCACGATTCACGATTTCGTTATTATAGATGTATACGGACTGTAAAATATGTAGAATTGAATAGAGATAATGGAGGAACCTCCATGGAAGGAGGAAGAAGAAACAATGAGAGAAACCGTCGATTGTGAGAAAGAAGAGAAAAGGGGGAATTTCTTTATTGACTACATTTTGGAACTGTTGACTACAATTTACAATAAAATGCCTTTTATATAGGCAGAAAATAAAGACTAAACTAAAACCTAATTACACTTTATTTTCCAATTCTAATAGCCTCCCTCAAGATGGAAGCAAACAATTGCTACATCTTGACAAGAACTTAAACTACAAAAGGAGCATCAAAATGATCAACAAACTAAAACCTAATTACACTTTATTTTCCAACATCTTGATCTTCATCGCAACACCGATTGACTACGAACAGCACCACATCAGAGCATAGGATAGAAAGTATTTATCCTCGGCAAAAACAACAACAAATTCGGCTATGATGCAAAAATCTCAATCAAGAGCAAAAACACATTTCAAACCAAGTATAGAGAGAATCACGCTCTGTCATAGACTATCAAAACTGACAATAATCAGTGAAGACAATCTGGTCTATTGGATCAGAGAAGGATGAACCGAGATAGACTGGATACACAACAAATTTGAGATTTAATAAAGACTAAAACTAGAACCAACCGATTAAAATCGGTGGCTAAAAGGAGAGAAACACAAAACTGAGAGATTCAATGAGAGAACAGAGATTGAGATTGATATTTCAGATTCATAGAATCTTATTTCAATCTTTGAGAACTGAGAAAACCAAAATTTAATCGGAGATTAAAATTGAGAAACAGAATTGATATTTCAGATTCATAGAATCCTATTTCAATCTGTGAGAATAGAGAAAACCGAATTCAATCGGAGATTTAAAATTGAGAAACAGATTTGATATTTCAGATTCATAGAATCTTATTTCAATATGTGAGAATAGAGAAAATTTTAATGAGAAAAAAAAATTCAGATCGGAGATTCAAATCAACCGATTCAAAAAATAAAATGAAAAAAACAGAGAGAGAAGAGAGAAGAGAGAAAACTGAGAGGAGATCGAACACTTTTTTGCCGGCGGTCAGTCGATCGGAGAACTCTCCGGCAACAAATCACCACGATTGTTCATCATGAACAAAAAAGGAAATAGATCGGGAGATAAGGCTCGATTGCGATTGTTCATCGCGATAGGAGAAGATCGATCGGAGAAGATCGAGATATGAGAGAAATCAGAGAGAGATTGCGGAAGCTTTTGTCTCTGATACCATGTAAAATATGTAGAATTGAATAGAGATAATGGAGGAACCTCCATGGAAGGAGGAAGAAGAAACAATGAGAGAAACCGTCGATTGTGAGAAAGAAGAGAAAAGGGGGAATTTCTTTATGGAAAATGTTTTAGAGACATAATGTCTCCAAGTCATAATGCCATAATGAGGTTAAAATAGTCATTTTAGATTATTTTATATATTTTTTTAAAATTTATGTTTTATACATGTACCATACTACCCTTATGCATATAAAACATTTATTTGTATTTAAGAATTAATTACTTAGGAAAATTGTGTGTATATTTATGGAAGGCTTGATTTAAGCAAATATATGGATAGTGATTTCTCCCTCCACATTAACCTCTCGTCATCGTCACTTTATTAACCTCTCGTCATCATCATCGTCCACCATTTTTAAGTTTCCACACACCATAGCTAATAAAAAAGTTTCCAGATATTTACAAATTTATTATGCATGACACTTTCAACACACTATACCTAACAAAAGGGGCATTCTTCTCCACTTGCAATATAATTTGCTTAATATGTATGTAGTCCCAAAATGCAAAAATCTTGCGATGTGATAATCTAGTTATATGTGAAAAATGTACAACATCCCAAAAATCTCACAAACCCCCCATATATATTTAATTGAACATGTATAGGAGGCCTAAAACACATATAAATAAGAGAAAAGAGTGGTATCTTTGATGTTTTTTTATATTATGGCAACAATGATTTGGATGAACAAGGCTGAAGATGCCGCAACCTGCGACGCGGAGGGCCGGACGGTGGAGGCTGGTCGACGGAGGGAGGAATGTAGATATTTCTGCCGTGTTAATATCTTTATTTTTGATTGCATACATTTAAGGTAAAAGATTGTAATTTGATATAAGTTTGACTTTTGATATTAATTTGATATGATAAAAGATATTAATTTGATATGAATTATCTTTCCTTTTATGATTAATTGATATATATTCATTTATTCAATTATTATTTAATTCAAAATAAGGGTATATTAGTCTATATTATAATTTGGATTATGGCAAAGTGACATAATACCCTTATGGCTTGGAGACATTATGTCTCTAAATCACTACTCTTTCTTTATTTACATTTTGGAATTGTTGATTACAATTTACAATAAAATGCCTTTTATATAGGCAGAAAATAAAGACTAAACTAAAACCTAATTACACTTTATTTTCCAATTCTAATACGGACTCAACATATATGTCATTTTATGAAGCCAGAATCCGTCACCAGTGGAAAATAACAACCACAGATAAAGTTCGTGATATTATTTGCCAAATTGAAAGTTTGTTGGGAAAAATAATTTTTTGAAAGTTTTCCGTGATATTAGGGCTAACATCCCTTTTTTAAATTAATTAAAAGGTCACTCTTTCAAATTAATACTCACGGGATTTTAGGAAGTGTTGTTAGGTGAAATAAAGTAGAGAGAAAAAAGGTTGTAGTTGAATATTTTAATAAGGAGAAATGAGAGAGGGGGTTATTCCAAAATTGGAAAGTGGTCATCTTGATTGGAACAAAAAAAAAGGAAAGGTGGTCATCTTGAATGAGACGGAGGGAGTATTTATTTTGTGACAATCATTGAAATTAAATTTTACTAACTAAATAGGCATGTAAGTAATTATTATACCATTTTAAATATTCCTTAATTTAGGGAATTCGATATTCTTTATTGTGACAATCCACGTTACATAATTTTCCTTAATTAATAGATTTCCATAATATAACAATTTATTTATTTGAAAAACCCGATTATCTTATAGTTACAATATAATGTTATTTTGCCCTAATATAATGAATTCTCAGATTCGGGTGTGTATCTTCTGCCCCTATTCTGAATTGCAGTTTATCATTCACTAGTGCAGGTATTAGTTGATTATCACCTCAGTTCTAGTGTTTCTTTTACTTTAATTACTACTTCTCTCGATCATCAATATAATAGATGGAAAATACTTGATTCAAACAATTCTTATGGCCAATTCCACTGTTGGGTGGCTCAGATATAATACTATTTTGATTGATTCAATAATTAATATTTTTTTATACAATGAAATAAATCTCAGGATGTTGAAAGGTTGGAACTTCAGCAACTTAAACAATGAACGTCTGGTTAACCTCGAGAATGAGGTAGAGCTCACGCTAAGTCAAGTTCGAGCTCAAAAAGTAAATTCAGTTATATATTTACTCAACTCATCATAGTTAATTTAACTGGTATTATTGTATAATTACCTTATACGACTATATTTTTTTTATATCAGGCTCAACTCATTCCAGATCAAGAGGAAAATCTAAAGAGGATGGTATGCGAATGATTAATGTTTTGTGTTGGTTTCATTAAAAATATTCTTTCATCTAGTTCTAAATAACACATTTTTCTTTTTAGAATGTCCCATTCCACCAATAAATGTCAAATTTCACTTTTACTATATTTGGTAGGTGGATCCCTCGTTTCACTAACTCATTCTTCTCACATTTTATTATAAAATTAGTAGTATATAAAAGTATGACGCACATTCCACTAATTTTTCTATCCACCTTTCACTACAAAGTCAAACAATTTCTTAAAATACAAGTTGGTCAAATATGAGACATTTGTTTATGGACGGAAGGAGTAATAAAGTATGAGTTGAATTAAGTTATTGGAACATGGAGTCTATTACTAAAAGTAGTAAAAAGTAAATATGGCAAATATTGACATACAGACGGGGAAAGATTAAAAAGTAGTAAACGAGTAATATTTTGTATTGGTTTTCATACAGCATCATCATATTGGGGCCGGTATACGCTTCACGGTGATAATGATTGATTATTCCAAAGGAAAAACTCAGTATCTGGATGTGGATTTGAAGGATGTTATAATGTCTGGACTACCTGCTGTTTATCATGTTAAAGGCATCAAGCATAAGGACGTTCCAATTGATCCTGGAGTTTGCCATGGCAGTGGTGCCTTGTTCATGGTTGGAGGTAACTTGAATGATATGAATGGCTGTGGACCTGAAACAAAATGGTTGTGGTACCGGTACCGCCGATAGCCAGTGGTGGTTCTATTACTATGACTTGGACTCGTTGTGACACTGCTATGAATTCAACGCGATCACTCCCCATGGTAGTCCCATTACGTGATGGCAAGATATTCATTTGCGGGGGCACTTCTAAACCAGAAGGTTGGGTTGAGATCTACGACCCAGAGAAAGGTGTGCCTGACCATAATTTGGATCCTTTTCCATCCTCTTGCTTTATGTGGGACGACCAATCGGTTACGTTGTACTATGACAATATTAACAAATCTGAAGATGCCAGCAACCCATCACTCTTCTTGTACGACGTGGAAAGAAACAATTGGGAAATCTTCGCCTCTTACCTCCCCGACTCCAAAGTCCCTGATGGGGGGAAGAGGAACATCATATATGTGGGGGGAAACATTCTATTCGTTATCAATCAAGCATCTTGTTGGACCGTCTATAATCTCTCACCCAAAGAAGTTCAGAAGGTGGACGTGAATGCTAAGGATGGGGATGTGATGCAAGTTTTGTATCTTGGAAACAATGATGTTAATAATACTAGTTGGATCTTCTACATATTCATGCCAAATGTGATGGATAGGGATTACATTGCTACAATTTATAGTGATCTTCGTTATGCCAAGGTCGAAGTCGTCCAAGAAAAGGGCGGGGATTATAGTGCTACAGTTCAGTTCACTGGTGTCCTCAAAATCGGTGGCTTTGATGACATTTATATGTGAGTCTCTTACTAAATATTATCGATATGGTTTGATTTGATTTTGGAATTTGTTCACAATTTAAAGGTCACTGAAATGCTCATTTTTTGTTTGTAGTATTGCTGATGAGGTGAGCCTTAAGAGAGTTGCGGAAGAGGACCGTTTGAAAGAGAGAGAGACGAGGCTGAGAAGTGAATGAAAGCACCCTTTGGGCACTAATATGTAAACATTTTCTGGATCAATTTTAATATCTTTGGATTGGTTAATAGTGTAATTGGTGTCAATTTCATTATTATCAAAACAAAAACCTCAATCACAAGAGAGAGACATTGTATAGAGTGAACGAATGGAATGAGAGAGACCAAAGGTAGGGCCACTCAACCTCACGGAAGAAGCACACAGGAGTGCAATGTGACACCCATTGGTGCTGGCTAAGTATGTAATACTGCTGATGCCAATATGTAAAGGTCTACAAATAAAGAGATATGTGGAGCTTCTTAATATGAACCTAAACCATCAAGGAAGAAAATTTAAACCGAAGATAGTCACAATTTCAATATTGAATTTGCCTATATTTAACTTGAAGGGGAGAATTGTAATAAAGAGATAGATCAAGGGAGAATCAATTTAGCTGAATTAAGGAATGCTAGATATTAGAGAATAAAGTTGAAATTTAGCCTTTCCTTATTTCTTTACTAATTCCTCAGTAAGAGTGGATGAATATAATTGAAAGAGAAATCAATTCAACCGACAACATGTACTCCATAAGCTATTCTAGTTCTATTAATCCAGAATTTATATTTTCCCATTTCAATTCTATTTTACAACACATGAAATAACTTTTTATGCACAATTAGTAAAGTAGAGTAGAGAAAGGAGACAAATTTAATAAAGTTGAAAAGAGAAGGAGAATCTTTTAAATTAATTAAAAGGGCAATCTTTCAAATTAGCTTTTAATTCATGACAATCTTTTAAATTAAATATTATTTAAAAAGACATTTAAGTAATTGCTATACCATATTAAACATTTCTAAATTTATGGAATTCGATATTCTTAATCATAACAGTTACTATAATTTTCTTTAATTTAATAAATTTCCATAATACAAGAATTTATTTAATTTGAAGAACCCGATTTTCTTAACCATATATATAGTAGAGTGATTTTCAGCTATTATAAAGAATTTTCACATTAGGGGTGTATCTTCTGCTTCAATTATGAGTTGCAGTTCAGATGATTCACTTGGGCAGGTATTGGTTATTCATCATCACAGTTTTATGGTTTTCGTTTTTCTTTTACTTTAATTACTACATGTCTCGATCGTCAATTAACACTATAATAGATATATAGACTCTCAAGAAATTATGAAGGTTAATTCCATTTTCAGATATATTACTATTTTCATTGATTCAGTAATTAATTATGTTTTATACAATCAAATAACTCTCAGTATCAAGAGCTAAATGAGCTGGGAAGCCAAACAAATTATGATCTTGAGCGCAAGTTAAAATGGTTGTTCAGATGTCATGATTTCAGCATCATTGACTATGAAGATCTGGTTTTGATGGAGCACGAGCTCGAGCTCGAGCTCAATGAACTTCGAGCTGAAAAAGTAAATTCAAACAGTATATATTTACCCAACTCATCTTAATTAATTTAATTGCTACTCATTCAAGAATATTTTTCTTGTATCGATCAGGTTAAGATTATTCAAGAGGATGGTACATATACACTAGAACTTTATCAATTTAACCTACTTTATGATGAAATGGATGGGACTGAGTAATATTTTGTATTGGTTTTCATTCAGCATCATCATATTGGGGCCGGTGTACGCTTCTTGGTGATTAAGGATGACCATATAAAAATGCAGTATATGGATGTGGATTTGAAGGATATTCCTACTTTTTCTTGTGTTGAAGGACAAATGTATCAAGACTTTCCAGATTATCCTGGAGTTTGTCGTGTCAGTGGTGCCTCATTCATGGTAGGAGGTCGTTTACAACTGACAGAGCTCAATAAGTTTGACCCTCGGGCTTTCCCTAAAAAAACAAAATGGTTGTGGTCTGCACCGGCACCACCAATAGCTGGTGGTGACTCTTTTACCTTTGATCAAACTAGACAATGGATATATCGCAAGAGAATGTGTTTACAATGTAGACAAGAATCTAGTCATACAATAATAAGTAAACAAAAACGGCGTGTTACGAGAACGAACATTTTGATGATTTGACAGTACCAAAGAGTCGTAATCTCCACCTATGGTCATCACACGTGATCGTGAAATAAAAGTAGTTTGGAACCAAAGTTTCTGATAATTCATTTATCATTCCCTGTAAAGAGTTAAACGAAGAAGTATCACCACATTGTAGATGACCAGGAAGATTCATCAACAACACTTACTTGGGTTCCCATGAATTTCAAATTTCTCGCGACCCCTTTGATATAAATACTCTCTCACTGGATTAAGACGCTAAATGACTTCTTTTACAAGGTACCATACCACTATTTTCCATCTTTTCTATCAAGGTTATGAATCACTTTCAACTTGCTCTCTCATGTTTGCAAATAACCTTCAGTGACTATAATCCCTTTTTACTCGTTCTGTATAAAACAATATTTTTACTCTCTGAATTCATGCCGCAAACTCCCATATTTTGTGTTGTTTTAGTTATGGTTTTCAAAATGATCATATTCCTTTGTAATTGTCTCTTCTAAGGATAATATATTCTTCTAAGACCGTTAGTTGACCCTTTGTGTTCTCAAACATGTTTGTTGACGAGATCTTCATTTTATATGTGTACTTTCCCCCTTCTAAAGTCTAATACGATTATTATATCTTGCTTTGAAATTTTCTGCAGCTCCATATTTAAAGCTAGCAATCCGACTCTCCTTTAACTAGTTTGCTCTGCCTTCTCTATGAGTTAATATTTCTCCATTTGCTTATTAACCTTGTGAATTCATTAATGTGACTTCGTACCACGATGTTGTTGATCAAATCGGCAATTCCTTGCTATTCTTCTTTCTCAAATCCACTTGAAACCAATCATTTTCAGTCTTACTATATTGGAGCAGCCAACCGGTGTGACCTAAGCTTTTGATTTGACCCTTGTGTTTTCAAACATGCTTATTGACTAGCTCTTTATTTCATATGAGTACTCTCATCTTCTAAATTCCAACACGATTATTGTTTCTTGATTGGAGCTTTTCTGCAGCCCCACATTTAATGTTGGCAATTTGTTTTTCCCTTGATTAATTTCCTCTTGTTGCTCTCTCTATGAGTTTTCTTGAGTTGCTTATAAACTTTGAAAATTTCGTTGACATGATCTTCTATCACAATACGGTTGAGCAAATGCTAATTGTTTGTTTTCCCTATTCTTTTCGAGTCCAACTATGACCAATCATCACGGGTCTTCTTGTTATCATCTAGGAATATTGAAACTCTTCTATCCGACTGTTCATTTGGACTATACTATTGGTAACCTACTATGGAAATCTACATTCAGTTCATTCATACCCTTATTCTCGTAATTTATTCCATTTGGCAAGCTTCTTCTGGAAGGAGTTTCTGAAGCTCTATAAGTATATCTAAAACATGTGAAGTTATATTTCCAAGTAGATGTGATGAATCCAACTGAACTCAGGCTTTTGTTGCAAGCTACAAGTGAAAGTTTGTGGTGAAATGGACATAGAAGAGTGGCAATAAAAGGAAAGGATCAACAAGTGTAAAGTCGGAAAAAGTCATACGCCGAAGCATGTCACACGAATTTGACTTTTAGTATAAGAGAAAAGTGAATATCTGTAATTAGTATTAATTTTAAGCCAAAACCTTGATTCATCGAGCTCCTTGAGGAAGTGGGTTCAGTTGTATTCAATTGGCATTACCACCCAACTTTGGGAACGTACACAACGTATTCCACGTCTCCCAACTTCAAAGGTACGTGTTCGATCTAAAACATGTGATTTGTTACAAAGAAACCAGACTTGAGTTACGAAGAAAAGTCGGTGGTAATACTAGATCGAAAAGTGTATCAACTTTGGAATAAATCGATGACTACAGTAAAAGTGTTTAGGAAGAAAAAAAAAAAAAAAAAAAAACCACGGACAGAAAGAATCAACATAGGAACTGGAAAATGATTCCTAAATTTCGGAACGAAATTTCTTTTAAGAGGGGTAGAATGTAACAACCCGAACTTCCGTACCTTATTATTATTACTATAATTAATACTATTAGCCTAAAGAAAAAAATAATAATAAGTGATTGTTGCAATGTTTATAATAATCGCTTTTGGAATTATAAATAATAAAAAGTTTATAGTGTTCGGCATATCCATCCGAAGCCCGATAAAATCATGTTATCTAAAATCCTAATGTATTACAATTAGGGAAAAGTTCACGCAGCCCGTTCAACGATCGTACTCGTACTCCAAGAAAGTCCGGTACATCATCAGGGATAACTGGGGATGTTATTTGTTTTCCTACACCAAAGCCACGAGCTTGAACCGGGTTTTTCCTGCACCAAATCAAACAACTACATTAATAAATATCCTAAATAATTAATTTAATACAAATAAATTTTAAAAAAAAGGGTGAGGCAGATCCTAGAGGATCGATTTTTTTCAGAATGCTGTCAGAAGAATCATATCCTCTCAGACCACTTGTCTACCCACATATACGTACCAGCCATTTCATTTCACTACCCACCTCCTACCAAACATTACTCTTCTCCAGAATCATTCCAACGCATCAAGGAAAGGAAGAGGACGTCCCCTCACAAAGGGAGATCCAACAAGTCTATTTCACATCTAACAAGTCTTTTTCACAAAGGTGAGTACAACAACATCTTACTTCTTTCTCCCACACAGTGCAACACTAGATATAAGAAAAACATAGCCCTGCCCAAATTACAAACATGCATCCAACATATGCTTATAGGCAAGATTTAGTCTCTGCCAAATAGTACCAACTTAACAACTATAGCAAAGAACATAGAAATAGCAACTTGTAGCAAGGAACATAGAAATAGCACTTCCTAGCAAAAAGAACAGAGGCTTATCTTAGACTAAAATATGAATCTGCCGGAGGGACTTCAGGCAGCAAGCTCGGCACTCCGTCGCCGACGGTGACAGCCCACGCTCTAAAAATTCGTCACTGTTTCATTCTTAAAAACCTGAAATTTTGAATTTACAACGTTTCAACATCAAAAATATGATCTTGTGAATGAACAAAATGAGAGGGAGACATACTAGATGGACAAGTAACTATGTTGGACACCTTACCTGTCGGAAAACGGCGTCGGTGGCGGAGGTGGTGCATGCCGGCGGTAAAAGGGGGAAAACCGAGAGAGAGAGAGAGAGAGCCCGCTGCGGCGAGCCGCTGTGCTCTCAGCCCCGACAAATCCGGAAGGGGGTCGGCGTCGGCGGTGGTGGCGTGACGGCGGGCCTGAGGTCGACGGCAGCGGAGTGGGGTGAGACGGAGATCTGTATCGGAAGAGAGAGGGGAAAGAGAGAAAAGAGGGAGAGAAGAGAGAGAGACGACGAGGAGGAGGGAACACCGCCGGCGGATCGGCTGATCGACGGAAACTCCGATTTGGGGGAGAATTTCTCTAATTTGTGATTTGGGGAAGAAAGGGTCTGATTTAGTGAGAGGAAGCTAGAGACGATAGGTGGGAGGGAGTATATGGACTAATCTAGTTATTTAAATTGGGTTGGATTCTTTTTATTTATTTCGGTGAAAGACAGAGGCGTCGGAATTTCAGTTAGGCTGAAATAATTTGAGAAGGGCCCAAATTTCAAATTTAAATTTCTATGAGCCTAATAATAATAATAATAATAATAATAATAATAATAATAATAATAATAATAATAATAATAATAGGGATTTGGCCTGAGACTTCTTTCTAATTTGGTGCGAGAATGTGGAATATACAGTGGGGCTAGAATAATTAATTACTGGGCCAAGATTCATCAAAAAGCAAGACGAATTGTTGGATTGGATGGAATAAGTTTCTAAGGGATAGGGTTGGGTAGGGTTGGGTCGATACGATATACCGTATTAAAAATTTTGTTTAATTATCATACCGAAAATATCGATATGAAAGAATTTCATATCGTTATTGGTTCGAAAGTTTCGGTATGGAAAAAAACTATATCGTTACCGTTTCAAAATTTCGGTATATCGTACCGAACTTCGGTATACCGTTCTGAACGGTATATCGATATTTCATACGATATACCAAAATTTTATACCATTTCGAGTACTTGTATACCAAAAAATATAATTTCAAAACCGAAAAATAAAACCAAAATTAATATAATTTTAACATAATAAAATAAACATTATCCACATCTTCATAATCAAAAAATATATAATTAAGTTATATGGATATATTTATGATTTAAACTTTTAACCTTAAAAAAAATAATTATATCATCATCATCATTATCATCATCATCATCATCATCATCATCTATCATCATCATCATCTATCATCATCATCATCATTCATCATCATCATCATCATCATCATCATCATCATCATCATCATCATCATCATCATCATCATCATCATCATAATAATAATAATAAACGATATATATCGTATATTCGATATAAAACGGTATACCGCGGTATAAGAAAATTCATATCGTTATCATACCGAAAACTTTCGATACGGTATTGTATCGTAACGAAAGTTTCGGTATACCGAAAATTCGATATTTTTTGATATTTTTCAATACGATACGATCGATATACCGTTTTTTGGGTATATTTACCCAGCCCTACTAAGGGATTTTGGACGGAAGAATAAATTGGTTGAGTAAGCTAAAATAATTAGTTATGATCCGAGTTGCTATAGTTTTGCGTAAAATTGTAGTAATACATGGAATACCAATTTAGTCGAAGCTCGGGAATAGCGAAAGGAGTACTAAATCATAATATATGCTTTTTAGAAATTTTCTTAAGGATAACTGAAAAATAAAAGGATTAATTAGGAGGCATGCATTCCTATTAAAGTTTAAGAATTTCTTCAAGTCTAACTAGTACATTATATTATATTTTTGATGTTCCAAAAGGTTATCTTTGCAAGTTAAAGTTGGAGCGAGAATTTCAAGTTAAGAAAATTAAACGAACGAGGTGAGCTTTCTTATACTAAAAATACAAATTATATTTTGTGAAAACTCGAACACATGTTCGTGATTTTAATGATGTTGTCTTGCCATAAATGTTTTGTGTATGATGCCTATCTGTTGGCTAAGACCAAGTGAATTATGAATGATGATATATAAGTCGAATTCGGGTCCCAGTGAGGGTGGTGTCCCCGCTCGGACTAGTGTACACGGGATACCTCTGACCGTGAACGGACGGCAGAGAAGGTGACTGTGGAAGGTGGCCACCTTCCCGGCACAAGGATACCTCTGACCTGTTGGGCAGAGAAGGTGACCGTATGAGAACACCATCTCAGCGGCACAAGGATACCTCTGACTTGTTGGGAAGGGAAGGTGACCGTATGAGGATACCATCTCAGAGGCACAAGATGATCAGATATGGCTAAGTACAGAAAAAAAGGGGCAGCAGCCCAATTTGAATAGTTTTAGTAAGCTCAGGTCTTTTCAATAAAACCCCTGAGTGTTACTGTGATGATGGCTTGACAATATTTTCAAATGTATATGTGTATTTTTCGGCAATGTGTTCACTGAGTACTTTTGTACTCAGCCCTGCATATATTTCTAAATATGCAGGTTAAGCGGTGACGACGAGGGGCGATGTTGAGCAGAGATGGCGAATGTGTTTCAGTTTGATAAATGCTTGGATGCATCATGTCTCCATACACGGTGTCATCCTCTCTTGACTCTTCCGCTGCAATGTAAATAACGAGTTTATGTTCTTTTGTATTACGTACTCTGATATATTTTTCCAGTTATACTAATTTAATTTCGTACATTCCAGTTTTGCCGAGATTTCTCTTTCTTCCCCGCTTCTTTAATCCTCCCCTAGTCACGATAAACCGCGTTTGCTATCTTTAGCAAAGTGCGGTCGTGACAACAAAGGCGGGGGTTACAGTGCTACAATTCAGTTCAATTGTGTCCTCAAAACCGGTGGCACTAATGACCTTTATATGTCAGCCCCTACTATATATCATCGATATGGTTTCAGTTGCTTTCGGAATATGGTAATAATATAATTTAAAGGTTTCTGTTTTATAATGAAATGCTAATTTTTGTATGCAGTATTGCTGATGAGCCGAGCCATAAGAGAGATACGGAGGAAGACCGCTTCAAAGAGAGAGAGGTGGATGGCAAGTGAATAACCTTTACTCAAGAAAAAAATAAATGGAGTGTTAGTACAAGTTGCTTGCCATATTATAAATGCCCAGAAATGACGCCAATTTCTATGGGACGGAGGGAGTAATAATTATATTATTGTTTTTATATTATTTATTATTATAATGCTATATTCGCTCCGTTTTTTAAAAATAGCAACTATTTTTATTTTGGGTCGTTTCTTAAAAATAGAAACTTTAGAATCTTTCTATTTTAGGACATGGATCCCACAATCCACTAATTCGACTTTCAATACTTTTTCTCTTTCTCTTTCTTACTTTATTCATTTTTTTTCCTCTCTCTTACTTTACCAATTTTTCTCACTTACTTTACCAATTATGCATTGAAACCCATGTCATTTCAAATGTTTCTATTTTTTGAATACGGAGGGAATAACCTATTAAAAAAATCTTAATCTTATTATTTAAATTATGCTTACAATAATAATTTAGGTAATGGAATAACGTAAGAGTGATAGAATGCTTTGTTATAGTCAAAACAGGAAATGACTCAATTTAGTTGGACACATCCAAAAAGTAATACTCCCTCCGTCCCGCGTTACTTGCACTAGTTTCCTTTTTGGGCGTCCCAAGTTATTTGCACTCTTTCCTTTTTTAACAAAAGACAAAACATCTAATCACTCTTTTTTTATTCTACTCCCTCTGTCCCATTAAAAATGCAACGTTTTCCTTTTTTGGTTGTCCCATTAAAAATGAAACGTTTCCTTAAATGGAAACAACTCTATCTCTACTTTTTCATCTCTCTTACTTTACTCTCTCTTCATTAACTCACAAAACAACACTACATAAAATCCCGTGCTGATTCTCAAATGTTGCATTTTAAGTGGGACGGAGGGAGTATCATTTACTTTACTCTCTCTTATCTTTCCTACTTTTTTCATCTCTCCTATTTATTTAATATAATTTCTTAACCTCCGTGCCCAACAGTAAACGTGCGACTAACCCGGGACGGAGGGAGTATGTTTCAAAACCGGACACGGATTTTATGAAATGTAATAGAAAGTGGGTGGAAAATGTTAAAGGAGGATGGGTAGAGATGCCCATGGTTCTGAAACCGCCGGTTACGGTTCCTATTCCAAAACCAGTGGTTTTCCGGTGATTTTCTTTTATGGGCTTTTCCGGTTTCGAATCGCCGATTCCGGCAGTTTTTTCGGTTCTGGCTCGGTTTTACGGTTTTCGATGATTTTTTGTGGTTTCAGTTTGGAACCATCCGGAACCGCCGGTTACGGTTTCGCGGTTAACCGTCCGAACCGTAAACCTTGGGCATCTCTAAAGGTGGGTCCTACTTTTATATAGTACTTCATCCGTCCCACAATAAGAGTGTCTCTTATTGTGGGCACGAGTTTTAAGAAATGTAAATAATGGTGGGTTAGAAAAGTTAGTAGAATATGAGAATCACTTTTTTATTTTGATTTTATAATAAAATATGAGTGAAGTGGGTTAGTGAAATGTGAGACCTACTTATCATTTATGGTAAATATGAAGTCTGATTCTTATTGTGGGACCGACCTAAACGGTAAAAGTGTGACTCTTTTCAGATGGAGTAATAGTTTTGTGCTGAAATAAAAATAAAATAAAACTAATGGAATGTAAGGTTCATTACCAAAAGTAGTAGAAAAAATAAATGATACATTTATTCGTGGACGGACGAAAATGATAAAATGAGATAGACGGAGGGAGCATTCCTTTCCTCTGAATAAGAAAGATTTATTTTGGTACTGCAGCTATGACTGGCTGGAATTCCACAACTAAAATTAGCGTAGAGGATTTTATACTAGGCGACATAATACATCAGTAATTTTTTTTTTATTTCTATTAATATTTGTTTTACTCCATCTTTATATAAATGGGTGATGCACTTTCTTCCAAAATTAAAAAACATTGCTTCACGAATCACGACTCCATTATCATTTAACTTTCTTATCATAAAAATTCATCCGGATTATAATTGTTCCTTTTAAAAAATAATGATAGAAAGATTCACATGTAATATTTGTCCCATAATTATTGTGATATTTCAAATTAAAATATTTCCAAATTTTATTATTTTTTAATTTTTACAGATCTAAGACTATTAGACACACAATGCTAAAAGAAAAGCCATTATAGCATAGTCACATCCACGTGCTATTTTCTAATTATGAAAAGATTGGAAATTAATTTATTTATGTGAGTTGTATTCATAAAATATTATAAAAAATATTAGGAAGCATGACATGTTTGGTCTAAGACCATTACACACACAATGCTAAAAGAAAAGCCATTACAGCATAGGCACATCCACGTGCAATTTTCTAATTATGAAAAGATTGGAAATTAATCTATTTATGTGAGTTGTATTCATAAAATATTAGGAAAAATATTAGGAAGTATGACATGTTTGGTCCAAGACCATTAGACACGCAATGCTGAAAGAGAACCTGCTACAACTTAGCTGCATCCACGTGCAATTTTCAATCCACGTGCAATTTTTGTGTATGTGAAAAGACTGAAAATTAATCGCTTCATCTGAGTTGTATCCATAAAAGATTACGAAGTATGACATATTTGGTCTACGACCATTAGACACGCAATGCTAAATGAGAAGCCACTACAACTTAGCCGCACCCACGTGCTATTTTCTAATTATGAAAACATTGAAAATCAATCGTTTTATGTGAAGTTATTCGTAAAAGATTCGAAAGTATAAAAAATATGAAGTTACCCATAAAAAATATGTCTATAAAATACAGAAAATAATTATTGTGCAAATTAGAGAAATTGAAGGTTTCTTTTTTCTCTCTAAATTGAAATACAAAGGAGACTCACTCAGAAATGCAGAGAGCTCGTGTAACCTGCAACAAGTGGAGAGAGAGATGATTGATGAAGGGATTTTTAGAATGAATTAAATTAAGTTAATTAATCAATGTATATTTGAACACATAATTTTCCTTTATCTAAATTAGGAATATTTATTCTGGGACTGTAGCTATGACTGGCTGGATTTCGACACCTAAAATCAGCGTAGAGCTTTGTTTTACTAGGCGACATAATAATATATCAGTAAAACAAAAAAATTGTTTCTATTAGTATATGTTTTACTCCATCTTTTAATAAATGGCATGTGCACTTTCATCCAAAATTAAAAACATTGCTTCACGAATCTAGACTCCATTATCACAAAAAAAGCAAATGGATTTTAATTGTTCCTTTTAATTGTTCCTTATAAATTAGATTTTTCTCATATCATTGGTACTGTCTTCGTTATCGGTTAATGAGATTTTGCAATCATATTAATGATCAGAGTAGAAGTTTCTCACTCTTTTCTAAACAAATAATATGGAGGAATAATGAAAGAGAGAGTTTTTTCATGTTGTGCAAAAAAAGAAGAAGAGAGATTTCTAATTTGAATTCTTCTCTATAATCCATTTGTTTGATTGAAAATGAGAGTTGGTAAGATTCCTAAAGTCATTTTTTCTAACCCTAGTTTAATTCCAAAATAAATGCAGCACTTATTGTTTCACATAACGACTAGCGCTTAAGGGCATCCGCATCGCTGCGCGATGCGGTCTCGATCTCGTCTCGACGAGACGAGGCGGCATCGAGACAGCGATGCGGGCTCCGTCTCGTCTCGACGAGACGAGCTGTCTCGACGCGTGACGCGTCCCGGCGAGGCCGGCCTCGAGCTCGCGAGACACGCGCCCGGCGCCACGTGGCGCGCGCGGGCGGCTGGCGTGACGCCCACTCGCCGACCCGCGAGTGGGCGTCAGAATTATGACGTCATAATTCATATTTTTTTAAAAAAAAATCAAATTTTCAAAAAAAATAAAATAAAAAAAACGGTAATATGACCATTCAATGGTCATATTTTTTTTATTATTATTCTATATATACTCTTCTCCATTCTCCATTTTACACACAAACACACATCTATTTTCAAAGGCGACACCGGACTTACATCCATTGTAACCGGGAGGAAGCCGCCGCAAGGTGGGAACGTGATTACTTCAGTCCGAACCCGGTATGGGGAGATATCTACTTCCGTAGCCGTTTCCGTATGTCACGCGCGCTATTTTTGCATATCGCGAATACATTGGCAGGCCGGGAAGAGTACTTCAGAGAAGGGTTCGACGCTGTTGGCCGTCCTAGCCACACGACGCACCAGAAATGTACTGCGGCGATCCGTCAGCTTGCTACTGGACAAATGGCGGATTCGTTCGACGAATACCTGCACGTCGGAGAATCCACTGGGAGACTTTGTTTGTTGAACTTCTGCAAAGGCGTCCGGGTAGCCTTCACCGACGAATTTCTAAAGAAGCCAACCACCGCAGATTGTCAGTTTCTACTCCGACTTCACGAACAAGTGCACGGATTCTCCGGGATGCTCGGGAGTGTCGATTGCATGCATTGGTAATGGAAGAATTGCCCTATGGCGTTGAGGGGGTCATATACGAGCGGCCATAAAGCACCCACCGCACCGTTATACTTGAGGCCGTCGCCGACTACCGGCTATGGATTTGGCATGCGTATTTCGGGGTCCCCGACTCGAACAATGACGTCAACGTCCTCAACAACTCTGACCTCTTCGCTGAAGTTCTGAATGGTAAAGCGCCTACCATCAACTTCATCGCTAACAATCGCCAGTATAAAATGGGGTACTATCTTGCCGACGGCATCTATCCGAAATGGCCAACCTTCGTGAAGACGTTCAACAGGCCTGCGAACGAAAAACAGTCTCTTTTTGCGCAGAAGCAAGAGGCTGCTCGCAAGGATGTGAAGAGAGCGTTCGGGGTTCTCCAAGCTCGATTCAACATTATCAAAGCCCCGGCTCGACAGTAGTTTATGGAGAATATGGTCGACATCATGTATACGTGCATAATCTTGCACAACATGATTGTCGCCGACGAAGGACCTGAGGCGGGAAATTGGTTCGACCCTGAAACCCCGGGAAGCTCTACCGCAAGTAGTCCGCCTCGAACGGGAGTGCATCCGTCTTTGCAAGAGCGGTTGTCTATTCGGGCAAGGACACGTGATTCTACCGCCCATGCCCAACTTCAGGAGGATCTAATGGAGCACATTTGGGCAAAATTTGGCAACGGTTAGATGATCGTCACTAGAGAACTCCTTCTTCTGCTTCTTTGCCTCCATTTTTTTTATTTGAGGTTAAGTGTGCAATTTGTAATTTCTAATTTTTTAAATTATGTCTTTTTTATTTTTTTAGGTATTTAATTGTAATTTTATTTTATTTAATGAAGTGTGTTTTTATTAATTGAATTTGTTGGAATTAAAAATAAAAAATGAAATTGAATGAATAGTTAAGAGATAGAAGGATGCAGGTGTTGTCTCTTAATTAAGAGATGAGTTAAAAAGTACAGTAGGGTCCATAAATAGTTAAGAGATGAGACGGTTAAGAGACGGATAAGAGACATGGATGCGGATGGCCTGACAGAATGTAATAATCCATACACAGAAAATTTTCATGTTTTAACTGGAGACATATTTATTGTCTCTGTCCTCCAAATTATTTCAAAAAATAAATGAAAAATGAATGAATGTCTCTCTCTTGACTTATGGTCTTCCAAGGCTGAAAATGAATCCACTTTGTCTTTTCTCGTTTTTCGCATGCATGCACCAATAAGGTTTTGCCATTTGGCACAATCATAAATTTTTTTTCTTAAAATTCATATATCTATAAAGTATTATATATAAAAAATGATACTAATGTTCATAATTTTTCATCCTTTTAAATAGAGCCTAAATATGCTTACACAATTTTTTCTCCAAATATAATTATTTTTATTTTCTAATATCAATTATTTATCTTTAATTTTATATTTCAATGATTGTTATAATGTTTTTAGTTTGTTTATTTTATAGTAATATTTTATTGCAATTAAGCTAGGAATGCTAATTTGTGTTTCTAAACATACCACAAATGTTATTTTCTATTGCAATTACGGACGCTAATTTATGTTTCTAAATATATCATCAACGCTTCAAAAAGTATCCTTATTGTTGATGTTCTAACTAAAATTGGAGGATGCAAATGGAAAAGTACATTCTAAAAGAGCAAAAGATTAAATTAAAATATCTTTAATTTAGAAAATAAAGTTGATTATTTAGCAGTAAAAATATTGTTGTTGAGGACAAATATTTGATCATTAGAGCATCTCCAATGGTCGGCTAGCAACCGGCTAGCCGATTCTTCGCGCTGGCCGATCGGCTAGCCGAACCATTGGAGGAGGCGAGCGGTATACCGGCGAGCCGATCGGCGTGGGCTGGCCAATTGGTGGGCGCTGGCCGATGCGCTAGCCGATCGGCTAGCCGCCATTGTGGCGGCCCGATAGGCCAGCGCCTATTTTTGTTTTTTTTTTAAAAAAAACCTATATAAACGTGATTTTCGTTTCATTTTCATTTGCACCACTTGTTTTAACGAGTTTTCTCTCTCTAGCTTTCTTTCTGTACAAGAGCATCATCGAGCGATGAGTAACGTGGGTAGTAGCGGTGGTGGTAGTGGTGGTAGTGGTGGGGATGCTGAGGAGTACGAACGGAGGATGAACGAGGCTATGAATGCCTACATGAACCGCGAGATGGAACGGTACATGCGTAGGGTGGAACAGCAGGCGATACCTCGCCCTCCACCGGTTATCCACCGCCGAGCAGTGATTGATCGGGATCACGCTGCTGCACATCAGCGGCTGTACGACGACTACTTTTCAGAGAACCCGCGGTTTCCCGCCAACATGTTCCGGCGGCGTTTTAGAATGCGCAGGGAGTTGTTTATGCGCATCGTTGGCGCATTAGAGCGTCGCTATCTGTGTTTCCGCTTCAGGCACGATGCGGCTGGCAGACCCGGCCACACCCCTATTCAAAAGTGCACGGCGGCAATCAGGCAGTTGGCCTAAGGAGGCGCGGCAGACATGTGGGATGAGTACCTCCACATCGGTGAGTCGACGGCCCTGGAATGTCTGAAGAATTTCTGTGGGGGCGTGATGGCCGTTTTCGGTGAGCAGTACCTTCGAAGCCCTATTCCCGAAGATTGTCAGAATTTGATGCAGATGCACGGGGAGAAGCATGGGTTCCCCGGGATGTTAGGCAGCATAAATTGTACGCATTGGGAGTGGAAGAACTGTCCGACTGCCTGGAAGGGGGCCTACACGACCGGCTACAAGTCAAAGAATCCCACGTTGATCCTCGAGGCCGTAGCTGATTACCGGCTGTGGATCTGGCATGCGTATTTTGGGGTAGCCGGGTCGAACAACGACCTCAACGTCCTGAACTCGTCTCCCCTCTTCAACGAGAAGTGCCAGGGCGTCGGTCCAGCCGTCTCATTTGTGGCCAACAGCAACCGGCATGATATGGGCTACTACTTGGCGGATGGGATATACCCTCGGTGGCCGGTCTTTGTGAAGACGATCAGGCAAACAAGTGACGAAAAGAAGGCCTACTTTGCGGAACGACAGGAGTCGGCGTGCAAGGACGTGGAGTGCGCATTTGGTGTGCTCCAGTCTCGATGGCCGGCAATTAAGGGTCCAACGCGTTTGTGGGATGTCGGACGCGTTTCCCAAATAATGTACGCCTGCATTATCCTACACAACATGATCGTCGAAGACGAATGCGTAGAACTGACTAGTTGGACCAATGACGATGAAGCCGGTCCAAGCCACGGAACGGCCACCCCTAGTGTACGACAGGGGGTACCTCTCGATGAAACCGACCGCCTCAAGGAATTTGCCAACATGCGCCAAGTGGATGCTCATATTCAACTCTAAAAGGATATAATTGAAGAGTTTTGGGCACGGAGGATTGCACGGCGATAGTTTTTTTTCTTTATTATGTACCTTTTTAAATGTAATTTTTTTTAATCTATGTACCTTTTTTAAATGCAATTAATGAATTTTCCCGTATATGTGTCGTAAATTTAATTCCGTATTTTAATCGTAATTTTAATTCCGTAAATGTAGTATATTTTGAATTATTTTTATTGCTGTTGGCCTATGGCTGGCCTAAATCTGATGTGGCAGGTGGATTTTTTAATGTTGCTGACGTGGCAGGGGAAAGAATGACTGACCTATTGCTGGCCTAAGCACCATTGCGGATGCTCTTAAGCCAGTGCAAGACTTTAATAGCACCTGATCCCTTTTTTTCGTCTAGTAGTGTAATTTATAATTTTATATAGCATGGGGCCATGGAGGATATGACTCACTTGCAATCTTGCCTGACTGATAAGTGGTACCAGACTTTCCATAATAGGTATACAGAATTCAATTTTTGTAATTTCTTGAAAACTAGCATCTGCAAGAATTCGCAAAATTCAATTTTTGTAATTTCTTGAAAACTAGCATCTGCAAGAATTCGCAAAATCAAGAAACACTCAAAAATTTAAATAATGCTAGTACTCCGAATTTATCTCTTGAAAACTAAATTACTCTAATGAAGGTTGCCTGCATTAAGAAATATACTAAAGTCTTAAATCAGAAAAAAATCATGAATTGTAAGTGAAGAAAATATCTCGAATAACCATTAAATTTTTATTATGAGACGGGAGAGAGTAGTATTTGTATAATTAACAAAATTTTAACTAGTATAGTATATAAGATTAGATAATTCACTTAATATTGAAAAACATGAAACAAAACTAAAATTCGTGTAGAATGTTTTAATCCTAATAATTTATGTATTGGAAAAAATATTTTCGTCCAACTGTTGGTGAAATTTTTTTAGTTTCTCCATATAAATTGTATCACTAATTAGATAAAATTAATAATTTATTTTAGAATTTAGGAATTAGTTAGCTATTTTAAGCCGAGATATTATTTGCTTTGATTTGACACATAGTACGTAATGGTGGGGTCAACTTCTAATGAGTTTAGCCCCTTAACCCAAATTGAGACTAAATATGGACCCTTTGATCTAAAAATCAAAGGCTGAGATTGAATAAAAAAATATCAATACATTGAATTAACAATCTCAACGATAGGGTAAAATGGACAATTCACATAAAATTCAGCACGCACATTCAATTTCATTTCTCAAACCATTCATTCCACCTTCAACAACCACACCATTCACTTCATTTTCTCTCTCAATCTGTCGCCCCAATCACCACTGCATTCTCTATGAATCTCTCAGAATTTTCTCTCTGAATCTCTCAATCTCGTCGCCGTTCACTGCATTTTCTCTCTCAATCTCCCAATCTCGTCGCCGTTCACGTCATTTCCTCTCTCAATCTCTTTCGCCGTCCAAAACCAGATTCACTACTCCAAAACACATATCTCTCACTCAAATACAGAAGAATAGCTCGAAAACTCCCCTTCTCCTACGAAGAAAAGCTCAACCTAGGGCAGATTCACAGATTTGAAGAAAAACAACGGTAAATATGAAATTTAAACTCCGAAATTTGCTTTAAACTTGCTAAATTTTCAATAGAAATGAAACTAATACATTTATTTTGCAGTGAACGACTTCAAAAAAGGTGCAATGGTTTCAATCGAAAATGCTCCTGCTGAATTGAAAGGTATTTTTCAATTTGATTTACCGATTTCTGATTTTTTGTATTGCAGTTTGAGATTTCAGATTTCAATAAAGAATTAGGGTTCAAATTTTAGTGAAATATGTTTATAAGCTTATGTATTTGTATTGTTGGTAGATTGATTTCTGATTTGATAGCATATGAGAATGTGAATCTTCATTTTCTGAAAGATTGAAGCTATAATGAATTGTTTAGAAGTTCTGTTAATATTTGAAAGCTTTTGTATCTAGTACAAATATGTATATTGAGGTAGCTAAATGTTGATATTGGGTAAGCTATATGTGGATGATGTGTAAGCTATATGTTGATATTGTGTAAGCTAAATGTTGATGATGTGTAAGCCCTATGTTGATATTGGGTAAGCTATATGTTGATATTGGGTAAGGTATATGCTGATGATGTCTTAGCTAAATGTTGATAATGGGTAAGCCCTAGTTGATATTGGGTAAGCTATATGTTGATATTGGGTTAGATATGTGTTGATGATGTCTTAGCTAAATGTATGTTGTATGTTGATATTTGTGAATTCAACAGCCTGTTAGAATGATTGTAGTACTTGTCATGAGTTTGTTTCTAAATAAATTATCATGGTTTATGTTTACCAAAAATACTACAGGGAAAAGATCTAGACCAGAGGAAGATAGCGATAACTTTGAAAACAATGAGACGAGGAGGAGGCAGAAACATTGAACATAAGAAGACAACCAAAGATTTTGTCGCTTGGGAATTCCAAATAGTTATGTTGAGAATTTATACACCATTTATTGAGAATTCCAAATAGTTATGTTGAGAATTTATATACCATTTGTTGAGAATTTATACACCATTTATTGAGAATTCCAAATAGTTATGTTGAGAATTTATACACCATTTATTAAGAATTCCAAATAGTTATGTTGAGAATTTACACACCATTTATTGAGAATTCCAAATAGTTATGTTGGAAATTTTTATACCATTTATTGAGAATTCCAAATAGTTATGTTGGAAATTTATACACCATTTATTGAGAATTCCAAATAGTTATGTTGAGAATTTATACACCATTTATTGAAAATTCCAAATAGTGTTGTTGAGAATTTATACACCATTTATTGAAAATATCTATAAATTTGTATTGATGTCCATTTGTTTATATGTAATTGAAAATGTAAGCAACACTGAATGTTTTGAAAAATCTTAACAGTATATGAAAAATAAAATGAGATAACATTAAGAACATAAGTGGAGATTATTATTCTTCCATAGCAACATGGAAACAAGAATGCTATGGAATATCCAAACCAAGGAATATGTATGCCAATAAACAGAAACAATAGTGATAGGAACAACTAATTTATTTCTATTTTTAACTCTTCTCTTTGCCAGAGTTCCTTGAATCATGATCAACCATTTTATGACATTTTCTGCATAGTATAGGAGGTTTAGCTGCTGCCTTCTTCGCCGCCTCTATCTTAGAAGGTAACCTAGATCCAGATCTTTTACACTTCACCACATTTGGTGGATGAGCATGTATAACATCAGGACTCACAACACCATACAATTCCTCAAACCTCTTATTTTTCTCAAACACTGACAACACAGAAGAACCATCACCAAAAAGCTGATTTCCAACATCCTCAATTGCAGCTACTAAAAACATAAACATGCATCAAAACATGAACATCAGAATAAAAAATTTATAAAAATTACTAATGAATATATGAAACAGCAGAGAGAATAAAAACATAAACTTCAAATAAAAAATTGAGAAGATGCATATCGAATGATTCAAAATTAAAACATAACAACACAATTATTAACTCATACATGCCATTATTGAACAAAGACAAGCAAAATAGCTTCGAAAAGAAGACGATCGCGTTAGGCTGATGAGATCCGCATAAATTGACAAGCTAAATAGCTTCAAAAAGAAGAAAATTGCGATAGGCAGATGAGATCGGAGGAAATTGAACTACACGAATCTATTCCTCAATTATAACCGCGTGATTTGGAATATATGAATTCGGAAAGAAAAATCTTCGAAGATTTGAAGATTGAATTTGATACGAAGAAAAGAGGAGAAAAGAGAATTTTGGAAAGCAAATCTGAGCGTAATTTGGAGTATTGGATGCACAACAATTTGGATGGACTAATATACCCTTTTCATATAATTTAAACTAATACAAGGGAAAAGATAAATAAAATCTAGGCTAAATAAGGCCCTTAGATTAGAAGAATGGACGAACATGATTAGGTCTTAATTTGGGATTATGAATTAGTTAGCATTTGATCATGTCCCCGTAATAGTGTACTACTACGTACTAGTAATATAAATAAGTGCATAACTTTATAAAAATGTTAACAAATATACAAAGTTATAGATATTTATATTGATATCCATTAAGATAATTGAATATCCAAACGAGAGTGAATCTGCAGTAGGACTGGAAAAAAATACAGAAATATCGAAATACTGGCCTTATCGTACCGAAAAAATATCGAAAATACCGAATTTTCGGTATACCATGACTTTCGGTACGGTATGATACCTTACCGAAAGATTCCGGTAAGGTAACGGTATGAATTTTCAAATACCGCGGTATACCGCTGCATACCGAAATTCGGTATGTACCGTAAATTAAGGTATATACCGTAAACTAAGGTATATACAACAAAAATATAAACACAATTATATATAAAATATATTTTATATATTTTAAAATTATAAAATCTATTGTGAAGTATAAATATAATTATGAATAAATTATATTTAATTTATTTTTAAAATTATAAAATATAAATAATATTTTAAAAACTCTAATTTTCTATTTTAATTGATGTTGAAAGTCAGGTATACCGCAAAAGTAAGGTATACCGAATTTCGGCACGGTATACCGAAAATGTGGTACGGTATCGGTATGAAAATTCGTCATACCGAAAATAAGGTATACCGAAAACTTTGGTAAGGTAAAGATATGTCTTTTTCGCATACCGTGTTTACGATATGGTGGTTTTGGTAAGGTATATCGTACCTACCCACCCCTAATCTGTAGTACAGATCAAACTATGATCGAAAATAATCAATTAAGATATTATGAACTGCGTATTTGTATCCTGAACACATTATGGACATAAAATGGAAATATAGTAATGCAAATTTGTCACTGTTGGAATCTATGTCGGTCAATGGACTTTGACCAAATTATAAACGAGACATTTAATTTTGTGAAATTAAATGATATAGCGTCGATCTACGTTCGGAGTAGATGACCGTGGTATATTCATTTTCTCAAATCCTATTCCCGGTGAGTGAGAAATAATGGATTAAAGTTGTGCAAAATTGCAAACTTAATGAGCAATGAGAGAAGTTTAGGGAATAATTAAGAGAGTTAATTATCCCACAATGGAAGTTACAACCTTATTAAACTAGTATTTAATAAGAAGGATTATTACATGTAATAATTATAGTGGACTAAGATAAGCTGTAAGAGTCCACACGCGCACACGCGCGCGCCGCCCGCCCCGCCGCGAGCCGCGAGCCTCGAGCCCATGCCCTTGGACTTGGACTTGGATCTCGGCAATTGGTCTTTGGGTGTTCTTTGGGCCTGGTCGTGGGCTTGGTCCTTGGGCTTGGCCCAAGGCTAGTGGGTCTAGTTCTTTTTAGACCACCACCGTTGTCACGACCCAACTTTGCTTACTATAGCAAGGTTCGATATACCGTGACTGTGGTGGATAATAAGAATGCGGGTTGGGTAAAAAAAATGGACTTCATGGTTGAACTTTCTGACTGTAGAGTATAAACATTGAATACATGAATAGAATGGCTCGATCACAATGACTCGAGTCGGGGACAATACAATATACTGGTTAATTATCAGAGTCTTTAGAGAAATAAAGAATTTCACTTGATTTAATGCACAGCGGAAGGAACTGAACGCGGTTCCATCTTACAAATACCTCAAAGTGTGGGGGTGTTTGGCGAAGGTGATGGTTCCCCCGCCCAAAGAAGTTACAATTGGCCCCAAAACAGTTGATTGTATATTCATTGGATATGCACTTAACAATAGTGCATATAGATTTGTTGTCCACAAGTCTGAAATATCGACTATAACAGTGGGAACAATAATCGAGTCAAAGAATGTCGTGTTTCTCGAAAATACATTTCCTTGCAAGGAGAAAGAAGAAGTCTCAATCAATTCTGAGACAAGAATTGAGGAAGAGGCCACTAGTTCTAAGACAGTGGATGAAGCCACTAGTTCTAAATCCGCGGATGAAGAGCCTAAATCGCGCAAGCGAGTGAGACATGATCCAAGTGATGCAGTACTAAGACATGGTAGTAGGGTCAGAACACCAAAAATATTTGGTCCCGACTACATTGCTTTTATGTTGGATGAAGAGCCAACGTCTATAAAAGTAGCCTTCGATGGCCCAAACGGGTTACATTGGAGAGAAGCTGTTCAAAGCGAAATTGACTCAATTTTGCTAAACCACACTTGGGTGTTGGTTGATTTGCCCGAAGGTGCGAAACCTTTAGGGTGCAAATGGGTGCTTAAAAGAAAATTTAAGGCCGATGGAACAGTGGACAAATATAAAGCCCGACTGGTTGTAAAGGATTTTAAACAAAAGGAAGGACATGACTTCTTCGACACCTATTCACTTATAACGAGGATTACATCTATACGAGTGCTTCTCGCGATTGCTGCATTGCACAATCTTGAGATTCATCAAATGGATGTTAAGATTGCGTTTCTAAATGGTGAACTAGAGGACGAAATCTATATGGAACAACCCGAAGGGTTTGTAGTACCCGGACAAGAGAAAAAGGTATGTAAGCTGGTTAAGTCACTCTATGGATTGAAACAAGCGCCGTTGCAATGACACTTGAAGTTTGATAATGTGATGTTATCAAATGGGTTTAAAATCAATGAGTGTGACAAGTGTGTCTATATTAAGAGCACTGATAGCAGAAATGTTATAGTGTGTCTTTACGTTGATGACATGCTAATCATGGGTAGTAACACTCTAGTGATTAATGAGACCAAAGCCATGTTAAAAAGGAATTTTGACATGAAAGACATGGGTATAGCCGATGTAATTCTTGGAATGAAAATTCTAAGAATATCCGACGGAATCATCTTAACCCAATCTCATTATGCTGAGAAGATATTGAAGAAATTCAATGCCTATGATAGCGCGCCGGTTAAGACTCCAATTGAACTCGATGTTTACTTGAGCCAAAACAAGGGCGAACCCGTTGCACAAGAAGAAAATGCACGGGTCATTGGGTGCATTATGTACTTAACTAATTGCACTCGATCGGACATTGCTTGTGCCGTGAACAAGTTGAGTCGTTACACGAGTAATCCAAGCAAAGAGCATTGGAGAGCTCTTGTAAGGGTTTTGAGATATCTAAAACATACTCAAAATCATGGGCTACATTTTTCGAGATACACCCCCGCACTTGAAGGGTACTGTGATGCGAATTGGATATCCGACAATAAGGACTCACTTTCAACAAGTGGATACGTCTTTACTATTGGGGGTGGTGCTGTCTCGTGGAAATCCACTAAACAGACATGTATAGCCCGTTCAACCATGGAATCGGAATTCATAGCTTTAGATAAAGCTGGGGAAGAAGCCGAGTGTCTTAAGAACTTCCTTGAGGATATTCCAGGTTGGTCTAAGCCAGTGCCACCAGTGTTGATTCACTGTGATAGCCAAGCCGCTATCGGGAGGGCGAACAATGGCTTTTATAACGATAAGTCTCGAAATATCCGTCGACGACATAATACTGTGAGACATTTGATCACAACAAGCGTGATTACAATTGACTATGTAAAGTCAATAGATAATCTAGCGGATCCGCTAACCAAAGGGTTAAACCGTGATCAAATGAATAAGTTGCTAGAGGGAATGAGTTTGAAATCCACAAACTAAAGAATTTTCATAGTGGTAACCCAACCATGATGACTGGAGATCCCAAGAACTTGGTTCAATGGGAAAACTAAGCTATGAGAGTTCGTGTGAAACACTCATCTACATCTATTCCCTAAAGAGCAATAGAGTGTTGAAACTTACCTTGTGGTGAGAATAAGTCTATGACTTTTTCGGATTCCTAAGGATCTCAAGGAGATTGAGTTCTCAAAGAGACCGAGTAGGGCAAGATACTCGAGTAGGAATCGCCTATGTAAGTGTGAAATGTGGCCGCTTCAAATTACACATTTATGAATCCAAAGTGGTGTCCAAGGCCGCAAAGGACAAAAAACGTGAGAACAGATGAGGTTGAGGTGTTTGAGTGTTAACACCATTGTCTCGGTGCACGCCGTGGGGGACTAGTTCAAAGCATCGCGCTACTAGGCCGCCTGTGTATCCGATGGCATTGACTATGGAAGGAAAGCTAAAAGCTACCTATCCTTATGTAACACCCAACCCTTCCGACGTATTTTCTTATGATAAAAACAAATATCCAAAATTTTAAAATAATTTACCCACGTGTCAAATATGAAATAAAAGGCTCATATAGGATAAGTTCAAAAACCAACCAACATTATTGGGTACACTTTTCAAAACATTCTGAACTGTTGTGGACCATCTCACCTCTCAGTGTATATAATTTCCACATTTAATCTCGCATCACACATCAAACATATTCTCTTCATCTTTACCAACACATATATCCAGAAGCAATGAATATCATAAACAGTTTAGTATTCATATGCATATGCCTCTCCGTTCTTTTTATTATTCTGTGAAAAATCAAGCTTGGTATCTGCCCGGGATTCCTCTATGACCAGAAGGTCACTCTGTATTTGGACTCATAGGTCCCTCTATACTTTCAGATCCAGGGCAAGACCGTCACAGATCCTCTTTAGTCATATGATTCATGTACTTTCAATAATATCATATATAAAACATATCATCAAAATCATACACAACATATAAATAATAAATTTTATATTCATATGCATATGCTCCATGTTCCGTTTTATTATTCTGTGATGGATCAAGTCTGGTATCTGCCCGGGATTCCTCTATGACCCGAAGGTCCCTTTGTATTTGGACTCATAGGTCCCTCTATAGTTGGACTCATAGGTCCCTCTGTATTTGACCCGTAGGTCCCTCTGTATTTGACCCGAAGGTCCCTCTATAATTTCAGATACCGGACAAGACCGTCACGGATCCTCTTTAATCAAACAATTCATATATTTATGTAGAACATATCAATATCAATTACAGATTTAATATTTCTATCATATTTCATCAAATAAATTCCTTTAAAATATACTCTCTTATATCAATCATATATTCATATCATATTCCACCATATAAATCAAATATTCACTCCAAGCTAACATATAGCAATCAACTATGTAATATATAAAAATAAAAGTGTGATTTATACATACCTGATATCTATAAATAATTTAATCAAACTCTGGTATCTATAAGTAATTTAATCAAACTCTTGATTCTGTATCCAGATCTATCATCTCAGTCTTATTTTAGGATATTCACGTCCGAACTGAGGGGAATAATATTTTTATTTTCTTATTGTCTAATCTAATATCCCCTCGTACTTCTAATTTTTGCCTATTTTATTTTATTTTTTTCTTTTCTAGGAACCCCCTCCGTTACGAACACAAAGCTATATATATGATCTATATATATTATTCAAGTAAAGTCGGCTGCCATATATATCACTTTATTGTTTAATTTCTAGAATGTGAAGACATGAATTGGTTTATTTCATTACACATGGAAAACTTATGTTATATGGTTGATACACTAAGCACTCAATTATTTAACAAATAATACGTAGCATGGTACTCAATATATGCATTACACGTATACTCTAATTTTATACATATTATAATTATAAAATAATAATTGTTACACGTATACTCTATAATATTATACATATTATAATTATAAAATAATAATATAACAATTATGCTAATAATTCATTAAAATTTAACTTTCTATCTTATTCTTTTAATGTTTTAAATATATAATATGTCATGGAAATATAATTATACAAAATAATACATTACGCACCAGGGATGTCACACCTTATGCTTATATACCTCTCGAGGGTTGAGCTTGTGTCTGTCATGTGGGGGATTGTTGGAATCTATGCCGGTCAATGGACTATGACCAAATTATAATTTCAACGAGACATTTAATTTTGTGAAATTAAATGATATAGCGTCGATCTACGTTCGGAGTAGATGACCGTGGTATATTCATTTTCTCAAATCTGATTCCCGGTGTGTGAGAAATAATGGATTAAAGTTGTGCAAAATTGCAAATTTAATGAGCTATGAGAGAAGCTTAGGGAATAATTAAGAGAGTTAATTATCCCACATTGGAAGTTACAACCTTATTAAACAAGTATTTAATAAGAAGGATTATTAAATGTAATAATTATAGTGGACTAAGATGGCTTATAAGAGCCCACACGCGCACACACGCGCGCGCCGCCCGCCCCGCCGCGAGCCTCGAGCCTCGAGCCCGCGCCCGCACCGGTGCCAGTGCTCGGTAAGTGTCACGACCCAACTTTGCTAAGTATAACTAAGCTCATTGGATTATGACTTGGGATGGAATAGAAGGACAATCTTTAGATAAAAAGGATTTTCACACACAATACTCGCTTAATCAATACTCGATTATGCAAAATCGAGTTAAGGTTCTTACAATACAACATAGCACACATCAGAGTTTCTTTAGAAATAGGGATCTCAATTTATGGAATAAAACAGCGGAAGCGACTGGAACGCGGTTACATGTATGAAGACATGAACCTCCGAGAGTAGTACACACTAGTAGGGTAGATTTCTTTATTCGGCATACAGTAGTAGGATAAGATAGTTGATTCAGCACACTCCACTCCATCACAGCTCAACCTGCACATTTAGAAATACATGCAGGGCTGAGTACAGGGGTACTCAGTGCACACGTTGCCGAAAAATACAATATATAAAAACAAATATTGTCAAGCCATCATACAAGTAATACTCGGGGTTTTTCTGAAAATGACCCAAGCTTACTAAATTCTTTTACTTTAAAAGTTGACTGATCAGTCTTAGTTCCTTCTGTAATTCGCCATATCTGAACTTTTCTTCTGGTGCCGGGAAAGTGGCCACTTTGCACGAGCACCGGACCGGCCAACCCTCTCGATGACACACGGTCCATGTGTACACTAGTCCGAGTAGGGACTCTCCCCTTGCTGGGACCCGAATTCGATTTCTTACTTTATTTGGCATAGCACATTCGGTATAACCAAACAGATAGGCATCATACATAAAACAAAACATTTAAGGCATGACAACATTATTTTCATAATTAATCATCATAAAACAATACTTTATACTTTTATCCATTGTAGGATAAGAAAGTGCACCTCGTATGCTTCTTACTCCGTATGACAATATTAACCCACTTGGAGTTAAATTCCTTGCGATGGACCTTGTCTAATAAAAGATAATAACCTATTTAGCTTCAAAGAAATAACAATAGCGGATGATATGCTCTTAGGATATGCATCCTATTTTCCTTCTCTCTTTCATAAACTCATTCACTTTAATTAAACCCGTAGATTTAATTATTGGTATTAATTAATCGAGAGATTAATTAATTTAATAAACTTGAGGATTTACATACAAACCCACTTACTCAAAATTAATTCAAGAGAATTTTATCTCGAGCGATTAATTCAATCATAAATAATGAATTCCAAATAAGGACTAATTAATTTTAGTCTAACACTCATTTGATATTTGAAAGGCCCAAAAGTCAAGGGAGCAAAATCATTATTTCAATTACCTACTGAGTCAAACTAGCTGCTATACGTAACTTCTTTCTTATCATCATTTATCTCTATTCTCTTCCTAACTCTCTCTCTCTCTTTCTTTTTCTTTTCTAAATTTTCGCCACACAAGGTGCAGCCTCGAGTTTCTTCACGATCGGGAATTCAAACAACATCCGATTGTCACGAAATTTTAACCAAAGGTAGAAGATCATAAAGGATCATTCTTACCGTAGGAGATCAAATTTTAACGGTTAGATTTTCCAGAAATAATTTCGGAAGTGGCTGTCGGTTTCTACAGTAGCAGCGTCGATTTTCTATACGATCGGGGGTTCAAACGTAGTCCGATCGTTCTGAAATTTTAAAGGAAGGTAAACAACTTATCTAAATTCATTATGACCAAAGGGAATTTCATTTGGACGGTTAGATTTTCTATTATAAATTTCCGAAGTGGCTGCTAAAACAAGAGGCTTATTTTGAAACATGTTACGAGATTTTCTAGTTTCTTGAATAAAAACAAATATGACGTATTTGGTAAAAGGAGAGCATGCTTGGTTGTGATTCTATGTTCTATATGAATTCATGCTAACATGACGTGCTTGATAAAACTTGAAAAGAGTTAACTTGCGGTTTGAAAATCATTACCTCAAAAGAACGATAAAAGGTTTATTTAGAAGTGCTTCTGCTTGAAATTCTCCTTCTTGAAAAATGCTTGCTTGAAACTTGCTAGGAAAGATGGAAAACTTTTCTGTCTGCTTGCTTAAAATTTTGGGTGAAAAGAGATTTTAGGTGCGTATGATTTTGGTAGAAAGAAGTTTGAGAGTGCGTCGCAGAAGTGTGATACTGGATTTTGGTGTGTGTAGCAGAGTGATGCCTCAGAGAAGTTATGAAACTTGAAATTTCACAACTCTCCTTCCTTATACTACTTTCTGCCGACACTCGCATGCAACAAAAAAAATAATTGAAAGCTTTTAATTCAACGCTCTTCCTGATTTTGGGGATATGTCTCCCTTGATTTAAATTCTTGTCTGCAGATTTTGCAGAAAATAATGACTCGCCTTTACATACACACATATATATATATATATACTTGAATTATAAAACGTGATGCATGTACTTATGTGATGACTCCATGTCATTTTCAGTGAATAGTGTTGCACTATTCACATGTTGACTATGGTTAAAGATGGTAGAAGTTATTTTTGTTACTACACTATTATTACACTGTCGTTTCTGACTTGTCCCATCATTTGTAGGAAGTTGAGGTTTCCTGAAGATAGAATACTAGCTTTGCGAAGAAGCTTTAGCTCATTTTTGTAACATCATAAATTAGATATAATTAATACATTTCTCATTTGAAGAGAAATGACTATATTCTGTAAATAGACATTTAATATCCCTCTGCTTTATAAATGTACATGGACAATTATTTTATCGTTTCATGTATCCTTTTGTACATTAAAGTCCTTGATCAAAATTAGTTTCACGTTGGCTCTTAACTATCAATTAAAACTCATCAAGAATTTTAATACCACAAAACATAGAGTTTAAAATACTACTTGCTTTTATATAATTATTTACTCGATAAACGTTCAAGGACGTTAATTTGAGCGGGGTATTACAACCGTTTCCACGTTAGCAAGCCAAGCGGGATGACACCTCGTCAGTTTGACGCGGTAAGCCAACGTGGCTGACACGTGACAGTCCACGTCATGAACGAATCTAGAAGCTTCTAGATTCAGACTCTCAGCTCTGTAACGGCTTGTAACGCCTCGTAACAAAATCTCACTCAAAGGAAAAGACATCACTCCTTATGAGTTGTGGAAAGACAGGAAACCATCTTACAAATACCTCAAAGTGTGGGGGTGTTTGGCGAAGGTGATGGTTCCCCCGCCCAAAGAAGTTACAATTGGCCCCAAAACAGTTGATTGTATATTCATTGGATATGCACTTAACAATAGTGCATATAGATTTGTTGTCCACAAGTCTGAAATATCGACTATAACAGTGGGAACAATAATCGAGTCAAAGAATGTCGTGTTTCTCGAAAATACATTTCCTTGCAAGGAGAAAGAAGAAGTCTCAATCAATTCTGAGACAAGAATTGAGGAAGAGGCCACTAGTTCTAAGACAGTGGATGAAGCCACTAGTTCTAAATCCGCGGATGAAGAGCCTAAATCGCGCAAGCGAGTGAGACATGATCCAAGTGATGCAGTACTAAGACATGGTAGTAGGGTCAGAACACCAAAAATATTTGGTCCCGACTACATTGCTTTTATGTTGGATGAAGAGCCAACGTCTATAAAAGTAGCCTTCGATGGCCCAAACGGGTTACATTGGAGAGAAGCTGTTCAAAGCGAAATTGACTCAATTTTGCTAAACCACACTTGGGTGTTGGTTGATTTGCCCGAAGGTGCGAAACCTTTAGGGTGCAAATGGGTGCTTAAAAGAAAATTTAAGGCCGATGGAACAGTGGACAAATATAAAGCCCGACTGGTTGTAAAGGATTTTAAACAAAAGGAAGGACATGACTTCTTCGACACCTATTCACTTATAACGAGGATTACATCTATACGAGTGCTTCTCGCGATTGCTGCATTGCACAATCTTGAGATTCATCAAATGGATGTTAAGATTGCGTTTCTAAATGGTGAACTAGAGGACGAAATCTATATGGAACAACCCGAAGGGTTTGTAGTACCCGGACAAGAGAAAAAGGTATGTAAGCTGGTTAAGTCACTCTATGGATTGAAACAAGCGCCGTTGCAATGACACTTGAAGTTTGATAATGTGATGTTATCAAATGGGTTTAAAATCAATGAGTGTGACAAGTGTGTCTATATTAAGAGCACTGATAGCAGAAATGTTATAGTGTGTCTTTACGTTGATGACATGCTAATCATGGGTAGTAACACTCTAGTGATTAATGAGACCAAAGCCATGTTAAAAAGGAATTTTGACATGAAAGACATGGGTATAGCCGATGTAATTCTTGGAATGAAAATTCTAAGAATATCCGACGGAATCATCTTAACCCAATCTCATTATGCTGAGAAGATATTGAAGAAATTCAATGCCTATGATAGCGCGCCGGTTAAGACTCCAATTGAACTCGATGTTTACTTGAGCCAAAACAAGGGCGAACCCGTTGCACAAGAAGAAAATGCACGGGTCATTGGGTGCATTATGTACTTAACTAATTGCACTCGATCGGACATTGCTTGTGCCGTGAACAAGTTGAGTCGTTACACGAGTAATCCAAGCAAAGAGCATTGGAGAGCTCTTGTAAGGGTTTTGAGATATCTAAAACATACTCAAAATCATGGGCTACATTTTTCGAGATACACCCCCGCACTTGAAGGGTACTGTGATGCGAATTGGATATCCGACAATAAGGACTCACTTTCAACAAGTGGATACGTCTTTACTATTGGGGGTGGTGCTGTCTCGTGGAAATCCACTAAACAGACATGTATAGCCCGTTCAACCATGGAATCGGAATTCATAGCTTTAGATAAAGCTGGGGAAGAAGCCGAGTGTCTTAAGAACTTCCTTGAGGATATTCCAGGTTGGTCTAAGCCAGTGCCACCAGTGTTGATTCACTGTGATAGCCAAGCCGCTATCGGGAGGGCGAACAATGGCTTTTATAACGATAAGTCTCGAAATATCCGTCGACGACATAATACTGTGAGACATTTGATCACAACAAGCGTGATTACAATTGACTATGTAAAGTCAATAGATAATCTAGCGGATCCGCTAACCAAAGGGTTAAACCGTGATCAAATGAATAAGTTGCTAGAGGGAATGAGTTTGAAATCCACAAACTAAAGAATTTTCATAGTGGTAACCCAACCATGATGACTGGAGATCCCAAGAACTTGGTTCAATGGGAAAACTAAGCTATGAGAGTTCGTGTGAAACACTCATCTACATCTATTCCCTAAAGAGCAATAGAGTGTTGAAACTTACCTTGTGGTGTGAATAAGTCTATGACTTTTTCGGATTCCTAAGGATCTCAAGGAGATTGAGTTCTCAAAGAGACCGAGTAGGGCAAGATACTCGAGTAGGAATCGCCTATGTAAGTGTGAAATGTGGCCGCTTCAAATTACACATTTATGAATCCAAAGTGGTGTCCAAGGCCGCAAAGGACAAAAAACGTGAGAACAGATGAGGTTGAGGTGTTTGAGTGTTAACACCATTGTCTCGGTGCACGCCGTGGGGGACTAGTTCAAAGCATCGCGCTACTAGGCCGCCTGTGTATCCGATGGCATTGACTATGGAAGGAAAGCTAAAAGCTACCTATCCTTATGTAACACCCAACCCTTCCGACGTATTTTCTTATGATAAAAACAAATATCCAAAATTTTAAAATAATTTACCCACGTGTCAAATATGAAATAAAAGGCTCATATAGGATAAGTTCAAAAACCAACCAACATTATTGGGTACACTTTTCAAAACATTCTGAACTGTTGTGGACCATCTCACCTCTCAGTGTATATAATTTCCACATTTAATCTCGCATCACACATCAAACATATTCTCTTCATCTTTACCAACACATATATCCAGAAGCAATGAATATCATAAACAGTTTAGTATTCATATGCATATGCCTCTCCGTTCTTTTTATTATTCTGTGAAAAATCAAGCTTGGTATCTGCCCGGGATTCCTCTATGACCAGAAGGTCACTCTGTATTTGGACTCATAGGTCCCTCTATACTTTCAGATCCAGGGCAAGACCGTCACAGATCCTCTTTAGTCATATGATTCATGTACTTTCAATAATATCATATATAAAACATATCATCAAAATCATACACAACATATAAATAATAAATTTTATATTCATATGCATATGCTCCATGTTCCGTTTTATTATTCTGTGATGGATCAAGTCTGGTATCTGCCCGGGATTCCTCTATGACCCGAAGGTCCCTTTGTATTTGGACTCATAGGTCCCTCTATAGTTGGACTCATAGGTCCCTCTGTATTTGACCCGTAGGTCCCTCTGTATTTGACCCGAAGGTCCCTCTATAATTTCAGATACCGGACAAGACCGTCACGGATCCTCTTTAATCAAACAATTCATATATTTATGTAGAACATATCAATATCAATTACAGATTTAATATTTCTATCATATTTCATCAAATAAATTCCTTTAAAATATACTCTCTTATATCAATCATATATTCATATCATATTCCACCATATAAATCAAATATTCACTCCAAGCTAACATATAGCAATCAACTATGTAATATATAAAAATAAAAGTGTGATTTATACATACCTGATATCTATAAATAATTTAATCAAACTCTGGTATCTATAAGTAATTTAATCAAACTCTTGATTCTGTATCCAGATCTATCATCTCAGTCTTATTTTAGGATATTCACGTCCGAACTGAGGGGAATAATATTTTTATTTTCTTATTGTCTAATCTAATATCCCCTCGTACTTCTAATTTTTGCCTATTTTATTTTATTTTTTTCTTTTCTAGGAACCCCCTCCGTTACGAACACAAAGCTATATATATGATCTATATATATTATTCAAGTAAAGTCGGCTGCCATATATATCACTTTATTGTTTAATTTCTAGAATGTGAAGACATGAATTGGTTTATTTCATTACACATGGAAAACTTATGTTATATGGTTGATACACTAAGCACTCAATTATTTAACAAATAATACGTAGCATGGTACTCAATATATGCATTACACGTATACTCTAATTTTATACATATTATAATTATAAAATAATAATTGTTACACGTATACTCTATAATATTATACATATTATAATTATAAAATAATAATATAACAATTATGCTAATAATTCATTAAAATTTAACTTTCTATCTTATTCTTTTAATGTTTTAAATATATAATATGTCATGGAAATATAATTATACAAAATAATACATTACGCACCAGGGATGTCACACCTTATGCTTATATACCTCTCGAGGGTTGAGCTTGTGTCTGTCATGTGGGGGATTGTTGGAATCTATGCCGGTCAATGGACTATGACCAAATTATAATTTCAACGAGACATTTAATTTTGTGAAATTAAATGATATAGCGTCGATCTACGTTCGGAGTAGATGACCGTGGTATATTCATTTTCTCAAATCTGATTCCCGGTGTGTGAGAAATAATGGATTAAAGTTGTGCAAAATTGCAAATTTAATGAGCTATGAGAGAAGCTTAGGGAATAATTAAGAGAGTTAATTATCCCACATTGGAAGTTACAACCTTATTAAACAAGTATTTAATAAGAAGGATTATTAAATGTAATAATTATAGTGAACTAAGATGGCTTATAAGAGCCCACACGCGCACACACGCGCGCGCCGCCCGCCCCGCCGCGAGCCTCGAGCCTCGAGCCCGCGCCCGCACCGGTGCCAGTGCTCGGTAAGTGTCACGACCCAACTTTGCTAAGTATAACTAAGCTCATTGGATTATGACTTGGGATGGAATAGAAGGACAATCTTTAGATAAAAAGGATTTTCACACACAATACTCGCTTAATCAATACTCGATTATGCAAAATCGAGTTAAGGTTCTTACAATACAACATAGCACACATCAGAGTTTCTTTAGAAATAGGGATCTCAATTTATGGAATAAAACAGCGGAAGCGACTGGAACGCGGTTACATGTATGAAGACATGAACCTCCGAGAGTAGTACACACTAGTAGGGTAGATTTCTTTATTCGGCATACAGTAGTAGGATAAGATAGTTGATTCAGCACACTCCACTCCATCACAGCTCAACCTGCACATTTAGAAATACATGCAGGGCTGAGTACAGGGGTACTCAGTGCACACGTTGCCGAAAAATACAATATATAAAAACAAATATTGTCAAGCCATCATACAAGTAATACTCGGGGTTTTTCTGAAAATGACCCAAGCTTACTAAATTCTTTTACTTTAAAAGTTGACTGATCAGTCTTAGTTCCTTCTGTAATTCGCCATATCTGAACTTTTCTTCTGGTGCCGGGAAAGTGGCCACTTTGCACGAGCACCGGACCGGCCAACCCTCTCGATGACACACGGTCCATGTGGACACTAGTCCGAGTAGGGACTCTCCCCTTGCTGGGACCCGAATTCGATTTCTTACTTTATTTGGCATAGCACATTCGGTATAACCAAACAGATAGGCATCATACATAAAACAAAACATTTAAGGCATGACAACATTATTTTCATAATTAATCATCATAAAACAATACTTTATACTTTTATCCATTGTAGGATAAGAAAGTGCACCTCGTATGCTTCTTACTCCGTATGACAATATTAACCCACTTGGAGTTAAATTCCTTGCGATGGACCTTGTCTAATAAAAGATAATAACCTATTTAGCTTCAAAGAAATAACAATAGCGGATGATATGCTCTTAGGATATGCATCCTATTTTCCTTCTCTCTTTCATAAACTCATTCACTTTAATTAAACCCGTAGATTTAATTATTGGTATTAATTAATCGAGAGATTAATTAATTTAATAAACTTGAGGATTTACATACAAACCCACTTACTCAAAATTAATTCAAGAGAATTTTATCTCGAGCGATTAATTCAATCATAAATAATGAATTCCAAATAAGGACTAATTAATTTTAGTCTAACACTCATTTGATATTTGAAAGGCCCAAAAGTCAAGGGAGCAAAATCATTATTTCAATTACCTACTGAGTCAAACTAGCTGCTATACGTAACTTCTTTCTTATCATCATTTATCTCTATTCTCTTCCTAACTCTCTCTCTCTCTTTCTTTTTCTTTTCTAAATTTTCGCCACACAAGGTGCAGCCTCGAGTTTCTTCACGATCGGGAATTCAAACAACATCCGATTGTCACGAAATTTTAACCAAAGGTAGAAGATCATAAAGGATCATTCTTACCGTAGGAGATCAAATTTTAACGGTTAGATTTTCCAGAAATAATTTCGGAAGTGGCTGTCGGTTTCTACAGTAGCAGCGTCGATTTTCTATACGATCGGGGGTTCAAACGTAGTCCGATCGTTCTGAAATTTTAAAGGAAGGTAAACAACTTATCTAACTTCATTATGACCGAAGGAAATTTCATTTGAACGGTTAGATATTTCGTTATAAACTTCCGAAGGTGCTGGTCAAACATTTAGGAGTTTTTCCTACTTTTTATGTGATTCCAAGACTTTGCACAAGTAGTACGTAACTTAGGCTCAGCATGAATTGGCACATGAATTTGAAGATTGATTATCTAGGAGCATGCTTGGTTGTGATTCTATGTTCTATATGAATTCATGCTAACATGACATGTTTATAACAACTTGAAAGGATTTAGCTCGTGGTTTAATAATCATTACCTCGAGAGGATGATAAGAGATTTCTATGACGAGACTTGGAATCCTCCTTCCTAAAGAGAGTTTGAACACTTGGTATCGGGAGGTTGGGAACTTCTTCGTCTACCTGCTCGAAAATAAAAGTTTGGAAGTGAAAGAGAATTTTGGGTAGGCGTCGGTAATGGAAGCTGATACCTTCCTTTATACTCTAATTCTCTACACAAGTTATGGCTGTGCGTCTTTCTCGGTAAATTATCCCAACATCATCATTGTTTTATTTAATTTCATCACGTTTGCAGATGTAGAGTCAAGGAGCTTGTTTGATGGCGGAGCTCCCGGGATGGTGCAGGTGGTAAAGAAGGTCAAGTCTAGGTACTATTCATCTCTTCCCCCACTTCCTATTCTTTTGCCCATAGGTAGATATATATTTATTTTACTAATTACCGTGGTCATTTTCTTATGTAGGAGGTTTTTCTAAAATGGAAGCAGGAGTTACTAATCGCTCGCGATGTCGGACTTTCTTTTATCATTGTAAACATTCAAATACCACTTGTTATTTTATGCATCTAGATTAGTGCATCAAATATGTAATTAGAACGGGGTGTTACAGTAAGCCAAGCGGGATGACACCTCGTCAGCGAGCCAAGCGGGATGACACCTCGTCAGTATGACGCGGTAAGCCAACGTGGCTGACACGTGACAGTCCACGTCATGAGCGAATCTAGAAGTTTCTAGATTCAGACTCTCAGCTCTGTAACGGATTGTAACGCCTCGTAACCGACGACCGTTACGGTCTAGCATTGATGACAGCCATCAAGACTGTGTTGGCCCCTGCAGTGGACTGAGCCTATAAATAGGCTAGTCATTCTAACATTCTAGACACCAGAAACTAGAATAGCACTCTGCATCATACACTCCCTCTTCCTCTCCTCTGCATTGTTTTTTCTGTCGAAAGCTCTGCCCTCTCCTCCATTCAGTTCGCCGGAGCTCTGTTGATAGCGGTGCTGCTTCACCAGAGACGCAGCCGTTTTATCTTTGGGGACGAAACGCCAATTCGAAGAGCACTATCGGGGCATATCTCGTCTTGCGGAAAGAGGCCTCATCGACTCGGCTATTTCCTGTTCTACGGTTTATAGTTTTGATTTTTGTTTATAATTTTCGTTTCAGTTCGTTTCTATATTCCTTCTTGGGTTGTATTACGCCCGGTTATCTCTTGTAATTCCACAAAACCAACAGTCACATACTAATAAAAGATGGTATATTGATGATATATCAAATACAAATATGATATAAGAAGTAGTACCTTATAATTGACGAAAATGATTTGATTAAAGTAACATTATTATGTTGAATTAACTTAATTAATTGGATGTATCCATAATTATTACATCAATTTAGGAAAATCAGTTTTAGGAAAATAAAATTAATTTGTGCAATTTTCACAATTACCGTTATGAAATATTTTAAACAAATTTGTAATCGATAATTATATATTTTAAATAAGTACTTTAACTATATGAGCATAACCAAGTTAGTCTTAGGATTGATTATTTGATCGTCTTATTTACGTAGCACTGGAAAGTGCTTCCTAAGTTTCTATTGAAGTACACGGTTCACTGCGAGCCAACCCCATGGTAGCCCCGTTACACAATGGAAGGATATTCATCTGCGGGGGCACTCCTACAAGAAGTAGTTGGATTGAGATCTACGACCCGAAGAAAGGGGAGTTCTTCAGTAGGGAATTACCTGTGTACATCCAACGGATTCCCGTAGCAAGATCTTGCTTATTGTGGACCAAACAACTTGTTATGGCGCGCTATTATACCACCAAAATATAATGAATATCTACTGCAAATTCCATTCTATTTCAAAGCAACGGACATTCCAAGACTATTCCATCACAATTAGTAACAGACTTTCATTTGCAGTTAAAAAAATCTGCTGCTAATCAGCGAATTTTTTGTGGTGACTATCTATACAAATCAAAGAGAAAGTTTGGTTCCGTAACTATTAATGTACTCAAAAGCATAAGCAAAAAAAAAAATTAATATATATAAAAAATATCACAAGAAAATGTAACACAACGAGAAATGTACAGCTATGGATTCAACTAGTATGAAAACGTCGTGCAATTAGTTCAATAACTTCGAGTACCCATTTTATGTCTCTAGGATTACTATGAAAGTCACTAGTCTAGGTGGAGCCCTCTCTCGAGTGCGCTCTCCTCGTTGATTAACCCTTAATATTGAAGTCTCATTCAAATATGTCTAGATTAACTCCAAGAAACAAAAAAATACTTCTATGTTCAAATCCCACCAATAAGAAATCAAGACAAATTCATCAAAATATCCTTCATGCCAATACTCAAATAACCTCACAATATAAGTACTAGGTGTGGGTGCACATAAGCATAGGCATTCCTTCACAATGTAGTCCCAAACAAAGCCATTAGATATAAAGTCTTTAACAAAAAGACCATAAAACATCTCAATTCCGTTGAAATGCCTGATTGACATGCAATAAAAACAATTAACATGTCAAGACACACATGCTCCAAGCACTTTGTTTCCATTTGGCTCAGTCATCTCCACACTATCTTTGCCCAAATTCTTGAATATTTTTACAAAAGATTTGACATTCTCAACTAGACATACACAAGAAATGGTCATCCTACTGTACAAAGTTGAAATTAAACAAGATAGGACTAATTACAAAATCCCTATTCTCAAGATCATGCAATAAAAACTTGCGAAAAGTAACAAGTATCATAAGATTCTCATCAAAATAAGTCCCACGTAATTGCTCTAACAATTTTAATACAAGACCACAAATATGGAAACAATGCATTCTTATGCCATTAATCACAACACAATTCACGAGAGACACGTAAGTGACAAAATCATTTATAAGATAACCATAGAACACTTCAATCCCATTGGAGGGTTTAAACTCTTTGCAACGAAAATACAGCAAACACCAAGTTCTAAAGTCATTATCCATTTCACTTCTCTTGGTCCTATTCACATCCGCATTTTCATGAAGCTTAAGATCATCCAAAAATAAGAACTTAGCCATCTTAGCATACAAGGAAGTCATTCCAACATTCAAGATAGAATCCATAAGAGAAATGTCATATCTCTCAATACTTGAATTAATAAAAAAGGATCAATATATAATACAAAGGTAGATTTAGTCTTCAAAAATTTAAGCTCATAAGGTTTCTTATCACACAAGTCATCAATAACAAATCTATCAACAATTATTTGGACCAAACAACTGTTCAAAGCAATTATAGACAAAAGAAATCTATGTACAGTTTTATTGTTAATTTTATAGCCATACTAAAATCACTAGGCCAACTATACAAGAGGGATATGAATAATATGGAGAAACATACAATGACATTTATGAGTTGGATTGTTGCTATACTCAATAATCTGTATATGTACAAGGATGGGGTTGTCTTGAAAGTTCGGAAAATTTGGAAAAAATGGTGAATTATTTGAATTGTTTGAAAGTCCAACGCAGTGAAAGTTGTAAAAAATTCATTCACGAAAATAGAAAATTAGAAAGGAAAAATGAGAAGAAATTGCATATTAATGTAAAGGGTAGCACTCAAAGCTCAAGAGTTAATAATAAAATAATTTCATGTGATTAATGCAAAAAATGTAGATGATTTCATACTTGGACCACAAAATTTGATCAATCTAGTACAAATCGACGAAATTCATATTAGATATAAAAATTAGTAATGAATTTAATGATGCAGTATTTTCATAGCATTAAAATAGATCATAAAGAACAAGACTGCAAGTTTTTATCATCATGTTACATAAAAATTAAATACCAAGTTTATTGACGCTCAATCTTAACTATCTGTTTTTTCTACAAGAAGAACCAAGAGAATAAACGTTCCGATTCAATTATAAAAATATGACAACCAATGAATAAATATTGAAAAGATATTTTACGTCACCTAAAAATGAAGATTAAATATAATTCCGTAGTTATGAGCTCGCGCTGACTGGAGAGTCCATACCTAAAATTAATTGGATATACACAAACAATATTAATTGTTTTTGTTTTTGTTTTTGTTTTTCTTTTTCCGCCGGCTAATTGGAATTACTCAACAAAGAAATCAACACCGCATAATTCTAGCTCACGCAAAATTGACCAATCGCCGCCGCCCAATGGATCTCCCGCCTCCGCCTCCACCGCCGCCGCCTGCCTTCAGCCGCCACCACCACCTCAGGTATGAGAACGTCCTCCACCCTCCTGATTTCCTCCCCCCACCACAAACCCCTTCGTTGAATACTCCTCTTCCACCACCGCCTCCTCCTCCTCCGCCTCCCCTACAAATTCATCACATGTCTCCAACCCTCCATCCTCCGCGATTTGCTTTCTCTCCGCCGCGATATCCAATTATTGAGCGATCCCTCCGTTACGAATTCGATCCGCTACAAAAACCCTATATCCACCCCACCCTTCCTCCGCCTCCGCCTCCACCTCCACCGCCACCGCCTCCGAGAGATGACGTACCCTTGCGAGTTGTTCGTGATTATCCCGAGAGGAATCTTGTCTTTGAACATGACAATTTTTCTCGGGGTCGTATTGATGATATACGTGAATTGCCTGGGAATTGGGATCGAGATTTAGGTTGGGGTGCTCCGAGAGCTCATAGCAGGGTTCCGGAGACTGATAGAGGGATTATTGATAGATATCGTGATGTAATTCCTGAGAGTTTTGAGCTGTGTAGAAAGAGGGATGATGGCAGGATATGGGATAGTGGACTTCGTGATTGGGGTTCTGAATTGGACAGGAGGAGGGAATATGATGAAAGGGGATGGGATAGTGGTATGAATGATCGATATCGTGACTTGTACAGGGAGCGTGATTATGATGAGAGGAGATGGAAGGATACTGGTATGAATGAGCGAAATCGTGACTTGTACAGGGAGCGTGATTATGATGAGAGGAGATGGGAGGATACTGTTATGAATGATCGGGGTCGTGACTTGTACAGGGAGCGTGATTATGATGAGAGGAGATGGAAGGATGCTGGTTTGAATGATCGGAGTAGTGACTTGTACAGGGAGCGTGATTATGATGAGAGGGGATGGAAGGATACTGGTATGAATGATCGGAGTCGTGACTTGTACAGGGAGCGTGATTATGATGAGAGGGGATGGAAGGATACTGGTATGAATGATCGGAGTCGTGACTTGTACAGGGAGCGTGATTATGATGAGAGGAGATGGAAGGATACTGTTATGAATGATCGGGGTCGTGACTTGTACAGGGAGCGTGATTATGATGAGAGGAGATGGAAGGATACTGGTATGAATGATCGGGGTCATGACTTGTACAGGGAGCGTGATTATAATGAGAGGAGATTGGATACTGGTATGAATGACTGGAGTCGTGACTTGTACAGGGAGCATAGTTTTGATGAGAGGAGATGGGATAGTGGTATGAACAATCTGGGAGACAAGGTGTATATTCAGATGGATGATGATGAGATGAGACGGGAACATAGCAGATCTGCTGGAGTTTTGTCTCGACTGGGAAACAGGCAACCAGAGCTTCCTCAGAGTGATCTAAGGTTTGGTAGGGTTTTGTCTCGACTTGGAAACAGGCAACCAGAATATTCTGAGGCTGATCAGAGTTTGGGTGGAGTTTTGTCTCGATTGGGGAACAGGAAACCAGAATTTGCTGACGACAATCCGAGTTTGGGTAGATTTAGTGGTAGGTTAGGGGCTGGGGTTTGCAATGTTGATAATGGGGAGTTGATTTGGCCTGATAAGAAGAAGAGATTGCAGAAAAAGAATACATTACTTAGGACTCAACAAGGAAAAATTCGCAGCAGGCACATTGGAGGTTTTAAATCTCAACACTTGGCAAACGACTCCAATAGAGGTAGTTTCAAGGTCAAGGAAAAAGGATCTGCGAAGATGCAGACAAGAATGGAAGTTAACAGAGAGAGGGAGCAGAGTCCTATGGAGCTTTCTATTTCATTCAAGTCAAATGCTCTTGTGGCAAAGGCTATTCAGGTGTCACCTCATCCATCTACTGAATTAAGTGTAAGGTCAAATTCAGTGAAAGAAAGAACAGGGTGTGATGTGTCTGCTTTGCCTGCCGCCAAACAGGATATAGTTTCAGATTTCCAATTTGATCCACAAGAAGCTTCACAAGAGCATATTGATATAGGAGCAACAAAGCACCCTTTGCTTGGAGCCGATCCACAGATGGAAAGAGAAAATCATGCCATCGAAGTTGATGCTTGTCAACCCTTGGTTCCTAAATTGAAGAGAAAAAGGAGCAATTTGAACGCAAGACACGGGCTGGAGCGGAAACAGAACACTTTGAACACAAGACCTGCATCGTCATATGTGGTCCATGATGTAATGACCAAGTGTTCTGGTCGTTCTGGGGGATTGGTAACTACAACTGAGGATGCTGACCATGTGCACCAGTTGCGAGCTGATGGGGTTGCACATCAGGCACATGAAAACTTTTCATCTCAAGAGAAAGCTGATCGTGGAGACAGTCTGGACGTCAATCAGGATATGAACATTTCAAACAAATATGTACACGATAAAGCTTTTGTATGTGATGCAGATAGGGGTGCAATTAAGCCTGCTAGCCAATATACTAAATTTGGTAGAGATATAGAAGATGAAGTTAGCGAACATCCTAATATGGGTGAGGCAATGCAAATTAAAGGGCATCCTATCATCTCTGATGTTGGATTTAAAGATGCTAACTCAAAGGACTTTCTCCAGCCCCATGATGATATGCCCCAAGTTATGTCTGATGCAAAGCAATTCAGAAGTTTAGAAGGTGCTGCTGTTACAGATTGTCCAAATGTTGCTTTTGACATCTCAGTCGGTTCCTGCATACTTTCGGCGAATAATAAGGAGACTTCACCTGAATTTGAAGCATCTTTTCCAGATAATATGGGAACTGTTCTCCCACATAATGTTTACTCTATTGAAGGATCTCCCGAGATGATAAGTGGCAGAGAAATTTGTGTGTCCATTGATAATTCATCCTCCAAGGTGATAATTGACAGTGAAACTTGTATACCTGTTGCGAACTCATCCAAGGTTACTAGGAAGAGGGAACATAGAGGTGATCAGATGGGTGTTTCTCGTACGAAGACCAATGTGAATGTTGAAACAGTTAGATTCACTGATGGTGGAAACACGAGCTGTTTGCTAAAGGATATTGTTCCTGCAATGGATGGTGACTTTGTTGGTGAGAAAGACAGATGCAAGGAGGTTAATTGCTTACAAGAAGGCCCATCTGGAGCACAGAATTCAGACCTAGAGGTTCATGTTACTGCAAATGGCTCATCCCAAGGCTCCCAGAAGAAGCAGAAACTTTCCAGCCCAAGATCGAGTATTTCATCTCTTTCTGAAGATGATACAATTGCAGATGGGTTCAGTAGTCCGCTAATTCTTGAGCAGCATCCCACCAGGCCATCTGAATTGGGAGCTGAGCAAAGTGGGAATACTTCATCAGCACCCACAACCATCTCACAATGTCGAACCATAGATGCACGAGGTGAAGACTTAAATGTTGCAAATCAGGACGAGAATCTGGTAGATAAAGACATATTACTAGGGATTGATGATCTGGCTTTAATTACTAGTGGCATATCGTGTTCTTACAGAAATGGTCCCAGTGCTTCTGATTCTGGAGATGAATCGTTAGCATCTAGCTTTGACATGCGATCTTGCATGTCTTCTCCTGAAGGGCTGCAAGTTTACTCGGATTCATGCATTTCCAGAAACACTGAGACATCCGCCTGCCTATCAGATACCGAAATGATTTGTCGGAGTGACAAAATATCCCACAAAAAGAATGTGTTTGCTGATCCAAATACCAATTCTCTTGGGAAATGTTTAGAGGAAGCTGTGAACAAATCAGAAACTAATCATGTCGCGCCACAATCTCTACTTAAGAATACCAGTCAGTTTGTCAAGAAATGTTATCCAGTACATGGTAAACTTACTTGGAGTAAGGACCAGGTTCCTTCTGCCGTTACTAAAGTTTTTCCTGTGCAGCATCCTTCAAATTTTAGTAATACGAAGAAATTGTATCCTTCTCATGCCACAAAATCAAGGACGTGGTGTCGAACTGTTGACTCCACTGCTTCAGTTGCGAAACCTAAAGTAAAACCTCCTGTTCCTCAGAGTAATGCAACGAAGGCAGCTGGACCTATACAGAGTTCATACATACGAAAAGGAAATAGTCTATTGAGGAAAAATTCCCCATCAAATGACACTTCACATGGATTCCCTGGTTCAAGCTGCTCAGTTTATCGGCCAAGTCCTTGCACCAATACTATAAAGAGTGACCTGGAATCTGAGTACAAGACTGGTGATGCTGATTCATTAACTCTGAAAAGAACAGGGAAGGTAAACACTTCTGAAATGACAAAAGCAATGACCCAAAATCGTAATTGGAACTCATTAAGTTGCAGTACTTGCACCTTGGAGGAGCCTTTACCCGTCAGTAATCCTCACAACAATGATTTTCCGTCTAAAACTTTAGATGTCATGGAGGAGAGGATAAAGTATTCTCCGGCCCCTGAATGCGGAACTGATTCAGTCGTCGTCTCAGATAGCCCAAGTACATCCGTAGAAGGGAATCCTGGGAAGAAGGTTATTTATGTCAAGAGGAGATCGTATCAATTGGTTGCGACTTCTAATTCTGATGATAAGTCTATATTAGGGGTGGATAGTACACAGCCACGATTATCTGATGGTTACTACAAAAGTAGGGAAAACCAGCTTTTAAGAGCATCACCAGAAAATCATGTCAAAAGAGGGAATGAGGATGCTACTGCGTCTGGATTGGTGCCTCACTCAATTATTCCTAAAATTCCCACTAGGAGGCAATCTAGTCTTGCCAAGACTAGCAGATCATCAAAATTTTCATTTGTGTGGAAATTACATGATACACAGTCTTCAGAAAAGCATAAGAATTCATTGAGACCTCGGAAAGTCTGGCCGCATTTGTTTTCTACTAAAAGAGCTGCTTATTGGAAAAGTCTTATACAGGGTATAAACCCGTCTCATTCTAACATCAGGTATGTGGTTATGTCTTACATCTCTCTTGTTCACTGCTGCAACTGCAATGCCCTTTCCCTTCTTTCTGAGCTGGTTGGACTAAACTAATGATGCATTTGTTGCATGTCTCTCTCTCTCTCTGTCTGAGTTGTGTAGCCAAAAGCTGCTGGTGTCAAGAAAGAGAGGTGCAATTTACACTAAATCGAGTCATGGATATTCTCTTAGGATGTCAAAAGTCTTAAGTGTTGGCGGTTCTAGTTTAAAGTGGTCAAAGTCCATTGAAAGGAGTTCAAGGAAAGCAAATGAGGTTTGTTGAGCTCAAGTCCTCATGGATATACAGCTTCAATCATGCAAGTGAGTATATTATACATGCTTTATTAATAGGAAGCTACAAGAGCTGTTGCTGCTGCTGAGAAGAGGAAAAAGGAAGAAAAGGGTGCTGTTCACATTGCTTCAAAGAGCAGAAACCATGTTTCTCGTAAGTGGGTTCTTAATGTAAAGCTGCGTCCAGGTACGCCACTCTGCAATCCTGGTGTGGCATTTCAAATGTGCAGTATGCTGAAAATTATGCTTATAGATAAGCAAAGATATAGTATATAATAATATGTAAAATGCTTGTTTATTGTGAATGTTAGCTATATGTAGTATCATTTTATACTCCCTCAGTGTATATAACACTGCATTTTTGGATCAAATAAACAGGTGAACGAATATTCCGTATTGGTTCAGATCGCTACAAAATGGATCCAACAAGGAGGACTCTTCAGAGGATCACAGGTGGCATTATATGCCTGCTCATTAGTTTATGTGTCATTTGTGTTGGCCAATTTGTCATTTACCTTAATATTGTGTATATTACCCAGCCTACCTTTTTCCTATTTTCGCAAATATATTTGCTGTTATGTCATGAAAATATTTGTGTTTGATTTTTTGTAAGTGGAGTTCTGTTCTTCTGTGTTCAGTGTTGATTTCATCCTGATTTAAAGGCATGATATGTCTGAGTTCTCTTGCATTTACATGCCAAATTAAGTGGTAATGCTGTTGATGAATGACATTTCGTTTGATTCCATTGTTTGAATGTGTATACTTCACTGTAACTTGAAGCAACTGCTCTGATCTGCCTCAGGAGATTTATATATCTATGGTTTTTGGTTCTTATGTAATTGAACATTAGAGCTAATTTAGTTTGCGTGTCACAATAATATGATCATCTCTGTTGTCATTACCTGTTGAAATCTACTCATCTGATCTCGTCTCATGATGCATATCCAACAGACAAAGAATCATCATCATCAGTTGCTCCTCAATCTAAAAAGAATGTTAAGAGATCTTATATTCCCAAGAGATTATTGATTGGCAATGAAGAGTAAGTTCTCTTGCATGACTGCTTCTGTAATCTTGTGCGATTTATTGAAGAAGTCCTTAATAAATGAAACAAACTTTTACTAGCAATGGAGATACAATTACAGAGACAGACTTTGAGTTTGAGCATGTTTAAGTGGTCTCGTTGATACCTTGCTATTTATTTAGATATGTTCGCATTGGAAATGGTAACCAGCTGATTAGAGATCCAAAGAAACGTGTTCGTGTCCTTGCAAGTGAGAAAGTTCGCTGGAGTTTGCGAACTGCTCGATTGCGATTGGCTAGAAAGAGTAAATATTGCCAGTTCTTCACTAGATTTGGAAAGTGCAACAAGGATGATGGGAAGTGTCCATACATCCATGATCCCTCTAAAGTAGTAGTCTGTACGAAATTCCTGGCTGGTTCATGCACCAATGTTGACTGCAAATTGACCCACAAGGTAATAAGTGATTTTTGTCGTATGGTATCTTTGTGTATGGTATCTCTGTGTATTTATGCAATGACACTATTTGTGATGTAGGTTATCCCTGAGAGGATGCAAGATTGTTCATATTTTCTGAAAGGTACTGAGTGCTACATATTTTGGTTGTGTCAGATTAAGATCAACAGTCCAGTAACTCATTCTTGTTTTTACAGGGTTGTGCTCCAATGACAATTGTCCTTATAGACATGTACACGTCAATCCTGATTCAAGTGTTTGTGAAAATTTCCTCAGAGGCTATTGTGCTGATGGCAATGAGGTATTTGGCTTCTTCACTCAAGTTTTGAATGATATTGATTTCTTTTGGGTTTTGCTAATCTACAAGAGGCGTTCTTTTAACAAAACATAGGAATGGCAACCTTAGCTTATTTCATCAGTTTCCGATATAGTTTTTCAGCTATCCGTTTTGTCTCCTTGTTGTGTCTCCCAAACATCCTTCTCCAGAAGACCTCTCTGTTAATTGAATCATGCACTTTCTTTATAATTAGATGAGTTTTCAAACTATTTCGGAAGAATTTATTACCTGTTATAAAGCCCCTCACCCCATATGCTGCACGCTGATCCTCAAGCTAGAGAGCTGGATTTTGAAGCAACAGCAAAAGACAACAACATTCCTCTGTTCACGCGCTAGTTATTATGTCTCTAAACTTGCAGTGCCAGAAGAAACACACCTATACCTGTCCGGCTTTTGAAGCAACTGGAGTGTGTCCTCAAGCATCAACTTGCAAGCTGCACCATCCAAAAAAGAAGAAAGAAAAGAAGCCAACGATGGAGCAAAAGGTTGTAAGAGGGCGCTACTTTGATGGTGGACTTGTTGGAGTTGATGACTGGAGCTCAGCATCAGCAGCAGCACCAGCGGTAGAGAAGCTCGCCACGAGAGGTAAGGATGACATAGTTGTGCATGAAGGACGATTCCCGGATTATATTAGCTTAGAAGTCAGCGATGATGAAATGGATCAAGGATGTGATGAAATTCTGCCAGATGCACAGAAAGATCATAGTGTCGAATAGATATAGTGTGTCATGCATATATATATTCGTCTCCAGCCATTGGCAGCCGGGAGATGAACAACATAGATGTAGAGGTACAGGCAATGTTTATGATCTATACTTGTAGGTTTTACTGTATCTATATGCAGTTTTAAGGTTTAGTTATAGGATTTTGTAAAAACAAATTATGAAATGAAATTTTAAATTAGTTAAATCTATTTGTTGTTTTTGAAGTTGCTGTGCAGTCTTTTTGCAACATGATTAATGACAGAAAGGTTAAACCCAATTTACTCGGCTCAAACTCGTACTAGTATATTTTTTTGGAGAGATTTAAACCTGCTAACTCTCCTACTGCTTTGATTCTTACTGATTCTAATGTAACTCTAAGTCTTCCTTCTGGAGTGATGGACTCTCGGGGAAGAGGCCAGAACGTACTAGAGGAGCTTGTTGCCTGGGGCCGCCCTCTTCCCCGCAAAGTGAGGGCGTACACAGACGTATGCTACTAGTTGTTCTGGCCTTGACCAGCTTATTAGATGACTAGAGGTAAGAATCTTCAAAAGTGGACTCATTCCTTGTCCTTATTCTTAGTAGTACCTCCGGACGCTTACTAAGCGCTGGTTCTATCCCGCTGGCCATGTGGGAATAGAGATAGAGAGAGAAGGGGAAGAAGCGAGGTAAAGGAATTGGTCAACTAATCAGGCTCATGACCTCTATTCACAATCTTGTCTCTTATCCATCTCTTTCATTCATTATTTATGAATCTCATACCACCTTTACTTCAATCTCTTAGTTAAGAGATAGCACCTGCAACCCTTCATCTCGTATTCATCTTTTCGCTTCACTATCAATAGGTCACACAAATTTATTTAATTTTTTTTTTTTTTTCAACAAATTTAATTTGTATTCAGATTAAATATTATTTTAGTACTAAAATTCAGAAATTTTAGTGATAAACACGAAAAGTTAATTAAAAATAAAATAATTTTTAAACATTTTGCGTATTTTCACCGTGAGCAATTTTTAAAAATAAAATAAAATCAGATTCACTATTCAATTTTAAAATACAACTAACAAAAAACATTTCATTTAACATACATTAATTAAAAAACTCGAACATTCCAAATTGAAATCTTAAAAATTGAAGAAATTGCATAATTGAAAATATATAATTAAAATTCTAGAATTTTAAAAATTTTAAATTTTAAATCCTAAAAAATTATTCTACTGGCGGCTGTGACGGAAATCTCAATTGAACCTTGAGAAGCTCAAGTGCTTTGGTTGTCTGCTCTTAATTTGGATGGCGTCATGCTAGAAGTATCGACAATCCTGGCCACCAAGAACATGGCTATTAAAGCTTTATCCGTCCCTTGGGTGGGGGCTGTTTGACTTGATTCGCCGTGTTCCCTTCCTCGAGCTCTAGCCGCCTTCTCGTTCCCTCCATGGCTTCCTTCACCGGACAGTTTTGCACAACAAGAGAGATGAAGGTATAGAGAGTATTTTGGTGCGAGAAGAATAATGTGATAAAAATGAGATATTTATAGGTGATTGTGGGAATATAAAAAAATTGAAAAAATAGAAAAAGGATAAAAAAAACAGCTAAGTCTTTTTAAAAAAAATATATTTTTTTTCATTATTTTCATATTTTTCAAATTAAAAAAAATAATGTCATAAAACGATGCCCACTAGTAGGCCGGCGAGTGGACATCACACCTCAATACCAGCGCGCCACGTGTGGGGGTGTGGAGGGGGGACTCGTATTGCTAGGACGAGTCCGAGCTGGGTAAGCACCGCGTTGCGAGTGCCCTTAGTAATAGAATTGTATTGTGATACTCTTCCAACACAAGAAAACAAAAATTCTTATCAACAAACAACAGAATGAGGTCACAAATCCATCACGAAATTGAGAAAAGCAAGAGTGAGTGAGAGAGAGGAAGGCAGAGAAACATCAACATAATTAAACATGGCTGCTGCCTCCTCAGCCTACGCCGGCTTCTCCATGATCCCATGGAGAAACAGCAGCCAGAAACTGAAAAAGATCACCACTTTCTCAGTCTCAGCCCAGCAAGCAGAAGTCGAACAAGAGACAACAAAAGTAGAAACAGAGACGAAGAAGCAGCCGGGCATGACCAAGCCACGGCCAGTGGAGCCGCAGCTGAACGTGGAGAGCAAAAACATGGGGAAGGAATACGGAGGGCAGTGGCTTAGCAGCACCACCAGGCACGTCAGGATCTTCGCAGCCTACATCGATCCAGAGACGTGCGCATTCGACCAGACGCAGATGGATAAGCTCACCCTCATCCTTGACCCCACCGATGAGTTCGTGTGGACAGACGACACCTGCACCAAAGTCTACTCCTACTTCCAAGAGCTCGTTGACCATTACGAGGTATCCATCCATCTACCTATCGGGATATGATCCATCGCTAACTTTTCTTAAATTGCTAACTTGCTAACTCATCAACACAATGCGTTAGCAAGTTAGCAATTTAAGAAAATCTAGCTTTATAATCTATCTATCTATCTATCTCGTTAAACTTAGTGTTGTCAACGGAACAGGGAGCTCCGTTGACAGAATACACGCTGCGTCTGATCGGTTCAGACGTAGAACACTACATAAGGAAGCTGCTGTACCAGGGAGAGATCAAATACAACATGGATGCAAGAGTGCTGAATTTCAGCATGGGGAAACCGCGCGTCGGATTCAGCTACGACGGCCAAGTTCCCGATACCTACTGATACTTGTATCAAAATATATCTTTGCAAAGTATTGTAAAAACACAACAATATCATTTATGCTGCTATGCATGACACAGCACTGAAATAGTTTTGTGAAAATTCCAAACATCAAAGATAAAAAGACAGCAAAATGTAAAAAATTATTCAAATTGTTCAACAACAACAATGAAAAGGGCTTGCACTTGATAGTCTTGATTCAGGGGTTTAGTCAGAAGGTAGCTCCAGCTCGATGTAGCGCCTGTGTTTCCATGGCCGAAACACTCCTTCACGGCTCACATTCTGAAACGGAGTAGAATTTCAGATCAGCATAACCGAACAGTAATATGAGGCTCTAATTAGGTACGAAGAACAAAGAAACAAAGCTAGTCCAAGTAGTGCTAAAACGGTAAAACCAGATAACGGAGCGAGGAGGTCTAAAACACGTATCAATGAGGTTTCTAAGCAACTGTTTAATGAGTCAAATTGACTAACAAAACTTGATTATTGGTGATTAGATATTGAAAATAAAAGAATGATAAAACACTAAGCAACAAAGGCTGGTTAGTATCTAACCTCATGTATATCTATTTATATGTTACATGTTCACATATGACTTTATGAAGAACTAAAATGGCAACAACGTTTAGGTAAAATTTAAATATCATCAATCTAACAAATATGTATATTCTATGGTACTATCATGAATGTGTCAACAAGGACAGCATAAAAGAAAAATACTTTCACTAACCTCAAGCCAAAACAAGAATCCACGAAGGATGGTTAAGCAATTCTCCCGTTTATATCTGTATCTCGTGAGTCTTTTTTGCACATCTGCATTCAATAAGTATACATTAGATAATTCATCCAAGAATCTATGAACTGACATCATCTATCAGAAAGATAAACAGAATAAAATCGAAAATTATTCAAAAAGATAAACAGAATCTTCACTGACCGGGATGGTAACAGGCATATAATCCAGACTTGTAAGCTTCCCGGGCCCTTTTGAGTTCTGCTCTGTCAAATGGTTTACTGAGAACTTCTAAGAGCTCCTTCTTGAAATCGTTATCTTTTTGTTTTTCATTAGGGTCTTCATTGAAGTCAAACTCAGCATCGCACATCTGTTTTAACGCCAAAAAGGAAGAACTTTCGATTACTACCAATTGCTAACAAGAAATTAATAACAGGAACACGACCTCAATCAAAAGGGAAGTAGTTGTGTAAAGAAAAGACGTACACTTCTGTGAACTGCGTTTTCAGAAACAAAAGGGCTCCGGATTTCATTGTTAAGAACCTTCTTACTGTCTAGGATGACCACGTCTGGAACACTCTTACTGCTACCTTCTCCTTCTTCCCGATCCCCTACACCACTACAATATACGCGCGAGCATTTAGGACACTTGACCTTTTTAACTTGTTTATGGATTCCTTTTTGAGGCGGACGAGTTTCCACGTGACGGTCAGGCTCCTCCTCCTTAACACCAGCATAGGCAGCCTTCGTGTGTGAATCTGCTCGGGCGAGTTTCCTCCTCCTTCTTATCCATGAGTCTCGATTATGCATCTTCTCATGGTCCTCAGGCACCCTAAGCTTCTTTGCGTCTGCCTTACGCAGTTGTTTCATCACACCCTTGCCTTTAGCGTGTGACTTCCCTTCTGAGTTCTTGGCTGGTGTTACTCCAGCAGCACGGTCACATGGAGACCGCGCCAGCTGCAAACCACTTTTAGGTAATGGTACCTTATTTTTCTTAGTGGCTTGAGCGCTACCACGATGCCCACCATGCTGGTCTTTGACTACGGATTTTCCTTTTCTGTTCTTAACTTGCAAGGGCCACTCCGCGATCTCAACGACATCATCTGATTCAGAATCATCTGATGCAATTTCATCAGATTCAGTTTCATCCGAATCAATTTCATCCGATTCAGTTTCCTCCCCAGTTGAATAATCCTTGTAATGTTTATCAACGGTTCTGCATTTTCGTTTCCTATTCATAACTTCCGAGGGCCTCTCCATCACCTTGATTGGACCAGCCTTGTCATTTCCGTCTACCATTCTGCTTTTAAACCCACTTTTCTTAACGTGCGAGGGCCCCTCAATCAGCTCAATGCCTACATCAGGTTCAGCTTTCATCTTGCGCAAAGCATCCCCATCATTTCGGGAGATGACTCTACCATTAACCCCACTTTTCTTAGCTTGCAAGTGCCTCTCCCTCTGCTCAATGCCTTCATCTGATTCAGTTCCATGCTCATCATTTTGACCTCTGATTCTGCAAAGTTGCCCACCTTTCTTAGCTTGCCTGGGCCTCTCCATCTGCTCAATGCCTTGATCAACTGCTTCAGTTCTCACCTCGCCTGGACTAGCCTCCTCGTCCGAGGTTAGAAGGTTTATGATAACGGTCTTGTAGGCCGAATCCATATGGCTCCTTTTCTCCAAGAGACTTTTCAAAATCCGGTGATCGGGCTTTCTCACAGATTTAGCAGTAGCATACCTTAAGTCGGAACTAGCCTCGCTGAGTTCCAACTGTAGATTCTTGGCAAGGGGAATAATCGACATATTCGCTTTCACACGGAAATCTAACAACAATGCAGCAAAACCAACATTAGTTTTCTCAGAATTAACAAATGGAACACATGTACAAGGGGGAAAATCAATCTTCAATAGGAAGGGACAATCAATTAAGAATAACTATAAAATAAAAAATAAAAAAAATGTGGCAAGCATACAGCATAAAAACTCAACAATCCAACTTTCAGAATTAACAATAAGTGGAACGCAAGGGGAAAAATCAAATCTTTAATAGGAGTGAGCATTCAATTAAGAGTAACAGTAAAAAAATTTTTGGCAAGCACATCAATCCAACATTCGAAATAAATGAACTCCTTTTCAGAATTAACGACGGGAACACGAAAAATCAAATCTTTCATCGGAAGGAACAATCAATTAACAGTAACTATAAAAAAAAATTTAAAATGTAGCAAGCATATATCATGAAAAATCAACAATCCAACATTTGAAATAAATAAACTCCTTTTCAGCTTAACAACGGGAACACATATACAAGGGAAAAATCAAATCTTTAATAGGAGGGAACAATCAATTGACAGTGACTATAAATTTTTTTTAAAAAATATACTCCATATATCATGAAAACTCAACAATCCAACATATGAAATAAATAAATCCTTTTCAGAATTAACAACGGGGACACATATACAGGGGGAAAATCAAATCTAACAATCAATTAATAGTAGCTATAAAAAAAATAAAAAAAAATTGGCAAGCATATATCATAAACATTCAAGAATCAAACATTCTAGATAAAGAAACTCCAATTCAAAACTAACAACAACTGAAACACATATACAAGTGAAAAAAAAAATCAAATCTTTTATGGGTAGGAACAATCAATTAAGAGTGACTATAAAAAAAATTCCAAGCATATATATCATAAACACTCAACAATCCAACATTTTAAAGAAACTCCATTTCAAAATTAACAGCTGAAACACATATACAAGTGGAAAAATCAAATCTTTACTAGAAGGGACCATCAATTAAGTGTAACTAAACAAATAAAAAATGTGGCATGCATACATATATATCATAAAAACTGAACAATTCAACATTCAAGCACACAGCATATATATTAACAATTCTTGGATCTGCCAAAAATTCCCTATGAAAACTCAATTTAATAGAAAAAAGTGCTGTATCTATCTGCCATTCTTGCAAAAAAAAATAAAAAAATAAGAGTACTACAATAAACCAACAGCACCTAAGAAATGGCTTGCAGTATTTCTTCTGAAGTTTGAGGGATTCAAGAATGGCTTAGAATTTTTTCTTCTTTCAGTTGTTGTATTTATCTGAGAGAAATAGAGAGTTGAGACAATTTTGATGTTTCTTCGACCCTCTATTGCAAATAAAATTGAGAATCTTTCCTTTCTTAGTCACGAATTTAATGTGAATACCTGTATTAGATTCATTCACTCAATTTTCTTCATCTCTTTTCAATTCTTACAAATTTTTTCAACTATAAATTTTTATTTTTATTGTAAAGGCTTAAGGATGAATTATGTACTCCATTCAAGTCAACTTAAGATAGTATCTACCAATAAAGTGTTGAGCTGTATCCTATGCAATTTAATAAATACTAATTTCATTTTTTAGAAAACGGAATATGTAAAATTCTGTCCAAATTATAAGAAAGGAAATGAAATTAAAGGCACACAGTATTACATAAAATAAGAAGGAAAATGAAATTAAAGGCACACAGTATTACATAAAAAAATACCACTACCTCCCTCCGTTCCAACTAAGTTCATCTTATAAGTATGCCTGTAAATTTAAGTAATTGCTGGCATTCGAATTCATAATTTTTAAAATATCCTATCTTATACCTAACTCGCATGTAAATTCAGATATCCTAAAATTTTTATGTTTTAAGATTATTCTATTTATATAAATTAGATATCCTAAAATAATTTTGTTTTAAGATTATTCTATTTATATAAATTATAATATGACGAGTATAGAGATGAAAATTAAATTGAAGCCAACTAGAAAGGGCATATTAACATTTCTACTAAGTTTTTTTCAAATTTAAGCCAACTAAAAAGGGCACATTAACTATTGCACAATATACGCAGAGCTGGCTCCTATGCAAGTTAATAAATACTACTAGTAATATCATTTTCTTAAAAACTAGATAAATAAATATTCGTTTAAATTATAAAGAGTGAAATGAAAACAAATGTACACAGTATTAGAAATACTACTACTGTATAATTCAACTATAAATAGGCCTGCAAATTCTGGTAATTTGGTGTTTGAACCTAAATATTTATTAGTATTTCTCTCTTTTAAAAATAGAAATTATTATTTTAGTTTGTTTCATAAAATTAGAAGCTTTCTATTTAAAAAAACAAAATTTCTCTAACATATGGAACTCATTCTCCACTAACAACACTTCGCTCACTTTTCTTTCTATCTCTCCCTTACTTTACTAATTATGCATTAAAACTCATTTCTTTTCAAACAAATACTCCCTACTCCGTCCCTTAAATTTTGTCACATTTTTTCTATTTTCGTTCATCTCACAAAATTTGTTACATTTCACTTTTTACTATTTTGGTAGTGGACCCCATATTCCACTAACGCATTCCAACTCACATTTTATTACTTCCTCTGTTTCACGGTAGTAGAGTCATTTTATTTTCTGCATTAGTTTTGAAAAAATGATATAAATAATTAAAGTAAAGAAAAAGTAAAGTAAGAGCGAGAATTATGTAGATAAGACTCTTCTCTACAGTATTCTCTCTTACTTTACTTTTTCTCTACTTAACTATTTATTATCATTTTTCTAAAAACGAGTACAGAAAATGAAATGACTCTACTACAAAGAAGGGAGTATAAAATTAATATAAAAGTATGATTCACTCTCCACTAATTTTTTCAACTCACTTTTCATTATATTTCTTAAAACTTGTGCCCTATCAAAATATTACAATATTGAAGGCATGGAGGAGTATATGAGTAATCATATTGGGAGTTTGCTGTGGAAATTTTGGAATTCAAACAAATCAAAGTATATGATGTATTTAGATGATTATTAAGACTAAATCTATCATGTAATATAAAAGTGTTGCATGTTAAAAACGTTAAATGATTCACGTAACAACATATAAAATTCTAAAACATGATTCTACAGAGAGAAAGCTATACCTTCAAAATTCTTCAAAGAATCGAGATTGCTTGCTACATCTCCACAAGCTGATCACCGTGGTAGAGCTCAAACCAGTAAGAAAAACAAGGTGCCGTTACCTAAAAGTGGTTTGCAGCCGGCGCAGTCTCCACGTGACCGTGCTGCTCGAGTAACACCAGCCAAGAGCTCGAAAGGGAAGTCACACGCGAAAGGCAAGGGTGTGATGAAACAACTGCGTAAGGCAGACGCGAAGAAGCCTAGGGTGCCTGAGGACCATGAGAAGATGCATAATCGAGACTCATGGATAAGAAGGAGGAGGAAACTCGCCCGAGGAGATTCACACACGAAGGCTGCCTATGCTGGTGTTAAGAAGGAGGAGCCTGACCGTCATGTGGAAACTCGTCCGCCCTGAAAAGGATTAATCCATACACAAGTTAGATGAATGAGTTGTAATATCATATGTTGCAAAGGTGTATAAATTATGATATATTTCACGTTCCACTAACTCATTACGCTCACATTTCATTTAAAATTAATACTCCCTCCATTCCATTAAATATGAAATATTTAGTTTTCGGCACAAGATTTTATGTAGTGTTGTTTTGTGAGTTAATGAAAAGAGAGAAAAAAAAGAGAGAGTATGGTTTCCAATTTTAGAAACGTTTCATTGGTAATGGGACTATCCAAAACGGAAAATGTTTCATTTCTAATGGGGCAGAGATCGTATATACTAAGTTAGACTTATATTCTACTCCCTCCGTCTGCCATTAGGAGTCTCATTTCTTTGTAGCACAAATGTTAAAAAAAGTGGGTGGAAAAAAGTTACTAGAATATGAGTGTCACTTGTATATATTGGTTTTAAATGAAATGTGAGTTGAATGAGTTAATAGTAAAAATGACTCTTTTTACAGCAAAAGTGACTCTATTACCATTTAAGGTAAAAGTGAACCGAGACTCTTATTTACGGACATAGGGAGTACTACTATTTATCTTCCACAAATAAGTGCTTGTGTTGCTAACTTTAAATGATGCTTACAACCAGTCTACTACAGAAAATTTAAAATTGTTTATTTCTTATACTTTAAATTTAGAAAATAACATCTTATATATGTATTAATGTTTTAAGATTTTTTAGTAGAAAGATGGAGTATAAAATAGAGAAGTACATTAAAAAATAACAATAAACATAAAATCCTAATCAGATATGAATCAGGTACCCAAGATTCATCAGGTACCCGAGATTCAAATCCTACACCAATGACCTAAATCTATATTCGAACTAATAATTTCAAATTTTGAATACCAAAATCTGCTAAGAGGTCGGGATCAGGTATATTCGAAACTCAAATAACTAAATTTGCAATCCTAACTAAATGAAAAAGAGATATGTAAATTTTAGAAAGAAAAAATAAAATTTGATTCACTTAAAAAAATGAGAATGAGAAAAATATGTGTGTTTAATGTAATTTATAGTAATAAATATTATATTAAAGTAACATAGTAATATTAACTTATTTGAAAACCATATCTTTTTTATTAAATCACAAAAATTTCAATGTTTTTAATTGAATTTACTTGTGGTGAAATGATGCGGTGAGTATAAATTGAAAATTAAAATTTTGTGATTTGATAAAGAAGATTTTGGAAAGGGAAGAGTAAAACCCCACAAGAAATTTGAGCTTGAGACCTCAAGATGAAGATGACTTGGAAGAAAAACGTTAATGACACCAAAAACAAGACCAGAAAACGCCCAATTTCTTCTAACCCTAACCTTCCATTTGACGATGTTAATTCCACCTCCGCCGCCAATTCTGCTCCAGAGCCGCTGATTGAAGCCGAATTGCCCGGAAAAGACACCTTACCTGAAAAGAAAATCACGGTTAGAGATGAGGAAGCAGAGGAAAGGAGGAATCTTGCTGGAAAATTTGAAACTCAAGGAAATGATCTTGCTGAGGTAAATTCAATTTCCATTATTTTTATTTGGGGCTTATCTGTGCATAAAGGGTTTTAGAATTGTTGAATTCAGAAATTTTTTATGTGTGGATGATGAATTTTTTGATGTGTGAGGTATTGATTTAGATGTGTAAATCATTGATGCTATATATGAAAATTCAATTGGTTGATGTATGAAAATGGAATGAGTAATGATAAATTGAGAACTTACTGTAACACATTAGAATTCTGATGATGGCCATTGTGGTGTTGTGCTTTCGGAAGAGATCGTCCAGATGCCGGATACCAGTAAACTGGTTTAACGATGGCCTGCTGGACCTTGTAGCGGCGGAATTTGATAAAAACTACATTGGATGTTATGCCTCTTGAACCCTAATTAGTCGAATATATATAGCCACATTCCTACTTTATTACGTTTTGCCATCAAATCAATACGCGCTTTGTAGTACACGTGTTGTAGTAGCGTTAGTTTTACGCAGAATAAATGACGCGTTTTCTAGAAATTTATGAGTAAGTTATAGCTGTCACAATTGAATCCCGTGCTTTCTCGTTTGGACTACATTACCCCTTCTGCAATGAGGTTCACATAGTTTGCCAGGATAGCTCTAAAAGGAGTTGGCCTTTATACTTAAGAAGCGAACTATTTCTCACACCCTTAATGTCATTGAATTAGCCAGTGGCACTAAGAAGATCAGTTAAGAAGTTGGATGTGGTGACTAGAGGAGGGGGTGTCAGCTTATACATGACTAAGCTACGAGCCCACGACTCGTAAAATGTTGGCTCCTGCTAATAAAAGGGCTGAACGCCACTAGGAAACAGCTTTTCTCTCAGGAACGAGATAAAAGAGTTAATATCGTTGTGACTGAGTTCTCTGGTTTAATTTTTTTTTTCCCTTGGGTGTTCTTGGAAAAAGTTAAATGATACTTGAGTGGAATGAGAAACTTTTTGGATGTCTTAGTTTGTAATTGCTTGAATAGGTTGATTCAGTTAAGCATTTCACTGTTTTTTGCACATGCTTTGTTCTTTTGTTTCAACCATATTTGCTCTTGCTCCATCAATTGTACGACTAGAGGAAGAATGCTTTCTAGATTCAGACAAATGTCCTGTTGCAGTATGTTTTTCATATATCATGTTTTTTTAACATTTTATAGGTGATTATTTGGCTCAGTTGCTCATTGAATTCCATTTACTCACTTTCCTTTATGAAGGAGGGAAAATACCGTGAAGCACTTGTAAAATGGGAAGCTGCGATAACATTGGTGCCCGAGAAAGCTATATTGCACGAACAGAAAGCTCAGGTTCTACTTGAACTTGGAGAAGCATGGAATGCTTTGAAGGCTGCAACTCGTGCGTCCTCTTTCACACCCTTGCACATATACGCCTTGTTTCTATGTTCAATCATTAACCAGAGTCTATTCCATCACATAAATATTTGGCATCCTCTTTAGGTAAAATTAACTTGGCATTATAGGATACATCAGTTAAAACAAGTTTCTCCCTTTACTTTCAATATCATATACCAAATCCATTTTATGGCTCCTCATTTTAACTCATGCTCTGCCCATGGTTACAGGAGCTATGGAATTGGATCCCGGATGGGCTGAGGTAAAGTTTCTGCTTTATGGATCTACTTTTATATGTATTTTGCTGTGATCACCGATCAGTCTCACCAAGACGATAGTGTGTAACAACTTGTCAGACGTCCATGAGTAACTTATTTTTTAAATGATTATTTAGCAAAAATGGGAACAAAATCTCTTGATACTATGTTAGTGATTATAGGGCAATTATTTCCTGTTCTAAAATGATCTATTGAAGATTTCTCGTTCTTGTTTTCCTTTATTCTTTATAGGCGTGGATTACTCTTGGAAGAGCCCAGCTAAATTTTGGAGAGCCTGATCTCGCCATTGAATCGTTTGACAAAGCTTTGGCTATTAAGGTACACTTTAGGAACTTCTATCACTACCTCATCTTCTTCATTGTCGTCGTAATAATCATGGATCTTGGATTCCTGATGTTTGTACTGTTCTTGACATGGAGTTTACTACTTTGAGTGATGAGATAGATTGATAACACATAGGATTGAGTATTTGAAAGATAAGATGATCAATCAAGCTCAAAATTAATAATAATGGGGTTAGTTGTGTGCGTGTGTTGGCCTAGGTAGAGTGGTTAATGTTCGAGACCAAAGGTCTCAGGTTCGAGTCTACCGTGACCTGGCCTTCAAATCTTTGTTTATTTATCTATAAAAAACAGTGGATTAGCTGAGATTATTTTTTTATCAATCCATCCTATTATTCAAAGTAAAACCCTCCTTAATGTATTGGATTATGTTGCTCACATAAGTATCGATCACAGTTACAACGAACCAATTCCTCAATTCTCTTTTTCTTCTCCCAGTAAAGTTTTCTATGTAAATGCAGCCCGATTCCGTGGAGGCAAAAGAGGACAGGCTAGCTGCATCGCATCATGTGCAGAAGAGAAAACAGCTTCATTCAACAGGTTTGAGCTCATCTGAGAATCGTTTCCTCGTTGGAGATGAAGGCTGAAAGCATCGGCCTTGTGGCCTTTGCTTCGATGTACATGTAAATGTGTTCGGATTTATGCTGAAAACTACACCGGACTAAACCGTGTTCGTGTGGTTTGGTTTGGTTTGGTTTTAATATCTGGTTATGTTTTCACCAAACAGAAATCATTATAATGAATTCATTTTCGATCTAACCTGGTTGCTTTAGATCTTAGTAATGCCAGTGTTGCATTTTATGTTATTTCAGTTCAGTGATTTTGGTGGAACTGATTTAATTCCCTTTTAATTTATTTTATTTATCAAAGTGATGATAGACCAATTAACACACTCCACATTAATATATAAAATTTTAATCAGGGAATGTGGTCATATCATGATATGAAACTTTTCCATCCTTAAATAAAATGATTAGGACGTATGCATCAGTTTTAAATCCTTCTGTAAATTGTCTTATTTTTCGAGGTGCTTATATGGTACGATATAAAAAATTTATTTAGATTCAATTTGATATCGCTAAAAGTTTTTGTGTGAATTAAAATAAATCTAAAGTATATAAAGTCCAGATTGGCTGTCATATACTCCTATCTCTAACAAAATTACCAAAACCTTCATATATTATTTTTAACATTCACGAAAAATAAAATATTATCTTGGTTTCTTTAAAATAGAATCTATTTCTATATTGATCTTCCTCTCTTACTTAAGTAATTTTGTATTATAACCTGTCTTATTGTAAAAATTTCTATTTTTCAAAGACTGTGGTATAGTATAACAAATCGTTACATTGGATGTTGACCAAAAATATGTTATTCTTAGAACATATTATCACCCTCTACTTTGTATTTTAATTTTAAACGTTATACTATGAATGTTTTTCTTAAAACATTCATATTTTTTTAAATGAACCAAATATATTTTTGTCTGAGTTATTCATTTGATAACAGTATCTTTCAAGTAAAAACAACAGCATGTTACCATCATTCATTTAAACTATAGTGAGCTACTCAAATTGATTATCCATAATTTAAAGTCAAACACCTATGTCACTATATGAATGATTAAATCCAACTCTTGGTACATAATGTAACTAACCACTCAAGTTAAAATTCCCATCATATTCATTAGTAATAATGTAATGATAATAATAATGATTATTAGTCGACTCAGACATAAGATTCCCTAATAATAATTTCATTAAATAAAATCCAAAACTTTGCTTAATCCATTATATACTCTCTCCGATTCTAACAAAAGTCGCATAATCCTTTCAACCAAAAGCGTCTTTTAATATAATTAGATACCCATATAAAATGCTCTCAAAAAGAAACAAAAAAGGTGCTATTAAATTAACTGAAAAAAAAAACACACACACACAATGCGGCGGAACAACCAGTGGAGGCGGCGGTCGTCCTTCGATTCCGACGTGGATTTTGACGACGAAGAGGACGAAGATGAGGACGAGGACGAGGACGCGTCTTCCTCGGCGGCGGCGCGGCGGCGAGTGAGGATGAAGTGCCTGTCGTGCAAGGAGGACTACGGCGATCGCAGCGCCGGCACTTGCCGCGAGTGCTACGAGGAGGCCGGCGAGACGGAGGAGGAGCTCAAGCGAGAGATCGACGAGCTCAAGTCCAAGGTCAATTTCCTCCGCCTCCTTTGTTCCAGCCCTAACTCCGTTGCTAGGGCCAACACCCCCTGCTTCTCCGACGTCGTTCTGGTCGCCTGCCCCTCGCCGGATTCCTCCGACATCCCCTGCAACTCCCCCTCCATCCCCGCACATCGCGCTGTTTTGGTACACCACAATCTCTCCTGCATTTTGCCCTATGATTTCAATTTTCAAATTCAGCAAGTTCTCGTGCTTAATCGATTCTACATTAGGTCAATTTCAAATCATATTTTAGCACTTATTCCGATCAATCCTTCATGCTACATCAATTAATTCATTAATTTGATAACTGCTTATTCCTAAATCCTAGTATCATGATTTGCTTAATCAATTCTAAATTAGGTTAATTTCAAATCCTATTTTAGTACTTATTCCGATCAATCCGTCATGCTACAGCAATTAATCGTTCATTAATTCGATAACTGCTTGATTCTAGTATCATGATTTGCTACGCAGACGAGCCGATCGCCGGTTTTTAGGGCAATGCTGGAGAACGAGATGGAGGAGAGCCTGAGCGGGACGATCAAGATGAACGACGTGTCGTACGACGCTCTCCGAGCGTTCGTGAACTATCTCTACACTGCAGAGGCGAGCCTTGACGAGCACATGGCCTGCGATCTCTTGGTGTTGGCGGAGAAATACCAAGTGAAGCATCTCAAGACCTACTGCGAGAGATATCTCATGTCCAGACTCAACTGGGAGAACTCCCTCCCGTACTACGCCTTCGCCCATCAGCACGGTGCCAAGACCTTGCTCGAGGCCGCCCTCTCCCTCATCCTCGACCACATGGACAAGGTCACGAAGCGGGAGGAGTACGCCGAGCTGGTTGACAAGGATCCCCGTGTTGTCGTTGACATCTACGAAGCCTACCTCTCCAAGCAGGTCAACACTGCTGCAACCAAAGATTCACCACCACCAAAGCCCCCTTCATAAGACTGGGGATGGTGATTCTTGATTCTTGGCTGTGAGTTGCTCTTTTGCTTTCGAATGAATTGCAATAACAATTGGGAAATTTCCTTTTTGTGTTTTGGTACCAACAATCTAAGAGTATTTGTGTGAGAAAGAGAACATTCATTTAGGTATATATATATATGATGTTCAAAAAAATTGTGTACTACACATTACAATCGTTTCTCGCTAGCTAAAAGCTTCCAGTTTGAATGGGGCCCTTCTCCAGAGTCGAACACGAAGGGCACCCATCCTACTGCCTTTGCAATTTCTTCAAGCTGTGCAATTACATCAGTTGTGTCGCGTATGTAAACGCGCCCGCCTGGTCTGAGGATCCGGTCCATGTCCACCATTATGTTGGTTATGTTACATCTGAAAGGATACAGATACATCAGTGTGCATTATATTGAGAGCTAAAAATTTAACTGTGAAAATTTCTTACCTCCTCTGTTCTACAGAGAAGAGGCCTACTGCATTCAGCAAATCGTATGTTCTTGGATACGTGTTGAACGGCTCACACCTGTGGAGATGTTCTACATGAAAATCGTGTATAAAATGCAGTCGGTTTATCTAATGTACGTGTGTTGTTTTACGTACCAGTCGTGCATAACGCCTATAAAACCACGGTCGTATATCACAGGCAGTGTGTTGGGGCCGCTTACTGGGACGACGTTCATAACCCAGCTGTTGAACTGGAAATCAACCAAAGCTGCTGCATATCTACATTGCACACACAACAATGTCAAATCAAGTTAAGATAGAACCCTAGTTCTAGAAATGAAGAGTGGGTGAGAGAGATGATTACCCTCCATATCCAGCTTTCATGTCCATGACATTCCTCAGATTCATCTGATTGAGGTGGAAAGCGCCAACGTATCCTCTTACCATATCATTCCTATATCTTGAATCTGCTTTATACAGTTCCTTCCTAGAGTTCTCTGCATCCATTTCTATGGTGAATAGCCTGTCTGGTGGGCTGTGAAGGCGGGCAGGCCAGTCAGTAGTGTTAGTTCCGTAGCCATTTTCAGGCAAACGCGCGATGCAAGCCTTCACGTCTGCGTACCTGAGATTTAAAGACATGTCCCTCAATACTACAGATTACTCAAACTAGGAGAGAAATTTGCAGTTAGAAAATACTACCATATATTGTCTGGATTGTCGTCAGTGTTGCATAGCGATGGCTGTACGTTAGGATCTCGACTGAGATAGCAACTATTGTTTACTGGCTTCTGCCAAATGGCAATATACTCTTCCTTATTGACTAGCTCCCAACAGATGTTGCTAGTGAGATCCTCCATTGCTGTCAAAAGATGAGATTTTTAATCTTGGAAGGCATAGTATCATTCTAAAACTGGAAAATACTTAATGTAAGTGATTGACAAGTTAGAATCAATATTGTCTACCTCTCCATTGCTCGCCAAGTTCATTATCGTATTTGTAAACGGGCTCCGCCTCCCACACGAAGTATCCTCCACCTCTAAGCAGACGATTCGCCTCAAGAAGCAAAATCCCACCTTAACCAGACCAAAAAACAACATTAAATTCTGATCAAAATTAACATACAACATCACTTTCACTCTTTTGCTGTTTGTTGAATAACAAACAGCAATTCAACAAACAGCAAAGATAACATAACCAAAGAGAGAAGCATACCATCAACAGTCCAATTAACTCCACACCTAGAGCAATGAATTAGATCAAATGCTTGGCTAGGGTAAGGCAGCCGGCGTCTTCCAAATGCAGCTATCATGGCAGGTAAGCCTCTCTCCAGGGCAAGTTCGATCTGGTTAGGATGAACGTCACTTGTAGCTATTGACAGAGTTGTTACATTCCGTTCGAGTAGGTAGGCCCCGAAATTTGCAGGCCCGGAGCTGATATCTAAAGCAACTCGAGTATGACGGCCAAATGCAATCTCAGGAACCATCTACACATCACATTCTCCAGAGATCAGTCCAAAGCAACAGAACCAAAACCTAAAGAGGATAACAGACAGAAGCAAACCTTGGATATCTGATCCAAGTATTTATCCATGCCACTGATAAATTGAGGCCCGTCTCCTGAAAATACAAGCTTGTCGCCTTTTCTTGATACTGCACCTCCGTTTTCCCTATCCAAGCGCGTGTGAGGCACATTATCGAACCAGACCTGCACTAACATTACATTAGGATCAAAATCTGCTTCCCACCCCATTGCTCACTATCTACTGCTACAAATTACTTATCCAACATTTCTTCATTTATTGAACAACAATCTCACACATTATATAGTTCTTACGATTACTTATAAATTCGTTCAATGCTGTGATCCTACTCATTAAGCCTCATCTACTCATTCACTTTGCACACACACTATCATCACCAATCTACATAAAACTCAAAAACCATTTCTACCATCTCAATGAGATACCTATGCATCAAACTGCCATTCACACAGTCAAATCCCAGAAACCAATTCAAAGCCAAATCCCCCAAAAATCTGATAAAAAGCAAAACCAACAAAACTGAAAAAATGAAATCAAGAAAGCTGTACCCCATCTCTGCTTTTGGGCCATGGAATGTGAAGCTTGTACTCTTTAGGCCTCGGCACCAAACAATCCAATCCTTCCCCTTTCTCTGACAAATTAGCCAAAGAAGGAACATAATCACTCAAATTCATTTCACAAATCCTAAATTTCTCAACTTCAACCACTTTTTTCTCCACAATTGCCCTCTCATCACTAGTGTTGGCCATCGCCACTATGCTCTGGATAAGCCCTTCATCGATTTCCCCAACCACGAAATCATCCGTCATGATTCCCAGCTCATTTATGATCCCTGTTCTCTCCAGCAGCGGCCTCGCCGCCGCCGCCGCAGGCAACGACGGCGGCTTCGGCGGCGCTGAAGGGGTGGCTGTGGCGCGAGTGTTGTTGAAGAAAGAGAGGTGCTGATTCTGGATTGTGGGAGTGGTGAATGCTGAGAGATATTTGAATATGAAGAAGAGGGAGAAGGAGAGGAGTGAAAAAGATACGATCTTTGAGGTCGTGGTCATGGCTTTGAGGATTTTGTTGATGCAGAAAAAATGGCGGAATGAGAAAGCGATTGATTAGATTGGGAGAGAGAGAGAAGGGTTTTGATATTCTTTGCTGAATTACACGTAGAGGCTGAAAAGTGAAAAGCGATGATACCTAAACCCAAATCGATTTTATTTGTCGGGAAATGTTTTGGAAAGTTTTTATCATTGCAAATCGATTTTATTGTTAAATTACTTACCTAATTTTATGGCTTTATATGGGTAAGTTATAAATTCGAATCAAAAGAAATAAGTGGAGTACTTACTAGGAGCACAAAAATATTTGAATTTAAATTACAATTTCATAATTTATATATATCTAAATTAGATAATTGCAATCCAAATAGTTATAAATTACACATACAAACATACACCATCCATAAAATGCACCCACTGTAACATACACACACACGTACATGCAAAAACACACAACGTGCATGTATGTGCGCACAATATATATTATGCATGTGTAGTGTGTGCAATGTGCATATTCAATTTCATACTATTAATTACACTCTCCGTCCCTTAAAACTTGTCATGTATTGATCAGACACAGATCTTAATAAATGTAATTGAGAATGAGTTGAGAAAGTTAGTGAATGTGGATCTTATTTTTTTATATTAGGTTTATACTCCCTCCGTCCCGCTTTAGGAGTCCCGGTTGATTAATTTTGGGCGTCCCGCTTTAGGAGTCCCGGTTGAGATAAATTAATAAAAAAATACATACAAAGTGTTAAAAGTGGGTCTCAACATCCGCTACAACTAATAAAAAAGTGTTAAAAGTGGGTCCCAACATCCAATACAACATTTATTTATTGGACACTCAATTAAAGTGGGTCCCAACATCCATTACAATATTTATTTATTCACACTCAAATACTTTTTTCTTAAAACATGTGTCCGACTCACCCGGAACTCCTAAAGCGGGACGGAGGGAGTAATAAAATGTGAGTGAAAATGAGTCAGTGAAATGATATTAGAACGTAACTATTGATTAATCTATTTTGTGATATTTGAATGTAACTAAATAGTTGGACGGGGCCAATTTAATATTGGTCTATCTAATTTATGATATTAGAACTTAACCACATACAAATATTAATAATCAAACATTATCTCTCATTAATTTTTTTTTTTAATCAATAAAATAATTGGATGAGCATATTTAAGCGATTAATCTATCTATGTTGTGATATTAGAAATTAAACACATTCAAATAAATGATTGCGAAATAAATTGGTAGGACGCTGGGTTTTACTTTTAAGCGATATTGGCATTTAATATTACGAAACTTTCAAAAAGTTGGTTTTTTCCGACGAACTTTAAAATTGGCAAATAATATCACGAACTTTACCCCCGGTTTGTTTTTTCCCACGAATGAAAAGATTCATGTTATTTTAATAGATTGAAGATCAATTTAGAGGGTGTGCTTCGAGAAAAACTATCTTCAAAGATTGAAAAACTTGAAGCTCTCAAAATTGTTGTCGAAATTACGAAAACAAATCCGTATCATAATATTATTTGTGTGATTTTTTTCATTCGTGGAAAAAAACAAACTGAAGGTAAAGTTCGTGATATTACTTGTCAATTTTAAAGTTCGTGGGAAAAAACCAACTTTTTGAAAGTTTCGTGATATTAGATGCCAATATCCCTACTTTTAAAGTACGGAGTATTAGTTTTATACTCCCTTCGTCCCGCTTTAACAGTCCCATTGACTTTTCTGTCCTCTTTCTATAAAAATTATAAAAAATAGTTAAAGAGGAGAAATGGTAAATTAAGAGAGAGAATAATATAGAGAAGGGTCTTATTTATATTATTGTCTCTCTTACTTTACCATTTCTCCACTTTAACTATTTTTTATCATTTTTACAAAAAGAGAGCAGAAAAGTCAATGAGACTGCTAAAGCGGGATGGAGGGAGTAATAAATTGTGAGTGAGAATATGTTAGTGGAATGTGAGATCCACTACTAAAAATGATAAAAAATGAAATGTGACAAATTTTGTGTGACGGATGAAATGAAAAAATGGGATAAAATTTTTTGGGACGGAGGGAGTAATAAATTTTCAAGAAAGTAGCAAGTAATTTATTTTAATAATTATGGAGTGATATAATTCAAATAAAATTCAATTAGACTGATCAGGTATAATCATTAGAGTAGTACTCCTGAGTCCTGACAGTCGACAATAATGGAGGACCTTACAAAAGTACTCATTTGTCACAAGCCACACTCATGATTTGATAATAATATAATACGAGGATTAAAATGTAAGCGAAAACGGGAAAAGCTATTTGGCTTGAATAGTCATCTGTGGATATACTGATACCACGACTCCTATGCGAAAATAAGAAACTAGGTACTATAATTAACACTTAATTACCTACCTCAGGCAACACTATTTATCTTAATTAATGGTGTTTTTAGAAATTTAGGGGGTGAGCGCATCATAATTGCTGCTCTCAACAAACAGTCTTTTATCCATACAATTACAAACAATGGCGGATTCAGTTAAGATTTAAATGGTCGATCAATTCTATTGTTGATTATAAGAGTTAAATTAGTCTATCGGGGTTGAATTACGTTTATCATTCATCAAATAGATAATGCCGCACCTCCTCGATTCTTCAAAGAATAATGATTTATCTTTACGTTTATCATTCATCGCAAATCGATAATCGATAATTGGGATTGAATCACGTTTATCATTCATCGCAATCAATAATTGCCGCAGCGCCTCGATTCTTCAAATAATTACTGCCGTTTATAAATGATATTTTAAGGTATTTTAATTGACCAAAAATTAAAAGGAAACAGAAATTTTGTATGTTTGCTTAGTTTGAGCTGTTTTGCCTACTGCACAAGCAATAAATTGAGATTCGTGCATAAATTATTTGCCGAAAAAGAAAATATGTGCCTACGGTTCTGTACAGTTTCAAATGCAAATACTCTGCACTCTTTGTAGTGGCGTGCCACTTTATTATATTAAAGGACGCACTGCAGGGTTGTAGTACCGGAGGATACTTGGTGGGTGGGCCGTGTACGTTACGACTTAATTGCAATAATAATTGTATCGAAAATCTCATGTAATAATGTTAACAACAGTTTTAATTGGATTACTTAATAGGGCTACAAAAAATATTATCCGTCTTAAAGTCACAATTTAATTTGGCGATGAGTTTTAAAGGAAATGCGAAAAACAATTATCCATCTCAAAGTCCCAATTTAATTTGATGCCGAGTTTTAAGAAAAATGTGAAAAAAAGGTTAGTGGAAAAATCAAGTAAATCTATATTTTATGTAGTATAACTAATAAAATATGTATGTAATAAAATTTAGTGGAATTGATGGTTTATTTATTCAAAATAAAAATTAAAAAAAGTAGTAAATATGAGTACAAATTGAATTGTTATATGTTTTTCAATAACAAAATAAGAAATTACTTTGGACGTAAGTATAATTGAGGAGCTAAGAGCATCTCCAATGGCGGACGTCGCGGTAGGACGTCGACGTCCGACCGGACGTCCGATGTTGTGAAGAAGAAGGGCGCCCACGCCCGTCGGATGGGCTCGGACGTCCGACCCATGGGCGGGCGGACGTCCGCCACAGTGGTGAGGTCGGACGTCCGATTTTTTTTTTATAAAAAAAACTCTATAAATAGGGTCGTTTGAATGTTCTCATATTCCGTGTCGACATTTTAATTCTGTAACTTGAATAATTGCGGGAAGTCTCAGTGGATGTCCTAGTGGGAAGTCCTAGTGCAGGGGAAGTCCTAGTGATGGGGAATTAAAATGGGAAGTCCTAGTGATGACGTGGCAGAAAGTTTTTGTGGGAAGTCCTAGTGGAAGTCCTAGTGGGAGGGGCGCCACCGGAGATGCTCTAACTATGTCAATTATTTTTAAATAATGAAAAGGGATGAGACAAGGGTTATAAATGTGAAAGTCAATATATTACTCCCTTCGTCCGTTATTAGGGGCTTCGTTTTTCTATTTTTTATCTCACATTATATTAACTATTTTTGAGATGCCATACCAAAAAGTAGTTTAACTCCGATTATATCAAATTCAAACTTTACACAATTTTTTAGTATACGTCTTACAAAATTTTTAATAGCACCATATTAGGTGTTATTTCATAGAAAACTAAAAAATTAGTTTGAGTTTAGTATATAATTAGATGAGTTCTTTTTATAAAAAAAAAATTAGTTTTATAGTATAGGAGATGGTCTTATAAAACTAATAAGTGTATAAAAATAGGACACATATTTTACTATCTTTTTAAATTATTTTTGTTGATATTTCTTAAAATCAGTACTAAACTTAATTGAGTCTCCAGACAGAGGGAATAATAATGATTCGAAATTAGATAATATCCTTTCGATGATTGTTCTAACTGTCTTTAACCGAAAAACTCAATGATATTCTTCTAGAATAAATATCATAATTTGAAAATTAAATTGACCAAAATTACATGATCAATCACACAAATATTTAATTTAAAAAATAATTTTTTACTATATAAGTCAAAAATATAATGAAAAATTGAGGCATGTCTTGGAAGTTGAATTCAATTGACAGCCCAAAATCTTCATTCGGACACTGAATGAAGATTACATTTTTCTCTCTAACTTATATTTTCGAAATTAAATACTTTGACGATTAATTAATAAGCTCTTTACCCAATACATCTTATAAATTTCGAAATTATTTTATAACTGTTGGTATTGCAGTTTATAAGTTCTATAAACTGCACTTTATAAATTCTACTATTAAATTAACAATAAGAACCGGCCATATATATTTGAAAACGTCAAGGGAAATTATTTTATAAATGTTGCTATTGCAGTTTAATCCACGTTTTATTTCTATACTAAAATATTAGGGTCAAACTTCAAAGGTCCTCCCACTAGTATACTAGATCCGTAAAAAATGACTCAAAATTGTAACCACTAAGAATGGTCCACGTAGCACAATAATCAAGTCAACTCTACATAACAAACTACATCAAAAAATCATTTGAATTTGAGCGCAACAACCTTAAAAGGACTCATATATTAAACAAAAACATTCAATCGATCAATACTTTCTCTCTTACATCTATATATCAAACTTATTGAAACCACACACTAATATATTATTAATGCTTGGTTATAGTAAAAACTACTCCCTCCGTCTCAAGAAAGATGACCCTTTTTTTGGATGGCACGAGAATTTGATCAGGTTTGCAAGTCATTTTCTAATTATTCTTGAAACCGTGAACCTTAAAGAGTAACCAAACTATATATACATATATAGGCACATACGTACACACAATGAAGAAGATTCAATCAAGGAAGGAGTCTTGATGAAAAAAAAGAGCAAAGTTCTAATAAGATTCCAAGGAATCCATGGACATCATTTCCTTAAACTCCTCGAAATCTAGCAATCCATCAGAATTAGTGTCGTAAACGCCAATCATTTGCATACAATCATGGCCACAACTCTTCTCATCCCATAATCCTAACCTACCTAATGCAGTCCGCAGCTCCTCACCGGAGATGAACCCGTCGTTGTTCAAATCAAAAACCCCGAACGCCTTCCTAAGATCGTCATCCGGGAATTCAAGGTCACCCTCCTTGATTTGGTCCCGATTTTCTTCAACAATGACATTGTTCAATGTTTGGTAGAAGAAGAGGAAATTGAAAAAGTCGAGGGCTTTGTCATCACCCACTAGAAGCTCAAGCTCGGTCTGTTTAGCATGCAGGCCGAGCCTAGTGAGGAGCGACATGAGCTCGTCGATGCTCACTAGGCCATCCTTGTTTCGGTCTAGCTCGTTGAAGATTTGGTGCAAGTGATATGTGGTGAGAGGATACATATTGTTAAAATGTTAGTATGATTGTGTAAAAAGGAAATAGAAGATTAGTTTAGTGTATGTATGTAAATATAGGGTATGTTTGGATAAGTTGTATGAATGTGTGTATGGTATATATATAGAGGTTTCATTGAATAATATTACACGCTTTCGATGTTGTACTAACACGGAATATTAGTTATTGATTTAACCCAATTTTTACATGATATTCACAAATGCACGCTTGCAAGTATTTCGAGGAAAGAGAGTGGCAAAAACAAACCAAAGTTAGGAAGATTCGGTAATTGATCTTTAATTTTTAGTTTCATCTATACAGAGGATGTATATTATAGGTCAAATTATCAGATAATGAAATTTGAACAAATATTAGTTGGTTTTGTAATTTTCGAAATTAGTTGAAAAAATATGAAATTTGAAATTGGTATCAATTATCCCATGATGAGGATTTTTTTTTTCATGAAATTGTAAACGAGAAATCATACGTGGAAGTCATCGTAAATGACATCCATTCATAAAGAAAACAGCGTCATTTGATCGAAATATATAAAAAAAACTATTTTTAAGATAATTATAAACAAAAGCCAAAAGGCGACAATAATATATGAGCGTCAGTCATGAAATAAATATATTCTGTAATACTCCCTCCGTCCCACTTAAATAGTCCCAGTTTACTATTTTTGGGTGTCCCACTTTAGGAGTCCCGGTTGGAATATTCCATAATTGGTAATAGGCCCCACATTCCACTCACATTTTTCCACTCACATTTTATTATAAAACTAATATATAAAAGTAGAACCCACATTCCACTATTTTTTTTCACCAACTTTCTTTTGTATTTCTTAAAATCCGTGTTGAACTCAACCGGGACTCCTAAAGTGGGCCGGAGGGAGTACTAAGATTTATAGATATGTTTGGGTCATTGTCGATTTTTTATTTATTTTATTTTAATGTTTAATCATTTTTCTTTTTTTGAAGGAAGCACCTCTTACGTGTGGCCGTGTGGGTTTATAATTTTTTCTTTTAAGAGCTTTAATTTGTTATAGTGGGTTTTCTTTCCTTTTCTTTTCTTTCTTTTTTTGTTGTTAGTGATGACGTATGGCAGCATTGCGCAAGCCTTGCTGATGTAAGTAAATCGTCAACACTCTAATCGTTCAACCTTTTGCATTCATGCTAAAATTACTCCATTTGTTTCTCTATATTTATCATAGATTAATGAATTAATCTATGATAAATATAGAGAAACAAATGGAGTAAATTAACATGAATGCAAAAAGTTGAACTAGAACAAAGCACGAAACCCTAATCCTAAATACTCAAATCAAAAGCTAATATCAAGAGAGCGACATGAAACATCCCAATTAATCGCACAACTATAAATCTTAGGCAACAAATATATTTGGTATGAACCTCATGCTTCATGTAGTAGTCTTTTAAGTGGAGAAATGACCAAAGAAAATGAAAAGTTGGACGGCTGAAAAAGAAATTACACTTTTTATGGATGGATATAGTACTGTATACTCTTCTTATATAAATGAAACAGAAAATATATTAGAATAAAGGGATATTAACAATTAATATTATGAAATTTTCAAAAAGTTGGGTTTTTTCCACGAACTTTGAAATTGGCAAATAATATCACGAACTTTACCCCGAGTTTATTATTTCCAACCAATGAAAAAATCCCGGCTGTATTAATAGATTGAAGAATAATTTCGGAGGGTGTGCTTCAAGAAAAACAATCTTCAAAGATTGAAAAACTTGAAGCCCTCGAAGTTGTTGTTGAAAAATTATGAAAAAAAATTCGTAAAATAAAATTATTTGCCAGAATTTTTTCATTGGTGGGAAATAACAACCTCAGAGTAAAGTTCGTGATATTTTGTCAATTTCTTGTTCGTAAGAAAAATCCAACTTTTTGACAATTTCATGATACTAGATGTCAATATCTTTTAAATAAAAAGCATTAAACTCAAACACAATTAGGTATATTTTCTGCACCACACGCCTTCATCTGTACTTGTTGGGTAACATCTAGGAAATTTCCTCTTACTTGTACACAACAAATTAATGTAATATACTTTTCAGCCCACCATTTCTTATTATTGCAGCTTTAAAATTACTATGTCTAATGAATTAATCTAACGTATTTATGATTTTGAAAATGTTTAAATTAGTAGATTATTTTCATACAAATCCTAATCCACCAAAGAAAATTTTGGAGGTGAATAAGAACAATAAATTTATGATGTCATCTACTATAATCAAATCACATGATAGCTGCCGAATTAATTGTATTAGTTCATTTCTGTTAGGAATTAATGTGTATACAACTAATACTTCGTAAATAGCCGACGATCGGACCCAAACCATCTAATAAATTTCGAAATTATTTTATAAAATGTTGCTATATACTAGTATGAAGTTTATATATGAGGTCTATAAGATGACATAAATTAACAATTCGAACCGGCCATATGAAAACGTCAAGTGAAGTATTTGAAAAAATAAAGAATTCAACTTTTAACCTATAAGCTTATTATTTTTTTTGATTTATGTATATTAAAATATCAGGGTCAAAAAGTATTGGTCTACTAGATTTGTCAAAATTCAAAATTATAACCACTAAGATATAGTTATGAATGGTCCACATAGGACAATAATCAGGTCAACTCAACATTCCAATCAAACAACATCACACGTAAATTACCAAAAACATTTGAAATTCATCGCTACATGGCTCGTATATATATTTAACAAAATTATTCAAATAGTCGATAATTTCTCTCTGAACATTCATATCTATCTTAATGAAATCACGCACTTATGTATATATATAACTAATATTTAAAATTTATATTAATTCTTTGATATATTAATATCAATTTGCATTATAAAACGTACTATCAGTTTCTAATATTGAATAAGAAATTGATATTTATTGATTCAACAACTAATATGTTTTGTGATGTCACCTAATATCAATGTATTTGCGAACTAATGTAATTTTATATTCTGACTTTAAAAAAAGTTCTGTCATGATCCATCTCCCAAGAATTAGTTACCGTTGAATATTGGACCCTTTGCTTTGAGCTTCTAATATTAATTGGTTGGGCTGGTATTTTGTCGAGCCCATGTAATTATATTGTGGCCCAAACAAAGGCTGGCCCGTTTACTTACCAGACTCGCTGGATGGTTTCCACATGGAACCTCCACGCGGATCCTGCTCTTCAGCCGTTGGATCTAGGGTGTGTTATTAAGTGAGAGGATTCTCTCATTCTGTTCATTCTTCGTGCTAGACACACACTCTCTCTCTCTCTGAGTTTTCTCTGCATTCTCTCTAAGTTTTCGGCGGTTTTAGCAAGCGATTTCCTTCTAGCTCTTGGTTTGACCGACGATTCTCAGTTTCTAAGAGATCTATCGGTGTAGTTTGAGTGTTAGACAACTTCTTCGGTTTCCTTCTTAAACCCTAGAGTTCGGTCTTCTTCTGTGACCGATCTTTTGTGCTTGAAGGTGTTGTGCGAGGGTTTCTTTGGTGTAAGGCTTTGGTCTGAGAGGTGTTGTGTGGATCCGTGTGTAGAGATGGTTGTGGTGTGCGATGACCGGTGAGATCTAGGGTTTCACAGATCTCTGGTTGTGTGGTTCGTTCAACGGTGCTCTCCTTTGTGACTTGCAGTGAGGATTGTGGAGGTCTAAGGCTTAGTGCAGTCACTGCTGTGACCTGAGCCATCCGCGGCCCGATTACCTGACTTAGTCTATCTTAATTGCCAGATCCCTCGAGATCAATCTCTTGTGTGACTAACTTATTTACTTAGTGTGCAGGAACTCGGTGAAGCTGGAATCTCAAGATCAGAGACTTTCTTGATAGCTTAGGGTTGTACCTCTGAGATTAGCCATCTGAGACCAATATCAATAAAAGAGGTCCCAATAATTAGTGAATCCCGAATGGTCTGATCACTACAGTTACAATAAAAATTATCTCTATTGTGAGATGAACATCAAAAAATTAGTGTTCCCTTTGTCCATGAATAAATGTGCCACTTTGAGTCTTTAACTTTACGAGTTTTAAGAAATCTATATAACATCAATTGAGTGAAAAAAGAGTGTGGGTTATATTCTATATACTCCCTCTGTCCCCATTATATGTCTCACTTTGATTTGTGAAAGTGCAGGTTTTCTCTCGGTCAGCGTATGTAAATACAGGGGTGCATCCAATTGATCAGGATGAGATTCCCGACCTAGCTGAGTCGTTGGTACGATAACCCCGGTAACAAACAAATTTCCTCAATCCACTTCTACTGGTTAGTATAATGGAGGTAAGGGTCGAATCCCACAAGGATGGACATGTTCGGATAACTGCGGTGATTTTCCTGGGTGTTTTTGGTTTGCTACCACGCTTTTGGGGTTGGGATTTACCTAAACGAGAAATAAAGATGGTACTCTACTGACTAGTAGGCGTGAAAGTAACAGGCATGTGGTTGTGTTCGTGAAAATATGGGACAAGGTATCTCAAAGGTATACGAAAAGTAGACAGTTACTGAAAGAGGAAATTTAGACAACAAGGCATATCTGGTGGCTGGTTGGCTTTCTAACAGGTCTGGAAGGTACAACTGAAAAGTAGGAGACAAAAGCAAAAGTAACCCAAAAAGTAAAAGTGGTCCAAGGCAAAAGTTGATTTTGACGTTTTCTTCTTCACCAAGTATTAACAGAAATCATATGAACACAAACTCCATGACTAAACTCAGATTCATAACTTCAAACTCAAAATTCATTGATTAAAATGCTCAACCTTAAAATGAACGGCGGAACTGCAGTTTACCTCTACTGACTAACATGCAAGACGGTGATTACAATGCAGAACAAAAGACTCGTGCACGAAAATTAGACTGAAACATAACTACAACCTTAGATCAACAACTCCAGATAAGAAAACACTTAGAAATTAAAAGCAACGACTAGATCTAACTTTCCTAGGCAGAATGAAGCAAACTCGAACCAAAACGACATACGAAATAGAAACTTCATAACTTAAACGTTTGGATCTTCACAAAGTACTTCAAAAGGCAACAACGATAAATGTTTGCAACAAATCCAACGACGAAAACAGGTAAAGATTAAACTAGAAAGCAAAATAACGATTGTTTTGCCACTTCGGGCGATGATACTGCTATACTACTACGGCAAACTGGCTGGAACGGTAGAATGATGGATCTCCGGCAGACTCTTGGACGTCAAATGACCATAGCTGTGGCGAGGAACGAGAGATTGGATAATGCTGAAAGACTGATCTTCTAGAGAGAATTCTACTAAGTGTGTATGAGAACCGAGAGCTTGCGAACTTAGAACTCCTTTTCTCTCTCCAAGTGGCTTCTTTTGTAGGGAGGCTTGCCCTTGCTTTTAGGGTAGACTTCCTTCACGATTTGACTTTTCTGCCCTTGTTAATGATCATCCAAGCTATCCTTCTTCTCCATCTCGAGCCTTTTCTCTGGCATGCATCCTGGTCAGTATTGCACGCTTCTAGCGCTCTTTTCACTTGCGTCGCCTGAATCGTCTCCTACTGACTTAGATCCCTTAATCCTGCACACTTGAGCAACTGTTTTGCAGATAATACATGCATTTCACGACATACTGACCAGTAACCAAGGCTTAGAATACGACTTATCAATTTGACATGGATTTTACGAAATACTAATGAAAATATATTGAAAAAGTTAGTAGAATATGAGTTTATATATTAATTTGATTATAAAATGTGAGATGAGTGAATTAGTAGGATGCGTGACCCATTAACAAAAATAGTAAAAGTGAAATAAGACTAAGAAATGTCAAAAAAAAGAGGAAAACTAAACACATAATGAAGAGCAGAGAGAGAATTAATTTTGTTATTCAATGTACTAACAAAAAGTAAATAAGACATTTAAGGTATTTAAGGTAGATATTATGAAATGATAATAAGAGATGTTTAATACTTAAACGTGTTAAATCATTGTAAGTGAAATTAATTAATTGCCTTTTTTTTTGAAAAAAAAACACCTCACTAGATTTAAGACTCAGGTTCTGCATTCATTCATCCAATAAAAGAGGTAGGCCAAAATGATTTCTAATAATTAAATCTAACTCAAATTTTAATAACTAGCTCCGTAGATCAGAGGTTTAAGTTTCCCCTTCAATGTTTGTAAGCCATTTTATGTTTCTTATAAAAAGCAACCATCAACCATAAAGAATAAATCAAACTATATACATAGCCACATACGTTACACAAAGTTTTTTCTTTGGAAGATAAAAAGTCACAATGAAAATTCCTTCCAAGGAAAAAATCAAAGTAGAAAAAAAAAGAAGCAAAGTTCTAACAAGATTCCAAGGAATCCATGGACATCATTTCCTTAAACTCCTCAAAATCTAGCAATCCATCGGAATTCGTGTCGTAGACGCCAATCATTTGCACACAATCTTGGCCACAACTCTTCTCATCCCATAACCCTAACCTACCTAATGCAATCCGCAACTCTTCCCCGGAGATGAACCCGTCGTTGTTCAAATCAAAAACCCCGAATGCCTTCCTAAGATCGTCGTCCAAGGATTCAAGGTGTCGCTCCTTGATTTGGTCTCGATTTTCTTGAACAATGATTTTGTTCAAGGATTGGTAGAAGAAGAGGAAATTGAAAAAATCGAGGGCCTTGTCATCGCCCACTAGAAGCTCAAGCTCGGCCTGTTTAGCATGTAGGCTGAGCCTAGTGAGGAGCGACATGAGCTCGTCGATGCTCACTAGGCCGTCCTTGTTTCGGTCGAGCTCGTTGAAGATTTGGTGCAAGTGATATGTGGTGAGAGGATACATATTGTTATAATATAATGCAATGTTTATGTAGAAATTAAGGGGAAAAGAGAATTTATTTAGTGCATGAAATAAATAGAGGGGAAAATGGTATATATATATATAGATGTGGAATGGGCTTTTGAATTTATCAAATAATGACGCGTTTTTGATGTTGTACATACGTACGGATGTATATATAGATTAACACAATCTTTCCATGATGTTCACAAATGCACGACTGCAAGAAATTTCGAGGAAAGATAGTGGCGAAGACAAATTGAAGTTAGGAAGATTCGGTAATCGATTATTTTGTTTAATCCAAGTAAGAGGATATATAATAGTTTTAGACAAATTACTAGATAAATTATGAAATTTGATTAAGTCTGATTGCTCATCAATTTAGTCTTAATGATCATGATAAGATGAAAATTTTCAGAAAATTGTATCCGATATGACAACATCATTTAATTAAAAAGTAAATTATGAATTACAAGCCACTGCCAATGAACTATAGTAAATGATCCTCCTTCCGTCCAAAAAAAATAATCTCATATGTGGATTATACGAGCTTTAATAAAAAATTGATAAAGCAGGAGATATGATGAGGAAATGTAAGTAAAGTAAGATAGACGAGAAGAAAAAGTAGGTAGAGTAAGTGGTAAGTATAAATGAGAGGAGAAAAAGTGTAAAAAGTATGAAGAGAAACTTTCCATTTTTAAAAATGAGACTATATTTTTTAGATATCCTAAATGGCAAAATGAGACTATTTTTCGTAGATGGAGAGAGTATTGTCCATTCATAAGGAAAATACCGATATTTAATTAGTTGAAAAATATCAATTATACAAGATATCAAATTTTTCGTCATGATATAATAGCGAATGAATCCAAATTTTGTAGTTTTTCTTGGCATTTCATTAAATATTATTTTGTGAACTTTTTGAGAGCATATGTTGTGGGTTGGCTCTCTTTCCTTTATTTTTTGTTTTTCCTTCTCTGGTTGTTGGTGATGACATATGGAAGCTATTCCGCAAGCATTGGTGATGCATGTAGAAGAATAATATTAACATCAAGTGGAATTTTTAACGTAGAAATTGACTATAAAAAGTGAAAATTGATATTGTGATTTGTGAATACATGGACGAGTATTTATAATATATCTTCCTTTTTAAAAAAAAATAAAAAACAAAAAATATAATTAGAATCAAAAGATTAAACTCAAATGCATTGGTTATATTTTTTCACCACACGCCTTCATTGTTTTGGACTGTGGTGAAACATCTAGGAAATTTCCTCTGGTTTTTATTTTTCTTGTATGAGTAATAACTCAAATATAACAAATTAATGTGGCTAGTAGTTTTAGCCCATCATATCTAAATAATTACTGCAGCATTAATATCATGATTAATGAATTCATTTATGATTTTGAAAATGTGGTAGTTGATAGCTTCTTTCCATACAAATCCCAAAGAAACTTTTGGAGGAGAATAAGAACACGAGGTGCCTCCAACGACTTTTAATCGATGGTCGACATCGATCCATTTCTCCAATATATTTATGATGTCTTAGTTTTTTTCTAGCCATGTGTTGTTAGTTTGGTTTGCTAGTTGTATTTTAAGATCTAATTTTATTTTGTGTTGTTTCTTAATTGATGTGCTAACGAGTTCTTTGGTGGTTTGAGCTCTTTTGACTTTATCAGAATAAATGTTCAAAAAAATATGAACATATGATATGACACGAGAATTAAAATAAAATTGGTAAGTAAAAAATAGTAGAAGAAAGCAGTTAATGTAGTGCTATTAGAAAGTGGAACTCCATTATTATTAGTGTTTTAATGGTGATATAAGTTGTAAATAACTTGATGTATACTGTTAATAAACTAGGATAACTTTTCATAAATGGAAATGCCCATATTTTTATGCGACGGACAAAAATGGAAAGTACACGTAATTTTATGGGACAGAAGAAGTATATTTCTACTTCTGCATACATCAATATTGACGGAACATAAAAATAGTTGTCAGTACTTTAGACAAGATAATACTGTATAGGCATTATATATAATTAAATTAGTCATATAGGTGGAGTGAGATGGATAATCATAAGACATATTGTAATATTTGCACAGGTTAACGATCCATATTTTAAAACAATGAGCTAGAATCGAACAATTGATAAGAATAAACACGATCTCTAGTCTCGTTACGAGCAATTGTGAGAATCGAACGTATACGAAAATCGAAATATAATAAATATATGTCACGTGGGATTGTGTATAGTCAATCATTATTCAACCAAATAAAAATACATGAAATTATAATCAAGAAGGGCTGGCTTGCCAAAATACCCAGAAATTACATGAGTTGAATTTTTCGTATATATAGGATCATGCGTATTAATCAAACTATAATATATTTCCATGTGTCAGCAGTGTTCTAGTCTTCTAAATATGTAATTTACAATACATAAATTATTGAATTATTGAGGTAGGAGCCTCAAACGTGGGAAAGTGTGTCCCTATTTATAAATAGGGACATATGACCCATTGATCTTTGAAAGGTTATTATTTTCGTATATCCTACAAACGTGGAAACCCGTAATTAAATCAACATTAAACAAAAAATAATTATTTAAATTCAAGGAAAAAATACACCAATTGAGCAGGTATTATATGTGATTATGTGTCGATTTCAACTTGATAATCACTAGTCTAACGTGGATGAATGACACCTTAAAGCCGTTATAGAGTTATAGTGTGTGTTTGGTGGAGTTTTTATTGTTTGGTAGAGTTGCAAACTATTAAAGAACCATTACAAAGCTATATAATTAGGCTAATTAGGGCTGACAATTTTTGGCACGACACGATAACACGACATGAACATGCACGGAATTAATGGATATAAATTAATGTGTATGTGTCAAAAACTTATTGGGTTCGTGTCCTTATCGTGTCGACACGATAACGACGCGAAAATTTCGTATCGTGTTCGTGTTACACGTTAAGAAATAATATTAATATATTATAAAATTATTATTATTTTATTTATTTTAAATATTTAAATTAGGTTTAGTCTAATAGAGCACTTAGTATTAGTATAGTGTCGTGTTCATGTTACACGTTAAGAAATAATATTAATATAGTGTCGTTATTGTCTCGTGTCATATATGTGTTGTTATCGTGTCGTGTTGACCCGAAGTGATTCGTGTCGTTAATGGGTTCTTGTCGTGTTCGTGTCTGAGGGTAGCGGGTCGTGTTCGTGTTCGTGTTTACAGTTTTCTTAACGGTCGTGTTCGTGTTTGTTATTATCGTGTCGTGTCGATACAATAACGAAACAACACACCACGATTTGCCACCCCTAACTGGCTAAGCATGTGTATAATTCACTTTAATTATACAAGAAATAGTGTTAGTTTCCATCCACCAGCTATTAGTTTTTAGGGATGAGAATGAAATTAATCGCTTATAGCTAGACGAAGAGAGTATAATAAAATGAACTTCTAAAGGAGAACTACATGTCAAACAAATGAATAAAATGAAAGTACACTCGATACTTCATTCCTTTCTTGGTTCCATTATATCAAACCTGTCCTAAAAACTTTGTCCTCATATTGAGATAAGAATAATATCAGCCCCATCATCTTATTTCTAGATCCTTGTGTTAAATAAGTAGTATTTCCTCCTTTCGCGATAGTGGAGACGTTTTTTTTCGACATGCGATTTAAAAAAATTTGTGTTAATGAGTTAAGGAAGAATAAAATAGGAAATGAAAAGCAAAGAGATGAAGAAAGAATAAAGTAAAAGATAGTAAAGTAAGTGAGAAGAAATGTTTTGAGTTTTACTAAAAAGGAAAATAACTTCACTGCTATGGATACTCGCAAGTAAGAAGAAATATTTTGAATTTTACTAAATTGGAAAATAATTTCACTACACTATGGAACAGAATTGAGTACTAATTGTCCAAAATGTGGTTCTCATTAATTTACTATATGCATTCATATAAATGCATGTGTCACAGTTGACTAAGTTAGGACAACAGAATTAAACAATTAAGATTGAATTAGTAATCTATACACTTCCAAAAAATTAACAGAATTCTTCCGACTATTAACTAATCAAAAACCAAATGCTCCAAACAAATTGAATCAAACAAATCCATCCATACAAACTATGTGAAAATTCTATTAAATTCAGTCGATCAAGTCCCCATCAGCCCCATTTCTGACCCCACGAGTTTCATTTCCTGAATCCACGACGGACATCATATTCTTAAACTCGTGAAAATCCAAAACGCCGTCAGAGTTATCGTCGTAGACGCCGATCATGCACTTACAATCGTCAGCCTTCTCGTTGAGCAGGCCTAATCGGGAGAGCACGCTCCGCAGCTCCTCCGACGAAATGTAGCCATCGCCGTTCAAGTCGAAGACCTCAAACGCCTTGCGAAGATCTTTCTCGTGTTCGTGCTCGTGTTCTGGTTTGGAGGCCTTGACCATGGCCTCGTAGAAGAAGAGGAACTCGAAGTAGTCGAGGGTGGTTCGCCCCACGAACCTCTCGAGCTCCTCGGGGGTCGTGTGGACCCCGATTCGGCCGAGGAGGCCGTGCAGCTCATCAATGCCGACTACGCCTTTGTTTTCCTTGTCCAAGTTTTTGAAGATTTGGTGGAGATCGTCTGCGCTGATCATCGGAGACATTACTCGTATTCGTAAACGATGAAGACGAAGATGAAGACGAGGATGAAGATGAAGACGAGGATGAAGATGAAGATGAAGATGAAGAAGAATTTATTGTTTGATTGGTTGGTGGGATAAAGGGTTTTTATAAGGGGAGGGAAAAATGAAAATGTGTTTTATTTCAATGATTGAATATTGCGTGTGTAACGGTCATTTGAATTGAAGAATATTTTTTATGGGAAAAATCGAAGAAGAAGGATATTAATATGGAGAAATTTCTGCAGTTGTTTCATTCTACTTTTTGTTTGTTGCCATGTTTTTTCTAGTTAGGAATAATCAAGTGATTGCTCAATAGCTTTGAGAAAGTGATATATGCTGGAATAAGTTGGTGGAATAAAGTAGATGTTTTTCTAGTTAGGAATAATCAAGATTAAGAAATAGTAGATGTTTTGTGTGATAAGTGAACGAAGAATAAAGTAGAAGAGTGAACAAAGTAGAATAGTGAATAAAGTAAGAGATAATATTATTTTTTTACAAATATATAAATAACTCACTTACAGTGGATTTTCTGAAATGGAAAAATGATTCAATTAATCAGATACGAATGAAGTAATAGATAAATAAGACGTGTAATAACGAATATACCAAAGAGAAAATACGAGACACATATTCATGGACATAGCATATACTAATACTATTAGAATTTAATAAAAATTTTCAATATTCCAATCACTTCTCCGTTTAATATCTTTCTTATTTTACTAATTATTGGATGGAATAGTAATTATTTTTTTCTAATTTTGATGCTTAGGAAAAACAATACTTCACCGGTCCACGACAAATGCTTACTTTTTGTTTTAACTCATTCACCAAAATTAGTATAGTCTACGAAAAATAGTTAAGATTTTATTTAGTTTTTATCAATTCACCAAAATTAATCCCTGCTATTTATGACTTATAAATTCGTTTTGATCATTTCAACATATTATAAACTCTCCAAAATATATAAGTTCGCTTACTCCAATTAAATCTTACAGACAATTAACAGTCTTTTATATATATAACTCCAATATAATTTGTTGTTTCACGACTTATAGTTGCATTTTATAAGTTTTTATGCATTTCATTAGGGTTCAAAAGCTAATAAACTTTTTTAACAAATACAGAACAAAATAAGATTACTAGAAAAAAGGTTTAAAATTTCTTAAATGTGTTAACTATATAAATATGTCAAATTAGGCTTCCTAAAGAAACTGTACTCCCTCCGTCCACAAAAATTCGTCCCGGTTTGACCAGACACGGGTTTTAAGAAATGTAATGGAAAATAAGTTGAAAAAGTTAGTGGATTGTAGGTCCTACTTTTATATATTAGTTTTATAATAAAATGTGAATAGGAATGAGTTAGTGGAATATGAGGTCCATTACAAAAAATGGTAAAAGTGACATGAGACAAATTTTGGAGGACGGACGGAAATGGAAAAATGAGACAAATTTTAGCAGACGGAGGAAGTATTAAATTAGTTCAAGAATGAAAAAAAGAATATTGTTAAGTGGGTGGCACGCCGTCAAATAAGGACTGTATAAAATAAAAAATGAGCACAAGTGTATTACAAAATTACTACTCCTACATTGTTTGAGAAATGGAAGGTGCGTATGAACTACATAAGTCAACGTGATAACGATGTATATTTATAATATTGACATTATTATTCAATTGTTGCCACTATACGCGATAAAAATGTAGATATATTTATGCCATTTTTATATTTTGAACGAATTTATGAGATTTTACATATCATCATAGTAATCTGTTTTATAAATTTTAAACTCATATTCATTTTATTTTTATTTAATAAGAAAAGTGATAAAAATCTTGCTAACAAGGAAAATAATGCAATTTTATAAGTAGAATTCTTGTTTCTTAACAGTTTTGAGATAGTCATTTTTCTAATTTTAGGATTTTTACATTTTGTATTGTTTTATTAAAATACAAACAATAGTAATAAGAACAATAATACAAATAATGATTATTATTAAAATAATAACAATAATAATTGATATTACTTTGATTGATAACGTAATTACAACTAATTATCAAGTAAGAGTATGAAATATTAAGCAACTTTTAATGTAAATTATGAATCATGCTTATAATAATAATAATAATAATAATAATAATAATAATAATAATAATAATAATAATAATAATAATAATAATAATAATAATGTAACTATTATTATCAATTAATAATTTTTATACAAAATTGAATGAAATTTTATAAATTTACGGATCATGCGTAGTTAGATGATGATGATGATTATGATTATGATTATTATTATTATTATTATTATTATTATTATTATTATTATTATTATTATTATAAATCAATAACTTAGAATTAAAGTAATCTTAATCTGACTTTTAAAATTATACCCATACTCCCTCCATCCATCTGCAATAGAAGCATTTCTTTTCGGCACGAGATTTAAGAAATGTTGTTAAAAGTAAGTTAAGTGAAGGGAGAATAAAGCATGAAATTAAAAAGGTGGAGATATGAAGAGAACATAAAGTAAGAGAAAAGAAATAGTTTATTTTTTGTCAAAAAAAGAAATGATCCAGCTACAAGGGAACAACGAAAAAGGAATACGATTCAACAGAGGTACGGAGGGAGTACTTTATTGTACTCATTCCGTCCGCTATTAGTAGTCTCACTTCTTGGCGGCACATGTTTTAAGAGATGTTAAGAAAAGTGGGTTGAAAAAAGTTTGTGGAATATGGATCATTCGTATATATTAGTTTTAAATGAAATTTGATTGAAATGAGTTAGTGGAACGTGAGACTCCATTATCATTTATGGTAAAAGTGATCCGGGACTCCTAATTAGGAACAGACTGAAATGAAATAACGGGACTCTTATTCGCGGATGAAGGGAGCAGTATATTATTGTTAGTATTAAGTAAATCTTAATGTAATTTTTAAATTTATGGATCATTCTTAGTTATCAAAATAATAATGTTTACTAGTATAATAATATCTATAACTATTTTTACTGTCAATTAATAACTTATCAAACGAATCTTAATTTGACTTTCAAAATTAACTTGGAGAGTAAGAGTGTGAGTGTATTTTTATTTATTGGCAATAATATTTTTTAATTCTAAAGTTGGTCTCCAATTTCATCTTCTCATAGTTTTTCTAAAATTACTTGAAGTATATGTTGCAAATAATAATATAATATAGTAGTATAGTACCAGCCAAGTACTAGTATTAGATTGATATCTTGTACGATACAAAATATGTCAAGTCAAGAATAGGCATTAACTTGTAAATATAACACATTTTCAACGTTACACGCTAAAAGGGTGTTTTCCTAACTATTGCAGGAAAAGAAAATTGTCAAAAGGTAACAACACGTTTTTTTGTAGATTCATTATTGAATTTCATTCTTCAAACATTAAGATTACAGATTTCCCACAACATGATTTACTTTTCTAGCAAAATTAAAATTTATATTTAAAGCAGATTTAATTTGGATTCAGTTCAAATAAGATTCCAATCCTCGATGCCCCAAAATCAAAGACTTTTAGATTTAAATAGCAAGCAAAGTCAATGCTATGTGGAATTATAACAAGAAAATTGAGGGAGGAAAGAACACAAACACAAAATAAACTTTAATTTCATACAAGTCAATTCTAAAATTAGACTTTGTTAAACAAGTGAAGTAGAAATATAAGACACACGAAATTGGAGAATTATCACAGAAATGGGATCCAAACTATTGCAGTCCAGCCTAGATAGGGTCTAATTTTCTTCCATTATTCTATGTTCAAAAGCATGAATCATCAAAATCCCAATTAACTAACTCTCTGATCAGTTGCAGAAGCCCCAAGAATTTATTTGATGTATATAATGTTACAAAAATCATACAAAGTAAGACTGAATCATGCAAGTAGTTGAAGACAGACCTCTACACCCGATATCCGAATCAGATATCAGGGGCTTAATGAATACTTTCCGGGCTCATTGTATGTCTTCTCCAACTGCTCCACTTTGATCATTTTGAAACCTCTGATCCTTACTTCTTCGGGCACCGAAGTATCCTTGTAATCAACTTTTTCAATGGTCCATCCTGCATTGTGCACAGTTCCTCCTACTTTAACCTGTTGAGAAAATGACCAGTGATCAGGTTCAGGTTCCTAGTATCGTCAAAAAGAGCCGTTTCTGGCTATTGTGAGATATACTTTTACATACCTCAGCATCGTCAACAGCATCGATAACTAGAGCTCCATCCAAGGCAAGATCCTGGAGAAAGATGCTTTGGCCCTTTATGGCAATAGTAGATCTTCCGGTAATGGAACAGTTTCCGTTGACTTTGCTTTTGATATCTGAAAATGTAAGCCCCCATTTAGGACTCCATGCAATACGAGGCCATACGTCCACCTCCTGCCCATTGAATACATCTTGAACTGGATCATCCACCTTGACGCCAGCCTGTTAATGCCACAGCGTGTTCAGTTGCAAGCTCAAACAACGCATTGGTAATAAGAAGAGCTTTAATTCTTTGGTACAGCTAAGATACTTATGGGTAATGAACCAAATAGCAAATCCAGTTTTGTGACATATTGTTTTCTCTTATGCATACAAGGAAAAAATCACTGAGATCCACAACAAGCAATCTAAAAGAACTAGTACAACATTGCAAAACATATTTTTGATTCATGGTGTACCATGTCGAAAAAACAATAAAATGATGTTTACGTGTAAACCTTTATATGTTTAGGGAATATGTAAGGAACAATGACCATCTGGTGAAAATTACGTATGATTCATGGACCGTGGTATAATGTAAGAAACAATGACCATCTGTTTAAAAAAAAGTTCATGGTACGATTTGTAGCAGCTAGATTTCGTAAGAGTATGCAGTTTGTTACTCCATGGTAGAGGAAACAAGTTTACATATAAACCTTATATGTTTAGGAAATTTCAGTATAATACCTCTCTCAAAATAAGGCTGTTTGCCCTATATATAGCCATCTCCCCGGAAGTAGCACTGTGATAGGGATTTCCTTTCGGTACCTTAAAATTGCAAATACAAGTGAGATCCAAAAACATTTTCAAGTTATATCATTCATGAAGCACAAAAGCAGTGTACAAGAGTTTCTCCAAGGAAAGATGATTGAGGTTAACTAATAATTAGTAAAGAGAATTTGTGGAACGAATTGTCTATCCTCGTGTATTTTAGTCCCACTGTAGGACAGAATAGTGTAACTTCAATAACTTCAAGTAACGAGTTCTCATTTTGTCTCCTTCAGTCAGCAGAAAGATAAATGAAAGGCAAATTTCAGACTTAATAGAAAGTAAAATATTGAAACAGGTCATGCTACAGAAGATTTTTGTATACGAGGCTGTGTCCTCTTTCGTTTTGTGTTCCAGCAGAAGGTAAGGCATTTGTAGCCAATGAAGTAATACTAGAGAAATCCAAATCTGTATGCAAAGCTATTATATCTGAATTTTGCTCCCATTATGTATCGAATCAGAGCATAGGTTATATTTACATAATTATCTCTAAACAATAAATACACAATTTACTTCTCTCAAACAGACAAGCATCTGAAATAATATCAGATTTCAACATTGTTACCTAATAAATGCTAAGATAAATGTATAGTCATACCTTAGCCGCATCCTCAGGGTTATTCTTGACAGGTGCATAAGCAAGCCAAGCTTCCATTACCTGAATAGTATAAACCACATATTTGTTATGTCAAAGCCAGAACTTACAGCAGAGGGCATTAGGAACAAAGGAAAAAAATTCTTGAATTTTTAGAATTTAGGGGTTATGCTTACAGTAAATCCAACTCTAGCTGAAGGTGGAAGAGTTTTAGGATAATCTTGCATCATACATTCCAGCCGAGTAGATGATTTGAAAGCTGTTTTAGTAGAATCTTTGTATCTGAAGCAGACAGTAAACTATTAAAAACACAGCAAGTTCACAAGACCCCGGAAGGGTTCCCTTGAAGCAAAGAAGAAATATAAATGCGATGTAAGAGACAGATTGCTCACTTTGGATTAACAAATTCCTTGATAGAACCACCAGTTTTTGAAAGTTCTTCTAGATAAGGGCCGATTTCAAAAATCAACTACATAAGAAAATGTAAAATCAAATATTCAGAATACTAGATATGCAAGTGCATTATTTTGGACGATTTCATGACTCATCACACTAATCACAATAACACTGCTGGATCAACTATAGGCATTATTGAAACCCGCATGATTTCATGACTCCTCACAGAATATTCAAAAACCAACTATAGGTATTATTGAAATTTGAAAACCACATGATTTCATGACTCGTCACACATAATACTGCTAGATCATCTGATATAGTATAACAAAGGTATGCGCAATAGTTTCAGATGATATATATATACTTGATTTATGTTGCCTGGAAATGGAGAATATCCGGTTTCATTGTTCACATCACCATCAGGATACCCAGAAGCTCTCAACAACGGATCAAGTTGATTGTATTCTACATTGATCACCATTGACCTCCCTGACCAAAATTTATGCTTCAATGTGTCAATAGAAGGGTATAAGAGTCACTAAGTAATGTTATTGTAGCAATCAAAATTATGTTATGGCATTACATTCACATAAAAATATTATATAAAGGTGCATAAAGAAAGCTAGCTTCATTAATGACTTTGCCTATTCGTTAATAGGAAGAAATAGCCACAAAACGAGGCTGCAGAAAAGTTAATTCCCAACGCAAGCATGTGATTCTACTTAATAACTAATATATGACCCTTAATGATGAGCATACAAGATCAAAATAGTGTACCATCTTTATGAGTGAGCTTAGTAATTCCTCCAATAGCTTCCTTAGCTTTCCTGGGAACTGCAAGAGAATTAACATGGTACTCTTTGATGGCACTGACACCCAATGCAGATGGAACTGCCTGTAATGGTGGATCAGGAAATGTGAACAAAATAAGCAGGAAAATAGACATTCATAAAACTGTACACAATAACAAGAATAATTAGCTCCAAAATTGACGTTTCAATCGAACCTTGAAAAGAAGACCATTAGTATCTTGGAAAAATAAAACCCATTTGCGTCCAGCAGCGTGCCTGGAATGTAGAACAGAGGATGAATCATAAATAAAGATTTGAACACGACAGAGAAAAAACCACTAACATCAAAACAAGAAATCCATGTGTATACCATTCTTTAAGAAGACCTGTTGAATAGAGAAGTGAATGAACATCACCATGACCATGAGGCTTTGTCTATAGAAGAGTTGGACAACATTCAAATAACAGTTACATATCTGAAATAATCTATTACATTTGTTTGGTTCATAAGATTGATATGCAAAAGAAAAGACACCTGAATTTGGAACTTATTATTTGGATCCACAGCCAGCCTAGCATCATTATCATCTAAACAAGCAACTTTCTCCTGGAATATCCAAAGGAAGCAATGAAGTATAGAAGTTAATTTCAAAGCAGTTTAAACTTCACTAAATTATAGGAGTTGATAATTTTGCAGAAAATCACCTGCTTCATCATTTTTACTTGTGAGGGTTTCATCCCAAAATATGCATTATCCTCTAAGAGCTTTGTAGTACGTGAATGAGTATCATCAGACGTCATAATGGCCAAAGGAATTTCGCTTGGTCCTTCACCTAAATTTGTAAGAATGTAAAAAAATAATGAAAAATGCATTAGCTTATCAATACCAAAAGAAATAGACATTAATATTTTTTAAAGATATTTTCTGTATCTGGAGAAAATCATCATAGCAAATATCAACAGTACTAACTTCTCTATAGTAAGACAGAATAACCTAAAATTAATGCATTTGTTCAATAACCTAATAACTAATGAAAAGTGATCAATTACTTAAGTACTTATAATGAGATATGATTCATATACGAACCTTGACTTAGCCTACAGCTCGCATCTTGCAAGGCGAGAATAGATTCAATGTAGTGCTGTAAGAAACACGTTCCTGTAGTAGATTCTAATGGCAGAGCCACCTGCAAGCAGTAGAATAATTATAAGTCAAATGAACTGAAGTTGACCATTTCCTGATGTAAGCATATGAAAAGGTTCTTAATACACATAAGCACAACAATCAATAGAAGTTCATAATCAGAACATCAAATTGAATGATTAAGACTTGCATAAATTAATGGAATAGTTACACTACTTCCACCATTGTCTTACCTTTATACCATTGTAGCCAAGACGCTCTCCAAGCCCCCCAGCAACAAGGACAAATGCAGCCTTCCTTGCCTCACGAACACCCGCATTCTCAAATTGAATGAAATTTTCATCACCGAAATTCAAAATTTCCCCTGATGGTACCTATGTTTCCCAAAGTTTCATGTACAACATGAGAAAAATTTCAGGTGAAGACAATATTTAGTGAGTACACCCACTCTCAAGATTAACTGATAAAACAGGTTACGTTGCCAACTGACTAAATCTACAGTTCAACGGATTCCTCACAAAAAAAAAACCTGGCAGTTTGTTTGGAGGGAAGATATTTGAATCCAGTCAAATCAAGGAGTAATGAAAACACAAAGTTCCTCTTAAATTCCAGAGAAAAGAAATGAATCCACATATGTCAAGGAAAATTTAACTTACTGAAGGAGAAAACCCATCATAGGGGTTCTTTCCAGCTTTCGAATCCGCCAAAAGTTCCCGAGCAGTTGTGATGTAAGAGGCTAGGCCACCAGGGTAACTTGCATTAAGACGAGAAACCTACAAGATCATCATAAGACAAAAGACTAAGTGCCAAAAACTTCATCAGAACCAACAAACATAAAAAATCAGCTCTAGTTAAAAAAAAATTCTCATTTAGCATAAGGTACCAAACATTAGTAGAAAATGTAAAACTATAGGTGTCAGTTGGATATCACTTCACTATAAATGTTCAAAACTCATCTGTCAATTTCGTGATCTAAATTTGAAGAATCTCTGCACAATCAATTGTTATAGGAGTACTTCTTAACACACCAATATTCAAAGACCAATTTTTTTTTTTGACATAAAAATACGAAAATTGCTATGAATGAAGCTAACTCAAAAACGCTAAAACCAAATCTAAGTTTCATCCAAAGTTGAAAAGCCAATTGAAATCAATACAAGCGCAGGTAAAGCAACCACAACACTACCTGTTCGAAAAACGCACGCTTGCCATCATCATCGACACCGGGCTCGGGCCAATGCTCGAACAAGTGAGCCTGATTCAAATCCAACAGCATCTTGGCCAACTCCACCTGCACATACAAGTCACACAGCATCGATAAACCAACTGAATTTTAGCCATGTAAGCATAGAAATCAACGATCCGGAGAGAAATGTGGACCTGATCAGGCGATAGGAGGGAGAGGTTTTTGTGGAGATTGGGGGCGGCAGAGGCCAAATCGTCAATTGAGAGCTTGGAGAGCGCATCCGCTGCGGCGGCGGCGGCCATGACGTCAGATTCAGGCGACTATGCTGAAACAGTGAGATAGAGAGAGAGAGAGTATTGCTTTGCAATTCTAGTGTTTGTATAAATATATACACAGAAATTTAGATGACAAGACGAAGAGTTAGTTACTGATTGCGACGTGAATCGAACCGATTTCGTCGGGTCGGGTCGGGTCGGGTCGGGTCGGGTAACCTGGAACTGAAATGATAACTGAGAAGTGAGAGCGGCAGCGAGAGTTGGTTGAAAATCTGAAGAAGGTTCAGTAAATATTTTAGTAAATCGAATTAATATTAATTTTCCCTAAAAAAGTAGATTACATAGTGTTTTATTCATGAAATTACTTTCGGATTAATGGTGATTGTGTCCATTTTGAAAATTAGACGAGAATTAAGTAAATGAAATTTATGTAATCTATTTTTGGTTTGATGGGATTAATTTGTTTGCTGTGCTTGAATCATGTGTAAATAACTTTATAAGTTCAAGATTTCCTTAGCTTCTAATAATATCCTCAAAATAATTTCAAGCAATGTTTTTATAGTACAATGAAAAAATAATTTGATTTTTCGGTTAGAAAAATTAAGCTAATTAGTTTAAAAACAAAAAAAAAAAACACAAATTATATAATTCGATTTTGACGGAAATAGCCGAAATAGCCTTAATAACTGACCTAAGTTCAAATTTTCAATTTGGTTTGTTATTCAATTAAAGAGCACTTTTAGATACACACTAAAGAAATGACGTAACACGAATATAGAAAAAGATGAAGACAAAGGTCACGGGGTAAATTTATTTTTTTCCAATGTAGAAATCTTTACAAAAGCCAAAAAAAAGTTGAATGATGATTGTATTTGTAACTGATTTTTGCCTAGGAGGCATATTCCAAGGAACATCCTCTCTATACTTTTTTAAACGACGTTAAATTATTTATTATTCTTCACCAGAAAAGTGGCTCCGAATCAAAGCTATCAAAAAGAATTCAGTGCCAAACCCATGTACATTGATTCCTCCTAAAAATGTTCTTTTATCTATTTATTTATTTATTTATTCATTCATTCAGAGAGTGTGAAACTTGCCACACAGATTGGCCGAGATGGACGCATCCAACACGAGCGACGAGAGCGCCGTACAACCCACAACGACACACCTTTCTCGCTTGGCACGGCATGAAGTGCTCATAAGCACGCGCCGCCAATGCCCTTTGTATATCAGAATCATGGAATCATATTTTTGTTAACACTGTTATGTTTATTGCAAAAAATGAATAATTTTGTTTGTCCCATGTGGTATCAGTAGATAGTAAGTAAATTTATAATTGAAATTCGAGTTCGAATTCCATCAACAATTTCTAAACCGAACTCTGTTGTACATATAAAGCTTGCTATATGCTACTATGGATACATACCTTCTTCCCCGAACTCCAAGTACATTAGGCTAACGTCGCACGTTTACCTTTTGCTTCCCTCGACTGCACATAGTTTACAGGCATGTATACGATCACACTTGATGTCATGGTTAGAGATATGCAGGGAGAGAGAGAGGGAGAGAGAGAGAGGACCTGTGCAGCGGCTGATCGCTTTGAATCAAGAAACTGGCTGTAGATATCGTACAACCTTCGCTTCTCAGCTTCTGATACTGACGGTTTAGCATTGGACGCGATGGACTTCAAGAGAGCATTTGTGATTACAGGCATCTTTTTAGTCGTGCTGACATCATCGTTATCTAAAAGCTCGTGAACCGCTTCAAGTTGTGTGTCAGAGAGAAGCGCTTGAAGGTCAGCTCCACTGAAGCCTTCAGTCATTCGAGCTACCTGCTCCAAGTCGACATCACCGTCCATTGGTAACTGCAGTGGTTCTCGGATTAGTCATTAGTGAGTTGTGTAAACCCGAATTCTTATGGTCCAGAATGTGAGACAAAAGTCGAGCAATGCAGTGATTAGTAATGTATCATTTAGCAAGAACTGGCACTACATAAAGGAGACTGATATATCACGTACGTATTTCAGAACCACTTAAAACTTCTTACACCACGAAGATGAAATCACCGATAAAAAGAATAACTGTCTACAAATTGCAGATATAGGTGCTTACCTTTCTTGAGAGGACCTTAAGAATCTCTTGCCTCTCCTGGTGTGATGGAAAATCACAAAATAAAAGTCGGTCCAGCCTACCAGGCCGTAGAAGTGCAGCATCAAGCAAATCTGGTCGACTGGTTTTCAGCAGGCATCGTGTTACAAAAATAGTATCAAAATGAAGCTTCTAATTGATAGTAACTTTTCAGATTATTTATATAACATTTTCATTTAGGGAGAGAAACAAAAGGAAGGTCCATAACTAGTCATTCGATTCTGCACTGAAAACGTTCATTTCATCAACATATACAGATATATTCTGAAGAGCACAACTTACCTAGTAGCAGCAAAAACAAATACACCAGTCAAGACTTCAACACCATCCAATTCTGTTAGAAACTGGCATATAATTTGACAAAGGTATTGGTAGCTGAGGCGGAACAGCAAAAGAAATATTAGGTTGAGCGGGATGAAGGAACTGACCTGATTGACAACTCTATCAGTTACACCGGTATTATCATGTCCTCTCTTTGGAGCTATAGAATCAAATTCATCAAAAAAGAGTAGGCAGGGAGCTGCTGCAGCTGCTTTTGAGAAGATATCCCGAACCTAAAATAGTTTATTCATGCAGTCAGTTGCTTCTCAATACCTATCCCCACAGAAACTGAGAAAAATAGCTTGTTTTTAACATCTCTCTTTAAGGACCTCAGGGCTGTGCGACAACTTCCAGGCCCAGCTTTGATATAGCACATGCCAAATGGCGTCATGCATTATATGAAAAAGTACATCTGAATGAATTCTACGTATAACCCTAACTGACCATAAACAGGTCCTTTGGATGTCTAGTTGCCAGGTATAATAATCTAACAAAAGAAAATATAGACTGCTATAAGAAAACCACACTATATAAAGGCCCTATATTTATTGACATTCTAGTGCAAACCACCATAGAAATGAACTCTAGATCCAGATTTTGAATAATAGTATCAAGTTCAAGCAACTTCCAGTATTGTATGTGTACCCAATGGCACTTGGTAACATGCATGCTAACGATTATAAATTATAAGGTATGAAGTAGTATTTGATGGGGAGAAATGAAAACTAACAAATTATCATAACAGATTGCCTATAGTAGGAGAAACTAAAAACACAAAATACAGATGCATATTGTCTCCAAAAGTAGAAAATGAAATCTATACAAGGCAGCTCATATCTTACAGCTTGTTCAGAAGCACCAATATACTTGTTAAGCAATTCGGGCCCTTTCACTGAGATGAACCGTAGTGAACATGCTGCAGCAGCTGCACCAACAATATGTGTTTTCCCACAACCAGGAGGACCATATAAGAGAACATTGGACCGCAATCTTAATGGTGCTTGTGCAAATATGTTGGGAAATTTTGAAGGTAGTTCAATCATCTGATACAAAATACAACACACCATTAATCAATCTAAAGCCAATATGTACAATGTGAAGTTACAGCCTCAAATAATTAACATCCATATGTTTTTAACAGAACACCGCAAAACCCAGATCCAGCATGGAAATTACAGAAAAGTGAGAAAGAATAATTTGTTTTAGATAAGGAGCAAGCAGATTTAGAAAGTTATTTGCAGGATTGAAGAACTTTAGCATAAAGGCAGTGAAGAGGTTTCTACAGTAGAACAAATAATAACAGGTCGCCACTGAAAAATTCAAAACATACACAAAATTCTGCTTCTGTCCAGACAAATAACTGTTTTGCCCTTCTTCTTTTTACTCAAAGTCCAGTAGTTAATTCAAGATGTGTTTTGTTAGGTTGAAGTTCTTCAAAAACCAAGATCCAGGTCAATATCAGCCACAAAAAATGACATTAAAATATTAAATCCACTGATATTGAGAAACTTGAAAACATCACAGTGTTATATTATTATATTGGACATAGCTGTTTCTGGTCTACTATACCAATTTAAGATAATTGAACCAGTTTACATGCAATTCGAGAAGAGCAAACTCAAATGAGAAGCTAGCTGAAAATTAATGTCAATTGTCAAAGTCCAATGGATGAGAACACTTGGAACAAACATTCAACACTACTATGTTACACAATTGGGAGGTTGTTTTTTTACTGCTACCAGAGTTCAAGATTATTTCATTCTCTTTTGTGAATAATTATAGAGAAATATCATCGATAAAAGATCAACTTATTAGTATCATCTAAAAGCAAATAGTCACACAAAACTGGTGTCAGTTTTTGAGATGGACGATTGAAAGAATACAAACTCTATATCCTACAGTAAAATACCTCTTTAATAGCATTTCGAATATCATTAAGACCACCAACATCTTCCCAACCAGAGCGACCACCTTCTGTAGCTGGTTTAGTGATGTCTCGCATGGCCACTGGTAGAAAATTTTCCATTGCTTGCTGAAAGTCATCCCGGATCAAAGTAGGCTTTCTATTTTCTTTAGATCCCAAATCAGCAGATAATGAGCGACCAATGGCTGCATGCACAGATCGGTCTACCAGTATTTCCTGAAGTATATAATTAGCATATAAGTATATTTTGGCCAAAAATTTGTTGCCATAAAGGGTAAAATTCCAAATCAATTAGATACCAGTTGAATTTCATCATAGCAGTAAGTTGTATATAAGTTTTTTAGCAATGACTTACTAGATCATAAGCATCATATCCATCACATTTTGATGCTATATCTGACAGGAGATCATCAGAACATTGCAATGATCGTTTCTCCATCTCATGCTTCAATATAGCTGACCGTTCAGCAGCAGCAGGTGCAGGAAGATTGACATGAAAGTCAAACCGTCCTGAATTCAATCAATTATAGTTGTCAGATAAAGTCATAAAAGAAAACAATTATTTGAAGAACAATTATTTCCAGTTAATGCAGAATAACGCACCAGAACAGCTCAAGCTCTGTGGAAAATTAGTCAGGGATTGCACAGTAGCAATGAATGCAATGGGACCAGTCCCACAAAAGCTCCTTTGCTTTCCCTACAAACATGAGAGCATAAAAAAACATTATGTCAAATATAAAAGAAATGTATCCACCTGGAAATAGCCATCATCTATTGTGGTTCATTGTTCACTCATTATTAGGAATCGCCATGCACTATTAAACATGATACACCAAAAAATAAGTAACACGCCGTATCTTTATTTTGAGGAAAAACATGTGACATCTAGTTGAAATGGAGTAAATGCAGAGAGAGAGAGAGAGTGAACCTACCTACTAGGAAAGTACGAGGTGGGTTAAGATCAATGCATGGGGCTCAAAAAGGACTAAAATATTTTCACCTACATGAAGTAACTTATTTTATGTACATATAGATCACAATTATTCTAGGTTAGAAAACCTGAAGCCTCAGTGGGTTAGATCCCAGTTTTAGAGAGACAATAACAAACCATCAGATTCAAAAGAGAGAGAGAGACACAGAGAGAGAGTGAATTTCCAATAACAAATTCATCTTGCCTCATCTAATATATCAGCAAGAAACTCAATGAATGCTGCAGAAGATGATGAAGGTTGAGACCCCTCCAGATCCGAGGAAGATGCAACAAGGCTGTCAAGATCATCCAAGATGATGACAGAAGGTGCATGATCCAGTGCTTCAGTTATGTTGCTGGAAAGTTCTTGACGAATAGTTGAAGGCTTCTCCAGAGTGAGCCTAGAACAAGACACAAAGACTCTGCAAAAGGGAACCCTCTATCCAATCAGATTCATGCAGCAATTAGAGGTAGGTAAGACCCAAATTCTTGATGATAAAGTATGATTAAATCAGAAAATTCTTACACATGTGCCAAAATATCTTTACAGCCTTCAATATATTTTGCAGAGGCTTTGGCCAATAATGTTTTTCCAGAACCCTACAAAACAAAATTTTCCAGCACATGATAATAATCTGGCTTCATAAAGGTAAGGTAACAGAAACAATAATTATATATTATATATTTTTCCCTAGTAGATAATTTTTCTATATGCATTTCGATGGCCACATAGCTCCACGAATCATCAAGGCAATGGTAACGATGGACCAAATGGGACTCCCCAGCTTCAGACATGATGAGGATGCAGCCTCAAGATCTTGCCCTACCTCTAAGCTCAAGACTGGAGCTTTTGCACTACAGAGTATGTTGGTGTCGGGTTACTTTGTTGGAGCACGTCCCCTAGATACTCTAATGTGTAATAGTTTGTTTATTTGTTTTCGTAATTTAATCACCGTGGCCTTGGGACACTCCACTTTTGGGTTTGTCCATTGTAAGAGTTCAATGATTTGATGATATATAAGGGATGAGGGCCCTACTACACCCTCCACCGCGAAGGTGTTTGATTAAAAAAAAAAGTTGACATTGTTTTATCATGTGCAGAGGGCACAAAACATGACCTGAGTTCCATAAATCCTGGATTTGAGGCCATGGATCAGTGGGGTAAAGGTGTTTAAGGTTTCTACACCTTGGATTAAGAGATACCCCTGAAGTTTTCCCAACCTTAAACATGCATATTTATATAGTCTATTCAACTTTTATTAAAGAAAGATACAGGTAAAAGATGCCAAAAGAATATCCCTCTAGAAAAATATTTGCTTTAAAAGGACTCAATGAGCCAGTTTTGGTGAGACTTACTGCAGGTCCGCATATTAGAATATGCCCAGGCAACGGCAGATTATAGATACTGAACAACATTCCAGAAGTAGGAGACAACAAAGAGATCAACCCTGAAGGTTATTAACCAAGTTAGATGAAATAATTCACAATATATATAATAGCAAACAATCAAAATAGGTACAGTACATATTCCTGTAGCCAAAACATGAAAAAATGGCCTATGGAACCAAAGGTGAATCGGGAAATTGGCATAATTCTTATGTTGATATATGGATATGGTGCTGAGGGTTTAGTGGTCTAAGGTGACAACCTTAAGAATATACACCTTTGCCTATGGAAATTTTCAAGACTTCACTCAATTCAGAGACAACTGAATCACATACATTACCTGTAGCTTGTTTGGGCTTTAAATAGAGCTATACAGTTACAGTTTAGTGGTTGATGGAGAGTTTTTCATCTTATGGTTTCCTATACACCTCCTAAGCAGCAACTTTTGCATCCCACAAAAATTACCCATTCCATTACAAAGATTGAACACCCGACACTTTTATAAAGTTTTTCTTCTAGACAGTCCTATAGCGAGAAAATCATTATAAGCAAACCAGTAACTTGGCAACGAATCCCCTTCTTGGGGATCTAGTAGGTAGTCATCAGTAGTCTCACACATTTACAGACATGATAATCCCATACAGAAATTTCAGTATCATACATAATTATATTATGATGGAAATGAAAAGGTAACTAGGTAAAAAAATACCTACTGTGATTTACATCAGATGGAGCTGTACCCATCCAGTCCAATGAAGAACTTGAAGCAGAAAGGACATTTCCAGGAAATACTGAAGGGGCAACATGAGAGAATAACATATCACCCAGCTGCAGCTTCTCTAGCAACATGTCTAAACTTTTTGAAGAAAAGTTTCTCCCGCCTTTGTCAAATGCAAGTTCATAGGTATTATAGTCGCCATCATGCAAAGATTCATCAACAAGTGACAGCATATAAAGGATATCAACCCATGCATCTTCAGCTTGGTTTCTGTTTCTGGGGAAACTTTTACCAGATGTTTGTATCTTCCAATCTATAGGCAAACTCTCATATTTGACTTTTAAATGAAGTAAGTTTTTGCTTCCTATAACCAATGAGCTTACGTCTTCTGCTGAATTTGAAGCAAAAGTTTCAAGCTGGGCTATACACCACACACGTAAAAGATCTGATAAACCATTTCTATGACCAACTTTCCTGTGTCTTTCCCTGGTCTTAGTAGCTGAACCTTCAACCTCTTCATGGAAAAGTCCAGAAGAAAGTGCTGCAACAACCTTGTCATGCATAGACCAATCACTAACACCCAGTTCTGCATTTGAACTAATACTATCAAGACTATCTTTTTGTTTATGGTACTCACGGTTGCTTGCAACTTCTGGGCTGTTATTCTCCATAAACTGATTCTTTTCAAATATCTTGAAATGATATGGTGAAATAGAAAAGGGAGCTATGTCTTTTTTTGCACTAATGATACACCCTTTGACATGTACCCCTGAAATAAGAACAGAGTAAATGAGTATCACAAACTTAAATAAAGCCAAACAAAAAGACCAAAACAATTAGGGTTATCGTGACAACTTACGAGTTAACAAAACAATGACGAACGTACCCATTTTGAGTGTTGATAATTTTTATTCAAATAGAAATGTTACTAAATGCTTTGAAGAATTAACTTACATGAGTGTAATTCTGCCCCCAAATACAGGCGAAGGGACTGAGCTAGCATTATGTGCCCTTTTGACACTGATTCACAAAATAATAGATGGACGATGAGATGCTGAGGGGAATTCCCCTTATCGTTATGAATACCATTGTTGGCTACATTTTCATTTGTTTTGCTTCTAGATTGCAGCTTTTTCTTGCTATTTTTAGATAGAGGCCGTGGAGATATCTCTACAAGCTGACAAGAACTGAAAGAATATTTCTTAGCTGTTTCTGGATGGACATAAACACCAAATGTGAGTACAACGTCCATTTCAATGCCATTCTCCTCGTATTTATAAATAGACTTATTATCTGAATCTTGGATCCGAAGTTGTGCTTTAGCAATTGTGTGAACCTCATCTGGAGATTGCAGGGACGGATTTTTACGTCTCTTCGGAGCTACTGCAACTTCAGTCCCAGGAACAAGTTGAACTGGAAACAATCTCACATGTTAAATAACAAGCATCAGAAATGATAATCTACAAAATAGAAGAATGATCACAAGAGTTCTTATTAAATGGAAGAGGATAGTAAGAGGCCTTAAACTGGCACAATATAACAAGCAATGCATAACCCAAACATAATAGGAGAACTGCTTCAAAAGTAGAATAAATAAAAAGAAAAAACAGAATAGGAATACGATTTCCAGGATTCCAGAAACTAAAGCAATGCAGTTACCTACTGGATTCTGGGGAAAGATTGACATAACAAGAAATGTGACAACTGTTTGTCCATGCAACCACAGCGGAAATTTCATTTGTTCGTGTACAACTCCAACCTGTATGCAGCCAAATTTGAGTTATAAAGTTCACACGGCATTTAACAACTCAAATTGTCAAAATATAACATGAATCATACCCTAAATCAATTCCAAACCTCTTAAACTCTCCCTAACAAGAGGCGTTCTCTTAAACTTAGAAATGCAGCCCCTAACGAAAACACACGAACTCAGACCATAAATCCTACTTCGAAAATACTACTATGTTCCACCTTCATGTACAGTAATTCAAAAACACAGAAGCTCTTACAGAAGCACAATCGAACCAAAACAGAATCAATCAAATCACCTGCTTCAAAATAACACTTTCAGCAAGCTCCGAATTGAGCTCCAGAATCTCCCAATCATCCTCCGTCAGCGGCTCAACCGTCACAAGCGTAGCTTTCGGCAAATTACTGACCACACGCACTTTAACCGAGGTCCGATCGCTCAATCCAATGCAATCCGCATAGTGGCGAGCTATCTGCAAAAATTGACCCCCACGCCCAAACCGCAAATTCAGATAAGTAAGAACACCACTCTCCAGACAAAACAAACTTAAAGCTCTACCTCAATTGAGGAAGGGGAATTCGAGGCGCCGCCGCACCACGCGACTTGCCAGAGGCGATCGTCGGAGCGGAGCTCGAGCGCTAGAATTGGAGGGAGGTAACCGGTCTGAAGGGTTTGGATGAGGGAGAGAGGAAGGGAGACGAAGCAGCTCTCGATTCCTCCCACTGCTCTCACCTCAAACTCCATAGCTGAGTAGCTTCAATTTTTGTTTAGTTTTACAGCTGAAGAAACTGTTTTTTATTTTGTGTTGATGAGGTTCCCTGCGGTTCCTTTGAATACAGTTCTTTGCGGTATCACTCATAAGTGTTAGTCGATGTTGATATGTTTGTGAATGCGATTGTAGGGAATGACATCTCTTATCCATTCTTTAGTTTTTGGAAAGCGTATCTGTCCAGGCTGCAAATGGGCCGAACCAATCCGGGTTAGATCCGATCCGATCCGGTCCACGAAAATGTAATTGAATCTACATTGGTATGGGTTCATATCGGGCTCTAACAGTACCCACGCGGACTGAGGCCCAATATTAGCAGCCCAAATTCCTACCATCTTATTTTCAGCACACAAGTGATCATTTTTAATTGTAATATTAAATCCCTTTTATCACTATGGAAATTTTTTATTTTTATTTTTTTAAAAAAATAAAAAATAAAAAATAAAAAAATCCATCGTGATATGGCTCGTGTAGCTCTGGTTAATTTCAAGTATGCTATATGAAATTAGATGGTCATTAAACTAAGTGTCGGCAGCCGTGGAGAAAGAGGGATGTGCGTCGACTATCACTACCACCGGAGAATGCATTAATGCAAAGAAAAAGAGAGAATTTTATGATTTTATCGACACAAAGATAAATAGTGAACATAAAATAAGAGGGGGTAGAGCACGGGAAACCATCTCGAACAGTTTTATTCGGATCTGGATAGACTTTGAAAGTCCAATAGGCCTAGGAGTCATCATGGGCATCAAACACATGGGATAAAGAGGTCAAAAAACTAGAAATGCCAATTGAGTCAATATGTTAGGTTCAAGCTAATCAGCTCGGGTTGTCATGGTATATGGGTACGGGTCATTTGGGTTATAAATTTTAACTCAAATCCTAAACTTTCGGATTTAGGCTAACCCGTCGGGCCAACTGGGCTAAGATTTTTTTACTAGTATACTCCTCCGTCACTAAAAATTTGACACTTATTATTATTTTCATCCGTCCCCAAAAATTTATCACTTTTCACTTTTATCATTTTTTGTAATGTATATAATATGAGTATAACTTTTAAAAATTAATCAAAATATATTTTCGAGTGCATTTGAAAAAATATTACTGGACTAACTTTTAAATAATGAGATGAAAATTTTTTAATTAAATAATGAGAACTATCTCATTTCGGGCCAACCCTACGGGGCTAGGGTTAATTTCGGACCAGGCCGTGGATTTCATATTTAGGATTATTCAGATTGTGATTCTTTCAGATCATAAATTTTACTATTCAAACCTCATAGAATAATCGGGCTATTTGGGTCAACTTGCGAATTTCAGGTTGAATTAATATTTCTTCAAATAAACCAAATCTGTTATATCTACAAGAAACAATGAAATAAAGCGATCAACATGTATTACTCCATTATTCATTTTCCAAAACAATAGAGCATATTCGAAACGAAGTGGTTATATGATTTTTCGGGTAATATTCTCCGTTGACTGTCAACCTATGTATTTTATTATTAATAAAGACAAATATTCTGAAAGTCAACTATTTGTGAAATTGTTGTCCGAATGTAAACTCTTTGAATTGAATTATTCAAGTCAATATGTTTCCTGTTCACGTGTCTTTCGGAGTTGGTCGCGCGCGCACTTAATTAAGTACAAGAACACACGCACAAATACATATATATAATTTTACGGTTATGGTCAAATGATTAACTAATTCTCAATCCGTAACCCAAAACTTCAATATTGTGTACTAGTTTTGTTCTCATTTTTAGTCTACTTTTATTATTTCTGTCTGTCTCCTATTTATTGTTCAATTTACTATTAATATTAAGTAGATCTCATATTCCCCTAACTCAAATCACCCACATTTTATTATAAAATTAATATAACACATTCCACTAACTTTTTCAATTTCTTTTCATTTCTTAAAACTCGTATTCAACACAAAGTAGACGAATGGGAACGGAGGGAATATTAAAATTATGAACACAAAAACATAACTTTATTAATACAACGTGTAAATTTAAATATCACGCAAAGATATGAATATATTATGTTGATATACATATATCTTTTGATAATTTTAACATCATTCTGGATTGAAAATTAGTTAGCACTTTAACACGACCATCTATTAATATTATATGCTTCTATACACACGTACTCTTAATAAACACACACACACACACACATAAATAAACACTACTACCTCCGTCCCCCAAATTTTGACCTCAGTTTGACCCGGCATGGGTTTTAAAAAATGTAATGGAAAGTGTGTTGAAAAAGTTGGTGGGATGTGGGTCCTACTTTTAAAGTTTTAGTTTTATAATAAAATATGAGTAGGAATGCGTTAGTGGAATATGGGATCCACTACCAAAAATGGTAAAAAGTGAAGTTTGTCAAACTTTCAGGGATGGACCGAAATGGTAAACTGTATCAAAATTTGGGGAACGAAGGTAGTAATAAAATACAAACACATACACACACACACACATCAAAAAACACTAATAAAATACAAACACGCACACACACACACATCAAAAAACACTAATAAAATACCAACACATACACACACACACAATGTATTGATCTCAACAAATATAAACATGAAATTAGTCTCTTTCACGACATAGTGCCTGGAAATTTCCTAAAAAATAAATCAGAAAAAAATTGCAATATTTCCAACGTGTTCTTCCTTGTAACCACACAGAAATTTGGGAGGATTAAAGTACGCAGATAATACCTCAAAAATGTGATTTCTGGAAAAAATAAATTAACAATTCCCAAACCCTATAAATATCAAACCGAGCTACCTTCAAACACACAACACCAAACACCAACACAAACATACATTTAAGGAAATAATCAAGAAGATGAGTTCGAGCAACGGAGGAAACAAAGGAAGTATCTTCCCGAAAAAGATGCCAAAGGTTTCGACAATGGTGGGGAAGAAGATTGGAACGGCTGCGGTTAAAGTTGTGAAATCTGCTGCAAATGCTGTCAAGAACAATGGAAACTAACTCTTCTTCATGCATATATGCCAAAAATTACTTTATTTTATTTTATTTTTGTGATTGAAGTGACAAAATGTAAAATGTTGGCCCTTAGATTCATTTTGTAATGTATTGTGCTGATTAAATTTGTTGTGTTATTAGTAACCCTTAAGGTAACTTTTAGTACGTATTCACTATAGAATTTTATTGTAAGATTCAAAATATTATACTACATTTATAAAGACGTTGCATTCATAGTAAAATTAATTGCACTCGAAAAGAATAACTTTGCATTTTATAAAATTCAAACCTCGATGTTGCACTCATCCAACAACGGAGATGTATAGACACTTGAAACTTGAAAATAATGAAATTTTCACATTTTATAAGATTCAAACCTCATGTTGCACTCATCCAACAAGGGAGATGTTTACACTTGAAAATAATGAAATTTTCGCATTTCATAAGATTCAAGCCTCAGATGCTGCACTCATCCAACAAGCTAAGGGAGATGTATATTATAAACTTTTATGATCGAATGCTGAAAATAGTCCTCGGTTCTCAAGAATTTGCGAGTAAGAATGTCGAAGTTAAATAAAGAAACAATAACAACACAACCATCAAGCAACAATTACAATCACCAAATAAACACAAAAAACGAAGAATTCAACCAAAATAAGGGATTCTTTGAGCTCGCTCAAAACAACATTGCTTCTCTTAATCACTATTACATTGTACATTTGCGGCTTTAGTTAACTTTTATAGCAAGTTGATTGATCTGTCATGTTTGAATTTATTTTAACATGTTTGATTAATTTTCTGACAAAATTTAGATAATACAATAGGAATAATGAATTTCATTCAATTTCGAGACAGAAGATGGTTAGGAGAAGAAAAAGTGACAACAAAAGAAATGTGAAATCAATATATATATGACAATGAAATTATCTTCTTTGCATAAAGGTTCAAGACTTCAAGTTATTATGCTCATACATAATAAATGGTGAAGTATTATTGTTTATTTTAAAAAGAAAAAGTTTGCTATTTATATTATAGTAGTTTTTTAGTTGACTTATGATCAATTTCATAATTTTTAAATTCTTGAATTAAATTATAAAATTTTATAATTTGCCCCAAAAGAAGGTTCTAATCACCAATGCATAAATTTGCAATGTCTGGATACGATTTGGAAGTTTCGAACCCCAATCCAGCCTCCACGCAACAATAATTAAGTTGTGAACTGCGTTCGTAAATCGTATCAGCGATTTCCAAATGGCAATCAAAGCTATACAATTCAAGCGCCAATAATGCCCTCAATTGAGTAAAATGAAGGAAACTATGTCGTTTCAAGTCTACTAAGACCATTTCCAACCGTACACCAAAAATGAGTTTTGGTGTAGAAATTTTCTCCAACCATACACCAAACTCAAATTCATTTTTGGTGTTTTTTGTGAAATAACACCAAATATGGTGTTACTGCAAAACTTTTGTGAGACAAAAACTAAAAAATGTTGTAAATTGTGAATTTGGTGTAAATAATTGGAGTAAAACTACTTTTTGGTGTAACATATACTCAAAAATGGGTTTGAGTTTGGTGTAAATTGTTGGAGATGGTCTAAGACGATAACGGTTTTTAAATATCAACGCTTTGTCCTTGTCAAAAAATCTGGCATCCACATTTCACCAAAAAAAATAGTCACTTATGACAATTGCAAATTGTTGTTTAATTTGTAAGGTTCGAAATTTATGGATATACATCAAGTCAACCAATATAGTTTTGGTGATTAATCAAAAAATTAATTTTTAGAAAAACTTTTCAACTCGAGACAGATTAGGTCATTTTACTCCCAACAAACACGTTAATCAATATACGACTCTAGTTAGGCTAAAAAAAACGAAAAGGAAGAACAACGAGAAGAGTCACACGTTTGGAACACGCAGTCGAACACAAGCATCAAATTCGACAGGAAACTGACTTCAATTGTTTTTTGTTGTTTAATTGGTATACGTAGTTTAAATATTTTCATTTGATTACCAATTTACCAGCAACAAATAATGTAAATAAGTAATCAAAACTAAATTCTGTAAGAAATGTACTAAAATTACGTCAACAATTTATATCCGTAATCAAGGATTGAAATTTTAGCTGTACTATGACAATAAGCAGTGGCACAGCCAGGAATTTCATCACGGGGGTCCAAAATTAAACTTAAAAAAAATTACATAAATTAAATTATAATGTTCAAAATGTAAAGTTAAATGCAATCACATCATACATTTGTCTTTTATTCTTCATCTTCTGAAATTGCTGCATAATAGTTTCATTGGTAACTTTAACAAACACATCATTTTCCATATAAGGAACTAAGTAATCATTCAACTGATGAAGAATCAACGGAAGAAAGTTTCTTGAAATAACGATCCATATACCTATAAAAATAGTCAACACTGATTAAGTTTGCAAAATATAAATCATACACAAAAAAGGATAAAGTTCACCTTATGCTTTACAACTATAAGAAGAAAGAGTAAACAAATATACAATAAGCTCAAATCTAAAATGTTGCTGTCACAAATCAAATAGTGTAAAACTATTAATACATACACATCAAATTAAAAATAGGGGTTAAAGAATTCCAACACAGAACCGCCGTAGCCATTGAATTACATAAGCTGTCTTCTTTCTTCCCATTTGAATTTTATGTGTACCAATTTAGAGCTTGAATATGATTATTTAGGTCTCAATTTATATAACTGTTGCAGCCAAACAAAAAACAACACATGTAGAAAAATCAATTGAATTGAGTTTTAAAATATACCTAATTTTATATAACTAGATTTTAGATTACACTGAAGAAGGAGTAGAATGGCAGAAGAAGGAGAAAACTAATTAAGAGGAAACGATTTATAGAGTACTCCCTCCGTCCGCCATTAGGAGTCTCATCTATGGGCGGCACGGATTTTAAGAAATGTTAAGAAAAAAGTGAGTGGAATAAGGGTCTCACTTGTATATATTAGTTTTAAATGAAATGTGAGAGGAATGAGTTAGTAGAAGGTGAGACCTATTACCAGGTAAAAGTGAACCATGACTCATATTCGCGGATGAACTAAAATAGAAAAACGAGACTCCTATTCGTGGACAGAGGGAGTATAATTTTGCTGAAATCTATCTTTAATATGTAATATATATTATAAATTATAATTAATGTGAAATTACTAAAATACCCCTAGTTTTTTTTTAAATTAGTGGGGGGACCATGCCCCCCCCCCCCCGCCCCTGACTGTAAGTCTGTAACAAGATCGCTAAATTCTCCCGAATTTCGATTAACAGACAACGGTAATTTTTGTATACTACATCTGTTTACAAAAATAGTCTTAGTAGTGGACGATATGAATTTTAATATAAAATCAAATAAGGTAAAAATAGAGAGAAAGTGATTGGAGTGGTATTAATAGATTATAGAACCCACCTCATAGAAGATTCTAAAAATTTTCATAGTGAGTGACTAATATCAGTGGACAATCCAAAGTGAAAAGAAATTATTTTCTTTAAGTGGAGGCAGTATATACCAAAAATATTAACAATAAAGGAGTGACCGTAATTTTAAGTACCATATGTAAGTGCTATTCCCTATGTTGTAAAAGACACATTTTGAGTTCGGCATAGATTTTAATGCAAAATTAGTAAATTAAGAAAAAGGTAGAGAGAAAAAAGTAATTAAAGACTTATTAAAGTATTGTTAGTGGAAAATGGATTTCACCTCGTTAGCGAGAAAAAAGTTTTCAAAATTAGAAAATATCTGAAAAAGGAAAATAGTGCATATTCTTGTGGGACGGATGAAGTATATAATGTTATACTTCCTACCAGTGGCGGAGCCAAGATTCTAATCCTGAGGGGCCCAAATTACCGCTAAAATTTGTTTAGTGTTTTCTATGTTAACGACGCGGAAACAACTCTGGCATAAGTGTGTGCGAGAAATGGATAATGAGATAAACAATTAGAGCATGAATAATAAAATTTAGAAATATAGTAACAACATCAAATTAAAAAAAAAAATATTTAAAGAATAGATTTGTTATAATAAAGACCATACTATTTAAATTGATTTTACTATAATATATCTATGTATGTATGGAATTAATGAATTATTCTCTTCTAGTCTAGATTTTATAAAAGATATGATTAAAAGTGATTTCTAAATAATATTATATGAAATAGTATTATATATTCATTGTTGTATATGCGATTCGAAACCCACCTCAGTTGGATTGACTTGCCTAGAACTTAGACCAACTCGGCTACTGAACCAATTGTTAATATTGGATACATATATTATATATACAATAGGTCAAATGGGTGAGGGGCCAAGGGTCCCCTGGCCCCACCGTAGCTCCGCCACTGCTTCCTATCCTTAAAAATAGTCTTTTTTTTTTTTTTTTTTCTATTATGATCCATTCATCAAAATTAGTCTCGTTTTTTTTTTATAGAAATGTTCACTCTCATAACTTATTATGAGACTATTTTTATGGACGAATAAACATTTATGACCACTTGACCCTAAGGCCTAAAGCCGATATTAATTTTCAGGTAATTAGTACTCCCTCCGTCCCGCTTAAGATGACACGTTTTCCTTTTTAGTTTGTCCCAACTAAGATGACACATTTCCTTTTTTTATAAATTTTCTCTCTCCAATTAATACACTCAACCACTTTTTCTCACTCCTATTAAAATATCCATCTTTCTTTATCTCTCTACTTTAATACTTACACACACATTTTCTCTCTCCAATTAAACACTTTAACCAATAATTCATAAAACCTCGTGCCGGCTTCTCTCCAATTAAACACTCTAACCAATAATGCCTAAAACCCCGTGCCGACTAAGCAATGTGTCATCTTAGCCAGGACGGAGGGAGTAGTACTATAATTAAAAAAGACATATTCTCGAAAAGTCAAGTTCAATACACTTTGAATTCTTGAAGTCCAATGTTTCTTATTGGTGAACGTCTTTACTTTGTGATCAATAAAGATCTTTTCTCTCTTCTACTCCTTTGAATGGAGTTCATATTATCAAATTCTACACTTATCACTCACAAAGAGATACATGCATTTAGAAACGCTGTGTTCCTGCTGGGGTCCTATGTCATCGCAATTACATTAACCAAAATAAAATATATTTTTTATTCTAAATTTACTTAATTAAAATTGGAGATTATAAATTTGAAATTTGAATTTTTCTTAAATGAAACTGAAAATTGCATTAGTACTGCGGAACCAAGTAGGGACAGAAAGTGATTAATTAAAAGCAAAGCTCTGTCTATTTTTAATGGAGACGTGTGTTGTTAAGGTCAACTATTTGAGAAATTGTTTTTCAATATGAAATCTTGAATTCGTGAAGTCAGTCACGTGTCTGTCGGAAATGGTCGCGTGCTGACCTGCACCCAGAATACAACAACACGCACATTTATTACACATATGCTAGCTCCATTCCAAATGCAGTAGTAGCGTCGTTTCATTTCTGCACTAGTTTTGAAAAATTATTATAAATAGCTAAAGTGGAGAAAGAGTAAAGTAAGATGGGGAATATTATAGATAAGATTTTTCTCTATAATATTCACTTTCAGTTTAACTATTTATTACTATTAGTATCATTTTTCCGAAACGTATGCAGAAAGAGTGATGAGTCTACTACTGTGGAACGAAGGGAATAGTAATTATATAGAAAAAAAAACACACACACAGGCGAGGTGATCTCCTCAAAAATAAACCTGCAAATTAGTCTCTTTCACAAGATAAATACCTCGAAATTTCATCAATTAATTTAAACAAATAGTACTACTATTATATAGAATTGCAATATTTTCGACGTGTTCTAACTCGAGAAAGTCCTTCAAAAATTGAAGTGTTTTGTACTTGTACAAACACAAAACATGATCGTTGGAAAATCATGAGCAACGTCTCCTCTTTTTATTTCTCCCTTGAAACCACACAGAAATTACATAAAAAATGTGATTTCAGGAAAAATTCACATTTCTCAAACCCTATAAATATCAAACCTATCTTCAATCACAATTCACACAACACCATAAACCAATACAAATTATCAACACACACACACACACACACACTTTTAAGGAAATACTAGTCAAGAAGATGAGTTCGGGCAACGGGGGAAACAAGGGAAGTATTTTCCCAAAAAAGACGCCTAAGGTTTCGACGATGGTGGGGAAGAAGATTGGAATGGCTGTGGCTAAAGCTGGGAAAGCTGTTGCAAATGCTGTCAAGAACAAGGGAAACTAACACTTCTAATATATATACATGCCAACAATTTGTTTTTGTTTTTTGTAATATTTTGTGATTGAAGTGAGAAAATGTAGCAAATAATGTTGGCACTTAGTTTTGTAATATGCTCATTAGATTTGTTGTGTATTTAGTAACCCTTCATATTGAGTATTTTTCTATGTATTCTTAGGAATTTTCTATGTTTCTATGTATGGCTTAACAATTGAAAAAACATCTATGCACATGCATATGTAGGGTTAGCTCAACATGTTTTATCGTGAGAATTGAAAATATTGTACTATTAAACGTATAAAGTTATTCACAATCAAATATCAATCATGCATCTCTTCTCATAAACATCAACAAAAATTTGAAGTGTTCGTGACATCTCTTCTTGATTCAGTATACAATTAATGAATCACCAAAATTTCTATATCTATTTTTCTATATATCTCCCAACTTCAAGTACCCATTTAATCAGTACGTAGTACTATAAATAGTTATTCCTATTTCACAAAATTTTGGTCCAGAGCAGAGTAGAAAATTGTGTTTTTCTTCCAACTTACATCTTCCATAATTTAAATAATTTCTGAAATTTTAAAACACACTTTTCGGGCTCCGGCAACTGAGCGGGTAAAGCAGAGCGGCGGATTTGCGGAGGCTGGAGCTGGAGAGTGGTGATTTGTTGGATTTTTTAGTGTAATTGGATTAAATTGATTGATCAGTATTATCATAATGATACATCATATAAGTATGGAAGTGCGGAGTGCACCCTTATTTGAATTCATTATGATGGATGGGGGTCCGGGGGCAGCGCCCCAGGTAGCGGGGTCAGGTCAGCTTGGAAATTTTTTATTTCCAACGAAGTTGCTGTGTAAGAAATTCATCCGGAAATGTAATTTCTGAAAGTTAAAGGACTAATTTGTAATTTCGGAAACCTTTTGAAAATTAGTTATTTTCGGTTTTTCCCCAACAGATGCACTGGTTCAGCAGAAGATGCACTGGTTCATCTTCTTCAAAATCTGATCGATTCTTTTGGTTCTAAATACTTCTCGAATATCAACATGTATAAGTTCTGATTTCTCTGAATTGTATCCGATCAAATATTTTGGTAGAACCATCGAAATTGATTTGATCTGAAAGTGATTGATCACGATTTTCAGATTATCCGTTTTTGTTCAATATTCAAATTCTCCCTAACAAAGATCAAATCAATCTGAAAATGTCGAACAAGGAAACGGTGAAGGAAGGAACGAAAGGTTTCATGAAGTTGGATAAATTTGTTGGCCAAGATTTCAGACGCTGGCAAAAGAAGATGCATTTCATGCTGACGAATCTCAAGGTCGTGTACGTTCTGAGTACTCTCATGCCCGAGGCTGTTGAAAATGAAATTCTGGAACAGACGAGGAATCGGATGAAGTGGGAGAACGATGACTACATATGTCGTGGTCACATCTTAAACGGTATGTCTGATTCTCTATTTGATGTGTATCAAAATGTTGAGTCTGCTAAGGAATTGTGGGATTCCCTCGAAGCCAAATATATGGCAGAAAATGCCTCTAGCAAGAAATTTCTTGTTGGTAACTTTATTAACTATAAAATGGTTGATTCGAGGCCTGTCATGGAACAATACAACGAGTTGTTGAGGATATTGGGACAGTTTTCCCAATATGATATGAAAATGGATGAATCCATTTCTGTCTCTAGTATTATTGATAAACTGCCACCTTCTTGGAAGGATTTTAAAAATAATCTGAAACACAAGAAGGAGGAGTTGAACTTGGTCGAACTTGGAAGTGATTTCCAAATTGAACAGTCCATACATGATATGGAAAAGAGTTCTGTTGGTAATACTAGAAACATGGTTGGTTCTTCTGTGAACATGGTGGAAGAGGATGAATCCTCAAAGGCTAGTAAAGAGAAACGAAAGTTTCAAGGGAAACGGAAGTTTCAAGGGAATAACAGTAAGGATGGGAATAAGAAGCCTAAACTGACTTGCTGGAAGTGTGGCAAATCTGGGCACTTCAAGAAGGATTGTAAGTCTGGAAAGAGTGGAGGAAAAGGGAAAAACGAGGCTGGTTCAAGTGGATCCAAGGATCCTGAAAAGCAATCAGGTTTGTTTTTTTGTACCTAATGATCATTCTGTTGAGAATTATTATGCATCAATAATCTCTGAAGCATTTTATGTGCAGGATGATGATCTTTCATGGTGGATTGATTCGGGTGCAACATGTCATGTATGCAAGGATCGTCAATGGTTCAAGGATTTTAAACCAATTGAAGATGGATCTTCTTTGAAGATGGGCAATGTTGCAACTGAACCAATCAAAGAAATAGGATCTATTAGCCTAGTTTTTACTTCTGGAAATTCCTTAGTGTTAGAAAATGTTGTATATGTACCTGGTATTCGTAAGAATTTAGTTTCTGACATTGTGTTAAATAATTGTGGTTATAAACAAGTGTTAAAAAGTGACAAATACATTCTGTCAAGGCATGGTACTTTTATTGGATTCGGTTATCTATGTCGTATGTTTAGGTTGAATCTAGATGTTTCTTTTATTAATAATTCTGTTTGCATGACTTCTACTACTTTTAATAATCATGCTAGTAAATCAGAATTGTGGCATGCTAGACTTGGACATGTACATTACAAGAGATTGAAAGAGATGTCGAAAATGAGTTTAATACCAGCATTTGAGTTGAACAATGAAAAGTGTAAAACTTGCATGTTAACTAAAATAACTAGACAACCTTTCAATAAGAATGTCAATAAAGTTACTAAGGTATTAGAACTTATACACAATGATTTGTGTGATTTTCATTCGACTCCATCACTTGGTAATAAAAAGTATGTAGTTACTTTTATTGATGATGATACTAGATTTTGCTGTGTCTATTTATGCCATTCAAAAGATGAAGCTCTTGATAAATTTAAAATCTTTAAAGAAAGTGTAGAGCTTCATCATGGTGTGAAGATTAAAGTTCTTCGCGCTGATAGGGGAGGTGAGTATTATGATCCAGCATATTTTGAATCTACTGGTATAATACATCAGACGACTGCTCCATATATACCACAACAAAATGGTGTAGCTGAAAGAAAGAATAGAACGATGAAAGAAATGATTAATTCAATGTTGTGCTATTCCGGCCTAAGTGAAGGATTTTGGGGTGAGGCTATGTTAACAGCCTGTTATTTGTTGAATAGAGTTCCTAATAAAAGGAACAAGATAACCCCTTATGAACTTTGGCATAAGAAACCACCAAAACTGAGTTATCTCAGAGTTTGGGGTTGTCGAGCTGTGGTAAGACTAACTGATCCTAAAATGAAACTATAGGGGAAAGAGGTATAGATTGTGTGTTTCTTGGCTATTCTGAAAATTCTGCTTGTTATAGGTTCTATGTCATAGAACCCAATGACTATGTATCCGTGCACTCTATTATTGAGTCAAGAGATGCTGATTTTGGCAATAAGGATAGATTCACGTCTATATCTAAACCAGGAGAAATGATTGCAAGGTCTAGTAACGCTTGTGTACCTGAAAAAGTGATTGATACACCTCCTAATGCTAGGAGAAGTGGTAGAGCAAGAAAAGCTAAGTCTTTTGGAAACGATTTCCAATTGTACTTACTAGAAGGATTAAGAAATGAAATTAATTTTCAATATCAATATTGCTTTACTATTGGTGATGATCCAAGGACTTACAAAGAAGTTATGACTTCAAGGGATTCTGCATTTTGGAAAGAGGCAATACAAGAGGAGATGGATTCTATAATCCAAAATGGTACTTGGAAACTGACTGATTTACCACCTGGCTGTATAGCTTTGAATAGTAAATGAATCTTCAAAACGAAGATGAAGGTGGATGGAAGCATAGACAAATATAAAGCCAGATTGGTTATCCGAGGCTTTAGACAAAAGGAAGGAATTGACTACTTTGACACATATGCTCCTGTTGCTAGGATTTCCACAATTAGATTATTATTAGCACTTGCTGCTATACATAATCTTGTAATTCACCAAATGGATGTTAAGACTGCCTTCTTGAATGGTGAATTAAATGAATAGATTTATATCAAACAACCAGAAGGTTTTGTCATGCCTGGTAATGAACATAAGGTTTGTAAGTTGGTAAAATCTCTTTATGGACTAAAGCAAGCCCCCAAGCAATGACATCAGAAGTTTGATGTGTTAGAGTTTGTATACTAGAAATCACCTTTCGAGTGATTGAATACTGTTAAAACTCTTATTTTATTTTCCAAATGAATAAACAGATTATTTTTGTCATAATGTTGTTATATTTTACATTTAATGGATGTTAATTGCATATTTAAATGTATAAGTAATTTAACAAAGTCTAAGTCTTTGTTTTAGTAGACCGTTTGTGGGCGTCGTCCACTTTAAGGTAACACGGTCAGTTCTAAACAAAGAAAAAGAATTATTTCACAACCTAGATAGGCTTAGACTACCTATCGTGAAAGGTTGCAATGTCAGTTCGATTATTTCTAAGCCTTACTGAAATAAGATGACGTTGGTGTGGTATAGCACTGAATGGATCTAACAGCGAGACAGTCTTTATGCTATCTACTGAAAGACGAGGTCTCGTAAATTATTTCTCAATCAATGTACGTTAGCATTGAGCATACGGTATTGATTATGCACTACTTTGACTTACCAAATGGTGCGGGTTTTTCGTAACCCAATAAACCTGGTATATTGGGTAGTGGTGATTAGTATCTAGTGGTGCTAGGATTGCTATTATGTTGAATCGTGCGCGAGGTGAGTCTCGTTTGATAACATCCTCAAGAGAAGCTTGAAATAAGGTTTTATTATTCGGAACCTAGCTAGTTGGAGTTTAATTACTCTATGAATAATAAATAAGATTTTCTTGCTGAGTCCTCTCTTGAGGAATAAATAAGATATTAATTAATTAAGTCCATAGCAGACAATAATTAATTAATGGATGTTTCTATCTTAAGTGCGGGAAATAAATATAAAGTATTGGAAACCCGAAGTACTTGTAATTTCGGATTTGGATGGGGAGTGCAGTATTACTTCTGTAGTGGCTGCTCGTAATATTCCAATTTTAAGCTTATATTAAATTGGGTTTAATTTAATTAGTAAAAAGCTAATTGGAGGAGCCCATATCCAAAGCCTTCCATAGATCCCTGTCTGGGCCCAATATGTGACTTATTATAAATAGGAGAATAAAGGAGACAGATGACATACTTGATTTTCTCTCAAATTTTTCGGCCCTTTCTATTCCTAGTAGAGGTCGAATTTTTCTCCTCCGTGGGAAAGGATTTCTGTCTTCTCTATTTAAGTCCTAGTGCGCTGGTGAGATCAGCCCACCCTGATATCAGTTCACAGTCCGGGAACCAGTCAGAAGATTCGTGGTATTGTACTAAAGATCTTCACGAGGAGAAGGCGCTAGCTATCTTCGATTCTTTGGAGAATCATCAAGGTATAATGGCTAAACCCTAGAACAACATGTTTTAGATTTCATTTAATTTAAAGCATGTGATTATTTGAGTTATGAGCATGATACGTGAGATGATTACGCGAATAGAATTTGTCTAAATAATCCGCTAAATAGATCTGATTATTATGTAATTGATTTATGCATGCGCTTCCGCTGCCAACCCCTTCAATTGGTATCAAAGCCAGTCTTTGGCTCTGATTATTTGGATTTAAATTTCGCGAAATTCATGTATGCATGCGTTTTTGTTTTCGAAGCATGTTCTTGTTTTTAGTTGTAATTTTTTTTTTATGCATGATGAACCCAAGAACTATCGAAACAAAGAACTCAAATTTTTGGAAAGCTAGAGACGTGCGATTCGTCGGCGCTTGCGCTGAGACGAATCGCGCGACACGCGATCCAATTAGGGTTGTCGAGCGAGTGGGAGCGAGGGAGGTGATCGGCCGGCGACACGCAGACGAGGGTGGCCTCGTGCGCGCCGCCGGCGAGACCGCCGGTCCCTGAATGCCTCGGAATTCGCGTCAATTGAGTGGGAGTATAGTTGCGATCATGCGGCGACGTGAACACGAGCGTGGGCTCGTCCACGCCGCCGGCGAGACCGCGGCGCTCATCTCCCTGGACCATTCGACGATCGACGATGGTGGTCGACGGTGGAAGCCGCAGCTCGTCCGAGAGCAGCGGCGGTTCTGCCAGGCCCGAACCCTAACCCTAGGCAAAACCCTAACCCTAGTCTAAACCCTAACCGAGCGTTGCTGAGCAGGAGCTACGCCGCCGTGAGTGGTGGCGGCTCGTTCATGCGAGTCTGCGGGTGGAAGACGGGCAAGTCGGCGGTGCAGCGCGGCGGTCGTCGCGCGCTGCGCGACTTCGGGCAAGGGAGACGCGGCGCGTTCGCGCTGCGGCGGGGAAACGGAAGCAGTCGCGCCCTGCGCGAGTTGCCGGCGGAGGCTGGTCGGCGAAATCGCTGTTCCGGCGAGAAGATCTCCGGCGGGACTTCATCGACGTGGGTCGTGCGAACCTCGATCACGAGATAACGATGGAATCTTTATTTTATTGATTATTTAATTCCTAAATTAATAGAAATCTTTAAAATAATATTATTTAATTGAAATAAAATATTATGGGAAGATTTCCCTAGATTTTAGGAATATTTTGATTATTTTCTATATCTATGAATATTTTATATCCTAGATGATATAGATAAGAATAATTAAATAGTTTCCTAAATTATATTATATATCTAGAATCCTAATAAGGATAGATATGTAAGATTTCATTAAATAATAAAATATATTCTCTTCCCAATCTTAATAAGGAATTAATTTAAGATTATTTATTCATGTCCGTAAAAGATATAAATAATTAATTATTTTAGATAAATCTTATAGAAGACATGAATATGGATTAATCTTTAGTAATTAATATATTATCCTTTAATAAGATGTTTAAAAGATTATAAAAGATTTAATTATCCAGTCAATTAAATACCAACAGAATTTAATTAAGCCTTTAATCTGCACTAAGGCTAAGGATAATTAATGAAAAACCATAACTTAAATATCTAAGCGATAATTACGAACTATGTTTGTATATGGTCTCCATCGATTGGTCCACAACTTATGAAGCTGATTTCTAATATTATCGCCACCCATGCTGTGGGGACAATAATCCTAAGAAATAGCGAGTTCGTATAGGTGGACTTCTCATTTGTAAATAGTATGGACTAGAAAGTGGTTTCTAATATTATCGCCACCCATGCTGTGGGGACAATAATCCTAAGAAATTACAAGTTTCAGAAGTTCAAACAGAATTTACGAGATAGCTTGGTCTTGTTATCAACGCACGAGCATTGTTATGGGAGTGTGTTGTAGAAACGAGATTCTGTAATGCTAAATCTGATGGTCGTGCTTAGGCAACATTTGGCGGCCATGCCGTGCTGCGGTCTCTGGACTATTCGTCGGTGTTGTGACCAGTAAAAATGTTAAGATTTTAATGCGTATTGACCTCTGCTTGAGGGTACCAAATTTTAATTTTACAGTTGTGAGAATTTGAAAAGTTTTATGGTTTAACCTACTCAATTTCTTCACATAAGTTTATGACAAATAGTAAATAATTCTGTTTTGCAGTGCAACCTAAATCGTCAACATGTCACTCAATCCTCTTTCTGCAATTCTTAAAGAAAACAAACTCGAGGGCCAAAATTACATAGAATGGAAACAAAATTTGGACATCGTTCTCACGGCTGATGAGTACAAGTTTGTGCTCACTACTCCTCGGCCCCCAGTGTCGGCGGCTAATGCCGCGCAGGCAGCGCGAGATGCCCATAGACGGTGGCACAAGGCGAATGAGATGGCTAAGTGTTATATGTTGGCCTCCATGTCAACAGTGCTTAGACATCAGCATGCCGCCATGGCAACTGCCACCGAGATTATGGAAAATCTCACGAATCTCTTTGGTACTCAGAATCGAACGACTAAGTCTCAAGCCTTTCGGAGTATCATGTGCAAGACTATGAAGGAAGGCTCGTCTGTGAGGGATCATGTCCTCGAGATGATGAGCCATCTCAATCAAATTGAAGTATTGGGAGGCGTCATTGATGCCGAGTCCCAAGTTACTATTATCCTTCAGAGTCTGCCCCCTAGCTTCCAACAGTTCAAGCTCAACTTTGAGATGAACAAAAGGAATTACACCTTGGCTGAGTTGTTGACTGAACTTCAGTCGGCGGAAGATCTCATGAACCAAGCTAAGGCTGCGATGGTTAGTTCGTCACATCGTTCCTCTGGCCCTAGGCCTGGCGCAGGAAAGAAGAAAGTGACAAACCAGGTTGCACCTAAAGATGCTAAGGGAAAGAAAAGGAGGAGGTCGGGAAAGAAGCAAACCGGAAAGTGTTTCAAGTGTGGAGAGAAGGGGCATTGGAAGCCAGATTGCCCTAAAAGGAGCAAGGCTACAGGTATGCACCAAGCTTTAGTTGTTGAGTCATGTTTGGCTTCGACTTCTTCTCATACTTGGGTTATTGACACTGGAGCTACTGATCATATTTGTTTTGATCCTGACTTAATGCAGGTGACAAGACGGCTATATGATGGAGAGATCGAAGTTCAGCTGGGCGACGCTACTAAAGTGGCGGCCGTTGCAGTGGGAGACGTTTATTTGCGTTTTTGTAGTGATAGATTTTTGATTATGAAGAATGTTTTGTTGATACCTTCTTTTAGAAGAAATTTAATTTCAGTTTCTAAATTGGTTTATGATGGATATTCGATTTCTTTTAATGACAGTTGTGTTATTAAGAAAGATGGTTCTTATATCTGTCGTGGTATCATGGAAAACAATCTGTACACAATCGTATCTACACAATATAATGATCGCAAATTAGAACTCAATAATGCATCGAAAATTTCAAAGAAAAGTAAAGAACCTTCAAGTTCAATGAACGAAACGTACTTATGGCACCTTAGACTTGGTCATGCCAACCAAAAGAGGATTCAAACACTTGTGGATCAAGACCTTCTTAAAGGGCTAGATACTGAATCATTTTCCACGTGCGAATCCTGTTTGGAAGGCAAGATGACCAAGAGACCTTTTAGAGTGAAAGGAAATAGGGCCAAGGAAACACTAGAACTCGTTCATACTGATGTGTGTGGACCAATGTCAACCGAGGCAAGAGGCGGCTTTCGCTATTTCATCACTTTTATTGATGATTACTCGAAAGTTGGATATGTTTATTTGATGGGCTTTAAGTCTGAAGCTTTTGACAAGTTCAAGGAGTTTAAGGCTTATGCTGAGACGCATCATGGAAAACGTATCAAGAGCCTGCGATCTGATCGTGGAGGCGAATACCTCAATGCCGAGTTTTTGGACTACTTATCAGTAGAGGGAATTGAATCCCAAACGACTGCGCCGGGCACACCTCAGCAGAATGGCGTAGCTGAAAGAAGGAATAGGACCTTGTTAAATATGGTCCGATCGATGATGAGTTATGCACGACTGCCTATTTCGTTTTGGGGACATGCCTTGCTTTCCGCGAGTCATATTTTAGACAATTTACCATCAAAATCTGTTCCTGCTACTCCATATGAGTTGTGGACCGGGCGTAAGCCTAATCTAGAACATCTCAAGATATGGGGGTGTCCAGTTCATGTTTTGGAAAAGGATCCAACTAAGCTGGGCTCAAGGACAGAGGTATGTTTGTTTATAGGGTACCCCAAAGGTTCGAAAGCTTATGAATTCTATAGTCTCCGAGACAAGAAAGTCATTGTGAGTACTCACGCGACATTCTTAGAGGAAGACTTTGTTATGAATCATAAACCCAGCAGTGAGGTAGCTCTTGATGAGCTCACTTCAGTCACAAGTTCCATTAACCAAGAACAAGTACCATTAGTACAACCAATTCCCGAACCTTCAACTTCTACACCTAACATTGTAGTGCCGCGCCGCAGTGGGAGGGTCTCTCATGAGCCCGAAATGTACATTGGTTTGGGAGAATCTATGGATCACTCCTCGGACAGTAGTGTACCAGATCCCTGGAATTATGCAGAGGCGCAGGCGGATATCGATCATTGCGAATGGGTGAAAGCAATGGATTCGGAACTACAATCTATGATAGACAAAGACGTCTATGATTTGTCCGTCCTACCCGAAGGCTGTATTGCCATTGGGAGCAAATGGATATACAAACGTAAACGTGGACCCGATGGACGAGTTAAAGTCTTCAAGGCAAGACTAGTGGCTAAGGGGTATACCCAAAAGGAAGGTGTCGATTACGACGAGACCTTCTCCCCAGTGGCCATGCTCAAATCGATCCGGATACTATTGTCTATTGCAGCTTACATGGATTGGGATGTATGACAGATGGACGTTAAGACTGCGTTCTTGAACGGCAGTCTTGAGGAGACCATCTACATGGAACAACCCGAGGGTTATGCCGTCAAGGGCAAAGAGCACATGGTTTGGAAGCTTAAGAAAGCCATTTATGGCCTCAAGCAAGCATCTAGATCATGGAATCAGTGTTTCGATCAAACTGTTAATAAGTTTGGATTCGAGAAATGCCCTAACGAGAGCTGCGTGTACAAGAAGGTAGAAAAAGGGAATGTGGTGTTCTTAGTTTTATATGTAGATGACATTCTTCTAATTGGAAACAATAAAAAGATGTTGTCATCAGTACGAACTTGGTTGTCGAACCAGTTCGAGATGAAGGATATGGGAGACGCGGGACACATTCTAGGCATCAAAGTCCTTAGGGATCGTGAGAAAAGAATGTTGTGCTTATCCCAAGAACCCTACATCGACACTGTACTTAGTCGCTTTAGCATGCAAGATGCCAAGAAAGGTTTCTTACCTTTTAGACATGGCATCCATTTATCTCAAGAGATGTGTCCTAAGACAGCATCTGAGATAGCAGAGATGAGAAAGATACCATATGCCTCGGCTGTTGGTAGTCTCATGTATGCTATGCTTTGTACAAGACCCGATATTTGCTTTGCTGTTGGCATGGTAGCAAGATATCAATCAAATCCTGGCCAAGGACATTGGACTGCAGTAAAGAACATACTCAAGTACCTTAAACGGACTAAGGACTATGTTCTAGTTTACAAAGCAGGCGAGCTATGCCCTTTGGGATATACTGATTCAGACTTTCAAGCTGATCAGGACTCGAGGAAATCTACTTCTGGCTATGTGTTTACCTTAGGAGGTGGAGCCGTGATTTGGAAGAGTGTAAAGCAGAAATGCATTGCAGACTCTACCATGGAAGCCGAATATGTGGCCGCTTCGGAGGCTGCAAAGGAGGCTGTATGGCTCAAGAACTTTCTTATGGACTTAGGTGTGGTTACGAATCTGCCCAAGAGCATCACCATTTATTGTGACAATTCTGGTGCTGTGGCTAATTCGAAGGAACCAAGAGCTCACAAAGCGAGCAAACACATTGAGAGGAAGTATCATATCATCAGAGATATAGTGCAGAGAGGAGACATACAAGTGGTCAAGATTGCGTCAGAGAACAACCTGGCAGATCCCTTCACTAAGGCATTGGCGGTCAAACCGTTCGAACGCCATGTAGAAGGAATGGGAGTTCGACTCGCTCGAGACCTCAACTCGCTTTCAGTATAAGTGGGAGAATTAGACGTAGTGCACATTTTTTTGTATACTCGAAAGCTGTTTTGAGTATAAGTGGGAGATTGTTAGAGTTTGTATACTAGAAATCACCTTTCGAGTGATTGAATACTGTTAAACTCTTATTTTATTTTCCAAATGAATAAACAGATTATTTTTGTCATAATGTTGTTATATTTTACATTTAATGGATGTTAATTGCATATTTAAATGTATAAGTAATTTAACAAAGTCTAAGTCTTTGTTTTAGTAGACCGGTTGTGGGCGTCGTCCACTTTAAGGTAACACGGTCAGTTCTAAACAAAGAAAAAGAATTATTTCACAACCTAGATAGGCTTAGACTACCTATCGTGAAAGGTTGCAATGTCAGTCCGATTATTTCTAAGCCTTACTGAAATAAGATGACGTTGGTGTGGTATAACACTGAATGGATCTAACAGCAAGACAGTCATTATGCTATCTACTGAAAGACGAGGTCTCGTAAATTATTTCTCAATCAATGTACGTTAGCATTGAGCATACGGTATTGATTATGCACTACTTTGACTTACCAAATGGTGCGGGTTTTTCGTAACCCAATAAACCTGGTATATTGGGTAGTGGTGATTAGTATCTAGTGGTGCTAGGATTGCTATTATGTTGAATCGTGCGCGAGGTGAGTCTCGTTTGATAACATCCTCAAGAGAAGCTTGAAATAAGGTTTTATTATTCGGAACCTAGCTAGTTGGAGTTTAATTACTCTATGAATAATAAATAAGATTTTCTTGCTGAGTCCTCTCTTGAGGAATAAATAAGATATTAATTAATTAAGTCCATAGCAGACAATAATTAATTAATGGATGTTTCTATCTTAAGTGCGGGAAATAAATATAAAGTATTGGAAACCCGAAGTACTTGTAATTTCGGATTTGGATGGGGAGTGCAGTATTACTTCTGTAGTGGCTGCTCGTAATATTCCAATTTTAAGCTTATATTAAATTGGGTTTAATTTAATTAGTAAAAAGCTAATTGGAGGAGCCCATATCCAAAGCCTTCCATAGATCCCTGTCTGGGCCCAATATGTGACTTATTATAAATAGGAGAATAAAGGAGACAGATGACATACTTGATTTTCTCTCAAATTTTTCGGCCCTTTCTATTCCTAGTAGAGGTCGAATTTTTCTCCTCCGTGGGAAAGGATTTCTGTCTTCTCTATTTAAGTCCTAGTGCGCTGGTGAGATCAGCCCACCCTGATATCAGTTCACAGTCCGGGAACCAGTCAGAAGATTCGTGGTATTGTACTAAAGATCTTCACGAGGAGAAGGCGCTAGCTATCTTCGATTCTTTGGAGAATCATCAAGGTATAATGGCTAAACCCTAGAACAACATGTTTTAGATTTCATTTAATTTAAAGCATGTGATTATTTGAGTTATGAGCATGATACGTGAGATGATTACGCGAATAGAATTTGTCTAAATAATCCGCTAAATAGATCTGATTATTATGTAATTGATTTATGCATGCGCTTCCGCTGCCAACCCCTTCATGATGACGTGGTGTTGTCGAATGGTTTTTTATTAAACCAAGCAGACAAGTGTGTATATAGCAAATTTGATGCTACCGGTAAAGGGGTTATCATTTGCCTATATGTGGATGACATGTTGATCTTTGGTACTGACCAAGATCAAGTTGATAAAACAAAGGAATTTTTGTCATCTAAGTTTGAGATGAAAGACATAGGGAAGGCTGATGTGATTCTTGGGATTAAGATCACACATGGAGACCAAAGAATTTTCATTTCTCAATCACATTATATTGAGAAGGTGTTGGAAAAGTTTAACTTCAAAGATTGTTCTTCGGTTAAGACTTCTTTTGATCCTAGTGCAAAACTCGTGCCTAATAAAGGAGTTGCTGTGAATCAGCTTGAATATTCAAAGGCTATTGGATCACTAATGTATGCTATGATTAGTACTAGACCCGATATAGCCTTAGCAGTTGGGAAATTGAGTTGATATACTCATAATCCAAGTTTAATCCATTGATAAGCAATGAATCGAGTATTTAAATACTTAAAAGGAACCATGGATTATAGGTTGACTTATTCCGGACTTCCTTCTGTTCTTGATGGGTATTCGAATGCAAGTTAAATTACCAATATGGAAGATCATTCTTCCACAAGTGGTTGGGTATTCCGTCTTGGAGGTGGTGCTATATGTTGGGTATCAAAGAAACAAACTTGTATCACGAACTCAACAATGGAATCGGAGTTTGTGGCATTAGCAGCAGCTGGTAAAGAGGCTGAATGGCTAAGAAATCTAATATATGAAATTCCATTGTGGCCTAAACCGATATCACCTATATCTATCAGATGTGATAGTGCAGCTACCTTAGCTAAGACATATAGTCAAGTGTATAATGAAAAGTCAAGACACTTAGGTGTTAGACATAACATGACTCGTGAACTTATTATGGATGGTGTGATATCTGTAGAGTTTGTGAGAATTCATGATAACTTAGCCGATCATTTAACCAAAGGGTTAAGTAGAGATCTTGTGCACAAATCGGCTATAGGGATGGGATTAAAGTCCACTACAAGTCTCTAATATTAAGATACCCAATTCCCATTTAGTATGACACTAGATGCAGAATTCAATGTGGAAGACTTAATATTTGGAGATTGGAACACATTTGAAAATCGTCCCAAGGTATGTGTTCGGACCTACAAATTAAGGAGGTTGAATGTATATATATTCTTAATAGTTCTTTTGAAAAATTGCAAATGTAGGTGCAAGAATAAAGGAGCTACCTATATAACGAAGTTTAGCCGCTTCAAGAAGCTGGGACTTGGTTTCGACATGTTTATGAAGGATAAGGATATAGGCTAGTAAAAATAGTGTCAAGATAGAACATATTCGTATGTGAACTTTGGTGTACATTATCTTCGTGTATTCAATGTGAGTTCCCAGGGTTCAATCCTTAGAGACACCCGGGGTATTCGAATATTTGAAATATGTAATGTACTAAGGTGGAATTCAATCGTTATGATATTTCATTTATGCAATAGTTTGAATGTTTGAGATGACTTGTTTTAGTTAATCAAGGATTGCACTAAAATATCCTAAAATAGGATAGGATTGTTGGATATTTTAGTGTAATTGGGTTAACTTAGTTGATCAGTATTATCATAATGATACATCATATAAGTATGGAAGTGCGGAGTGCACGCTTATTTGAATTCATTATGATGGACGGGGGTCCGGGGGCAGCGCCCCGGGTAGCGGGGTCCAGGGGGCAGAGCCCCTGGCTGGGGTCAGGTCAGCTTGGAAATTTTTTATTTCCAACGAAGTTGCTGTGTAAGAAATTCATCCGGAAATGTAATTTCTGAAAGTTAAAGGACTAATTTGCAATTTCGGAAACCTTTTGAAAATTAGTTATTTTCGGTTTTTCCCCAACAGATGCACTGGTTCAGCAGAAGATGCACTGGTCCATCTTCTTCAAAATCTGATCGATTCTTTTGGTTCTAAATACTTCTCGAATATCAACATATAGAAGTTCTGATTTCTCTGAATTGTATCCGATCAAATATTTTGGTAGAACCACCGAAATTGATTTAATCTGAAAGTGATTTATCACGACTTTCAGATTATCAGTTTTTGTTCAATATTCAAATTCTCCCTAACATGATTATCAATCCGAGTCAGTTTTTTATTTATAGCACTCAAATTTGTTATGTCTTATAATTGGGCTTGATTAATATATATAGGCTTGGGCTTGTTGGTTTCATTGGACTAGAAAGTTTTATTCAATCGGGCTTGATTTGGTTGGACCCAAAATAGCATTCAGACGATTTTTCATCTTTTAGAGGCGATGCCAGAAGCCAACGAAGTGACAACCATGGAGATTTTCCATCCGGGTAAGGGGTAATTGGTCGTCAGAAGGGGGTCCGCCCACTGCCGGGGTTTGATTGATTTAACACAAAATTTATTCACAATTAAATTTACAAATAATCACAAATAAATTTATGGGGATGTTAATTTAGATATTTTAATTATATGTTACAATAAGAGAAATAATTATAAAAATAAAATAGGCAAACTCTAATCCTAATAATAATAAGAATCGTGTGCACTGATTCACTACCTAATTTCAGGTCCATTCTCAAAAAAATTTCGTCAGTATAGTAAATTTCTTCAATTTCGAAATAGAAGGTTGGGATTAAAAAAAAAAAAGGAAAATAGAAAAATCTGAAAAGAATAATTATGACAAGGAAAAAAGTGCCCAAATGATTAAATGAAATCATTGTCTATGGTACTATGATTGGTTAATTAAGGTAGTGTACTATAATTGAAATATGTTCCTACTTGAATGCACGACTTCAGTTGCATATGTAAGAAAGAGGACACAAGCACCAAATTCAAGATGCCACACACAAATTAAGTAATCTAAACTAAATTTATTACAATTAATTGCATATCAAGAAGTCAAAATGTTTCATGACCACGTGCTTGTCGGAATTTGTCACAGAAACACACATAAACACTATACACCCCAAATGAAGATAATTAAATACAAACACACACACATACACACGCGAGGAGGTGTTGATGTCCACAAAATTAAACCTGGAAATTAGTTTCTTTCACAATATAGTACCTCCACATTTAATCAATCAATTTATATTTTCTTCCATGAAGCCACACAGAAATTAGTGGTTAATTAATGTACGCAGAAAATACCTCACAAATTTGATTTCAGGAAAAATTCACAATTCTTGGACCCTATAATATTTCATACTACTATTTCACCTTTTTCATCTTGATAAAATTGAAATGTGACCTCTTTTTATCATCTACCTTCATATTATCCCATTCTATAGAGAAAATAATAATAATAATAATAATAATAATAATAATAATAATAATAATAATAATAATAATAATAATAGTTCAGTATTATTAAACCATTTGCAGTTTAGTAAGAATAATAGACATGTGTGTTGTAGTATTCATTATTTACCTGGTAATTTTTAATTATTTCAAAGTCGTGGGACTAATTCAACTTAACTTCAGTATTTTTCATGATAGTATTTGAATATTTTTCTGTGTGTGTCTTCAACACATCAACACAGTAGATGTGTAGAGGCACCACAAGATAGCACCTAGGAATTTCGCATCATTAACAAAGAAATTTGTTAATTAATAACCATGCTTGAAATTCAGCAACATAGAAATTTCCCCAAAAAAATTAAGAAAAAACAGAGGAAAAGCAAACCAAAAGCTTTCCGTTATAAATACCCCATAATCCAGCTTCAATTATACACCACATCAATAAAAAGCAATCAAGCAAGATAAATCTTTAATTAGATACTTGTTAATCACATACACACACACACACATAAATTTAAGGAGATAATCAAGAAGATGAGTTTGAGCAACGGAGGAAATAAGGGAAGTATTTTCCCAAAAAAGATGCCCAAGGTTTCGACGATGGTGGGGAAGAAGATTGGAACGGCCGCAGTTAAAGCTGTGAAAGCTGCTGCAAATGCTGTCAAGAACAAGGGAAACTAACTCTCCCTATATAATCCATATATATACATAATACTTGCATGCCAACGATTTGTTGTTTTTTTGTAAATAGTTTGTGATTGAAGTGAGAAAATGTAGCAAATAATGTTGGCACTTAGTTTTGTATTATGCTAGATTTGTTGTGTAATTAGTAGTTTGTTGTAACTTCCATTATTACTGTATTCACTTTGGAATTTTACTATGTTTCTATCTATGGAATAACATTTGATAAGGTTAGCTAACATGGATCGTAGATAATAATTTTATGGTTAATTTGCACCAAGTCTCCATAATACTATTTCCTTCCAAGAAACAGGGTACTAATAACTAAAAGAGAAAATTCTACTACTATATAACAGATTTATTATTAACGTGTAGATTTGTTATTCTTGTAATCATATTATACTACACCATGCCGTGAGTATACGTTTACGCTGTAATTGTAATTAATGATAACAAGATTTTAATTACCTTTACAGGATAGCTCCTAATTAGTAGTACTCATTTATTTGTTGCTTTGATATAATTAGACTATATTCATAGGATATTATCTTTCAAACTACATTTTTTGTTATAAGTAAATGAACATAAGTTCAAAGGCAATCGGGCAATCGTATATCGAATAAGCCACACGCAAGAGTATTTTACGTATTATGATGATTGTTTAAACGTTATGACTTATGCGTAGTAAAGTTACAAATTCTGATTTACAGCTCTCAAACTTTTCTAATGCCCTACAATTTGGGGTTGGTTTCATTTAGGACTTAGGGGTTGTTATTGCCTTGGTCTTAGTTTTATAAGCAGCTAGGCCATGGCAATTTTTCAGTCCCGATAAGGGGTTATTGGTTGTCGGGAAGGGGGCTGCATATGCCACTGTTTGATAGATTCAATAAAAAATTTATTAGGATATAAAGATGTAATAAACACGAATATAAATAAATAAGCACATGCATTTGTTCGATACGATGTGTATATATACATATAAGAGGTTATATGAATTCAGATATTTCATTATATATAATTTTATTTAATACTCTAATCATAAAATAGGAGAATAATTATATAAAATAGGTATGCTCTAAACCTAGTAATAATTAAAAAAAATGTATTGGACCTAAATTACATGTACTGATTCACTTCCTAATTTCAGGCACCATGCTCGACAAAATTTAGATACTAATATAATGCGCAAATAATTAGAGAAAATCATTGTATATGGTATGCTACTATGATTGGTTAAGTACGACAGTTGCTACAGTTGAAATAATGTTAGTCTAGTCCTCAAATTAGTAGTCCCATGAAAACGAACAAATGGAAGAAAAGGAATTAGTCACAGGCAGTGGAATTACAAGCACCAAATTAAGAATGCCACACACAAATCTAATTAAACTAGATTTCCTTATCACGTGCCTGTCGGAATTTGTCAATACAAACACACATAACATTCTTAATACACAATACACATAAGATTAAATACAAACACACACACAGACACAGGCGATGTGTAGATGTCCACAAAATTAAACCTGCAAATTAGTCCCTTTCACAATATAGTACTACCTCGAAATTTCATTAATCAATATGAAAGAAATTGCAATATTTTCGACGTGTTCTAAATTGAGAAATGGCCTTCAAAAATCACAAAACGTGATCAATGGAAACTCATGAGCAACATCTCCTATTTCTTCCTTGAAACCACACAGAAATTAGTGGTTAATTAATGTACGAAGAAAATACCTCAAAAATGTGATTTCACGAAAATTTCACAATCCTCAAGCCCTACAATATTTCACAGTTTTCACATTGATAAAATTGAAATGTGGCTTTTTTTTGTTTACCTTCATATAATCCCATTCAATAGATAAAAATAATAACAAAAATAATGACACGAGTAATATTTATGTTCAGTAATTATTAAACCTTTTGCTGTTTAGTAAGATTAATAGACATGAGACATAATTTTATTTTTTTCAAAGTGTGACTAATCAACTTAATTCCCTAATTGTTTCATGCAATAAGAATGTATGATATTTCTGTCTCTGTCTCTGTGTCTCTCCTTCAACACAGCAACACAGTTGATGTGTAGAGGAGTAGATGCAAATTTGAACACCCCAAGATGAATTTCGCTTCATTAACAAAGAAACATACAATAACCATCAACATAGAAATTTCCAAAAACCAAAGTAATTCAAGAAAAAACAGAGGAAAAGCAAAATGCAAATACACATAATCAAGCTTCAATTACACACCACACCAACAAAAATACCATCAAGAAAGATAATTAATCTTTAGATACTCTTTTGTTAATCAAACACACAGAGAGAGATGGATCGCAACGAAGGAGGGCGCAGCAATGGAGGCCGTGAGATTCTTATTCCGAAAAAAGGGAAGAGTGTTACAGCAATGGCAATTGAGAAATTTGGAGATATTGGAAAGGAGACTGCTAATCTGCTGCTAAGGCTCTTAAGGATCACAATGATAAGGCAAAGATCAATATTCCTTCTCCTTCTGCTGATTAATTCTTCAATTTATGAGAGATTATTTACTCTTAATTATTTATTTATTTTTGTTTTCTCAATACTGTCAATGTAAATGTAATTTATCATTTGTCTAGCTGTGGACGAGGTTCAGTTTCATCCCTGTAATATGTATATATCTGTATTAATTTATTGAATAAACTATATAAATGTTCTTTAAATTGTTGGATTTTTTTTTTCTTATGGATAAAATTACTATTGATTAAAGCTGTGAAAGCTGCTGCAAATGCTGTCAAGAACAAGGGAATCTAACTCTTGCTATATATTTTGGTTTTTTTGGTTTTTTGTAACATTTTGGTTTTTTGTAATATTTTGTGAAGTGAGAAATGTAGCAAATAATGTTGGCTCATAGTTTTGTATCATGCTCATTAGATTTGTTGTGTATTTAGTAACCCTTCATATTGATTATTGAGTATTTTTCTATGTATTCACTTTGGAATTTTTCTATGTATGGCTTAACAATTGAAAAAATATGTATGCGCATGCATATGTAGGGTTAGCTTAACATGTTTTATCGTGAGAATTGAAAATATTGCACTAAACGTATAAAGTTATTCACAATCAAATATCAATCAGAAATTTGAAATTTTCTTGACATCTCGTCTTGATTCAATATACAAATTAATGAATCACCAAAATTTCTATATCTATTCTCAAACTCCAAATACCCATTTAATTAGTACGTAGTACTATAAATAGTTATTCCTATTCTACAAAATTTTGGTCCAGAGCAGAGTAGAAAATTTTGTTTTTCTTCCAACTTACATAAAAAGTCAGCGTAATTTAAATAATTTCTGAAATTTAAATCACACTTTCCGGGCTCCGGCAACGGAGCGGGTAAAGCAGCGGGGCGGATTGGCGGAGGCTGGAGCTGGAAATTGGTGATTAATGATTATCAATCCGAGTCAGTTTTGATTTATAGTACTCAAATTTTGTTATGTCCTATAATTAATATATAGGCTTGGGCTTGTTGTTTCATTGGACTAAAATTTTTTATTCAATTGGGCTTGATTTGGTTGGACCCAAAATTGCAGTAGGATGATTTTTCATCTTTAGATGGGCGATGCCAGAAGACAACGATGGGGTGGCCATGCCGATGTTCCATCCGTAAGGGGTAATTAGTCGTTAGAAGGGGGGTCGACCCCTAGATTTAACACAAAATTTATTAGAATATAAATTTACAAATAATCACAATAAGTGTATGAGCGATGTTAATTTAAATATTTCAGTTATAAGTTACAATAAGAGGAATCTATTGTAGTACTAGTACTATCTAAATTTTGTCGAGCATGGTGTCTGAAACTAGGAAGTGAATCAGTGCACATTTGTTAGCTTCCATACATGTATTTTAATTTAGGTCCAACACATTTCTTATTATTACTAGGATTAGAGTTCAACTATTTTACTCAATTTCGAAATAGAAGCTGGTTAAGAGAAATAAAAGGAAAACAGAAGAAATTTGAAAAGAATGAATATGACGAGGAAAGAAAAGTGCTCAAATGATTAGAGGAAATCATTGTCTATGGTACTATGAATCTATGATTGGTTAATTAAGGTAGTTACTATAATTGAAATAATGTTGGTCCTAGTCTTCCTTTTCTAACCCAACACAGAAAAAGTCATCCTCAAATTAGAAATGTTCCTACTTGAATGGACGACTTCAGTTACTATCGAAGAAAAGAAAGAAAAAGGGAAACTCAGTCACACGCTTTGAACACGAGGTCGAACTCAAGCCTCAAATTCAAGAATGCCACACACAAATAGAGTAATCTAAACTATGATAGTGTGATTTAATTAATTTCATTTCAGTTGAAGTCAATATGTTTCCTGACCACGTGCTTATCGGAATTTGTGCATAGATGCACACATAAACACTTTTACACACACACCAAATGAACATAATAATTAAATAAAAACACACACACATACACACGCGAGGTGTTGATGTCCACAATATTAAACCTGGAAATTAATCAGTCTCTTTCACAATATAGTACCTCCACAATTAATCAATCAATATGAAAGAAATTGCAATATCTTCTTCCATGAAACCACACAGAAATTAGTGGTTAATTAAGTACGCAGAAAATACCTCAAAATTTTGATTTCAGGAAAAATTTACAATTCTCGGACCCTATAATATTTCATACCACTATTTCAACTTTTTCACCTTGATAGAATTGAAGTGTGACATCTTTTTATTGTCTACCTTCATATTATCCCATTCAATAGAGAAAATTAATACTAATAATAATAATAATAATAATAATAATAATATAATCTCTATAGTTCAGTATTATTAAACCTTTTGCAGTTTAGTAAGAAGAATAGACTTGTGTGATAGTATTTCAATATTTACTAGTAGTAATTTTTAATTTTTTCAAAGTCGTGGGACTAATTCAACTTAATTTCAGTATTTTTCATGAAGCATGAATGTAGTATGATAGTATTTGAATACTTCTCTCTCTCTCTCTCACTGTGTGTGTGTGTGTCTTCAACACATCAACACAAGAGATGTGTAGAGGCACCACAAGATAGCATCTAGGAATTTCGCATCATTAACAAAGAAAGTAATAACCAAGCTTGACATGTATCAACATAGTAATTTCCAAAAAAAAAAAAAATTAATATAAGAAAAAGCAGAGGAGAAGCAAAACGCTCTTGCTCCATTATAAATACCCCATAATCCAGCTTCAATTATACACCACACCATTAAAAAGCAATCAAGCAAGATACATCTTTAGATACTTGTTAATCACACACACACACACACATACATTTTATAAGGAGAAAATCAAGAAGATGAGTTCGAGCAATGGAGGAAATAAGGGAAGTATTTTCCCGAAAAAGATGCCCAAGGTTTCGACCATGGTGGGGAAGAAGATTGGAACGGCCGCGGTTAAAGCTGTGAAAGCTGCTGCAAATGCTGTCAAGAACAAGGGAAATTAACTCTTCCTATATAATCCATAAATATACATAATACTTCCATGCCAACAATTTGTTGTTTTTTTGTAAATATTTTGCGATTGAAGTGAGAAAATGTAGCAAATAATGTTGGCACTTAGTTTTGTATTATAATAGATTTGTTGTGTAATTAGTAACCCTTCTTATTGAGTTTGTTGTAACTTCCATTATTATTGTATTCACTTTGGAATTTTACTATGTTTCAATGGATTTAATGTTTTATCGTGAGAATTGAAAAATATTGTACTACTAAGCATATAAAGTTATTTATAGTGAAATATACTACACTCGAAAATGAAATGAGATTTTCGCCTTTTATAAAATTTTGTCAGAATACCATGAAATTTACATGGTGCTTGCAAAACAAGATAAGGAATTAAAATCATTGCAGCAAAAAAAGGCGATTCGTCGCCTTGGCTGCCCCCACACTCTGGCCCGACATCATTTGAGGGAGTTCAGAGTACGCAGTAGCCCATTAGAAGTAGCCCATTAAGAAGGAGGCATTAAGTTGTAAGTACCTATTAGACATTGTTTAAGGGCGAAATTATCATTTTATTGGTTTTACGTGTTGTTTCTAATTTTCATAAATTAGTTTGATTTCCTTATAAATAGTGTCTTTCATAGTTTTTCATCCAGTATCATTTTTTTAAATCAAGACCATTTCATCTTTTCAGGCGGAAAACAGAAACAAAAAGAAAGCAAAAAGAATTTTGAAACTTAACATATGCATGATCGTAGATAATAATTTTATGGTTAATTTGCACCTACCCTCCATAATACTATTTCCTTCCAAGAAACAGGGTACGAATAACTAAAACAGAAAATTCTACTATTATATAACAGATACTATATTATTAACCCGTAGATTTATTATTCATGCTAGGGATGTCAATTGGGCCGGCCCATCGGGTTTCGGGCCAACCCTATTCGGGTTGCGGGTCAATCGGGTGCGGGCTTGCCGGGTTGTGATTTCTTTTGGGTTGTAAAAGTTCGGCCCTAACCCTAAAAGCTCGGGTTTCGGGCTAGCCCGACGGGTTAATCGGGTTGCTACCGATAAGGTTAAGGCTCGAACAATCAAATAAATCATGATGAAAATTAGTTATATTTATAAAATATAAAATATTTAATTATGATAAATTTGATATATATGCTTAAACTCAATCATAAAATACTAATATTTGTGATATTTCGTGAAATTTTAACGCATGTTAAAAATTTAAATATTCTTTTAGTGAGATTAATTTATTTAACAATTATTATATTAAATAAAATTCAATTTATAATTTATATATTTACCATAAAATTGAAAGTTATCTTTATTTAGTTATCTATGTCATAAAATTAGTCAACGAAGTGTCGAATTAGGAATAAAAAATTGAAAAATATAAATTTTACCGGGTTATCGGGCCAGCCCATCGAGTTTTCGAGTCTGGCCCTAACGGATTGCGGGTTAATCGGGTGCGGGCTTATCGGGTTTTATTTTTATCGGGCTAGAAATTTCCGACCCTAACCCTATAAATTTAGCGGGTTATTCAGGCCAGTCCACGAATTGCGGAATACGTTGACATCCCTAAACAGGAATGGATCCCCTGCTGTAGAACAAAATGCAGCCTCTTGGTCATTAAACGCAGGTAACTTCCTTCTTATCCCTTTTTCTTTCATTTTCTATTATTGTTTATGTATTATTTTTATGTTTGCTAATATTCAAAAATAAAAACGTACTGTAGAAATAATGGAATCAAAATATTAAAAAATATAGACAAAGAAAGAATTAAAAGCAAAAAGAATGTAAATGGGTTTAATTCTAATATTAGAATCATAAAAGATGCAAAGAATATAAAAAATGCTAATGACTATGCTTTATAGAAAATGAAAGAAAAAGGGATAAGAAGGAAGTTACCTGCGTTTAATGATCAAGAGACTGCGTTTTGTTCTACAGCATGGATCCCCCTGCTGTGATTTTGCCACAGCAGGGGATCCATTCCCCACATAAACACTAGTATAATACACACACGCACACACCAATTAAAATACACATAGATTAAATACAAAAACACACACACACGCGAGGTGTTGATCTCAAAAAAAATAATCCTGCAAATTAGTCTTCACAAGATACTGCCTCGAAATTTAATCAATAATATGAAAAAAATTGCAATATTTTCGACGTGTTCTAAATTGAGAAATGGCCTTCAAAAATCACAAAACATGATCATTGGAAACTCATGAGCAACATCTCCTATTTCTTCCTTGAAATCACACAGAAATTAGTGGTTAATTAATGTACGAAGAAAATACCTCAAAAATGTGATTTCACAAAAAATTCAGAATCCTCAGACCCTACAATATTTCACAGTATTCACCTTTATAAAATTGAAATGTGGTCCTTTTTTGTATACCTTCAAATAATCCCATTCAATAGAGAAAAATAGTAGTAGTAACTATTATGACCGGGGGTAAAATATCAAAATACCAGTATTATCGTATCGAAAAAATAGAGAAAATACTGAATTTTCGGTATACCGTGATTTCAGATATGGTATGATACCTCATCGAAATATTTCAGTAAGGTACCAGTATGAATTTTAATATACCGCGGAATAGTGTTGTATACCCTAAATTAAGGTATACACAGTAAAATATAAATATAATTATATATGAAATATTTTTTTATATATTTCTTAATTATAAATCTATTGTGAAATATAAATATAATTATGAATAAAATATATTTTATATATTTTTCAAATTATAAAATATAAATAATATTCTAAAAAACTCAAATTATTTATTTTCATTGATGTTGAGTCAGGTATACCGCAAAAGTTCAGTATACTGAAAACATCGGCGGATCTAGGTGGGGTCGGGCGGGGTCGGCCGACCCCACCATCGGACTCGGAGTTCCGCTGGAAAGCTCCTTTCATCAGCCTCCGACCCCATAGTGTTTGCATTCTGCCCCAACGCAGTGAGATTATGAGGAGACTAGCATAGAGAAAAGAAGTGAGGCAGTGGGAGGCGATTGTCGAGAATGAAGAGATATGGAGAGATTTGAGAAAATGAAACGCAAATGTGTTTTACGCAGTGGTTGAGGAGAGAATCTGGTCATATTTATTTCTATTCCCTATATTATTATTTACCTAGCAAGCTATAATTGAATACTAGCATATAGAATTCAATTACGTGTATTTGATTAAAAGTAGTACTCCTACTACTAGATTAAATATCTTGAATTATGTGTATTTGATTGTAAATTAGGCTTTGAATTTTTCTTTCTTTATTTGTATTAGAGCATTCACTATGGAAGGGCCTCCCATAGGGCCCTTCCATTCCACATCAGCATTTGTCCAAAGGGTCTATCTTCCTGCAATGGAAGGGCCCTCCCATTCCATTTCATTTTCACATCATCACTATTTTATTTTAATTTTTTATTAGAATAAAAAATATTAATACCCAAATCTTCGTTGGTTTTCTTCTTCACGATGTTGTTTAGCCCCGGCAAGCACGCGCTGCACCACTCGGTTTATGACTTCGTCGTCGGAATCACTACCAGAAGACATTTAATAATGTACCAGAGAGAGAAAATGTATTGAGATAAAATGAGAAAAGATAAGGTGTTGGTGTGGGAAATGTAAATAATTGGATGTGGTATTTATAGTAGAAAAAATGGAATAAAAATAAATATAAAAAACAAACAAAAAAACATGGGAGGGCCGTCGATAGGCCCTTGCTCCACAATGGAGGGCCGATCGACGAGCCCTCGTCGACGGCCAAGGCCGATACATCGGCCCATTTCGAGAGAGAGTGGGGAGCCGCCAGAAGTGTAACAGCCCGGATTTCTAGGGTATAATAAATACGGCGACTGCTACTTAGACGAACTTAAAGGCAACAAGAACGTAGATTAGGGTTTCATTTAAAGAGATTTGACCAAGTGTTTAATGAAGTATCAAGGCAATAAGTCAATGTCTTAATTACGAAAATCAAGATTTAATAGATAACATAGGCTAAGCTCAAAAGTCAAGGGTTTATTGTAACTCCAACAAAACGCAATATTTCACAATATTCCAATTCGAAGAAATAAGTTCAAACCAATCAAAGATAATAAGTTTTCAAAAATTCAGCGAAAGCAATCCAAGAGAAAGCGAACCATGTATGAAGACACAACTACACTCAAAGTTCCAAACATCCATTTCATTCGATTTAACGGTCTCAACACCACTGACCACCCGTCGCCGCTCAACCTGCACATACGGAAAACACATGCAGGGCTGAGTATTTTAAACATACTTAGTGGACTCATGCCAAAACGTTTTAATAGTTATGCCACCCTTACCATAGTGAACTCGAGGTTTTGCATTTATTTAAAGAACAGCATCGAGTATCACAAAATATTTCATGGACTGGCCAGTCAAACAATACCTCCCATTTTCTCATCAATCAACAATATCATGGTGCGACGAAGTGTGGCCACACTTTCGCCCACGAGACCGGCCGACTAGCAGGGACGGCTCCCGATCTCCCGTGTACACTAGCCTGATAGGGTTTGCGGCCCTACTCAGACCCGAATTCGTTTATATAGCCCTATAGCCTAATGGAACGCACTCACAATCTAGGCATCAGGCACACACAATATCCAAAATAATCATAGGCATGGCATAACAGTTTAATCCACCCTTATTGCTCCACTATCATAATTTGCAACATAAGAAGGAGTTAAGAATAAAGCCCACCTCGATTCCTAAATTTCAAGCACGTTCTTCTTCTTGTTATCACTCCGTGAACGCGAGTTCTCACCTTTAATTTATGTATTTCAAGTAAGTTTCAATCATGGATCAAAATCATGCATGTTCCCACGTTTTCCTTTTTCCCATCGATTATTTTTAATATCACCATTCAAAATCAAAGTATGATTATCATAACGTTTTTATTCGCACAACAACTCCAGATTTATCATCAAATCGTGTCACGCATGAGTGTTTTCCACACACAACACACGCACACACACACACACAACACATGTGCACGCATACCGAGGTGCACACACACACACACACGGTCTCACACACACACACACATATGCATCCCAAATTCATCGATTGTTTTCCCCTTCACTCAATCTAAATGCATGTGGACTCAAGAACACCGATTGATCGGTAGAAGAAGAAAAGATCAAAATAAAAATACCTTTTCAATAGAACAATCGGTAGGAAACAAGTAATAGCCTTGGTTCTTCAAGATTTCTTGAATTGCAACTTCAATTTTTCTCCAAAAGATGAAGAATTAATGGAGAAAGTAGAAGAAAAATTTGAGAGAGAGTGGGAGAGAGAGAGCGACGTGAGAGAGGGGGGGCGGTTTCTGTTGTGATGCTAGGGTTTGATTCTCCTCCTATATTTGTAGAGTGCAAGATATAATCCAATAATCAAATAAATAAAGATTTGGAAGAGATTTGGTGGTTGAAGTGGCGTTAAATTTGGTTGAGAGAATAGGGGATTTCGAAATTTAGGCCTTTTAATTAGCCTATGATTAAATTTGAATATTTCACGGAGTAGGATAAAATATCACGAAGCAAAATAAAATAATTATTCTCAGCAATTAAAAGGAAATAGGCGTGATTTTCATTCCTCCCACAAGGAATTTAATTAAAATCATAATTTAAATAGGATATGGCAAGATATTCTTAGATATGACAAGATATGCTAGGATATTTGAATTTATTTATGGAAGAGAATAAACAAGGGATCAATCCCTTCTCCCATATGTAGGAGATTTTCGAAAATCTCCTAAAAAAAATCATAGGGGCCGAAAATTCATGGAACAATTTAGGAATATTCAGACTTTGGATTTAATTTGGATAATTATCTCAAGCAATAATTAAATCCAAGAAAAATAGGATTTCTTTCCCATAAATAGGAGGGGTCGAAAATTCCACTTAAATAAATAATGTTCCTATTTAATTCTCACTCATCCCTTATGAAAAATAATTCACCACAATATTATTTCACCCCACATCAAAATATTCACATAATCGAATTTCACCTCCACTTCACATTTTCCACCAACTTTGACCATTCCACGGCCACGTCATATTTTCCACAATATTGACTATTCAATAGCCACGTCACATATTCAACAAGTTTGACTATTCAACTCAAACTCAACTCCATATTGCAATTAGGTCACAAAGAATATTGCAATAAATCACTCATCATTTTAATCCACATATATCTTAGCATTAGAAGCATTTAATGAAAAATTTTTATAGCCCAAAAATTAGGGTTTAAAAAGCGGGGCGTTACAAGGAGGCCCTTCCGCCACAGTGGTGGGGCTATGGAGGGCCGATGGGCCCTCCATAGAGAATGTTCTTAGTTCTTTAGAAAATATATCTAATCTAATAATTTCATTTAAGGTTAAATTTGTTTTTTATATATAAATATATCATTTTACTTAACATAAACACATACTTCAATAAATATAAAATAAATACATCTTAATTTCTTCTAATTTTGATTTTATAATTAAAATTTTCAATATTAATATCGTATTCATATTCAAATTATTTTTACATTTGTAAAACTTTGGATGTTAAAAAAAAATTGGGATAATGGTACCTAATATTATGAAATTTCCCGAAAATTTATTTTTTCTACAAATATTAAACTTGGCATGTAATATCACAAATTTAAATAGTTGTAGAATTTTTTCCACCAACGATAAAATCCAGCTACATTTCATTTATTATTACATCACATAAGATATGGTTACCACTTAAAATGATAGTGGTGTGTGATTACAAAATCTCTAGAAGCTAGATTGGTTATCCATCTCATTTTAATGTAGGAGTAATTAGATTTTGTCTCCGGTGAGAAAAATTCAACAACTATTTAAATTTGTGATATCATAATATGTCAAGTTCAAAGTTCGTGGGAAAAATAAATTTTTGAAAAGTTTTGTAATATTAGGCGTCAATATCCTAATAACATTATACATGTTGTATGCATGTATATAAATTATATAAATTAAAATATATATTTATAAAAATAATAATTTAAATAATTATTTTAAATAGTACTATTATTAAATCGTTCGACCCCACGATATTTAGTTCCTGGATCCGCCATTGACTGAAAATGAGGTATGATATTGGTATGGAAATTCGTCATACCAAAAATTAGATATACCGAAGTTCGATACCAAAAATTTTGTTAAGATAAAGGTATGGTTTTTTTTATACCGAATTTACAGTAAGGTATATGATACGGTGTTTTCGGTATTATTAACCCATTTGCAGTTTAGTAAGAATAATAGACATGGAATTTATTTCACTATTTACTAGTAATTTGTTGTAAATTTTTTCAAACTTGTGTGACCAATCCACTTAATTTCCTATTAGTTCCATGCGGTATGAATGAAACTATCTCTTTCTCTGCATCCATCTCTTCAACACAGTAGATGTGTAGAGGCGTGGTTGCAATTTTTCACACCACAAGATAGCAGCAAGGAAATTCGCATCATTAACAAAGAAAGATACAATAACAAAGCTTGACATCCATCAACATAGAAATTTCCAAAAACAAAGTAATTCAAGAAAAAACAGAGGAGAAGCGAAATGCAAGCTCTCCATTATAAATACACATAATCCAGCTTCAATTACACACCACACCAACAAAAAACCATCAACCAAGATAATTAATCTTTAGATACTCTTTTGTTAATCAAACACACACAGAGAGAGAAGAGGTCGAAGATGGATCGCAACGAAGGAGGGCCGAGCCGTGAGAGTCTTGTTCCGAATAAGGGGAAGAGTGTTAAAGAAATGATGTTCGACAAACTTATAGATATTGGAAAGGAGACTGCTAAATCTGCTGCTAAGGCTCTTAAGGATCACAAGGATAAGGCAAAGATCAATCCTTCTCCTTCTGCTGATTAATTCTTCAATTTATGAGATTATTTACTCTTAATTATTTATTTATTTTTGTTTTCTCATTACTGTCAAAGTGTCAATGTAAGTGTAATTTATCATTTGTCTAGCTGAGGACGAGGTTCAGTTTCATCCCTGTAATATGTCAGATATATGTGTATATATATTAATTTATTGAATAAACTATATAAATGTTCTTTAAATTGTTGTATTTTTTTTCTTTGGGGCTCATGGATAAAATTATTATTGATTGTAGCTAAACTATGGGTATGATTGTGTATTTTTTGTCGAGCGGACAATAACGGCGAACAATTTTTTATTTGCGTCTTTGATCTACTGGCTATTTCATTGCATTAATTAACTCTGGTATGCCTATAAATAAGATATAATTACCCCTCATTAATTACAAGTGAATAATGGAAGCTGGATTATGGGGTATTTATAATGGAGAGCTTTTGGTTTGCTTCTCCTCTGTTTTTTCTAATTTGTAAGTATTTTTCAGAAATTTCTGTTGCTGAATGTCAAGCTTTGTTAATAATTTCTTTGTTAATGATGCGAAATTCAAAGTTGATATCTTGTGGTGCCTCTACACATCTACTGTGTTGTTGTGTTGGAAACACACACACACACACAAAGAAAGGCGAAATTAATTTGAATCAGTCCCACGACTTCGAAAAAATTAAAAATTACTACTAGTAAATAATGAAATTACGACTTTGAAAAAATTAAAATATTGAATATAAAGATTATATTATTAATCCCTCCGTCCCACTTTGGGACCCACTTTTAACACTTTTTTACTTACTTTGTAGGCATTTTTTATTAGTTTATTACAACCGGGACTCCTAAAGCGGGACGCCCGAAATTGATCAACCAGGACTCCTAAAACAGGACGAAGGGAGTATTATTATTTTTCTCTATTGAATGGGGATAATATGAAGGTAGACAATAAAAAGAGGTCACATTTCAATTTTATCAAGATGAAAAAGGTGAAATAGTAGTATATGAAATATTATAGGGTCCGAGAATTGTAAATTTTTCATGAAATCAAAATTTTGAGGTATTTTCTGCGTACATTGATTAACCACTAATTTCTGTGTGGTTTCATGGAAGAAAATATTGCAATTTCTTTCATATTGATTGATAAAATGTGGAGGTACTATATTGTGACAGAGACTAATTTGCAAGTTTAATTTTGTGGACATCAACTGATCAACACCTCGCGTGTGTATGTGTGTGTTTGTATTTAATTTGTGTGTATGTGCACAAATACCACCAAGCACGAGGTCAGGAAACATATTAATTGACTTCAATTGAAATGAAAATAATTAACTCACATTGTCATAATTTAGATTACTTTATTTGTGTGTGGCATTCTTGAATTTGGTACTTGTGTTGACTTTTTTCCTTTTTCTTTCATTTCTTTGTTTGTAATTGAAGTCTTGCACTCACGTAGGAACGTTGCTAATTTGAGGATGACTTTTTCTGTGTTGGGTTAGAAAAGGAAGACTAGGACCAACATTAGTAACTACCTTAATTAACCAATCATAGATTCATAGTACCATAGACAATGATTTCCTTTAATCATTTTGGGCAATTTTTTTTCCTTGTCATATTCATTCTTTTCAGATTTCTTCTGTTTTTTTTTTTTTTTCCAACCTTCTATTTCGAAATTAAAGAAATTTACTATATTATTGAATTTTTTTTGAGCATGTAGCCTGAAATTAGGAAGTGAATCAGTGCACGTTTGTGAGCTTCCATACATGTATTTTAGGTCCAACACATTTCTTATTATTATTAAGATTAGAGTTCAACTATTTTATTTGTATAATTATTTTAGGTTAATTTTTCCTGCTTTATTGCTTTAACGCTACTCCTTCCGTCCCGATTAGGAGTAGCACTTTGACAGGGCGCGAGTTTTAAGAAATGTAAAGAAAAGTTGGTTGAAAAAGTTAGTGGAATGTGAGACGAACCCACTTTTTTATATTAGTTTTATAATAAGATGTGAGTGAAGTGAGTTAATGGAATGTGAGACCTACTTACCATTTATGGTAAAAATGAAGTGCTACTCTTAATCGGGGACGGACTGAAATGGAAAAGTGCTACTCTTATTCGGGGACGGAGGGAGTAATAGTCATGTGTCATTCTATAGTTGGTATTAGAATGTTGATTAATTAATACGTGATCAACAAAAGATTTTTTTATCAAATTTGTGTCATTTTTTCCTTGTTCTTGTTGTGGTTTTTTTTGTTCCCTCTAATTTGACCACCAATCCTTGTAAATTTATTTGTAATTAGAGACGGCCCCTCCAAAATTAAATTGTAGTATAATGACATCTGCCGTGTGGGGCTGCTGGCTATACACCATCTCACTACGTAAAAACAATCTTATCGTATATACGTGTTTTAGATAAAGATTAGGAACAAATCAAATTATCAAGATTTTTACAAACGTGATGCTTCATTGCATACAATTTCTTAGATATTTTTTGTTTTACGTAGTTACTATGAAATTTTGGTGTGAGTTCGTGGCAACATGTTAAGTACATTAAATTACAAAGAAAATAATTCATCTTTTCATAACTAATATGACTATTTGCCAAATATTAACATTTCAAGAATATGCAAGTATTTGCGAGTTTTCGTGAACGCACGAACAATATTCTAGACCTAAAATTATTATTGCAAAATATTACTATGATGATAGATATTATGGAAAAACGCTAAAATTCGGGGATAAAAGCAGAGCTACATGATATAATGGGGTCTGTGGTCCAATTTCAAAATTTTCTAGAGATAATTAAATAATTTTATAAGGTTATAGTTTCTTAAAATTCTTATTAGTTACTCATTTAAATTTGATAATTAGCATTTTGTTTCTTGTTGAGGCTCTAATTGTATGGTTACTTTACTTCTCTTTCTTTATTATATCTCTTTGTTTAAGATTAATATAAAAAACTTAAAAACAATGATTTTTTAAATTTGTTTAATTTATGTAAGTTAAATTTGATTTTTGTTTTTCTGAAAAAGTTCGTGAAATCTTTTTGTCCCTGATAGTATGAAATTTCTAGCTTCACCACTAAATTACACAAAATATGAATTTATATGTGATCAGTGGCGGAGCCAGGATTCTAATCCGGGGGGCCCAAATTACTGCTAAAATTTGTTGAGTGTTTTCTATGTTAACGACGCAGAAACAACTCCGGCATAAGTGGTAGTGTGTTCTAGAAATGGATAATGAGATAAATAATTAGAGCATGAATAATGAAATTTAGAAATATAGTAACAACATCGAAATAAAAAAAAATTAAAGAATAGATTTTTTATAACAAAAACCATACTATTCAAATTGATTTTACTATAATATATCTATGTATTTATAGAATTAATGAATTATTTTCTTCTAGTCTAGATTTTTATAAAAGATATGATTAAAAGTGATTTCTAAATAATATTATATGAAATATTTATATATTCATGGAATTAAAGAGATAGGAGTCATTTATATAGTTAAATAATGAAAATCATTTAATTGTAATTACAAAAATTAATAGCTACGTAGAAGATTAAAAATTACTCCTTAGAGAAAATTAACATGAAAATTTCTTTATGATATAAACTAAAATTATTAGCTATATAGTGTACAATTACTAGAGAAATTAACAAAAAGGCATAAAAACTAATAATACATGAAAATTTCTTTATGATATAAACTAAAATTATTAGCTACTATAAGATTATAGTGTACAATTACTAGAGAAATTAACAAAAGGGCATAAAAACTAATAATACAGTCAAAATGCTAGACATCGGACTCGACCCATATCTGTTAGATTGGTTTGCCTGAAACACCCACCAACTCAGCTACCAGATCAATTGTAAATCCTTGCATACATAAATTTTATATAGGAATAAGTCAAATGGGTGAGGGGCCAAAGGGCCCCCTTAGCCCCACCGTGACTCCGCCAATGTATATGATCAACCCTTTTCTTAGATAGGAAATTAAATTCCGAGTTTTTTCTGCAATTTTCTTGATGATAGGTAAAAATTATAATTTCACGGCCGAAGATATATAATATGAATTTCCTGAATTTCGAGATAGAAGTTGGTTATGATCGAAAAATGAAAAGGGAAAACAAAAGAAACCTAATTAAGGAATATGACAATTGACAAGGAGAGAGAACTAATGCGCAAATAATTAGAGAAAGGATAAAGGATAAAGATAAATTAACAACAATTGTATATACAAAATACCCCTTAATTTAATTCTATTTTGAGGATAATATTTTATGACTAATTTACCCTTAGTAATTAATGTTGGATATTTCTAACTGTACTAGTTTAGGAAAATATCATTGATTTAGGTTTTAAACTATTTATGTTAATAAATTACTATATTTAATTATAAAATAAATACTACTCCGTAGTATATAATTTAATAAAGTACTATACTACTTTTTAAAAGAAATTTATATTTGTTCATTTTATAGTTTAGTATCTAGTGTTTTATTGTCATTCATATTATTTTTTCATAACTTTTTTGGGTTTTTTTTGTTAATATTTCATTCAAATTGTCATGCGATGTAAATCATCAATATTGTTACAATGAAATAATTCAATATATGAAAATAATAAATTCAAATAATAAAATAATTTTTTATATAACTGAAATGTCAACTATACATGAGAACATACTTATAGTCATAATAATTTAATATATTTTGTGTTTTCTTTTTATTTTTGCGCTATTTTTCTTTAATATTTTCCTTAACTTGTTCCTTTTTTATTAAATATCCAAAAGCATATACATAATTTTTTTAATTTTAATTACTTTTAGCGATAAGTATTTTTATATTAATAAAATATTAATCATTATTTCTTAACTAATTATTCAGTTATACAATAATATAATTGAATGCGAATGACCATTATCATTTTAATATATTTTTTACTATTATACATTGTATTATGTTTGTTTTGTAATTTTTGAGTCAAGATGTAGATTACACAAAAAAACCGACTAACGATCATCAATTAGTTGGACGAGAGTACTAAGAAATCAAGTATATATATAATATATATATATATATGGTCATTTTTATAATTCTCATTTAAAATTGTTGAATAATAAAATATTTGGATGTGAATAATAATTAATGCTCCTACTATTGTTTTAATTTATTTTTATTACTTATATATCAAATTTATTTTTATTTCATGATTTTGCGTCAAGATATTGAATTAATGATTATCAGTTAGTTTAATGTTAGTATTATAAAATTAAGTGTAGATATATGTGGTTGTTCATAATTTACAATTTTAAAAATTATTTAATACTATTAAAATAGTTTGATCGAATGATTGTTTGTTTTAATTTATTTTTTATTGTTGTATTCATTTCATAATTTTTGAGTCAAAACGTCTAGTATTCAAGGAAATCGACGTGATGATATTTAATTAGTTGGATGACAATACTAATTAATTAAGTATATTTACAAGTAGTTATATTTATAATTTATAATTTCGCTACTATTCCATTTAACAAAGAAATAGATAGTTTTTTGAATAACTATTATTATTTAGTTTATTTTTATTATATATAAATCAAAATAATAATCTTTAATTAGTTAGAATACTGAAAATTGAAATAATAAATTATAATTAGTTGAATGATAATCCTAAATATTTAAATACATTATGTGACGTTCTTTTAGTGACTAAAATTTTATATGTCAATTTATTCAATAAAATTTTATTGTATAATACTGTAGCATTTAAATGTTGAGTCTGACTAATTACTTACCCAAGATTTTATTAAATGTATGATGAAAAATGTGATGAATCCATCTTTTTAGTTTTGATCTATCTGTAATTATGTAGCTTTAAGATAGAACTACTTAATACTTTCCTAAATCTGTAGTTATTTAGTTAACAAACTTAATTTTTCCCTAAAATAGTTACGAAAGGGTAAATATGTAATATACAAACTAATTAATCGTCATTAATGTAATTATAGATGTAAAATGTCTAAAATGTCCAATTTTATATATACAATTTTTGTTAATTTATCACTGCCCAGAGAGAAAATATTGTATATGGTATGCTACTATGATTGGTTAAGTACAACAGTTGCTACAGTTGAAATAATGTTGGTCTAGTCCTCAAATTAGTAGTCCCATGAAAACGAACAAATGGAAGAAAAGGAATTAGTCACACGCGGTAAACACGCAGTGGAATTACAAGCACCAAATCAAGAATGCCACACACAAATCTAAACTAGATTCATAAACATTCTTAATATACACACACCAATTAAAATACACACAAGATTAAATACGAACACACAAACACACACGCGAGGTGTTGATCTCCAAAAAAATAATCCTGCAAATTAGTCTTTCACAAGATGGTGCCTCGATATTTCATCAATCAATCCGAAAAAAATTGCAATATTTTCGACGTGTTCTAAATTGAGAAATGGCCTTCAAAAATCACAAAACGTGATCAATGAAACTCATGAGCAACATCTCCTATTTCTTCCTTGAAACCACACAGAAATTAGTGGTTAATTAATGTACGAAGGAAATACCTCAGAAATGTGATTTCATGAAAAATTCACAATCCTCACACCCTACACTGTTTCACAGTTTCCACCTTCATAAAATTGAATGTGGCCTTTTTTTTTGTCTTCCTTCATATAATCCCATTCAATAGATAAAAATAATAACAAACATAAACGTAAAGAGACACAGAATTTACATGGTTCACCAATGTTGTGTTGGTTACGTCTACAGATAGAAACGGAGAATAGATGTTATTCAAATTGTTTTCAAATTACTGAGTTTTGTACCCTACTCCTATATAAATAGACACACAGACGACGGGCTAGGCCCAAATATAAATATTAAGGCCTAAAATAGAAACATATCATAGCGAGACTCCCATTCGACTAGTGGCAAACTATACTGATTCAAGACATACTAACAATAATGCTAGGAGTAATATTTATGTTCAGTAATTATTAAACCTATGGATTGTTTAGTAAGATTGTTTCATGCAATATGATATTTCTCTCTCTGTGTGTCTCTCTTCAACACAGCACCACAGTTGATGTGTACAGGAGTGGTGATGCAAATTTGAACACCCCAAGATGAATTTCGCTTCATTAACAAAGAAACATACAATAACCATCAACATAGAAATTTCCAAAAACAAAGTAATTCAAGAAGAAACGGAGAAAAAGCAAAATGCAAGCTCTCTCCATTATAAATACACATAATCCAGCTTCAATTACACACCATACCAACAAAAAACCGTCAAGCAAAACACACAGAGAGAGAGAAGAGGTAGAAGATGGATCGCAACGAAGGAGGGCCGAGCCGTGAGAGTCTTGTTCCGAAAAAAGGGAAAAGTGTTAAAGCAATGGCAGTTGAGAAAATTGGATATCTTGGAAAGGCGGCTGTTAAATCTGCTGCTAAGGCTCTTAAGGATCACAAAGACAAGGGAAAGATCAATCCTTCTCCTTCTGCTGATTAATTCTTCAATTTATGAGAGATTATGTACTCTTAATTATTTATTTATTTTTGTTTTCTCAATACTGTCAATGTAAATGTAATTTATCATTTGTCTAGCTGTGGACGAGGTTCAGTTTCATCATTGTAATATGTCAGTTATATGTGTATTAATTTATTGAATAAACTAACAATGTCATGAAGTAGCACTAACAATGGTTCAACGACATCATGTTATTGAAAAAATGAAATCACATCAATGGATTCACGCGTTTGTTGAGGGCAACTCAAAGTGATTGGAACTTTTCAGAAAATTAACACGATCAAACCCGTTAACAAAGAAGAGAACATCATAGCCTCAACTTGGTGTTGCCAAAAGAAAAATCACTGTGCTAAAAAGAATTTCACTTCTGTAAGAAAGAACTGGCGAAATGATGAGGTGAACAAAAATTCCAAGAAGAATATTCCATCACTTGAAGAAAACAGGCCTGGAGATGTGATCATACTGAAGGTCATAACTGCAAACAACTTTAGGATCAACGTTCAACGACGGAAGCTCATAAAATCAAAATATCGTCCTTATGATGAATCAAAGGAGACTACTCAATCAAGATATCCAAAGTTACCAAGGCAAACACCAACTTTCGAGACAAGTGACTCATGACTCATATAAGAAAAGAAATAATGGGTATTACATGCAAGTTCTGAGTCCAACAAGGTCTTAGATAAACAAGGGCTCACTGTTAATCGAGAGGTTCCGTGAAATTTTCTAAGAATCCAAGTAAGTACTGTTGACTAAAAAGAATCGTTCATTCCAGCTACGAAGGTTGCACTCCCTCGCACATTTTTCCCGAGCCTGAACATGGCAACATCGTTCTATGATACCGTGGATTCCAAGTTGAGATTCATCGTATCATCGAAATTAATAACTATTTTTGATGGTCGCATCTTCAAAGTCTTCTTCTTGCCATGTCACATAGTCATTTTCGATTGCCATTATACACGTGGTCTTAATGTGTCATAAACGTCGTCGTATTTGTGTCGCGTCGCCACTTTGGCATGGTATGCAAGACTGCATAGTTTGATTAGATCTTAGGTATGATCTCACCATTGTAAGGATACACCAAGTTCAACATTTTTTTTTTTTTTTTGTTGATTCTATCACTCAGGAAAGTGATATTGCGGTTGTCCTCTTATAACTAAGTTATAGCCTACTTCTTAGGCACTTGATAAATTCAAGCATAGCTTGAAGTCTCATATTTCAACATATATTCAATCATTACTTAAATGCTATTCAAGCTTCGTAGGGCTTCTACGTTCGCAACAAAGTTCACAAATTTCACATTTCACTCTCATAGTGATTCTATACGATACCTTGTACTTCATTGGTCATAGATTATCACCACATGAAACTCATTCATTCATAGCACAATCAAGCATGTTTATCCCCATAAGTCATACGACGTTCCATAGCATAACATCCATCGTATATTAATATATGTAAAGATTAACACTTAGTCAATGCATCATCCACAAAATCGCATTTCCAACTTCATGCAGTTCATGTCCATCTATTTCACAATCACATAATTGCAACTACACATGCGTCATACTTCGACTTCACATTTTCAAAATCATATAATTTCAACCAAATATGCATTAAAATTTTCGCCTTCCAAGTAATCAACATGTACGTCCTTCAAGTTAAATTTGCAGTTTGAACATGTAATAACAAATCTCAACATCAAGCAACACGTGTTCACAATCATACTTCAATATGTGATACATCATGCCTCATTATTAAACAAAAGCAATTACACATTTGCATAGTGTCTCCCGTTTCATAACTTCACCACATTTTCCAAAAGCCATAGTATTTACTTCATATTTCCCATAGGAGTTGCTTCGTAGCAGCCAAGTAATCACAATCATATAGGATTTCATTCATCCAAGCACATAAAGTCTAACACATATTTGCCGATTTCTTTATCGAGTAAAATACAAGTTCACTTGCACAACATCATTCATCATTCTTGGCATAGTCGCATTTAGCAATTTCATATCCATGCATATTCATCATTTAACACTTCAAGCAACAATTTCAAAGACGTCATATTAACTTCGATTCCTATTGACATATTTCCATTTTCACCAGAGTATAATATTCCCATCGCAATTTCCAACATTTCACAAACTCATATCAATATTCATCGAGATACTTGTTACCTCATTCTTCGTGGTTGAGCGGAGACGAGTCGTGGTGTTGAGCTTTCGACGATTATTATTTAATCAATTTCCACAATTTCAGCTTCTAATACAACAAGACTCTTGGGTCCAGAGCAAGAAAGAACTGAGGCTCTGATACCAACTGTAACAGCCCGGATTTCTAGGGTATAATAAATACGGCGACTGCTACCTAAGCGAACTTATGGCAACAAGAATGTAGACTAGGGTTTCATTTAAAGAGATTTGACCATGTTTAATGAAGTATCAAGGCAATAAGTTAACGGCTAATTCACGAAATCAAGATTTAATAGATAACATAGGCTAAGCTCAAAAGTCAAAGGTTTATTGTAGCTCCAACAAAACGCAATGTTTCACAATATCCCAATTCGAAGAAATAAGTTTAAATCACCCAAAGATAATAAGTTTTCCCAAAAAATCAGAGGAAACAATCCAAGAGTAAGCGGAGCCATGTATGAAGACACGACTACACTTAAAGTTCCAATCATCCATCTTATTCGATTGAACCGTTTCAACACCACCGACCGCCCGTCGCCGCTCAACCTGCACATAGGGTAAACACATGCAGGGCTGAGTATTTTAAGCATACTCAGTGGACTCATGTCAAAACGTTTTAATAGTTATGCCACCCTTACCATAGTGAACTCGAGGTTTTGCATTTATTTAAAGATAAGCATCGAGTATCACAAAATATATATATCATGGACTGGCCAGTCAAATAATACCTCCCATTTTCTCATCAATCAACAATATCATGGTGCGACGAAGTATGGCCACACTTTCGCCCACGAGACCGGCCGACTAGCAAGGACGGCTCCCGATCTCTCGTGTACACTAGCTTGATAGGGTTTGCGGCCCTACTCAGACCCGAATTCGTTTATATAGCCCTATAGCCTAATGGAGCGCACTCGCAAACTAGGCATCAGGCACACACAAGATCCAAAATAATCATAGGCATGACATAACAGTTTAATCTACCCTTATTGCTCCACTTTCATAAATTTGCAACATAAGAGAGAGTTTAAGAATAAATCCCACCTCGATTCCTAGATTTCAAGCACCTTCTTCTTCTTGTTATCACACCGAGAACGCGAGCTCTCACCTTTAATTTATGTATTTCAAGTAAGTCTCAATCATGGATCAAAATCATGCATGTTCTCACGTTTCCCTTTTTCCATCGATTATTTTTAATATCATCATCCAAAATCAAAGTGCGATTATCAAAACGCTTTTATCCACACAACAACTCCAGATTTCACATCAAATCGTGTCACGGATGAGTGTTTCCCACACACAACACACGCACACGCGCACACACACAACACACGTGTGCACGCATACCGAGGTGTGCACACACACACACGGTCACACACACACATATGCATCCAAATTCATCGATTAATTTCCCCTTCACTCGATCTAAATGCATGTGGACTCAAGAACACCGATTGATCGGTAGAAGAAGAGAAGATCAAAATAAAAAATACCTTTTCGATAGAATGAACGGTAGAAACAAAGTAGGATCTTGATTCTTCAACAAATTCTTGAACAAAGTAGGATCTTGATTCTTCAACAAATTCTTGAATTTCAGCTTCAATTCTTCTCCAAAAGATGAAGAAATAATGGAGAAAGTAGAAGAAAATTTTGAGAGAGTGGGGAGAGATCGGTGTGAGGTAATGGGGGGCAGTTTTCTTGATCTAGGGTTTAGGTTCTCACTCTTATTTATAGAGTGCAAAATATAATATCTTTAATTAAATAAATTAAAGATTTGGAAAGATTTAGGGAGTGATTGGCGTTATTTCTAGTGAGAAATAAGGGGGAATTCGAATTTCATGCTATTTAATTAGCATATGATTTTATTTGGATATTTTACGGAGCAGAATAAAATATCACGGAGCAGAATAAAAATAATAATCTTCCCAATTAAATATGGAATAGGCGTGATTTTTGAATCTCTACACAAGGATTCAAATTAAAATCCTAATTTAAATAGGATATGGCAGGATCTTCTTAGATATGGCAAGATATGCTAGGATATTTGAATTTATTTATGGAAGAGAATAAACAAGGGATCAATTAATATAATAAAAATAATCCCTTCTCCCATAAAATAGGAGATTTCGAAATCTCCATGTATTAAGATGGGGTTCGAAAATTCCATAGAGGAATTAAAGAATAATTGAACTTTGGATTTAATTTTGATAATTATCCCAAGCAAATAATTAAATCCAAGAAAAATAGGATTCCTTCTCCAATAAATAATAGGATCGAAAATTCCAATAATATGTGTAGGATATTTATGAAAATCCTATTTAGTCTCACTCAACCCTTGGGAAATAATTCGCCACAATTATATTACTCTGCATCAAAGTATTCTCACAAAATCAACCAGTTTTTTACTTCCACCTCATTTTCTCAACACATTGACATTTCAACGGCCACGTCATATTTTCCACATCTTTGATTATTCAACAACCACGTCATATTTTCCACGTTTTGACTATTCAATCAATCTCAACTCCGATACACAATTGGGTCACAAAGAAACCATGCAATTAATCACTCATCAATTAATCCACATACCATAGCATTTAATGCAAAATTTTATAACCCAAAAATTTTATGTTTTGATGTACTATAACTTTATCATGTAATTTTATTATCTGGCTTTCATTGTAATTGCATCGAAGCTCATCAATATATGCTCTTAATATTAAAGCATATATAATCATCTTTAAAACACACCAACGATTCAATCCAAAATTTGTCTAAAACTCATCTAGTTGATAAAAAATCAGGAAAATCATTTTAAAACTTAAATTTTGATTTAGTTTGAATTGAATATATAGATCTCGGGTATATGTTAAAACTTTCCTTTGTTAAGTTGAGTGAATTATTATTGATATACTACTACTAAATTTATCAAATTAGTAAGATATCGAGCTAGTTGAAAATGTATAATCAAATCTGTTGGCTTCTATAACCAATTAAAATTGTGTAAATCAACATGAAAAGTAAACGAAAGTTGCAAAGAACTCATGCAAATTCTACACTAAGGTTTCTGCTTTTATTGTGATACTTCGTCGTAATGATTTTGAACCATCATACATTCATGATTTTCTTCTTCTTAAAAAAATATCAAAATTTACAGTGGCTATTTGATTGGTTTACTCTACAATACATATTGTGGCCTTCGATCTCTTGTTACAAAGAAATTTACTATGGTGGAATTGGGGAAAACAAAGTGGAAAAGCAAGAAAAAAGCATATAACAAAATCCACCAAATTATGTTACGTTGAAAATCCACATTTCATTAATTACCCAAATCATTGAATATGCATCAACATTAATTTAACTTTTTCTTTTCTTTCACGTCGTGTAGAAATCAATACCAAAATAACGCGTAATCAACAAGAAGCCTAGAGATTAAGCATATGTGAGACATAACATTGCTAACTTAGTTGCAAAAGATCACAACCAATAACTTAAAAGTTGGCCCCACTCATAATTGGTGATTAGAACATCTTTCAACGGAAGAGGAAAAATAAATAACTACTATCATATTTACCTCATTTTCATAAAAAATCATTCTTCAATGATTAGGGCATTTGTGAAGTGTTATACCTACTTCAGTTTTGGAAAGATATATTTGCTTCTCTTTATTCAAAAGGAAAAAATATGGATAAAGTGAATCAGTAGAATATGTGGTCCATTATCAAAAAATTGTTAAACGTTAAGGTGTCAATGAATCGTGTGCATATGAAAAAAGAAAGTTATGTCAAGTAATCATGGAAGAATAGAGTATATATATTAGGTGATTCACTTGTAATTAATGAGGGGTAATTATATCTTTATATATGAAAGTAGGTAAGTTTTTATAAAGGTGGATATAGTTTATTTTAAGGATAATAATCATTTAAATTACAGAATTTTCGGTAAACATTTGGTCAATTTCATAAAGTTTGAATTTAAAATATTAAATCATGAAATTTTTATTTTTTTCAATTGCCTCATACGTGTACAACGACAACTTTGTTGATGTTTAAAATTACTGTTTTAGTTAAAAAGAAAAAAGAAAAAAAAATTAATATTTTAACAAATGAATGTCATTTTGAGCATCACCAAAAACATTATTTTGTACACAATACAGTTGAAAAAATTGATATCAAATTTCATAATTTAAATATCTCAAAATGGGATATATCTTATGATTAGTTAATTTAGTTTCATAAGTAATATTCAATTGATAAAGGGAACAATATCATTCAATGTAATGACTAATGATTCAACCTTGAACATTGCTTTCTCTACCCTCTCTCCACAACGTAGTTTGCTTTGTTAGCTTCGAAAGTAAGAACCAATAACAACAAGAGGCCTTAAGATTATTTCTAATTTGTAATATTCCATTGATTTAGGAGGAAATAATACCCAAGATAATGAAATTACTTGCCCATGTTCCTCTAAACTCATTAGATTTTAGTATTATTTTTATTCTTATTTTCCTAGCAAATTCCTGGAAAATGTGATTTTAGTTTTCATTCTTTTTATTTTTATTTTTGTGCATTGTCTCTCTATATCCCACACACATGCAGGAACACAAGAGATGTGTAAGTTAGGTATACACTCTTTGGAATAATGGGATTTAAACTTTACTGACTAAGAAAAATTTCATCATAAACGTCTACACATTCACACATATTTGGCTATATACTTATAAAATCAAATTATATTTTGTATATTTTTAGAATGTCGCAGAAATTACCTAGCAATTAGTAACGAAAGTTGAGAAGAAAACATAAATTGAACCAATAAAGAAGGGGCATTTGGCAACCCCTACTATAAATATCTCTCAACTCTAGCTTAAACAATACACCACCCCAACTCAAAACACAAACAAATTAGAAATAAAAGGAATCAATCAAGAGGTCATCTCATTATAGTAAGTACTATGTTTTAGTTTTGGTTTTCAAATTTACTTCCCAATATAGTTTGTGTTCGTATAGGAGATTGTATTCTTAATCCATCACTTTCTCTTGACTGTTGTCACTAAAAAAGCGGGGATTATCGACATAATCACATGTCGATGAACCCGAAAATCAATTGGTAATTAAATTTACCAATGGATGCGATTGCCCCGTACCAACATTGGATTACGTTGGTAATCCATTCTTATTTATTTAATTTTTTTATTTTGATTTGTTCATTTTTTTAACAACCTGATATCAATGAACCACTAAGCGATGAAATAACAACTCAACAAACTGAAATTAGTGATAGATAAACTAAAAATCTGACAAATCATTTGTTCAAACATGAACAAGTTTAACTAACGTCGTCTCTCGTTATTGAATTGCACCGTGATCGAATAAAATTTTTTTACCTAACTAACTTCTCATCGAAATTCGGTTTCTATTTGTAGAAGAGGGTGAAGATGAATCCCAGCAAAGAAGGGAGCACTAGTGGGGAGAAGAAGGGAAGTAGTGGTTCTAAAAGAGGAAAGATTACAGCAATGGCAGTGAAGAAATATGGAGAGCTTGGAAAGAAAGCTGCCAACACTGTTGTTGAGGTTTATAAAGACCACAAAGATAAGGGAAAAGTTAAGCCTTGTGATGATCAATAGTATATTTTTACTCCATAATGTTCTTTCATTATATCATTATATGTCTACTAGTCACAAATTTGCATGTGTTGTGAAATAGGTCAGAAAAATACTTTTATAGATTGTCTACCAAATCGATAGTGGTGATTTGATTCTGTCTGTAAACGTTTACATTATTTATTATTAAAAATATATTGATTGTGGATATGTGGTTTTGTTGTATACCATGCACTAATTTTATTCTCTTCGCTCGTGAAATTAGAATTTTTACCTATCATCAAGAAAAATGCTGAAAAAATTCAAAAATTTAAATCCCTATCTAAGAAAAGGGTTGATCGTAGATTCATAGTTTGTGTGATTTAGTGGTGAAGCTAGAAATTTCATAGTACTAGGGACAAAAATATTTCATAAACTTTTTCCAGAAAACAAATATCTAATTTATCTTACATAAATTAAACAAATTTTCAAAAACAATTGTTTATAAGTTTTTTATATTAATCTTAAACAAAGAGATATAATAAAGAAAGAGAAGTAAATTAACCATATATAGTACAATTAGAGCTTCAACAAGAAGACATTTTTATATTAAACAAAATATTAATATTTATTGATTAAATGATATGGGAACAAACAAAAGACATTTATAGCCATTTTAAATAGTTATGAAAAGATAAATTATTTTCTATGTAATTTAATGTTAATAAACATGTTGCCACGAACGCACACCAAAATTTCAAAGTAACTACGTAAAACAAAAAAAAATCTAAGAAATTGTATTTCATAAAGCATCACGTTTGTAAAAATCTTGATAATTTGATTTGTTCATAATCTTTATCTAAAACACGTATATACGATAAGATTGTTTTTACGTAGTAAGATGGCGTATAGCCCCACACGGCAGATGTCATTGTACAATTTAATTTTGGAGGGGCCTTCTCTTATTACAAATAAATTTACAAGGATGTGGTGGTCGACTTCGGGGGGGGGGGGGGGGGGGCGGGGAAAAGAAAACCACAGCAAGAACAAGGAAAAAAAAGACACAAATTTGATCAAAAATCATTAATTGATCACGTACTGTATTAATTAATCAACATTCTAATAGAATGACATATAACTATTACTAGCATTTAAGCAGTAAAGCGGAAAAAACTAACCTATTATCCCCCAACTACTATCTTGTGAATTTTAATGTGATTTGAGTTGAGCATTCTACATCACTAGTATATTAAGTATACTCGCTAAGAATCTTAATTTCTCAATTAAATATTCCCTCCCCACTGTCCGTGTTAGTTTGGTTAGTGGACAATCGTGGATTTTAATGTAAAATTGATAGTGCGATAAAGAAAATATTATTAAAATATTATTAGCTGAAAATGGATATATAAGAGGAAGAGAGAAAAGGTGGTGGGCTATGTCACTAAATATTATGAAGTGAATTGATTGTTGTGGACGGACCATAATAGTAAAAGAAGACTATTATTTGTATACGAAGAGAAGAGAGCATATTGTAAAATTAAGATTATAGTAACATTTGAACTTCCACAGCAAAGTCCTTTCCTCCTAAAATGTTAGTGGATCAAGTTTTGATATTGAGAAATGCCAAAAAGTGGAAATAAGTCGCATAATTGTATGTCCACACCTCAACTATCACCAATTGACAATACATAATTACGACAAAAAGGAAAAAGATCATTGCACTCCAACACAAATACGTCCACTTCTTTTAGTGCTATAACTCACATACTCTTAGTCACACACCTACACTAAATGAGTAAGAACTTCCAATTTATTTGTAGTAAGAAATATTTTACCAAGTTACAACTAAGTTATACTCCCTCCGTCCAAAAAAATAATCTCATATTCCATTTTGTTGCACCCATGAAAATAGAAACTTTTTCTTCATACTTTATCCACTTTTTCTCTTCTTTTTTCTCCTCACTTTCATACCCTACCCACTTTTATCTCTCTCTTACTTTACTAATTTATCATTAAAACTCATATTGTCCACAAATTAGACTACTCCCTCTATTCCACAGTAATAGAGACTTTCATTTTCTGCACTCGTTTTGAAAAAATGATCTTAAATAATTAAAGTGAGAGAGAGTAAAGTAAGAGAGAGAATAATGTAAAAAAGAGTATTATCTATAATATTCTCTCTCTTGCTTTACTTTTTCTCCACTTTAATTATTTATAATTATTTTTTCAAAAAATGAATGTGCAAAATGAAATGCCTCTATTACCGTGAAACAGAGGGAGTATTTTTTTTGGACGGAAAAGTATATAAATCTAAATCCATGGACATAATTTACTTATTTAAAGATTTGAAAACATCAGGAACAATAGTAAATCCGTCATCCCATCTTAGTTAGATCAATATAATAATATTAGTATTGCGACATGTTATTGTATTATCCAAAAAAACGCGTAAAATCATTCTTAGTGATATATGTTAAATGCCACAAAATTCCACACGTCAAATGTTGGTGTTTACAATTTCACTTCTTACATATTCTTAAATCACCATTGACGTGTGCCTATTTCATCTTCACACACTCACAAACACTCTCACTGTGTCTCTCTTCACATAAACACACACAAATAAACACACTGGCTGTTGTCCTCCACATTTTTATGAAGTTGAGAAAGTCTAACAAGCATAAGTACTATAAAAGCACCACCATCCTTCTATTTATCAAAGCAAATACAGAGATCTAACTTACATACATACACAACTAACTCAAACACAGACACACACACACACATCGTCGAAAGGTAGCAAGCAATGGGTTCCAACAACAACGAGAGCGCCAGCAGCAGCAACTATGCACCACCAAAGGGAACAAAGGCAAGTGTTATTCCAAAACAGAGGGAGCATGTTTCAACAATGATGGGCAAGACGATCGCTCGAGCTTTTGGAAAATCTCTTGCTAAAGTTGCAGGGGGTGACAACAACAAAGCAAAAGTCGGTACTAGTAACAATTAGCATATGAAGTTTTATCATCACATCTTCATGCGTTGTTAAGCATAAGAGTCTGTTTCAACTGGTTTAAGTATGTTTTTCACATTGTTTTACACAGCATAATAGCAGATTACTCATGGTATTGACAGCTCCTGTTTGTAATGTCTAGAAATGTAAACAATCCCAGAATTTGTTCTATTGTTTATTCTTATATCTGAGCCATTCTTCTGTAGTTGCAGACACATGATATATTTCCTTGCGATAGATTTAGACATTTAATACACACGTATGTTCACTCACGAAGGTGCTAATACAATTTTCTGACATACTGGATGGCAAGCTAAGAACAGCATGCAAACTACGGTTAAAAGGATACGCAGAAAATCAAAACATTAGGGGGGAGGAGGCAAGGAAAAATCTTATAGAACATGCAAATGCTAATGAGACAAAAGGTGGCTATAACTCTTTGGAAGTACAAAATATCATGACAAGAATGGAACAGGGGGATAGTGATAGAAATCAAAGAACAATTCATTTTTCTACACTTTGTGAACTATGAGTGATAGAGCTTGCTTATACATACATGTCAGGCAGCAAAGAATTTGATGATCAGTTTAGTCACTTCCATCCTCTTCTGCATCACTGATGTCACTGTAGAGTATAGGTTCTTCACCATCTTCCACAGTGTCAACTTCCATAGAAGAATCTGCATCACTTTCATCCTCATCACTATCATCCTCATCTTCATATATAACAGGTGCAATTACATCATTCTCCTCCACTTCATCGTAAACAGACTGTACCAAGAATTTCGTATTCACCGCATTGTTCTCATATGTTAAACATAAAATATAAAACGTTCAGCAGCATCTACTCACCTCTGCATAAAGCAAGTCCAAACAACTTGATAGTTGAAGAGCAGGGTTGAAGGTTGAGACTCTTGATTCTATTATCTGCATAAACATGTGGAAATTATTCTTAAATTATTCAGTGGAAATATAATCCCCTAATCCAAATAAAATGTAGCCTAATAAACATGAGAAATCCTCTTACCTGATATAAAGTGTTTAGAGCAGCCAAGGAAGACTCTTGGGACATTATGCTGCTAGAATGCTGGAGAAGTAAACTTCTGAGCCATGGAAGAGCACAGGCCAGAACGGCACCCCTGTTTACGTTTAAAAAAACAAGAGTTTAACAACACATGAGACTGTAGTTTGTCATCTAAGAATTCAAAAAATTTCAAGGTTCATACTACCAATAGATGAAGTAATTTCACTGAGGAACAAAAAATTACTGAAGTAATCTTCAGAGGACAATCACAACTTGACAAGTACACCTAACTCTCTTACCTTAATTGGATTATCGGCACAAGAGACTTTAAGAACTTGAGGACATCAGAAGGATTCAACATCGATAGTGAGTTTGCAATGACCTGCGTATAACTCGTTATCAGGAAAAACTGAAGGTCCAGCCATCTGTTTCCATACAGAATGTGAGAATAGAACAACCAATAAAGCGAAGGGAGTGAAATACTAACCTTCTCATCCTGTCTGTATAAGCAATCTATGAGAAGGGCTCGGTCATCAGCATGCAGTGCTTGCTTAACTAAAATATTAACCGAGTCTGCACTAGGTGGCTTTACCACAAGAGAAGAGTCTGCATTTTCAGGGTTTGGGACATCATCCTTTCCTTCCAATTTGAGGCTTGCAAGTTTTTCACCCATGGTTGGTTCATTCAAGTCATCGATGGCATCCAATCCATCTTTATCTCCAATACCTTAAATCCACAAGGATAGAAGACGATGCTTCAAAGTTCCATAAAGTATAGTCGTGTATATATTTAAATATAACTGCAATCATTTCTATTAGTATCCTCAACTGACAAGAAAGAGAAACTTCTAATAGCAACCATCCTGAACTAACTTATAAATGAAAAATAGTTCAACCTGTCTCATTACTAAGCACTCAGTAAGAAGGGAAAATCATAATGGAGCATCTCAATATTGCAATTCAGCAATAAGAACCACTCTACACTATAATCAATTTCGTGCAGCGACCATATTACTGTGATTCATTCAGTGACTTAAGTCTATAAAGTGCTTAGGTGAAAAGTACAGCAGAAGCTACTGATAAAACGCCCTAATACGTGTAAAGGGAGTTCAATTTAACCTTGCTATTCCAGACAAATTCGGACAGGGAATATGAAGCATATCACTACTGGTAGGTGTGTTTGTTATAAGGTGAAAATCGAGATTTTTGCACTCAACAATATTTGATTATAAATGGTAAAGGGCGAGGAACAATCAGCACTCCACTCTCCACCAAAATATATGGAGTACTATATTAAACAAAAATTTGGGGGAAAATCAGAACTACTAGACGGAAAAGACAATCTCTCAAGCATATCCAAGTCATAAAGATCAAAACTTTAATAGAATCAGAGCTAGCACCATAAGCAAAAATTGCTACATTACAAACTTGATTCCAATGCAAATTGACATTTTTAAAACAATCAGAATCATATTAAAACTTACTCTTCTGCAACAAAACCTCACTGCCGACTCCGGTCTCTCGGTTTTTCCTTTTCGATGATTTTTCCTTCTTTCCCATGGCTTCTGCATTCAATCAGAGAAAGGAATCGAGTTAGGAGAAGGCAGCGAAAACTCCCCTTAGAACTGAAAGAACCGTGGAAAAATGGTCGGACCAGACCAACAAATTTAGAAAGGCAAACGATAAATTTCTTGAACCTTGCAGAATTGAAGAAATAAAGCAAGGTCGGAGACGGCGGCGGAGAATTGGCACGGAGCGGTGGCGTCGGTAAACCCTCTTAAAACCCTAGAGTTTTTGTATCTGTACAAACCCGGGAATTATTGGATCATTTACCATGATACTTATTTTTAAATTTATATAAATATAAATTCGTTTCCTTGCTATTGTTAAGATAAATTTGACATTAGACAAAGAAATAAGTACAATTTAATGTGTAAGATGATCTCTTTCATATCATTCAAGTAATTATAACTCATATGGATAAATTGGAAAGTATATTCGATATAGAAAAGGTTAAATTTAAAATTAGTAAGAGCACTCCCAATGGAGGTGGCGAATTCTCGGCGATAAATCGCCGATTATCGCCGAATTATCGCCGGCCATTGTGGCGAAGTCGGCGATAATTCGGCGATAATGTTACCGTTGCTTCGCCGAGTGGCGATTTATCGCCGGATTATCGCCGAGCGATCGCCGGCCACTGTGGGCGACGCTCGGCGATAATCGGCGATTTTTAAAATTTTTTTTTTTTTTTTTGGCCGAACGGCTATTTTATCCCACCCCTATAAATATTTCATCCTCTTCCTCCATTCATCACCCACAAACTTCATTCACACAAATTTTCAATCTTTTTTCTCTCCATCTTTATTAAATGAGTTCTGATTCATCGTCTCGTGCTCAGTCCGACGAGGAAATATCACATTCTTCTTCCGAAGAAGAGGTACCTCCCGCTCCCACCGGATGGGATGTAGCGGGTTTCGCCAACAACCCAATCAACAACTATATCTCCCGCTGCATACAAAGCGAGATCGCTCGAATGCAGCAGCCACCCCCCCAACGGCCAATCCGCCGGCGGCGCCGATACATCCCTCGCAACCACACTGGTGCGCACGATCGGCTGTTCGCCGATTATTTCGCGGAGGAACCACGTTATCCGGCAGATGTATTTCGTCGCCGGTTCAGAATGCGCCGCTCCCTCTTCCTGCGCATTGTTAATGCGTTGTCCGCGCGTTACCCCGAGTTCCGGCTCCAGCGAGACGCAGCAGGGAAGCCCGGACTATCGCCCCTACAGAAATGCACTGTTGCCATCCGGCAGTTGGCATATGGAGGGTCCGCCGACATGTTCGATGAGTATCTGCAATGCGGCGAGACGACTGGCAACGAGTGCCTGAAGAATTTCTGTCAGGGCGTGCGAGAGATATTTGGGGAGCACTACCTTCGCTCGCCGGACGCAGCTGACTGCCAGTTCCTACTGGATTGGCACTGGAGGACCCACGGCTTTCCGGGGATGCTCGGCAGCATCGACTGTATGCACTGGCAGTGGAAGAACTGCCCAACCGCGTGGCGAGGCCAGTTTACTACCGGCTACAAAGGTACGCATCCCACCATCATTCTTGAAGCCGTTGCCGACCAACGGCTTTGGATTTGGCATGCTTATTTTGGTATAGCCGGGTCGAACAACGACCTAAATGTTCTCAATTCCTCGCCCCTTTTCAACGAGCGGATCAACGGATTAGGCCCCTCCATCGAATTCACGGCCAATGGCAATGTGCATAACATGGGGTACTACCTGGCTGACGGCATCTATCCGCAATGGCCCGTGTTTCTGAAGACGATCAGATGCCCACTCGGAGATAGAAGAAGGTATTTTGCCCGAGCGCAAGAGTCTGCGCGCAAGGATGTGGAGAGGGCATTTGGGGTGCTCCAATCGCGATTTGCACTGGTAAAGGGTCCGACGCGCTTTTTCTACCAGGGGGATATTGCCGATATCATGTATGCGTGCATCATCATGCATAACATGATCATCGAAGATGAACACGAAGGCGTCCTCGACGTCACCAACGACCCAAGTGTTGCATCATCGAGTCACGGTGTCTCAACCGAGTCCGCCCGCCAGGGTGTACCGCACAACGAACATGAACGGTTCCAGGCGTTCATGGACATACACCAGAAGGAGGCCCATCAAGCACTACAACACGATATCATCGAAGAATTGTGGGCAAATAGAAACCGCGCCCACCGCCCTTGAATTTTTTTTTCTTTGAATTTTTTTTTTGATTTTTTATTTCCATTCGTGTACTTTTTTTTTTTTTAATTTTCTTCGTTGTAATGTGTACCCGTGTTTAATACAACGAACTTTATTACTATTTATTTGATTTATCTTTATAAATTAAATAAGCTAGCTTTATTATATATAAAAATAAAACAATTAAATTAGTGATGATGTAAAAATGAAATGTTGAGTTAGGGAGAAATAAGGGAGAAATAAGGGAGAAACCATTGTAGGGGTTGGCTAAAAACTGGGGATAAAATGTGATGCTGATGTGGCGCTGATGTGGCAGGAGTTAGGGAGAAATAAGGGAGAAATAAGGGAACTCCATTGGGAGTGCTCTAAGTAGTACTACTAGTAATTCTCTATTTCATATTAATAGTAGTAGTATTAGTATACACCCTCCGTATTAAAAAAATTGAAACATTTGAAACGACACGAATTTTAATGGACAATTGATAAAATAAGTGAGAAAAATTGGTAAAGTAAGAGAGAGGAAAAGAAAAATGAGTAACGTAAGAAAGAGAAAAAGAAAACGTAGTGAAGGTAGATTTAATGAATTGTAGGGTTCATGTCCTAAAATAGAAAGATTCAAAAGTTTCTACATTTAAGGAATGACCCAAAATGGAAATAGTTGCTATTTTTAAAAAATGGAATGAGTATAAAATTTTGACATGGGTAATACACTGACGGCCGAATCTCGTCAATGGGCCTACAACGCGTTGTGGAGGCAATGAGATGGCGTGCAGGCTGTCACACCTCGCATGAATGGCGGTCATTCGCCCACCTGGGTTGTCAAATTTTTAACTTGAATTTCAATTTTAAAAATATTTTTGAGTAGATATGTTCTCATATTAAAAGTTTCAAGTAGTCGTTGCCAACGACTCTTCTTAAAGCAGCTGCAAAACACCAACAAAAGCATTTCCCGTCTCATCCAGGTAAGACAAGTTGGGAGTGTCCCCTCCGGCAGGACACACACGAAGGCGTGAAGGAGGGCAGTTTGTCTCCCACACGCCCCCATAAATTGTTAAGAGAATGGATGAATTTTAAGGAAAGGGTCGTGAATATACTTAGTTTTTATGTTTTTGAATTCACTTTTGTACGATAAGCACATGAGTGATTTTTCTCTGTAGGGCAACCATTTGAAAACTTAACTAGATTGGGGGGATTAATCCGGAAATAATAAAAGTAGCTGTTTTTATTCATCATATCTATCGAATTTCTAATAAATTAATATTGTGCTCATATATACTAATTATGAACTATTATTGTGTATGGCTTTTAGAAATGAAATAATCATACCATAAGATAATCAAACAAAATAAGCAATTTTTTTACTAAAAATTCGATTATTTAGTTACTTTATTAATTGAGTTGGTTCCATTTTGATTATATTTGAAGTTGATAAATTTTTAATAATCGAAAAAAAAATTCAATTAGTTATTGGTCTTCTACTTTAGATTTGAAATTGATAGAACAAATTAACATGCTTGTCCGAATTTAATTTAGAACAATAATGGCTTAGTGGTAGTATTACTTATATAAGAAATGTTTCCTAACGATATGCTTCAAAAATAATGGAAACAAGTTAAGTTTAAAATTAATGGATTACTAAATCATCTAGATGTTTAGGATAATAATTGCTCATTAAAAAAATTCTACGATGAAATGACATGACACCAACTACTTGACGAAACGCCTCTATATCGCACTCTTCAACATGACACTGACCACTTGACGAAACGCCTCTACATTGCACTCTTCAAATTAAAATATACAGCATCCGTCATTGCATTCAACATTGAATATTTAAGGTCGCTAATAATCCAAAACTGTCATATGCATAACATTTCTTCCCAAACATTGATTGCATGAGCTCAACATGTCAAAATTGTCTAATGACATGAAGGGTCGTGTATGATAGTGACCACAAAAGTTCACATCCGAACATCATCCTCAAAGCCGTCCCTAACTTGCAAATATGGGCCATGCATGCGTTTTTTATGTGTTAATTTGCGTCGTGGTACGAATCAAAATCTTTGTTAATTATCTTTAGTAGAAAACAAGGGCAGACACAGAAACGAACATGAGTAGGGCCTAAATTTTTAAAAATATATTTAAATATAAATTTTCAGCTAATTTAAATTATTATTAGGGGCTTTTATATACTAATACAAAATATGAATAAATTTTAAAATTTGTAATAGAAAAAAATTAAAAAATTGAATTTTTTAGGGGCTAAAGCCCCTCCCCCATTACATGTAGGTACGCCAGTGGTTGAAAAAATTGGCTTGCAATTTTGAACTTGGAAGTCAACTCCGATCATCATCCTCAAAGCCGTCCCTACTTTGCAAATATGGGCCCTGCATGCATATATGATGTGTTAATTTGGATTGTGGTACGAATCAAAATCTTTGTGAACTATCTATAGTTAGAAAAAAATGGCTTGCAACTTCGAACTTAGAAGTCAGTTCCGATTTGGACCTTTGTGTTAGCATTTCATTGCCACGATTGTAATTGCATTTATTTCTTTGCGTTGGCTGTTACGGCAAGTTAATTACAAATTATACTATGGCTCTCTATGAATAATCCAGTTAGATAATTGAAATTTAAATAACGTTTATCAGATTTTTCTATTTTAATGAGATTCTGTAAAGACTGATACTCGTAGTATTTTACTTGTGCCTCTAACAATACTTTTATTTAGTAATTCCTTCATTAAAATCGAACTCAAATTAATATAGGTGGTGCTAATTAGTTGTTGGTGGGAGCAATATCTACTTAATTGTGCACAATATGACAAAATAATTCTTTTTTATTCATATTTTGAAGGTACTATTGAACAATGAGCACACAGTCATTGCAAGCAGGCAACGTGCTTTAATTACTATCTAGTAGTAATTTTTTAATTCGAAAATTGAATTTGTTCATATCTGAATACCTTCATTTCCTAATTTATTTTTCAGAGTCTCACATAACACATTCTCCTTATTTACTTATCAAATAATTTTCTTTTAAAATTTTATTTTAATAGTATCTTCTATTTTCAGAAAATTCACTCACATACTTTTAGGAACAAAGCTAATAACCAATCATTGTCATCTTTAACTTCTAGTGACTTCATATCTAAGTGGTCGGATAATACCATCGAATTCAAGCTCATGCACTACTTAAATTCAATATTTTTAAATCATGTGGACTTATGAAGCTCATTGAATTCATGCATGACTACTTAAAATTTTGAATTTAAGTTAATAGTTATAAATAAAAAAATTAAAACTTATGAAGCTCATGCACTACTTAAATTCAATTATAAAAATTTAGTATTATTATTTATAAATTAATTTAATTAATGGAGTAGTTTATAAATAAAAAATGAGAAATATAAAAAATAAATTGTGAACTTCATAAGTACTTGGAAAGTTGCGTAAAATTCCATTTTCAATTTTTTTTTTATAAAGATGATGTACTAATAATCAGTCCAGCTGTATATTAATAGATTCCGACAGAGACATTGTAAAATTCTAATGTACATGAACACTAAATTGAAGGGCACGTGTCATTCTACCTTCAATTAGAAAACTTCCATTCTAAGTTTTGTCCCTATTTTGATCTTTGAGATTTTCCTATAAATTCGTTTAGTCAAGTACATCATCACTCCGAAAATAACACAATTAACAAACTCGATGGCAGCTGAGGGCGGCGATGCGGCGGCGCGATTCACAGCCAAGAAAGGGAGTGTTTTTCCGGCGAAGAGGAGGTCGGTGAAGAGGATGATGTTTGAGTTAATTGTTCAATCCGTCGCTTCCTGTTTTAGGAAGAGAGGCAGAGTGAAATTGAATCAAAATGTTGTATTTCCGTACATTTGAAAATTAAAAAATGTATATATTCTGATTTTATCAATTCCTTTTCTATTAGTAGGAGTATTGTTTTTTAGCTATTTTTGGCGGACTCTACTTACTTTCTGCCTTGTCTCCTCCTTTTTTTTTTATTATTATTTTTTTATATATACGTGTACTTTTTTCTTTACACAGGGAACTTTAAAAATGGTATTTGGAATGTGGGTTTATCTCGAAAATGGTCCATAAACTTTAAAAATATCACCAGTAGTCCCTGGACTAAAGGTTAATATAAAAAACGGTCCTTTTGCACTATTTTGGGACAAAAATGCTTATTTGAAAGGTTTTAGGGGGTTTGGGCAATTTGGTCTTTTTACACTTTTAACATTTTAAATCTGATATTATTTTAGTTATGTACTAAATCTGATATTATTTCAAAATTATCATTCTTCTTTCCTTTTGTCATCCTTCACTTTATTTCTTTATTTCAATATTAGATTTAATTTATAAAATTAAATTTTAAATTTTAATTTTTAAATATCAATAAATTGTTTTAATTAAAACTATTTAATCATGGACACTATAAATATTGATTAAAACTATTAATTTTTGTTATTTAATACTCCCTCCGTCCATAAAAAATAGATCACTTTGTGTATGACACGGGTTTTAATGTAAAATTGGTAAAGAGGAGAAAAAAGTAGGTAAAGTAAGAGAGATAGGGAGAAAAATGAGTAAAGTATAAGAGAGGGAAGAAAAAATGAAAAAAGTATGAGAGATAAACTTTCCATTTTTAGAAAGTGATCTATTTTTTGTGGACGTCCCAAAATGGCAAAAGTGATCTATTTTTTGTGGACAGGGGAGAGTATAATATTCAGCTGAATTGAAGAAGTACAGAAAAATAATATTAATCATGATGGAAAAATAAGAGCTATTCTATTTAGCCTTCGTTCGGTTGTTATAATTGTTTGTGATTGAATATTATGAAATTGACTAAAAATTTTATATAGGAGTATTTTTGTTGAAATTTTCTAGTCATTTTGATTGTTTTCAAATTAATAAACGAAAAATTATATTAGTCTTACATTAGATGCGTATTTATTTCAGAATAAATCGTGTTATATGATCTATTTATGATTAAAGCTATTAAATATTGATTAAAACTAAGACGTTGGCATATCTTATTGATTAAATATTAGGCACTATCAAATATTTATTATGACTATTAATTTTTGTTATTTAATGATTTTTATAATTAAAAAAATTTATTGATATTTAAAAAATGAAATTTAAAATTTAATTTTGTAAAATTAAATCTAATATTGAAATAAAGAACCAAAGTGAAGGATGACAAAAAGGGAAGAAGAATGATAATTTTGAAATAATATCAGATATAGTACATGACTGAAATAATATCAGATTTAAAATGTTAAAAATGTAAAATGACCAAATTGCCCAAACCCCCCAAAACCTTTCAAATAAGCATTTTTGTCCCAAAATAGTGCAAAAGGACCGTTTTTTATATTAACCTTTAGTTCAGGGACTACTGGTGATATTTTTAAAGTTTATGGACCATTTTCGAGATAAACCCACATTCCAGAGACCATTTTTGAAGTTCACTCTGTAAAGAAAAAAGTACACGTATATATAAAAAAATAATAATAAAAAAAAAGGAAGAGACAAGGCAGAAAGTAATTAGAGTCCGCCAAAAATAGCTAAAAAACAATACTCCTACTAATAGAAAAGGAATTGATAAAATCAGAATATATAAATTTTTTAATTTTTACACGAACTTCAAGAAAGAACTTTATAGTTGTTGCATTTTTATTACCGACGATAAAATCCGACTACATTTCATTTGCCATCACAACGCGTCAGATATGGTTATCACTGAAAAATTATAGCCCATGCAAAGTCCCTAGAATGCAAATATGATTATCTATCTCATTTTAATGTAGTCGGATTTTACCGCTGGTCATAAAAATGCAACAACTATATAAGTTCGTGATGTTATATGCCAAATTTAGGGTTCCGTGTGAAAAATAAACTTTTAAAAAGTTTCGTGATATTAGGCGTCAATACCTCTTTCTATAATTATGAAGTGTGTTCAAACTATGACTCAATGACGAGCCAAGAACATACAAGTACAAACGGACCAAAATCACAACAAAAGCAAAATGAAAAAAAAAAGCAAAGAAAAGCAGAGGAGAGGCTAGGGGTTGCCACAAACACCCATAGTCCTTACAAAACCACGAACAAATTAAAACAAAAAAAAAACAAGATCAGTCAAGAAAACACGACACATGATACTATAAGAATATTATATGACCTATGTGTCTATCGATTTAATTATAAGGATCAAGTTTATATTAAATGATAAGGATTCTAATATTAAAGACGATACCGTGATGTATCGGTTTTGATTAAAGAATTAGAATCGGGTGTATTGATAACCCTCCTCTCTTACCTCTGAAATAAGTATATTATGATATTATATACTCTCTCCGTCCACAAAAAATAGATCACTTTTGTCATTTTGGGACGTCCACAAAAAATAGATCACTTTCTAAAAATGAAAAGTTTATCTCTCATACTTTTCCCACTTTTTCTTCTCTCTCTCGTACTTTACTCACTTTTTCTCCCTATCTCTCTTACTTTACCTACTTTTTCTCCTTATCTCTCTTACTTTACCAATTCTACATTAAAACCCGTGCCGAATAACAATAGATCTATTGTTTATGGACGGAGGGAGTATTATAATTATATACTACTGATATATGAATGGTTCATTATAATATACATATGTATATGTATGAAAGGTTTTATTATGTGTACATATATATATTATAAAGTAATGATTGTACATGTATACTTATAAGTGTTACGTGAATTCGGATTATATGGTGCAAATAAAGTTGGTTAAGTGACAGTTAATTAATATTAACGAAGTGGTTAATTCCTTTATTAACTTCCATAATTGAAAAGGTGTGTCTATTCATTTGTTTAGCAAATTAAAGAGACACGTCTTTTTGAGGAATGTCGTGGTGATGTCTATATATATAGACACGGTCTTCATTTTATGATATATGAAAAACACATGCATAATGGTAAAATACATGCACTAAAGTTGTGTTGATTTTTGCATACATATAGAAAAGGAATACGCCGTACGCAAGAATAGTTGTATTGCGTATTCACATATATTTTCGGTTTTGATTCTTTCTTCATTAAAAGAATCAGTAAAGGCTTGAGGTCAAATAGGAGATAACATCAATTATGGAATATCCAGTCAAAGATAGGACAAACATTAATGGGTGGATTTCAACTTCTACATCAAACAAAGAAAACATGGATGAAGGTTGATGATTTTATCTCCACTTTATAGTATTAATGTTTTGGTTGAATTAATTCAAATCTAAAATTAGATTTCATTATCGAAATCATTAAAGTTGAGATATGACTTACAGTTGGTATCAGAGCCAATCTAGATTTGGTTAATTCACCATTTATATGATTTCAAAATCGAAATTCGAATGGTCTTGAATTTTTCGATTTTGATTAATATGCTTCCGCTTGTGTGTTGGGTAATTGTTTTATGAAATGTTAAAACAATTTTAGGATATTCTACCCATTAAAGATTTCAATATTTAAATAATATATAACTTATTTATCACCAAAGTGGACTTGTTATATTGCATTTATTTATTGAAAATGTTAAATGTTTAATTAATTGATCATGATTATAGAGATGCTATAAATGACATAAGAGTTTGATTGATCAATTATTTTATTATCTATATACTGGGAGATCACCCAAAGGTGGATCATTGTATATAGTTAATAAATACGAAGTGGATTAATCATTTATTCATGTGTCATTTAGTATGTGAACCCAAAGGCAACATGCTTATTTGATTTATGTTTAGTTTGATTAATTGTTAAAGTATATAATTTAGCATCACTGAAAGTACATGTGCTTAAATATTACTCAAAGGTTGCTTGAATGCATGTTATTTAAAGTTTTATTACTGTTTATGAATCTGTGTTAAAGAACTCAAGCACTTATAGATAAGCATGTATAAATATTGTAGCTTTATAAAATTTGTGTGCATATGCTAACTCTGTCTTAAATTAATGGGCAAAATTATGGAGATTGGTCCGAACAAGATCCGGCTTACGCTGGTGTAAAGATATTGTACCATGCCATACTAACGGAAGAGGAATCTCAACCATTATGGATGAGAACTCCGTAATTGAAAGTCTAAATTAAGAATTGGGAGCGATCAAACAGGTTGAGCCTTATGAGAATGATAATGGCAGAAAATTTGAGATCATCTTTGCCCATGACAGAAAATGCAAGGAATTCATTAAGCAAATTAAAGAGTGTTCATGATCGAGTTTGGTTGATAAGTTAATTGTAGAAGCATAACGTATGGGCTTACTACAAAGAAGTTTGATTGGTCTCAGTCGATTCACGATCATGTGACAAACATGTCTAAGAGCATCCGCAGCGGTGCTCGTTCGTGCGTCCGTCCGTCCGTGCCGCTGGATAGAGCTCGTCCGTCCGCCGATGGAGCTCGTCCGTCCGTGCCAGCGGCACGGCGCTGCTCTTAGCTAAGAGCACGTCCGTGCCGCTGAGCAGCCATACGTGGCGTCTTCTTATTGGCCAACGGCATTAACGTTGGCAAATTCGATTTTTATTTTTTATTTTTTAAAAAATTCATAAAAAATTCAAAATAATACCAAAAAAAAAAAAATATTTTTGGATTCCCAAAAAAATAGAGCCGTTTATAGACGTTTTTTTTTATTTTTGTGAATTTTTTTTAATCCCAAAATCATCTATAAATACACACATTAATCATCCATTTTTAACATCAAATTATCTCTCATTCATACTTTTTCATACTTTTTAATTTTATGGATTTTAATTACGTAATTTTTAATTTTTAGGATTTTAGTTATGTATTTTTTAATTTTTAGGATTTGAATTATGTAATTTTTAATTATTTTATAATTTGTAATAGTACTCCGGATATTTTTAATGCATTTTAATATTGTGAAAATGTTTTTATATAAATTGAATAATAGAATGGTGGGACCCTTGAACTTGTCCTTAGCTAAGAGCATGGATGTGGGTGTTGTGCTCTTAGCTAAGGACAAGCAGTAAAAGTATGTCCGGGCCCACTTCCGTGCTCTTAGCTAAGAGCACGGATGGGGATGCTCTAACTTGACAGACAATAAAGTTAATGACCTTGAGAATGGAGTTCATGAGCAATTGTCGGCCAAAATTTATCATAAACTCCCTACATGTTGAATTTAGCGAGTTCCGGGTGTATTACAACACCATTAAAGATAAATGAGACATTTAAAGAATTAAAGGCTATGTCGATTTAAAAGGAAGGAAGATTAAAGAAGATAAATTATCTAGTTGCGAATCTCATAGGCCTTGGAGGTGTAGGCACCAGTAAATGAATACTAAGTAAGTAGGACAAAAGGAAGGATAAATGTTTTCTGAAAAATCTGGAAAAGCTTATCCATAAGGAAAAGAAGTGTTTCATTTGCAAGCAACTTCAGAAAAGATTGTCCTAAAAGGAAGGCTTGATTCGATAAGAAAGTTGAACATAACGGTTTTGTTTACTTTAAATTAAATCTTATCGAAAAACCTAATAATACTTAGTGGTCAGTTTTGGTGCTACTATTCATCTGACTCATATTTAACATGGATTCAGTTCGATCTAATCTACAAAAGGATTTGAACAATAATTGTTCATAAGAAACGTGATAAAGGCATAGAACGAAGGCATTGAGACTTACAGATAGATCTTAGACATCGGATGTCATGTAAATATTAACGGTTATCTCTATATACCTTAGTGTGCTATAAATATTGTTTCTGTAAGTGGATTGGATAACTTAAGTTTAATATCAAGATTGGATATGGTGTATCCACATCGTACCAAAATGATTACTATTATGGTAATGGTACATTATTTGATTCACTTAATGGATACAATCTTGATGTAAAGTTTCTGAATCCTTATTTAATATTGAGAGTCGAGGCGTTAAACGTTTTTTGTCAAGTAAAAGTTTGGCGTTCTTGTGGCATTAAAGATTAGGTCCTATTTCCAAATAAAGGATTACGAGGTTGGTAAAGTATGAAAGTCTTCCTCAAAAATAGGAATTTAGTGTCCTAAATATATGTATAGATTGCATTAAAGGGAAGCAAACTAAACACATTATAAAGAAATCAGTCACGAGAAGCACTCAGCTTATTAAGTTAATACATACTGATATACTCGGTCCTTTTGATACTCCTTCTTGGGTTGGTGAGAAATACCTTATCATCTTTATCGACGGTTATTCACATTATGGAATAAATGTCTTCTGTATGAAAGATCCAAGTCATTGAATGTCCTAAAGGTATTCATTGACATGGTGGAATGACAGTTAGATAGAAAAGTTAAAATTGTGAGATTGGATAAAGATGTTGAGTTTTATGGAAATTTTATGGATAATATCCATGTCCATTTGTAAAGTTTCTCGAAGTAGAGGCATTTGTACGCGGTATGCAATGCTTAATACTCCGCTACATGAAGGTATAATAGAAATGTGGAATCGTACATTAATGAAAATGGTTAGAAGTATGTTAAGTTGTTATACTATACCCTTTTCATTGTGGATTTATGCTTTAAAGACTATGATGTATATGCTTAATTAGGTTCCCAGTAAGACAATTCCTAAAACTCCTTTTGAACTGTGGACGGAAAGGAAACCTATCTTAAGGCATATTCGTATTTGGTGTTGTCGAGCATAAGTAATGTTATATATAGTCCACATGAAAAGATTTTGATTTAAGAATTGTCAGTGTATTTTTTATTGGTTATTCGGAAAAATCAAAGAGGTATACACTTTATTGTTCTAACTATAGTACGAGAATATTTTAAACGGGAAATGCTAGGTTCATTGAAAATGGTGAAAACAATGGGAATGGTAAAAGGTGGATGTTCATGAAGTCCACGATAAGTTTCAACCACATGTTGTTGCACCTAAGACTGTTGTTCCTGTTGTGTCACAATCAAAAGACACAATAGAACAACATCATGATGTGTAAAACCCACTCACCGAAAATGAAGTAGATGAACCTGTCACAATTCTAGAAGAGAATAGTGAACCACAATAAATATTGAAACGATCAGTAAGGAAAAGAAAATATGTTGTGGTTTACACTATTAAAAGTGAATGTGACATAAGCCGTGATAAATATTTACTCATTCCAACGAGCCATGAAAAGTGACTATTCTTTAAGAATTATTTTGGCTTTGGTGGCTCATTATGATCATGAGCTTCACCAAATGGATGTAAAAACCACCTTTCTGAATGGAGAAATTGTAGAGAAAATATATATAGCCAACCTGAAGGATTCTTGACCACATGACCAGAAAAATTAGTATGTAAGCTGAGTAAGTCAATGTATGGACTAAAACAAGCTTCCTGGGAATGGTATTTTAAAAGTTTAATTATACCATTGTGTGATATGATTTTGTAGAGATCATTACTGATCGATGTATCTATGTAAAAATCAGTGGGAGCAAGTTTATAAAGTGAGTCTTATATGTTGATGATATTTTTCTTTTTGCAAATGACATGGATATGTTACATGATCTTAACAAATAGTATCTCTCTGTATGGATTGCTCCAATTCAGAAGGGAGACAAGTTCGGTAAATGAAATGTCCTAAAAGTGAATTGGAGAATAAGGTTTTTGAAATGAATGATATGAGTGAGACATCTTATGTGATCCAAATAGAAATATTTTGAGTTTATCATAAGGATTATTGAATTTGTCTCATAAAGGATATATCAATAAAATTTTGGAGAGATAGAGTGGAAAATTGCTCTTTAAAGATAGCTCCAATTTAGAAAGGGGACAATGTCCTAAAAGTGAATTGGAGCGTAAGGAAATGGAAAGAATTCCATATGCATCAGTGGCTGGGAGGTTGAACTATGTTCAAACATGTAGGCGACCGAATATTACATTATCGTCCAAAATTATCAAACTAATCCTTAAAGGATCACTGGAAATGAAATGTTGGGTTGATATCAAAGTAATCCTTAAAGGATCACTGGAAAGCTGCAATGAAAGTTCTCAGGTATTTGCAAGGCACCAAAGAGCACATGCTTATGTAAAGGGGATCCGATGACTTAAAAGTCAATGGATATTCAGATTCAGACTATGCCGGATGCGTCAATGGTAGAAAATTGACGTTTGGTTGTTTGTTCCTTTTAGTCATGGGAGCAATATTATGGAAAAGTGGAAAATAGTTTGTCATTGCTATTTCCACTATGAACATTGAATTTTGGCATGCTTTGAGGCCAAAGTTCATGAAAAATGATTGCGAAATTTAATCTCGGGACTTGGAACTGTTAACATTATAGCCAAGCCGCTGAGATTTTATTGTGATAATTTCGCAAAAATATTCTTCTAAAGGAAAGATAAGTACTTGAAAGGTGATATGCATGGCGTTGTAGTTTTTTATCGGTAAATGAAGAAGTACAGAAACATAAAGTGTCCATTGATTCTTAAATAAAGGATCCGTTAAATAAAGGATTATCACCCAAAATGTTTACTAGCCATGAAAAGCATTTGGGTATTATAGAGAACGCCTTGCTACGTGAATTATATTGTGCTCATGAGGTGTAAGACACTTGGAATTCAATTAAAGTTGTGTTTCTGTTTATTGAATATGTTATCATTATAGATTGTATACAATTATGGTTTTTGGATAACATATGATAAATTGAGAATAAAGGATCATCTCAATGAAAGGACAATATAAAGTTAGAATTGATTTGTGATACATGGAAGGGATCATGTCGCTTAATGATGTGTGACTGCCATGATTCGATTAGTTCTAATTTTATATGGTATTGAAAGGATTTATGAACTTGATATAAAAGTGCACATTATGGAAATTGAACCATTAAGTCGACACAAAGGTCAAGTGGGAGAATGTAAGAATATTATATTGTTATATGACCTATGTGTCTATCGATTTAATTATAAGGATCAAGTTTATATTAAATGATAAGGATTCTAATATTAAAGACGATACCGTGATGGATCGGTTTCGATTAAAGAATTAGAATCGGGTGCATTGATAACCCTTGCCTCTTATCTCTAAAATAAGTATATTATGATATTATATATCATAATTATATACTAGTATATATGAATGGTTCATTATAATATACTTATGTATATGTACGTAAGCTTTTATTATATGTGTAAATATATATATATATATATATATATATATATATATGTAGACGTGTGATCAAATACTAACTAAGTTATAGTAATAAATAATAACTAACATCAATTTAGTGTGTTAAAAATATCAACACAAATACATAAATTTATCAATATTATTATGTTGATAAACTTATATCTTTGTGTTGATATTTAAATTTACATGTTGTATATATATATATAGGGGAGCATTAAGGTCCTATTGCACCCTAAGTGTCTATTTCCTTCTTAATATCAACCATTAGATTGATGGAATGGATGGACTAGATTAAAAGGGGAAATTTGAGCCCGTATTGCATTATTAGGTTAATTCTGTGCATTATATGGGTATAATTGTAAAACAACAATGAAAAAAAATGGAAAGTGCGAGAAATAAGCGGGATTTTCCGTCTACTGATTCTCTCTCTCACTCCAACCGCCTCACTCCTCAAACTCACGATTGAATTTCGTCTCCCCTAATCCCCCCCATTCTAAAACCCTAGCCGCTACTCCAAGCAACCGAAAATCAACCCAACCTTCGATTTTCGCCGTTAAATCAACGTTCCGCCGCCGTTTCGCAGTTGAAGACCCAATCCCTTCGCGCGCGACCGTCAATTTCCAGTCGACAACAAGGTAGGTGTTTCCATTTTTTGGTTAATGGACACTTTGAATCGCCGATTTTCACAAACCTTGGGTTGATTTTTCACGATTTTCACAAATCGTCTGTTTATTTTTCCGGAAATCATGAAATCGCTGTCGTTTTTGTCGGGGTTTGTCCATTGTTGAAGTTTGTAGTTAATTACTGCTTTATAACTGTGTAATGGTGGATTTTGTAGACTACATCTTGTTGTTTTTAATTGATTGTTGATTTGTCTGACAAAACAACCATGGCGAAAAGAGGCAGACAATCTAATACCCAAAACACCCAAAATGCAGGTGAGCAATCTCATGTCTTCTCCATTTGTAGTCTTCAAGAAGTTATACCTTATTCAAACCAGTTGTTTATATGAATTTTGTGTGTTACGCTACTTGGAATTGTGTCCCTTGACGTTGTGCATTATTTGTTGGTTTTTGTACATTATATAGCAATCTGTTGCATTTGCATTTTGTTAGCGTCAAGAAGTTGTTCATTACAGTAGAATGTGGTGTATATGATGAGTTTGTGTCCAATTACAACGATTGGTTCCCTTGAATTTGTGCATTATTTGTTGGTTTTTGCACATTATATAGCACTCTGTTGTTCATTATTGTACGCTGTGATAAAATACCTGCAAAATGAGTGAAATTTGTATTCATATGTACATTATTTGTTGCTATTTGTACATTACTGTAGACAATGATATATATTATGTATCATGGTTTTTAAAAAAAATCGATCGATTGTTGATTAAATGTTATATTCAATCGTGCATTATTTGCTTTCATGTGTACATTATATAGCAAGTAGTGTGCATTATATAATATCAATGCAATACATTATTGATTTTTGAAGTTTCGGGAGATTGGATTAACAAAGGGCCGAGATGAGTACTTCTCATGAAGACGCAGAGAAAAGGAAGCCGAAGGGGAAGAAAGTCGACCATCTCTACTGTCGACGGACCTCAACCGAGTTCCCGAATTGTTTAAAAACCTAACTCCACGGCAGAAGGAAGCCGTCCATTGACTGGGATTTGGAGCTTTTGCATTTCTTGTTCAGGAGGTGTTCAACTGATTTGAAATAGATTTGTAGGGTATTTTGTCTAGATTTATGACGATGTAAAGCACAATGGATGGTTTAAATTCAATTTCAACATTATTCTCTTCAATTTGTGCATTGTTCACTGATCCGTGCACATTATTAGATACTATTGGTACATTAAATAACTAAAATCGTACATTACTTTCTGCAAAATTAAGAGTTTTCCAGTTGATATAAAGATGCTGCAAAAATAATTAAATTAATCAACTATTATATTCAAGATTAAAAAAGGAAAATAAATTAATGCAATATAACTACCAAATCATGGGAGGTGTGAATTATGGATGGGATGCGTGAATTATGGAATGAAAATAAATGGTCAACATGTCAACTTCCTTTTCTACCCTTTTTCGAATTTTTTAATATTTTAATTAAATACAAGTGGCTCTATTTTGGGCCATTAGATATTTAAATTGAATGGCCAAGATTGAGAAGGAAAAAGAACAAAAGATGCAAAAAGGACGTGAATACATCCCTATATAGGGTATATATATATTATAAAGTAATGATTGTACGTGTATACTTAGTGTTACGTGAATTCGGATTATATGATGCAAATAAAGTTGGTTAAGTGACAGTTAATTAAGATTAAGGAAGTGGTTAATTCCTTTATTAACTTCCATAACTGAAAAGGTGTGTCTATTCATTTATTTAGCAAATTAAAGAGACACGTCTTTTTGAGGAATGTCGTGGTGATGTCTATATATACAGACACGGTCTTCATTTTATGATATATGAAAAACACATGCATAATGGTAAAATGCATGCACTAAAGTTGTGTTGATTTTTGCATACATATAGAAAAGGAATACACAGTACGCAAGAATAGTTGTATCGCTAATTCACATATATTTTCGGTTTTGATTCTTTCTCCATTAAAAGAATCAGTAAAGACTTGAGGTCAAAGAGGAGATAACATCAATTATGGTGGATCCAGTCAAAGATAGGACGAACATCAATTGGTGGATTTCAACTTCTACATCAAATAAAGAAAGCATGGATGAAGGTTGGTGATTTTATTTCCACTTTATAGTATTAATGTTGTGGTTGAATTAATTCAAATCTAGAATTAGATTTCATTATCGAAATCATTAAAGTTGAGATATGGCTTACACACTACAAAAAAAGCGCTCGTTTGTGAGCACCAGAGTGCTAGCAAAACTATATAAAAGTGCTCGCAAATATAAGTTTTGCTAGCAGATTGTGAGCAAAAACTCTGCTAGCTATAGCGCTTGTAGCAAATTTGTGAGTAGTTTTTGCGAGCAGAAGTTCATTTGCGACCACCTTTTTGCTCGCTAATGGTGGATGTCGATTAAACTATGTATGTGCTCGCAATATTCCTAGCACCTCCATTTTGCTCGCAATTCTTCTAGCACCTCCATTTTGCTCGCAATATTCCTAGCACCTCCATTTTGCTCGCAATTCTTCTAGCACCTCCATTTTGCTCGAAATTTTCTAGCACCTCTTGTGCTCATTATCGACAGCTCTTTCTGCTAGCACAAAATTGTGATTTGTTCTCGCATTATCGACAGCTCTTTCTGCTAGCACCTCTTGTGCTCATTATTTTTCTAATTTATTATCTGGATAATCATAAAGAACAAAATTGAAATTGACAATTTATAAAGAACAAAATTCAAAACTTACATTAAATCCAACAATAGTTCTAAAACAAAACAATAGTTCAAAACTTACACTTTCAGTTTTTACTAATTCGGTTAACCTTTTTAGTAAGATCCAACAATAGTTCTAACATCCTCTCATTTTCTTTCTCAAATTCAGCGCGTAACTCCATTTTTTGACGCGCTAAAGCAGCATCACGCTCTGCACTTTGACTATCCAGCTCCGCTTTCAACGCTGCATTTTGCATCTCCAGCTCCGCATATCGCTGCTCCTGCTCCGCGCGCATCTCAATTGTGATTTGTTCTCGCATTGCTTGTAACTCTTCCGTGCTAACGCCTGAGCCCTCAGTGGACGAACTGCTAGCATCAGCGAAATAAATGCTTGTGGCCTGTCCAGCTCCGGGAATTTGTTTTCTCTTCATATTCTTCACAAAAAGGTCAAGGTAAATGCGATCAAAATCTGGATCTACTTCCCCAGCAGCCCGCAACTCATCGGCTCTTGCCTTAACTTGCTCCTATGAACATGTATAATAAGACTTCAAACCAATGCAGTAACTAAAAGATAACAATAAGCAAGTAAGCATCAGTTAAGCATCAGAACTAAAAGAAGAAAACAGTAAGCATCAATGCCCCTTGTTTGCAGAACTAAAAGATACAGATATTAATCAATCAAGATATGGTCTACTCCAACCAATGCATGCACATGCTATATACGGTCTATTACAACCTGCATATGACCCTAAAACTCGTAGAAAGCAATGCATTGCTGCCAAATTCAATCTGAAATGGTGCTAAAGGATTTTATCTGCTACTCTCATAAATCAAAAGAGCCAAGAAAACAATTTAATACATGAAATGAGAAGATGGTGAGGTTTCCAAACTACAACACCTCTTATTTCAAGAGTAATCAAGAATCAGATTTATATAGCACACTCACATATATGCTCATCACCTGTTCACTCCTTCATAACAAACCTTTTATTTCAACAGTAATGATATCAGCAAATGGTAAACCCCCTTCAACACTGCCTTGGTTTTTCATGAAATGCTCACATAGAATCAATCATGGAAGCATAGCATAGATGCAAGGCAGTACCCATTTTTCTTCATTTAAAATCCCAAAGATGCAAGACCAAAAAATGCTTGATATCTTATTTAATTTCATATTTTGGGGGTGATCATCAAAGGATCAAGTGATTATCATAGTCACTACTACCATCATATTCATATTTACTTCCAGCAGTTGTCACTAAAATATTAATTATATATAAATAAATTTGTAAGCAAATTAATTTGAGATTACCATTTTTTCTATGGCGCGCTGCGAACACAACTCCCCCGGTGAATCTTTGCCTCTTCGCGTGTGAACCCTTATATAAAATTCTACAAACTTAGGCATCTTCCCATTATTCTCTTTAATCTGCAAACAATATTCAAAATGATTAACGATAATTAAAAAATGAACAAGTTAAACTACAAAATGTAATGTCTACCATCTTTTCCACTGTAACGTCAAATGAAATAGATCCGTTACAATGTGTGCCGGGGGCTTTCTCATATCCTTGTTTACGATTCTTCGAGCATCTCTCGGAAACCTTGATAGACGCAGCCGTATTCCATGCTTTAGTGTAGTCTTCCCACAATGCATCCATGAAGTAAGCAGGCTTTCTTTTCCTATTTTTCAGTCTGTAGATATGATTGCCATACTTACGCTTGCATCTTGTATGAAAAGCACTTTTGGCAAGGTCTTGATTATAGTTCTCAATATTGGCATGGGCCTGCCAAATCATATAAAAGAAAAGAAAAAAAAAAGTTATATAACAAAATATTAAATAAAATATATAAAAATTCTATAGACTTCCCAGCAAATGTTAATAAAGAAAAGAATTCAATTAGATCAAGAAATTCTAAGCTACAATTAGAATATCAAGTAAAACATTGACCATTCTTTACTCTAATGGATTATAGTTTATACAATTACCTTAAATTCTTGCCAATAGGATTCAATGCATGAATCATCAAGTTTTGCTTGTGAGAATGCAGTTGGGTGCACTATATTTTGGAAAGCATCTTTCAATATGTTCGCCACAGCTCTGGAAGGGTACAATCTGCATATCAATATATAGTTATAAACTTTAAAATTTATAAAAAAATGTATAAAATTATCTATCCACTTACAATCCATCATTCCTGAGATGAATGAATATACGGCCTTCTTGATCATGTGTAGGATGGTCCTTCACTGTACCATTTCCGCTCACTGTATCATTTTCCTCCAATTCTTCCTCTTCGACATGAATTTCTTCCTCATGAGCATTTTCTTCATCATCATCGAGAAGAGCCAACCTGCGTCCTTGTCTTGTAAATCCTCCTCGCATGTTTCTATCCAACCTACTACTGACGATAAGAGTAATAGTAAGTATTATCCAATCTGCGAGCCTATTGCTGCCATGTCAAGCCTAAAAATACAATTTCCTCAGATTTCTATTCAGAGTATCATTCTATAGAATATTGTAAGGAGGCAATACTATAAGAGCAGATTGAATGAGCAAATTTTTGGTTTACAGAAACTATGCGTGCATATAGTCAAAATGTGCTCTAAATGAAACTGTTCAGTATCAACAAATTTAAAATAGAGCCGCAAAACACCTCTCTATTTCAGCATAACTACATCAGATTATAGGTAGCATAATTAAATTATTTACCTCTGAAACTCTTCGGTAGCAGAAAACCTTGAACGAACTCTAAAGACCCACATGTGACCAAACATAGAAAGATTTAAGTGCATAAGCTATATGTTAATGCATACAATTTTAAACAATATTCTATGAACTTATCAGTAACATCATGCTAGATTAATATAAACCAAGCTATACTCACCAATAAGATGAAGCTTCAGTTAGGCCTTTCAGTCTAGGGCCAGTAGCAGCAGATCAACATAAACTACAAAAGAATAGCCAGATTAATAGAATGCCAGGCAGTTTAGTTCAACCTTCATTTCACAATTGACTCACTGTACTTTGTCATATCAGCCTCTCGTATCACTGTAGCAGTAAGATCTCTAAAGAAATTGCTCAACTCTGTCAGAGGCTCTCATACATCGTGTGGAAGTAACTCACGAAGTCCAATTGGTAGCAATCGTTGCATAAACACATGACAGTCGTGGCTTTTCATACCGTACAACTTGTGTTTCTTCATATCAATGCATCTTGACAAGTTAGAAACATAACCATCTGGGAATTTCAAAATGTTGAGCCACTTGAGCAATAATTTCATACTTTCTTTATCAAGTGTGAAATTAGCCTTGTGATATTTCCCATCACATGGCCAAAGTTCAGGCCGTATACTAAGTTCTTCCAAATCTCTTCTTGCATTAGCATTATCTTTTGTCTTGCCTTCCACATTCATGATGGTATTAAAGATATTGTCAAAAATATTTTTTTCTATGTGCATGACATCCAGATTGTGACGAATCACATTTGTCTTCCAATACGGAAGATCCCAAAATATGCTTCGTTTATTCCATCCAAAAATCTTGCTCAACTCGGAGTTTGCTGTTTCTGCACCTTCATCAAACACTCTCTTGTACTCAAACTGTTCCAAGTTATCAAGTATCTGTTCTCCGTTTAAGATCGAAGGAGGACCGGAATGTTCGGTTCTGTTCTTTATGAAATTCTTTTTATCTCTGCGGAACCGGTGATTTCTATTGAGAAACCTCCTGTGACAATCAAACCAAGTAGTTTTCCGTCCATGCTTCAAGGAAAAAGCTTGTGAGTCCTCCATACAATACGGACATGCACGGTGCCCAGATGTACTCCATCCTGATAACATTGAATATGCGGGGAAGTCGCTGATAGTCCACATCAGTGCTGCACGCAACTGGAAGTTTTGTTTTCTAGATATATCGTATGCTGGAATTCCTTCAGCCCATAAATCGTTGAGCTCTGCAATCAAGGGTTGTAGAAATACATCAATTTTCTGTTTTGGACTCTTCGGACCTGGCACGATCATAGTGAGAAACATGTATGGATCTTTCATGCACATCCACGGCGGCAAATTGTATGGAGTTAAAATTACCGGCCATAATGAGTATTGTGAACCACTTTGGCCGAATGGCTGAAATCCATCTGTGCTAAGTGCCAACCTGACATTTCTTGATTCAGAAGCAAATAAGGGATGTGACTTGTCGAAAGTTTTCCAGGCTATAGAATCAGCTGGATGGCACATCTCTCCTGGAGTCTGGGCGTGCTCTGCATGTCATCGCATGGATTGAGCTGTAACTTCAGACGCATATAATCGTCTTAATCTTGGGCCCAGAGGAAAATAATACATCTTCTTGAATGGACTCCTACCATTATCCTTGAATCTAGCCTGACCACAAACTTTGCATTCGGTCCTATTCTCGTCTTCTCTCCAATAGATCATGCATCCTTTCTTGCAACAATGTATCTTCAGATGGGGCATATCTAAAGTCTGCATTTGTTTCTTGCACTTGTAGAAACTGTTAGGCATACGATTTGGCTTTGGCAAACGCTCCTCCATAAACTGACACAATTCGTCAACAGCTCGCTGAGACATTCGATGTTCAGATTTCATAGTCATTATTCGAGCATTTGTTGACAGCTCAGAATAATCACACCCATCCCACAAATCAGACTTAGACGCTTCTAACAAATTATAGAACTGCTGCGACTCATTGAATGGGGGCTCTGGCATGTATGTAGGCAGAACATACTGCCAATGCTCGTGAGCACCTGATTGTCCCCACGCATCATGCACCATGTGCTGGTACGGATTCAATGGTGGATCACAATGCATGGATTCTATTTGTCTTGAGCTGGACGACGCTTCAACATCATAGTGAAATCTCCAATCATAATAATTTTTAGTAAACCCCCTTCTCACAAGATGTTCCTTCACCGTGTCCGTATGAAGAAAATTTTTATTATCACATCGTGCACATGGACACCTAATTTTCGAACCATCCATTCTAGAGGGATGTTGCACAGCAAAATTTATAAACTTATCCAAACCATCAATAAAATCAAGATTCAATTCTCCGGTGGAAAATTTTCTCTCATACATCCACTCTCTTCCCGGAATTTGATTCATTTTACTATCTATCATACACAAACAATATAAATCAAATAAAGTACAATAATATTTTTGAATTATTTAGCCCACAAATTAAAATATTCATCAAATAAAAGTTTTACCTTTTAATAATTGGAAAATGCCAAGCTGGGCCGACGGGTAGCGGAAACACCTCCAAATCGCAAAAATCTTAGGCAAGAAACAATATAAATCAAATCAAGTGTAATAATACTTTGAGTTATTTAGCCCACAAATAAGAATAACTAACAAATCAAATATCATAATATAGATCAAATCGAGTATAATAATATTGTGAATTATTTAGTCCACAAATTTAAAAGAATATCTAACAAATCAAGTATATAATAATTTAGCCCACAAATTTAGAAGAATAGCTAACAAATCATGTATAATAATTTAGCCCACAACTTTAGAAGAATGTCTTACAAATTATGTATAATAATTTAGCCCACAACTTTAAAGAATATCTAACAAATCAAGTATAATAATTTAGCCCACAACTTTAGAAGAATAAATAGCAAATCAAAGTTTTACCTTTTAATAATTGGAAAATGCCAAGTTGGGCCGACGGGTAGCGGAAACACCTCCAAATCGCATAAATCTTAGTCAAGAAACAATATAAATCAAATCAAGTGTAATAATACTTTGAGTTATTTAGCCCACAAATAAGAATAACTAACAAATCAAATATCATAATATAGATCAAATCGAGTACACCAATATTTTGAATTATTAAGCCCACAAATTTAGAAAAGCATCTAACAAATCAAGTATAATAATATTGTGAATTATTTAGCCCACAAATTTAAAAGAATATCTAACAAATCAAGTATATAATAATTTAGCCCACAAATTTAAAAGAATAGCTAACAAATCATGTATAATAATTTAGCCCACAACTTTAGAAGAATATCTTACAAATCATGTATAATAATTTAGCCCACAACTTTAAAGAATATCTAACAAATCAAGTATAATAATTTAGCCCACAACTTTAGAAGAATAACTAGCAAATCAAAGTTTTATCTTTCAATAATTGAAAAATATCAAAATTCGATGAGCTTGCTTCCCCACATCTTTCTACCCCCAATTTTCAATAATGTGAAAATATCAAAATTTAATAAGCTTGCTTCCCCATATTTCTCTACTCCCAACTTTTATGTAAGTAGATCTGGCAAAATTTTTGCAATGAGTGGAAGCTGATGGCAGAAGGGATGGAAGGGATGGAATCTACGGTGTGGAGAAAGGTAACAAATGAGAAAAGAAGAAAGTAGATTTGGATAAGAACTAAAGTTTGCGAGCACCTATTTTTGCTCACTAATTTGCTAGCAGCTATTATTGCTCACTAATTTGCGAGCACATGTATATTTTGTGACAGATGCGAGCACCCTTTGCTCGCAAACTTTCGAGCACTATAGGTGTGCTCGCAAAATCCCTCATTTTATTCCAGCCGGCAAAAAATGGGTGTAAATGGATGTTGTTTTCGTGTATGCTCGCTATTATGCTCGCAAGTTTGCGAGCAAAAGTCGGTGCTCGTAATAAAGTGGTCACAAGTTTGCGAGCAAAAGTCGGTGCTCGCAATAAAGTGGTCACAAACAGCCGCTTTTTTTTGTAGTGACAGCTGCAACCGATCGATTGTCAAATAATAAGAACAACAAAAAATGAAACAAAGCCTCCAAAACCACAAGGAACATGACAAACGTGGCTTCCCCTACCATTGAAAAGGGGAAAGAGTGCAGACATACCAAAGCTACTTCCAAAATGTTACCGATGTATGTATTTTCTTGAGTTCTTTGATTCTTTACATCTTCTACTAGATTATTGTTTACATCTTCTAGAATCTAACTAGGTGAAAAGGAAAATATGGTTGATTGTATACTTGTATTTGTATATACGGACGACAATGATGGCATGACGGAAATGTCACTAGCTGAGATTCTTTTGTTTTGTTTTTAATTTAAATTAAGAATGTGTTTTCATAAGATTCAATTCCTAAAATATTATGATCCTAGCTATCCTAAGCAATGTTCCTTTCGTTCTAAACAATAGTCTTTTTTTTCTTATTTTTAGTTCGTTCTACAAAATTAGTCTATTAGTTCTATTTCTGACAAATGTTTCTTTCATATAAATTGGGTTCTCAAATTAGTTTTACTTCTATTTTTTCATACTTTACTAATTTTAAAATATTAAAAAGTTATGTCATTTCAAAGTCTTTATCTTTATAAGACTGATGGAATAGTATATTTTTAAATCCTAGTTGACATGGCTCGAAAGTAGGGGTCACTACTCACTACGGTTGGCTTAACCGATCACATTTGACACAAAAAAAGCATAGTGTGTTTCTTTTGTCAACTTGATGAAAATTATAACTATTACTGCATATTATATTTCCAAGTGGAACGACTCAAACTTTTAATATATAGGAAATAAAATTTAACTATCTATCATCAAATCGGGGCTCATTAGCATATGCAAAATAATATTTGAAGTCTAGCTCAAAGTTATGGTAGTTCGTTTTCATTGTTTCTCTATATAGTGGTGTGGCAAAAGGTTGGGTTTGTTAGTCACAATGAATTGAATTGCAATCAAACTTAACACTTATGAGAATACAAACATAAGTTTATGTTAAAATGACAACTCTTCTTAAAATGACACCGTGACACCGCTTATACAGCAATATTATAAACGCTACACAGCAATATTACAAACACTACACAGCGATCTATAGATTGCTGTATAGTGTGTTGGATATTGCTGGACAAGAAATATTGCTGGATAAAGACCAGCAAATAGCTGACCGTCTTTTTCCAGATTTTTTTTGCCACGTGGCATCTTATTATTCGTCCACGTGTATAAATGATTGGCTAGAAATGGTGGTATGATGTTATTTTAAGGGGTAGTGGCACCCTAACATGCCCCTACAAACATATATGCAATTACGAAAGCTCAAGTTATATTTCATGAATTTATGCTTTCATGCTTAAATTATCGTTTCCTACCAAACCTATATACTGAGCTTGACGTTGCCTTATATTTAGTTTAAACTAGTGTTACCATTCGTGCTATGCACTCGTCGTATTATTTTTACTTAATGACCACAAATCGTAAATAATTCAAAGATAAATGTAGTTTGTGAATTGAGCGGAGAAGACTAAAGTAAAACAAAGTATAATGAGGAGGTAATGATGTTTATATATAATAATATAATGTGTTATTTGATTCAGATGTATAAAAAAAGAAAATGTGCAATTAAAATGAATTTTAAGTGCAAATCATACACTAATACTTAATACTAAAAATCAGAACTACAAAATAGTTAATAATATGAATAAATTATAAGTTTCATCACCAAAAATATAAATATGGATAAATAGAAATTGCAATTAAATAGTAACAACAACTACACAATAGAAATAGTAAAAAAAATTAAACACAATAATATTTAAATAAATTTATAAAATCCTTTTATAAATATTGAAAATAGACTAACCTGAGTGAATAATGACAAAAATATTCGCAATCAATCAATATATTCGTTGTAGCAAAATTGATTGAATGATGATATCAAGTATTAGTAGGCAGATATATTCATTAAATAAACTATTCCATATATACTCCAATCCTGAAAATGAAGATAAATTCATTAAATAAACTATTCCACAAAAAACTTTAAGGAAAGGAGACAGCCAACATGTCTCCATTTGACCGAAATTCTTCAAATTCGCCCACAAAAATCACAGATCGGTGCTCAAAGAGCCGGCGACAGCCAATGAATGATCATTGGGAACATTCTAGTGCTAACGTAGTGAGCTTTCATAAAGAGATCCAAAGGAAAGGAAGATTTTGGAAAGCCGGTCTGAACATCAAAATTTTAAAGGGAACATATGCTGGATGCCATAAGAATAATGTTGTCCCACCCGAACTTTCTAAGGATAGAAAGTTCGGTTTATCGTGATTAGTGGGGGATTGAAGTAGCGGGGAAATAGTGGGCATGATGCAATTGTACAATTGTATTCCCCATTCTTCCTCCTAGCTCTTTCAATCCCCCACTAGTCGCGAAAACCGAGCCTTCTGTCATTGGAAAGTTGGGGAGTGACAACATTATTGTTATGGAATCCAGCACATGCTCTCTTAAAATTTTGATGTTCATACCAGCTTTCCAAAATCTTCCTTTCCTCTGGATCTCTTTGTGAAACCTCAGCACTAGAATGTTCCTGATAATCATTAGAGCTACCACAATGGCAATAGGTCAGCCACTCTCTCCCTGCAACGTCATCAGCACTAAAAATCCACCTGCCACAACATCATTTTAATCAAATAGGCTTGCCTAAGGCCAGCCACAGGCTAGCCGCAATAAAAATAATTGAAAAACAACTACATCTACGGAATTAAATTTACGATAAATTACGGAATTAAATTTACGAGACATATACGGGAAAATTCATTCATTTCATTTAAATAAAAAAAGTATATAGATAAAAAAAGTACATAATTAAAAAACAAACCGAGCTTCCACACACGAGCCCCGCCTCTCTCTACTCCTCATCGCCGTCGCCGCCGTCCTCGCCGCCGCCACCCGGGATCTCCACATCGGTGGCATCTGAGCTCGCATCTGAGCCCCCCATCTGTGCCCTCGCGGCATCCAAATCGACCAACATGCTCTCGAGCATCGAGTGAAGAAACCTCTTCTTCGTGGGGTTAGTGGCGGCCCTCCAATCTTGGAAGACCGTGTACATCTGCTCCCGCATTTTTTGACGCGAGAAAAAGGTGTACGCGGGTGGGGGGCGGGGTCTGCCGACTGGACCTCCTGGGGCGAGTGCGGGAGGATCCCCTTGCTGTCCGTTGCGCCCGCTTTTGGGCGAGTGCGGCGAGCAAACGATGGAGGGGACTGAAACTCATCAGCATCTGGGGGGAGGTCGTGGGAACCGCCGCTGCTGCCGCTGTAATCGCCGGAATAGTTCAGCTTCTGCTTCTTCGGCCACCCAGCGCCGACCCCCGCCCGAAACTTCTCGGAGTCCTTCAGCACCAGATAGCAGTTCTAGAAGGTGAACTCCTTATAAACCACCAGCTTGGGGAACTGAGTCTCTGCTATCCTCCGGCAGTCCTACTCAGTCTGCCCACTACACATCATGCGGAGGGCGTTGGCGTACAACCCTGAAAATCGGCCGACCGCGACCCTGATGCGTTCCCACCCCTTCCGGCACTCCTCCCCACTGTAGTCCTTTCCGTGCGGGCAGTTCCTCCTGTAGGCTCCTCTAATCTTAGCCCACATGTTGATGATCCGCTGATTGTTCGCAACCAGCGGATCGTCGCAAACCGACAACCACGCCTTGGCCAGGGCGACGTACTCATCTTCTGTCCACTTCTTCTATGTGGGGGTGTCGCCAACATTTAGCTGCGACGTACTCGCCGACCACCTTGCTCTTCTTCTTCGGCGCGGCCCGACAACCCCCCCCCCCAAAGTCTCCATCTCCCCGATATCGAACCCCGGCCATGCAATGAGAAACGGTCATCCCCAGTGAACTGCGTCTCCACTGGGGTCAACGTGTGAGACGAAGCCGTAAAAAAATCAAGAGTGGGACGATAGACTTTGCCCCCCCCCGGGTCCCCTGCATCCCGGGCTACATATCGGGCTGCATCCCTCCCTGCGCGCCCGCCATCAACCCCATCATCTGTTGTAGCATCTGCTGCGGCATCTGGGGCATACCTCCCCACCCCGGCGTTTCCTGGCCCCGCCCGGCATCCGCCCCCCTGCGCGCCCGTCATCAACCCCATCAACTGTTGCCAAGGGTTGTTGTACCCTTGGCCCATCTGCCCGCCCATCTTGCCGCCCATCGGCCCCCATCCAGACCCCATGGGTACCGTGGGAGTCTGAGATCCGCTCGTTACCAGACTGAACTCGTTGTTGTTGTCCATCGTTCGATGTTGCTCTTGTATAGAAATTTAGAGAGAGAGAAATCTCATTAATACAAGTGGTGCTAATGAAAATGAAACTAAAATCGCGTATATATAGTGTTTCAAAAATTTTCAAAAAATAAAAAATAAAAAATTGCGCTGGCCGATCGCTCGCTGATCGGGAGCCTGTAATGGCGGCCAACGCATCGGCGAGCGCATCGGCCAGCGCTTGCAAATCGGCCAGCTCTCGCCTATTTTCTCGCCGAAAAGGCGTTGGCCGATTCCAATGGTTCGGCTAGCCGACCGGCTAACGACGCGAATCGGCTAGCCGGTGCGCTAGTCGCCATTGTGGATGCTCTTAGAGCATCTCCAATGCTAAATAGGCCAACAATAGGCCAGCAATAGGACAGCCATTCTCTCTCCCTGCCATGTCAGCAGCACTAAAAATACACCTGCCACATCAGATTTAGGCCAGCCATAGACCAGCCGCAAAAAAATAATTCAAAAAATACTACATTTTACGGAATTAAAATTATGATTAAATTACGGAATTAAATTTACGACACATATACGGGAAAATTAATTCATTTCATTCAAAAAAAGTACAAAGATTTTTAAAAAAAATACATGATTTTTTTTTTAAAAAAGGGCTTCCACACACGAGCCCCGCCACTCTCTACTCCTCGTCGCCGTCGCCACCGCCGCTGCCGCCACCCGTGGTATCTGAGCCCATGTCGGAATTCGCTAGCCGTGCCCTCGTGATTTCCAAATCAACCCGCATGCTCTCGAGCATCGAGTGAAGAAACATCTTCTCCGTGGGGTCAGTGGCGGTCTTCCAATCTTGGAAGACCTTTTACATCTGATCCCGCGTATGGTTACGCGAATGGAGAGTGTACTCGAGTGGGGCGGGTGGGAGGGCGGAGGACTGGACCTCATGGGGCGATAGGGGGGATCCTCCCCTCGCAGCCCGTTGCGCCCGCTTTTGTCCAACCGGACGAGGGCGACCAGCAAATGAAGGAGGGGATGGAAACTCCTCAGCATCCGGGGGGAGGTCGTGGGATCCGCCGCTGCTGCTGCTGTAGTCGCCGGAATAGTTCAACCTCTGCTTCTTCGGCCACCCAGCGTCGCACCCCGCCCGGAACTTGAACTCCTTATACTTCCCCGCCAAGGGGAACTGACTCTCGACTATCATCCGGGCGTCCTCCTCATTCTGCCCACTAGTGAGCTGACGGACGGCGTTGGTGTACAACGACGAAAAACGGCCGACCGCAGCCCTGATGCGCTCCCACCCCTTCCGGACCTCCTCCCCGCTGAAGTCCTTCCCGTGCGGGCAGTGCCTCCTATAGGCAGCTCTGATCTTCGCCCACATGTTGATGACCCGCTAGTTGTTCGCAACCAGCAGATCGTCGCACACCTCCAACCACCCCGGCGTACTCATCCCCCGTCCACTTCCTGCGGCCGGGGTGTCGTCACCAACGGGCTGCGACGACTCACCGACCGCCTTGGCCTTCCCCTTCGTCTTCTTCTTCGGCGCGGCCCGCCTCGCTGGAACGGGAGTATCCGGATCCCCGAGATCGATCCCCATATCATGCAATGACAGAAGGTCATCGCCAGTGAACTGCGTCTCCACTGGGGTCGACGTGTGAGACGAATCTGTAAAAAAATCAAGCGAGGGACGATATACCGTGTCCCCTCCCGGTGACCCCTGCATCCCCCCTGCATCCCGGGATGCATACCGTGCTGCATCCCCCCTACATCCCTCCCTGCCACATCATCCTCATCATCTGCTGCAGCATCTGCTGTGCATCTAGGGCATACCTCCCCACCCCGGCGCTGACTGCCCGCCGTTCCCCTAGCTCCCCTGCCCCCCACCCGGCATCCCCCACGGCATACCCCCCGGCATACCCCCCTGTTTCCCCCCCTGCATCCCCCCCGGCGCACTGGCCATCATCCCCATCAACTGTCCCCAAGGGACGTTAAACCCTGGGCCCATCTGCCCGCCCATCTGGCCCCATTCAGATCCCACAGGTACCGTGGGAGTCTGAGATCCACTCGTCGTTGGACTGGACTCGTTGTTGTGATCCATCGCTCGATGATGCTCTTGTACAGAAAGTTAGAGAGAGAGAAAACTCGTTAAAACAAGTGGTGCAAATGAAAATGAAACTAAAATCGCGTTTATATAGGTTTAAAAAAAAAACAAAAAAATAAAATTCGGCGCTGGCCGATCGGGCCGCCACAATGGCGGCCAGCGCCGAGCGATCGGCCAGCCCACGCCGACCCGCTTGCCGATTTTCCGCTGGCCGCCTCCAATGGTTCGGCTAGCCGATCGGCCAGCGCCGCGAATCGGCTAGCCGGTCGCTAGCCGACCATTGGAGATGCTCTTATGGGAGGATAACGAAAATGACGAAAACACCCTTGTTCATAACTGTTGAAAGGTTGTTATCTAAAGCGAAGATAGGGGCAAATATGAAAGACGACTTATATGGAATTCTCCAATCTGGGCCCTCCACGTGACTTTTATATGTTTTCCAATTTTAATCAAGGAGTATGGTCTTGAAAATTACAGGTACTAAGTTTGGACAAATTTTATTTTTTACCAACTTTAAAAGAACAATTATATATAGACAAAATAGGTGAGAATCATATTGACCCCAAAATACATGTGGAGAAGCCCATAAACACTTGATTCGTTGTAATTGTGATATAGTATTACTTAGAGGATTTAGTGTTGATAATAGAATAGATAATTTGATTACACTAATGAATGTATTTCATTAACACCTTGAGCCATAAAATGGACAACAAAGATTCTTCTTCCGGTTTTAAACGTATATATCTATTTAATCGCTTTAAACGTATGAAAACTTTGAACCATTAGCTTGTCAGTTTGAAAATACTACTATGTCCTCCCTTCATTCGCCATTAAGAGTCCCGGTCACTTTTGTGCACTCGTTTTGTAAAAATGATAATAAATAGTTAAAGTGGAGTAATGGTTAAGTAACAGAGAGAATAATGTTGACAAGAGTCTTCTTATCATTATTGTTTCTCCTACTTTACCATTTCTCCACTTTAACTATTTATTATAATTTATACAAAACCAGTGCCCAAAAGTGACCGGGACTCCTAATAGCGGATGGAGGGAGTATTGATAATTTTATATACATATATATTACTTAATACGTTACAAAAACAAACAAAAGCCTGTCTAGCTCATTTGGTAGAGCGCAAGGCTCTTAACCTTGGGCTCGCAGGTTCGAGCTCCACAGTGGGCTTTTATATATACTCTCTCTGTCTCACAAAAGATGTCATCTTTTCCTTTTAGTTTGTCCCACAAAAAATGTCACATTTCCATTATTGGAAAAAGTTCTCTCTCACATAAATATAAACATAATATTTTCTCTCTCTTCATTTAACACAAAAAATAAAACCTCCTAAATGGGCCATTCACGGTGGGTTTTTATATACTCTCTCTGTCCCACAAAAATGTCAACTTTCCTTTTTAGTTTGTCTCACAAAAAACGTTACATTTCCATTATTGGGAAAAGTTCTCTCTCACATAAATATAAAAATAATATTTTCTCTCTCCATTTAACACAAAAAATAAAACTTCTTAAATGGGCCATTTGTATACTTTAAATTAAAATATATTTATTTTAGATTTTCACGATCTAAAGTTCTTAAATCATATACTCCCTCTGTCCCATTAAAAATGAAACGTTTTCCTTTTTTGGTTGTCCCATTAAAAATGAAACGTTTCCTAAAATGGAAACAACTCTATCTCTACTTTTTCATCTCTCTTACTTTCCCCTCTCTTCTTTAACTCACAAAACAATACTACATAAAATCCCGTGCCGATTCCCAAATGTTGCATTTTAAGTGGGACGGAGGGAGTACTTCATACATGTATAGCTTTATTTAGTAACTAATCTTGAAAGCAAAACAAGAAATCTTGATGAAATTATTGAAGTGGACAATGTGAAGGGCAATCCTAAAAAATGTGTGTTGATTTTGTTTTCCGAATTTTTGTATTGGCTGGTGACCTGACCTACTTTCTTTTCTCAGAATATTTATCAAGCCTTGGTTTTAATACATTGAACTCCCAATTTGTTGATCTCTAATTAATACCCACTCTTATCGGGTTAACTTTAGCTAATATTGTCACATGATATTTTCAAGTGTTAAATTGAAAATAATTATATTGCTAATCTATGGATATGATATTGCAAAAGATTACAAATGCGACAAATTGGATGGTAGGCCAAAAGTCATTCCTTTAATGCAAAGCAGATATACCTAAAGATTAGGAATTGTTCTATTTAAAGTAAAAAATAATTATCATCTTTATAATTTTACACTACTTTTGGTGCAATAATAAATTTATGGCCCATGTTTTACAAGATTCAGCAGGCAAAAAAGTGAATGCAATATTAAGATGCATCAGTTGATATGTTTTGAAATATTAATGTTAATGCTCCATTATTATATAGCGGGCATATATCACATTAAGTTAGGAAATGTAATGTCTCAAGTTGGTCAAATTAAAATATGAATTCATATCTTGGGAATACAAAATCACGTGAATTCCTACTAAAATGGAAGTGGATACATACATTACCGAGTCAATTTCTAAGGCTGTAACTCATAAAACATTTGCTTCCTGTCCGCGAGCAGAAGTCTCATTTTTTTCGGATGCGGATTTTAAAAAATGTTAAGAAAAATAGTAAAAAAAATAGTTAGTGGAATATAAGTTTCATATGGAGTAGTTTTAAATGAAATGCGAGTGGAATGTGTTAGTTGAATGTAGGGCTCATATAATAGTAAAAGTGAACCGGGACTCCTATTCACGGCATGCACACCAACCGAAATGAAAAAAAAGGGACTCCTATTCGCGGACATGGGGAGTAATTTTTGAATGATTTTTTCTTTAAAAATACTCCTTGTTCTATAATCCAAAAAATTAACGAGAATATAACAATCCATTAATTTTCATATACTCCTATTGATTAAAAAATTGTTGAGAAAGATCTCAAAATTGGATGGATTAATAACAAAGTAAAACTCGAACACTAATAGTGATATAGTATCAATAATCTGTCTGAGTTAAAGACCTCAAATTTGTTGATCATTTTTTTATTTCCCATAGTTTTTTTGGGTAAATATTTATGCTTTTTATTTGAAGTTTTAATCTCAGTAGTAGTGATAATAGTATGTGGACAGGAGCCTAATTAAAATGCTATCTTATCTCCTGTTTCCATTTCAAGTATATATTCCAGAAGCTGAATCAAAATGCTTTCATATCTCTTATTTCCTTTTCAAATACTACTATAATTCAGTTCAAATTAGATTAATCACGAGAACTACTACAACTAAATGGTATTGAGTCGATTCCGAATTCTAAAACTCCCATTTTTGTCTCTAAAAATATTAGTATTCTACAATCCAAAAAAATAACATGTAACAATCCATTAAGTTTTAATCTCAGTAGTATATAATCTTATTTATAGGTGGAGAAATGAGTTAATTTAAAATTGGGAATGGGATATGTATGTTGAGAGTGAGAAGATAAAAAAAAAAAAAAAGAATAATACTATTTGTGTAGACCAATAAGAATACTCCAATTCCATGCAGATTTAGGAAAGTTTGGCAGGTGGATGGATATCTCCATTCATTAATAAGAGTGGAGATTTTAGATTCACATTCACACAGCCTACACTCTCATTCTCACACAGCTTACACTCTTAATCTCACACAGCTTACACACACACTTCCGCCTCTGCTTCGAATTTCAGCTTCGTCTCCGGTCGTCAGCTCTGAATTCGTCGGCTTCGTCTCCATCTCCGTCTACGTATGTTAAACTTCCCCTTTCCTTTCCTTGCACAAATCTAATTTTTGAAACTTAATTCCATTTTTTTAATTAATTGACCTTTCTAATGCAGATTTTAGGAAAGTTTATCTCCATCTCCATTCATACTGCTTGCACAATCAGTCTCACTCTTCTGCCTCTCTCTCTGCTTGCTTACGCTCTCAGTCTCACACACACTTTCGCCGATCGCCACCTCTGAACTCCTCACCGTCTCGGTATGTTATACTACTTCCCATTTCCTTTCCTTTCCTTTCAGATCTACTGCTCAAATGACATTAATTTTGTTCCTTGATTTTGAAATGACCATAATGCTACGTGGCAGTAAGTAGTTATATGTGAAAGCGGTCTAGCTGATATAAAAGGGAAGTTAGATAGCTACACATTTATTAAAACACTTAGTCGAGAGTAAAAAGAAGAAGGATCGAGCTCAAGTGATTCAATCGTATATATGAATTTTTAGGTGTATTTCAGAATGCTTTGTTCATATCTGTGGGTGTGGGACCCTTGTAATTAATCAGTGGTGAAATGGTTGTGAAGGAAGTTTCTAATGATCCATGCTGATGTTGTACTTGCCTATTAGGCGTAGTCTCATGTTTTGGTCCTGCAAATTAGGTGGTTGTTGGATTTGATCATTTGCACTATTCTTATGGAATCTATTGAATTAATTTATGCTACTGATTGATTGATTCTTGTGAAGTTGAAACATCCACAACTAGTAGTATTCGGATAGATGCACTTCTCTTTCGTGTTTTTTATGCTAACCTGCTATACATATGTTTGTGCTTATGATGCTTGATTCTCTAGTTGTGAGAATGTGTTATAAAAAGGATTTGTACATAGCAATGTTATTATTCAGAAGCAGCAGATGTGTTGGCATTCATAAATCCCAAATCATGATCCTTGTTTCATTCAAAGGCTTTAACTAAAATTTTACAAGGTTTAGAGATGAAGAAACACACTATTAGTCATCTGTTTCAGGATTATCCTTGCACTAGTTCTCCAATGGATCGGCTTCCTTCTGCAATTATGATGAATTGTTGTGTTTCTGCTACAAATTTTGTGCTTTTTTCTTGTCTTTGCCAACTAATTAACAAGTCAATTTTGTGCAGAGACACTAAGTCATGGCTACATTACTACTGGCACTTACTATCCTATCTCTGGTTGCGGCCGGAATCGTAGCAGGCCACAACGTCACCATCACTCTGTTGGACTCCGCTGTAGCCAGAGGAGCTGGTACGCACACACACACATATATACATATGTTTAATTCTAAATTGTTGCTAATTCATTGCTTAACTATTTGTATATATAGTCTGTCTAGACTGCACCCCTCCGGCCTATGCTTACAGCCCAGGGTTCGGAGACGGAGTAGACAACTGGCACGTATACCTAGAGGTATATGAATATGAACTTTTTTGGATTTTTATCATTTACTTCCATTATTGTTGACTTTATAAGCTTTTATAATAATACGACTAACAATTTGGAGTTGCAAGGGTGGTGGGTGGTGTCGGAATGTAGCTGAATGCCTCGATAAAACCGGATATCACTTAGGAAGTAGTGCTAAGCTTATGTCGACGGCGCAGAATGGTGTCACATTCTTTGGAGGGATGCTCGACTCCAATTCCACCTTTAATCCCGGTATGTATGTGTAGTTAAATCTAATCAAAATCACAATTTCATTTCTCTAATTTGAAATATATAACTAAATTCTTGCATAGGTATGATTTCAGATTTCTACAATTGGCACGTGGTCAAAATCTTCTACTGTGACGGCTCATCTTTCATGTCCGATGTTGAGGATGTAGACCCGGTAAGTTTTAAAATTTCTTCCATGTTACCAATAAGCACAATTAGTTATACTAACCTAACATTCACTCTTTTAAAAACCGGACTGGATGGTTCAACATGAACTAGAAGGTTGATGAGTCCAGTTTAGTCCTAATTGTATGTTTTACTCAATTCAATTATAGCTACATCGTTTCACTCATTTTTCAATTTCTGAAACATTTACGTAGAAGTACAACCTGACTTATAGAGGTGCAAGAATATATGATGCCATGATGGATGAGCTCCTACGAATCGGAATGGGAAATGCAAAAAATGTATGTGCTATTAAATTATAATAACTCTTGATTTAATTAAATTTTGATTGCTACTTTATATTAATTTATATTACTTTTATAGGCTTTATTGTCAGGCGGTTCGGCAGGTGGATTAGCCACAACTTTACATTGTGATAAGTTTCAATCGTTGTTTCACAACACAACTAGAGTAAAGTGCGTATCTGATTCAGGCTTTTTCATTCATGGGTAAGACTATCTAGATTAATTACTTAATTATCGAAATTTTTTTTATGAAATATATTATTGTAAACTACTATATCATTGATTAATTTTGTTTGGCTCACTAGAGAGCATTTTTATGGGGCTGATTGGAGGGAATCTTTCTTCTCTAGAGTGGTATCCACACATGTATGTATTCTTTTTATTTCAGTCTACTTTGTTATATAATCAAGTAATATTATATATTATTAACACGTGGATTCTTACATCAATTCCTCATTTTTGCTATGTATATATAGGGTTTGACGGATATGTTGCCCACATCATGCACATCCAAATTTAGCCCAACTCTGGTATGAACTCTCTTTATCTCACGTTACCCGAGTCATTTTTTTTTTGCACTTATTTTGAAAAAATGATAATAAATAGTTGAAAAAAGAGTATAAAGTAAGTGAGGGAATACGAATGAGAAGACTCTTCTCTGTATTATTCTTCCTCTTAATTTACTCTCTCTACACATTAACTATTTATTATCATTTTTCGAAACGAGTGCAAAAAAGAAGTGACTTAAGTAACGTGAGACAGAGGGAGTATTAGTTAACTTATCTTCATTACTTTTCCAATAATATAATTAAGCATTCCTCATAATCATATTTGTATTTGTAGTGTTTATTTCCTGAAAATTTGGTCCCAGATATCCAAACCCCACTATTTTTAATTGAATCAGCATTTGACGCATATCAGGTATGAGCAACTTTATAATGTAATAATTATTGGTATTCATTAATATCATTGATGTCATTAATTATATATATTTTTTATTTCCAATCTACCCATCACAGATAGGAGTTACTTTGTTCCCGGATAGAAGCCCGCAATGGACTAGTTGCATCCTAAACTTGATGCTTTGCAATTCGACTGAGCTAGAAATCATGAAAGGTATATACAATATAATTACCATTTTTTAACTCGATTTAATATGAATCAATCTCTCATACTATTTGTTTTATTTAGATTTTAGGTTGATATTGATAAATACGCTGAAAAGTACAATTGCAAATAGCTCCTCCAGAAGAGGCTATTTTGTACATAGCTGCTACCTACATGGCCATATGGAAGACATAAGCAGTTCGACATGCTCATTGATTGTTGGAAACGGACTTGCTAACAAAGTAAGTGAAACTATATAAAGTATCTGTCACACAAATTGGTTGGTCACAAACTACTGATTTAATATGAAGTGTATTTTTCAGAATATAGCAGAAGCCGTGGGAGATTGGTATTTCGACCGGAGCGAGTTCCAGGAGATGGATATGGTCAACAACTTGCCACGGAACTGCACTGGCGACGACCGACCTATTTTGGAGAAAAAGTGTAGCGATTATTATATTCATCATCAGATGCCATGAATTGATAGCATGTGAATTTGAATTTCCATTTTCAGTTATGAATTATGTGGGTGATATGTCATCTATAAAACCTAGATGTTGCAACTCAGTGATGGTGATGGTGATTATGAAATTGCTACTCTGCAATTGTTGATGACTTAATAAATACACAATTGTTGATGTTGCAATTATTGCTACAGATATGTTTGCTTATTGTCAATACTTTCTTTCAAACTTCATTTAATAATTGGTGATCAAACAATGTAAGATTAATTGCTCAAAACCAATATCTTTGTATCTTATGATTTCTTATGTTTTATTTGTTGGAAAAGAGTGACATAACCAAAGTCTATCATACCTACTCGGGCCGGAGCTGCTCGTTGGCATTCTAGGGACGAAGCTCAGCCTTTAATCAACAAAATTGTGTGTTACCAATTGAGAATATAAGCCCATACCTGCAAAACACAATTTTCAAGGTGCCAAAATATGATGATCAAGTATTGTTTAGTCGAAAAATGAAGGGGAAGTTACCTCAACATGTCTTCCTAGAATTTAATAAAATGAAAAATAAAACGAAATTACTTTAGAATTTCCCATTTGATTAACAAAACTCTAATAAAATGTTTCCAGTTAACTATAGAAGGAAACAACTGAAATTGAAAGATCAGAACATTCCACTTTTTATTTTAATTATTATGTAGAGACACAAGTCATGGCTACATTACTACTGCCACTTAATATATGTTGGGGGTGGAACTAACAAATAAGGAAGAGTTTGGGACTGAAGTGAGATAAAAGGAAAATGCTTTAGTCATCTTGTTTTTGGGAGTTGAAACGGCCAAAAAGAGTTGGGATTTTTTGGGAGAGCTAACACTTTCTTTAGCTCAAGTAAAAGGGAGTGAAGAGTGTAGAGAGATTCAACTTCTTCTTCCACTATCCGAGAGTACAAGAGAGATCAGAATAGAGAGATACTTTCTTGATGAGATTCATAGTTGTTCTTGTTGTAATTGTAGAGAGCATTTTGTATGTGAGCTTGAGTGTCGTTGATCATCTCGATCGGTTGTAAGTCAGATATCCTTTAGGAAGTAGTGCTAAGCTAATATCGACGAATAATGGTAGCGTACCCTTCGATGGGATGCTCGACAACAATTCCACTTTTAATCCCAGTATATATGTCTAGTTAAATCCAATCAAAATCACAAATTCATTTCTCTAATTTGAAATATACTACTCCCTCCGTCCCGCTTTAGCAGTCTCATTGACTTTTCTGTCCTCTTTTTGTAAAAATGATAAAAAATAGTTAAAGATGAGAAATGGTAAATTAAGAAAGAGAATAATATAGAAAAGAGTCTTATCTACATTATTGTCTCTACTTTACCGTTTCTCCACTTTAACTATTTTTTATCATTTTTACAAAAAGAAGGCATAAAAGTCAATGGGACTGCTAAAGCGGGACGAAGGGAGTATAACTTAATGCTTGCATATGTATGATTTCAGATTTCTACAACTTGCACGTGTTCAAAATCTTCTACTGTGACGGCTCATCTTTCATGTCCGATGTTGAGGATGTAGACCCGGTAAGTTTTTAAATTTCTTCCATATCACCAATAAGCACAATTAGTTATATTTAACCTTACCTGCACTCTTTTAAAACCCGAACTAGACAGTTTGACACGAACTAGAAAACTGGTGAGTGCGGTCTAGTCCCAATTGTATGTTTTACTCAATTCAATTATAGCTACATCGCTTCACTCAATTGTTCAATTTTTGAAACATTTACACAGGATCACAACCTGACTTATAGATGTGTGAGAATATATGATGCCATGATGGATGAGCTTCTACAAATCGGAATGGGAAATGCTAAAAATGTATGTGTTATAGTAACTCTTTAATTAATTAAATTATGATTGCTACTTGATATTAATTTATATTATTTTATAGGCTTTATTATCAGGAACTTCGGTTGGTGAACTAGCCACTACTTTACATTGTGATAAGTTTCAATCTTTGTTACACAAAACAACAAGAGTGAAGTGCTTATCTGATTCAGGCTTTTTTATTCATGGGTAAGACTATCTAGACTAATTACCTAATTATCAAAATATTTTTTTATTGAATATATTATTGTAAACTATGTCATTGATTAATTTTTCTTAACAACACATGTATGTATTCTTTTTATCTCATTTATTAACATGTGTATTCTTACATTTATTCCTCAATTTTTGCTATGTACATATATAGGGTTTGACGAATATGTTACCCACACCATGCACATCCAAATTTTCATTACTTTTCTGGATAATATAATTAAGTATTCCTCATAATCATATCGATATTTGTAGTGTTTATTTCCTGAAAATTTGGTCTCAAATATCCAAACCCCTTTAATTTTAATGGAATCAGCATTTGACTCATATCAGGGAGTTCCAGGAGATAGTGATAAGGATCCATATATTTTATGATCCATTTCCCAAGGATTACCCATTTATGATGCTTGATCTAACTATTTTTGTGATTCTATTTTCGATTTATCAACACAAGACAAAAGATAATAGATCATCCAACCAACAAAAATTGAATCTAAACAAGAATTGATGGAAGATTAGGAATGGAAAGCATGTGTATAATGATGAGATGAAAGAGTTATGACCATAGGACCTTGACCAAAATAACGGAAACAACCCTAGGCAACTTTCAATAGCTATATCACCCCTTGGCTCCACTACTCAATTGGATACACCCCATTGATGCATACATCTACTTGAATCAATCTATGAAATTGAGACAAGCAACCTTTAAGGAAGGAATTGGATATATTCCTCAAAGAGGAAAAACTCACTAGGGAGGTAACTTCAATCACAATCTTCTCTCGAATGAAAAATGACACCAAAAAGGTATTTATACTAAGAGCCCAAAATGTGAAAAAGGCCCACAAAAACTAAGTCTCGAGTGATTCACCCGGTCGGGTGAATTACATGGTGCAAAACACCCGCCCGGGTGTTCTCTCTGGACTCCCTCTCCATTTCGCTATTTCACCCGGTCGGGTGATTTTCAGAGTGAAAACACCCGGCCGGGTGTTCCTTCTGGAACTCTCACCAGTTCTGCGCGACTTCTGTAAAACTGCCATAACTCCCTCATTCGAACTCCGATTGGGATGCGAAAGATATCCACGCGAAGCTATTTTCAAGACGAAGACGATGGTGGCAGTTTCATGGCTTTCGGATATCATCTCAATAGGATGGTTGCCGGTTGAATCCAGCTGTAGCTGAAATCCTTGACGCACGGCCTCCATGATCGTATCAGATAGGCATGCTCAAGGACTTGCCACGGAACTGCACTGGCGACAACCAACCTACTTTGGAGAAAAAGTGTAGGGATTATATGCATCATTAGATGCCATGAATTGATAGCCCGTGAATTTGAATTTCTATTTTCAGTTATGAATGAAGGCTTAAAATTTTCAGTTAAATTCAGCTTCATAATTACAATTTAAGTGATGGTTGGTTAAATTTTACTTATTAATTACAAGTTAATTGATGGTGGTAACTGATAATATAGGTTACGAGTTATGAAATTAATTAAGTAGGTGATATGACATGTATAAAACCAAGATGGTGGAACTATATTAAGTATCTTAGAAGCATGAGTCCTCAAAACTCAGTGATGGTGATGGTGATGTTGATTATGATAAGTAGTTTGGTTGTGATGAGTGTCGATCTGAAAGAGTGCTACAAGATTTGGATTGATGAATGTAAATTTGGGCTGCTGAAAGAGATCTGCAACTTTACTAATGATTACCCTCGGGGTATTTGTTGTTTTCTCCTTCAGGATACGGCGTATTGGGAATGCTACTTTGCTATTGTTGATGACTTAAAAAACAATTACCCTTGCCAACACCCAGACGTGGCTAGCAGTAGAGCTTCATCCGTACTTACTCATTGTCAAGGCTGATACTCCTATAATATATTTCAAACTTTATTTAATAATTGTATTATTATAGATACAAATTGTTTATTCAAATTATATAAGATTAATTACTTAAAACCAATGTCTTTTTATCTTATGATCTAATCTAGTACTCTATTTTAGTTGTTGAAAAAAAGAGAAGATTACCTAACCAAAGATTATCATATCTACTACCAATAAGATAGTATTATGTATTGGATTGCTACTGATTTAGTATTTAAATGTTGCACTGAGAATGTTCGATGAAATACTTGACCGTCGGTCCACGCCGATTGGGCTGAAAAAATACAAAATGAGTAGAATTGTATGACTCGTGGCCCATTTAGCCTCTTTATTGACAAGCCCATATATACAACCCATTTATTTCGACTACATCTCATGATGGGTAATCAAAATTCTTAGTATTTCAATTTTCAAATATAGTACTACATATAAAGTTTTCTATTAATTTTGTCTGGCATAATATTTGAATTTGATTTCAGATTTTTAGAATGTACTATTTCCGAAGACATGGGAAGGGACTAGACGATAATTCGTCAAGAGGATTATTATAATTTCATATTATATTCGCAATATTATAGACAAACAACTCAATTTGCAAAATAAATCGAGTTTCATAATTTATATTGCATCTTTCTCTCAAATAATTTACTAGTCTTGGCAATTGAAACTAAAAAATAATATTAGAACTATCCCACAGTGTACAAAGAGAACTGAAATCAGTATATAAGTCTCATGGGCCCTCCTCCTATCACCAATTGGTTTTAGGATGGAACCCATGGATTTCTATCATGGTATCAGAGCAGGTCGCCGACTGTGGGTCAAACTTAACTGACCCAGCAGTATATCTGGGTCGAAACCGAAAAAAAATGACTGACCCAGCAGTATATTATACTGGGCTTAAAATTTGGGCCAGTGGTCCAACCGATCGAAAAAAAAATTGGGCCAATCGTTCAACCAATTAGAAAGAAGTCCAACCCCTCCAAGGTTCACCTTGAAGGGTTTGAGGGAGGGTGTTGGCAATTGAAACTAAAAAATAATATTAGAACTATCCCACATCGGTGTACAAAGAGAACTGAAATGAGTATACAAGTCTCATGGGCCCTCCTCCTATCACCAATTGGTTTTAGGACAGAATCCATGGATTTCTATCGACTAGCGAACCTGCTTTTTGATTTATATCATCAATTAAATTAGTCAATTTGTGTGATATATTTGTGTTTTCATTGTGGGATTTACATGACCAGTATTTCAAAGAGCAATGTCCAATTCATCGACGATCAACATTCCTATCCTATTAATCGCAATTAGACACTATAAAACCCATTTCGAAAAATAAATAAATAAAGTCATCAGTGTACTGGAGACATAAGTAGTTCACATTAAGACAACAAATTTAACATTAAAATTGTTAGATTTAGTGCAATGAGTGATAGATTGCAAAAGTGCACTAAAAACTGTCGTATCCAAATAAACATATATAAACACTTCAAAAAAAAGAGTATATACAACTTCGAAAATAAAAATAAAGTTCTCTTTGAATCAGTGTATTTCCTTTATGAAAAAAAATAAATAAATACATAAATTAGTGCAACACTAATAATTTCTGCCCATGAAACACAAATCCAAAAAGAAAGTGCCCCTAAAAGGTACAAGTGGAAGTGTGTGGGACTTAAGTCTAAACATCACTAGTAAAATAAAATAAAAAAGCCCATTATCATCTTTAGTAAAGCAAATAGAGCAATTAAAAGCAAAACTAGCATATTACTCCATTATTAGTAAAATTTTAGGTCTTGTAAGATTCCATTATTGAGTGTCACAATAAAATGTGTTGGGAGGTATTTAAGTTAATTTCAATTTGACCAACCTTTAAATATAATTACAATTGATAATGTTGTTACTATGATTTATGTTTTTGGACGATTGTCAATTTACATGACATATGTATAGATGGGAATCGATAGTCGATCACACACTCATCCACTAGAGTTTGTGGTTCAAATTTATTAGTTAGTAGTACTCAATAGATTAAAAATATGAAATTGTTCAAATTTGTTCATGGATTAAAGGATTAAAGACTAGTGTCCGAACTTCTCCGTCTCAACGTGATTGATAACTGTTAGCTTAGCAAGACTCACACACCTTGATTATCTCACACACTCACTCGGTATGAACAATCACTCACACACAGAGAACACACACACTAGAATCTTGATGAAAATTGAGAGAGTTTTCTTGGAGAAGGGGATTCTCTTTTATTGACTAAAATCTGACTCTAAGATACAAAAGCCGAGCTATTTAAAGCTGGCACAAGAGTGGTAACTGCCACTAACCAATCAAGAAACAAGAAACAAGAATTGTAACAAACTAACTAACTTTCTAACGGCTAGTTTCTAACTCTTGAAACTGCTTCCCTCTTCTATTTCTTCCAGAATTCTGAGTGCGCACTCATTCTAACAAATCTCCACCTGAGTACACACCTCAGACCTTACAGCAAACATTTATCAGTTCCTTGCAGTGATCAAACTTGTCCCTTCCTAGGGACTTAGTAAGCATATCAGTTGGATTGTGCAAGGTGTGAATCTTGACCACCTTCACTCTTCCTTTCTCAACTTCATCTCTAATGAAATGTAGTCTCACATCTATGTGCTTGCTTCTCTCATGAAAATATTGATGTTTAGCCAAGCACATAGCTGAGCTACTATCACAATGTACCACCATGGTCTTCTGTTTCAAACCAAACTCTGAGATAACACCTTGAATCCAGAAACTCTCTTGCACAGCTGCTGTGAGAGCCATGTACTCAGCCTCTGTTGTTGACAAAGCCACAACACTCTGCAGCCCTGACTTCCAGCTGATCACAGTGCCAAATAAGGTAAAAAGATAACCAGTTTGGGACTTTCTATTATCAAGATTTGTAGCATAGTCTGCATCACAATATCCCACCACCAACTCTTCACTCTCCTTATCACAGCCACTAAACACAATACCCCAACTACTAGTGCTCTTCATATACCTCAAAATCCATTTAAGAGCATTCCAATGCTCCTTCCCAGGATCAGCCATATATCTGCTAGTTACTGAGATAGCATGGGCCAAATCTGGCCTAGTACAGATCATAGTGTACATGACACTTCCAACCACACTAGCATAAGGAATAGACTCCATCTCCCTTGCTTCTTGCATAGACTTAGGGGCCTGCTCCTTAGATAGTTTAAAACTCTGTGATAGAGGAGTTGAAGCAGCTTTGGCATTATCCATCTTGAACCTTATCAGAACCTTCTCAATATAATCAGTTTGAAATAGCCATAGTTTCTTAGAACCTCTGTCTCTCTCAATGTTAATCCCCAGGATCTTTCTTGCTTCACCCAGATCCTTCATTTCAAAACAAGACATTAGATCTGCCTTAACCTTGTTCATCTCAGTCATAGATGGTCCAGCAAGGAGCATGTCATCCACATAAAGTAGTAGATAGGCAACTGGTGTACCCCCCTTCTTCTTTATGTAAATGCAGTCATCAAACTTTGATCTTACAAAGCCAATACTCATCATTTGCTCATCAAATTTCCTGTTCCACTGCCTGGGGCTTTGTTTTAACCCATAGAGACTTTTCTTCAACAAGCAGACCTTACTTTCCTCTCCAATCTGCTCCATGAAAATAGTCTCTTCAAGGTCTCCATTGAGAAAAGCAGTCTTCACATCAAGCTGCTGTAACTCCCAATTGAATTTATTTACTACAGCCAGCAAGATCCTGATAGAGGTGTGCTTCACAACTGGAGCAAACACCTCATTAAAATCCACACTCTCCTGCTGTGTAAACCCTCTTGCCACCAACCAAGCCTTAAACTTAATTTTGGTCTTGTCAGTGGCTTCAACTTTCCTCTTAAACACCCACTTGCAGCTCACAGGTTTCCTTTCATTCCCACCAGAACTTAGCTGAGATTTATCCACCAAAATCCATGTCTTATTCTTGAGTAAAGACTCAATTTCATCATTCATAGCTTCTATCCACCTTTCTCTGTCTTTGCTCTTCATAGCTTCATTGCAAGTGAGAGGATCAGTAAGCTCAATGTTCTCAGCAGCACATAATGCATAATAGACCTCATCAGAATATTTCTTAGGAGGTCCCACATTTCTCTTGCCTTTATCTCTGGCAATCTGGTATTCTCTGGCAGGCTCAGATGTAGCTCCACCTTGACTGGAACCACCTTCATCCTCAGTCTCTGACTCACTCTCAGAGCCACTAGCTCCACCTTCACCCAAGCCACTAGACTCCACCCAGAAGAAGTCACTGTCATCTTCATCATGAGATAAATCATTCTTTAGATATGGCATGTGAGTTTCAGTGAACACCACATCCCTACTAATAATCACCTTCTGCTTTCCAGGCTCAATGCACCAGAGCCTATAACTTTTGACTCCCCTCTGATAACCAAGCATGACACACCTCAGTGCCCTAGCTTCAAGTTTACTTTGTCTAGCATGTGCAAATGCTGCACACCCAAACACCCTGTACCTTGTGTAATCACTATGAGCTCCATACCACATAAAATCTGGAGTTTCTGACTTTATAGCTGTAGCAGGGCATTTGTTGATTAGAAAAGCAGCAGTATATACTGCCTCTCCCCAGAACTTGCTGCTCAAACCAGAGCCTAGAAGTAGACACCTAACCCTCTCCATAATAGTTCTGTTCATTCTTTCTGCAACCCCATTTTGTTGGGGGTTGCAGGGAACTGTTCTGTGTCTCTTCATCCCTTTTTCTTTGCAAAACTGATCAAACTCAGAGGATAGAAATTCTAAGCCATTATCAGTCCTAAGGCACTTCACACTCTTACCTTTCTCTAACTCCACCTCCTTGCACCATATTCTAAACTTAGAGAAAGTTTCTGACTTATCTTTCAAAATATACACCCATAATTTTCTAGTGTAATCATCAATAATAGACAAGTAATACCTCCCTCCTCCTACTGAATTTATAGGAGAGGGTCCCCAAAGATCACTATGAATATAGTCAAGAGGAGAAGTAGATGAGAGTGTACCAGTTGTGTATGGAGCTTTCTTAGCTTTCCCCAGAATGCACTGCTCACAGGGATCCATCATCTTATAGCTATTCTCAGGAATCAGCCCCTTCTTCACTAGCTCTTTCACTGCTGGATGGTCAAGTCTCATATGCCACAGCCTTAAATTTCCATCCGAAGCTGCATAGCTTTCACCATCAACAGCCCTAGCAGTGAGATAGTAAAGAATATGGTCTCTGTCAGCCTTCATGATTACTTGATCCCCTGATCTCACAAACATTTTTCCTTGATTTAACAAGATGTTGAAACCTTTCTGCTCCAACATCCCCAGAGAGATCATATTTCTTCTCACCTCAGGGATAAACCTCACTTCAGTCAAGATCTTGATAGAGCCATCTTGGAGTCTCAGCTTCACATTTCCAACCCCTCTGATCTTACAAACATGATTATTTCCCAGTAGAACTGTTCCATCTGCCTCCTTGAGATCATGAAACCAGCTCTTGTTAGGGCATATGTGGAAGCTGCATCCAGAATCCATAATCCACCTCTGACTCACCCCTTTATCTACAACATTCAGGAGTTGGGCAGGAGGATCTACACCCTCTACACAATCAGAGGTGTTCTGACTCTTGCCCTCAGATGCTTGCTTCCTCTTCCAAGCAAAGCAATCCTTCTTTAAATGTCCAGGTTTCTTGCACCAATGGCATGATCTGGTTTCTTTCTGAGTATCAGAGGTGGATCCCTTGGAATTTTCCTCATACTTCTTCTTGAACTTAGGCTTCTTGAATTTCTTGACATTAAGAGCCTCTGGAGCTTGCACATCAGTGCCTTTACTGTTAGTCTTCTGAAGCTCCTTGGCCATAAGAGCTGAGTATACCTCGGTGTAAGTGATAGGCTTATCTCTGCCATAGATTATGGCATCACTCAGTTGATCATATGAGCTAGGAAGAGCATTGAGTGTCAAGATAGCCTTATCTCCATCTGAAATCTTCACATCCACAGAGCCAAGATCATCAATAATCTTGTTGAACTCCTCTAACTGCTCTATGATGGATGTACCTGCAGCAAAACTGTAGGAGTATAGCCTCTTCTTTAGGTAAAGTCTATTTGCTAGGGACTTAGCCAAATAGACTTCATCTAGTTTTTCCAGAATCCCCACAGCAGTCTTGCATTCTTGAACATCTCTGAGCACTTTGTCTCCCAGACACAAGATCACTGCACTGTGGGCTTTGAGTTGCATCTCTTCCATCTTTGCCTGGGACTTTTCATCAACAGCTGGAGCCTTTCCCTTCTCTGCAGGTGCAAGAACCGCAGCCAACCCTTGCTGAATCAACACAGCCTTCATTTTCATCTTCCATAGCCTATAATCATTTTTGCCCGTGAACTTCACTGCATCTAGCCTTGCTGCCATCTTGAAAATCGCCTGGAACTAGGCTTCAAGAACTTCCCACAGACGGCGCCACTTGTTAGCTTAGCAAGACTCACACACCTTGATTATCTCACACACTCACTCGGTATGAACAATCACTCACACACAGAGAACACACACACTAGAATCAAGTTATTTTAAACCATCTAATCGAAATCGTCCGCGAATATGAGTCTCATTTTTCCATTTTAATCCGTCCGCGAATAGGAGTCCCGTTTCACTTTTACCATAAATAGTAATAGGGTCCCACCTTCCACTAATGCATTCCACTCACATTTCATTTAAAACTAATATATACAAGTGAGACCTCTATTTCACTAACTTTTTTCCATCTATTTTTCTTAACATTTCTTAAAACTCGTGCCGCCAAGAAATAGGACTCCTAATGGCGGACGGATGGAGTACTAATTAGTACTATATCTTCTTCAAATTCTTAAATCCAAATGTAACATTTAATATGTAAATCTTAGTAGACGATATGAACTTTAATTTACCACACTATTGCTGATAATAATGCATCAATTAATGTTAAGATAGGTCTCACCTTCCATTAACTCATTACGCTCACATTTAAATTAAAACTAATATATACAAATGGAACTTCTATTCCACTAACTTTTTTCCATACATTTTTCTTAACATTTCTTAAAATCCGTGCCACCAAGAAATGAGACTTCTAATAGCGGACGGGGGGAGTACTAATTAGTAGTACTATATCTTCTTCAAATTCTTAAATCCAAATACAACATTTAATATGTAAATCTTAGTAGACGATATGAACTTTAATTTACCACACTATTGCCGATAATAATGCATCAATTAATATTGAATATTGCTAATAAAGGTGCCAGACTTTTGTGTTAAGGGAGCATCCACAATGGCAATAGGTCAGCCATAGGCCAGCCACTCTCTTCCCCTGCCATGTCATCAACACTAAAAATCTACCTGCCACATCATCATTTTAATCAAATAGGCTAGCCTAAGGCCAGCCACAGGCTAGCCGCAATAAAAATAATTCAAAAACAACTACATTTACGGAATTAAATTTATGATAAATTACGGAATTAAATTACCGAGACATATACGGGAAAATTCATTAATTTCATTTTTTAAAAAAAGTACATTCATTTAAAAAAAATTACATAATAAAGAAAAAAACTATCGCCGTGCAGTCTTCCGTGCCCACAACTCTTCAATTATATCCTTTTGGAGTTGAATATGAGCATCGACTTGGCGCATGTCGGCATGTGCCTGGAGACGGTCGGCTTCATCGTGAGGTACCTCCTTCGTACGTTGGAAGTGGCCACGCCGTGGCTTGGACCGGCTGCATCAGGATCGTCATTGGCCCAATTAGTCAGTTGTACGCCTTCGTCTTCGACGATCATGTTGTGCATGATAATGCAGGCATACATTATATCAGCAATGCATTTGACATCCCACAAAAGTGTTGGACCCTTAATTGCCGCCCATAGAGACTGAAGCACACCAAATGCGCGCTCCACGTCCTTGCGCGCCGACTCCTGCCGTTCGCAAAGTAGGCCTTCCTATCATCATTTGCGTGCCTGATCGTCTTCACAAAGATAGGCCACCTAGGGTATATCCCATCCGCCAATTAGTAGCCCATATCATGCCGGTTGCCATTGGCCACAAATGAGACGGCCGGACCGATGCCTTGACACTTCTCGTTGAAGAGGGGCGACGAGTTGAGGACGTTGAGGTCGTTGTTCGACCCGGCTACCCCAAAATACGCATGCCAGATTCACAGCCGATAATCAACTACGGCCTCGAGGATCATCGTGGGATTCTTTCTGATAAGTCGTATTCTAAGCCTTGGTTACTGGTCAATATGTCGAGAAATGCATATATTATCTACAAAACAGTTGCTCAAGTGTGCAGGATTAAAGGATCCAAGTCAGTAGGAGACGATTCAGGTGACGCAAGTGAAAAGGGCACCAGAAGGGTGCGATGCTGACCAGGATGCATGCCAGAGAAAAGGCTCGAGATGGAGAAGGAGGATAGCTGGGATGATCATTGACAAGGGCAAAAGGGTCAAAACGCGGAGGAAGTCTACCCTAAAAGCAAGGGCAAGCCTCCCTATAAAAGAAGCCACTTGGAGAGAGAGAAGAGATCGCACTTAGAGTTCTCCCTTGAGTCCAACCACCACACTTAGTTAGAATTCTCTCTAGAAGATCAGTTCCTTCAGCACTATCCTATCTCTCGTTCCTCGCCACAACCATGGTCACTTGACGTCCAAGAGTCTGCCGGAGAAGTCATCAGTCCGCCGTTCCAGCCAGTTATCGTAGTAGTGTAGTAGTATCATCGTCCGGAGTGGCACAAACAATCTTAATCGCTTTCTTAGTTTAAAGTTTACTTGTTTTCATCGTTGGTTATTTGCAAACACTCATCGTTGTTGCTCTTTTGAAGTACTTTGTTATTTTCCAACATTTACGTTATGAAGTTTCTGTTTCGCATGTCGCTTTGGTTCGAGTTTGCTTCATTCTGCCTAGGAAAGTTAGATCTAGTTATTGCTTTTAATTTCTGAGTGCTTTCTTATCTGGAGTTGTTGATTCGAAGTTGTAGCTATCTTTAGTCAAGTTTCGTGCATGAGTTTCTTTTCTACGCAGTGATTACCACCTTGCATGTCAGTCAGTAGAAGTAAAGTTGCATTTTCATCGTTTAATTTAAGTTTGAGCATTTTAATTGATGGATCTTGAGTTTAGGGGTGTGAATCTGAAGTTCAGTCATGGTGTTTGTGTTTATCTGAATTCTGTTAATACTTGGTGAAGAAGAAAACGTCAAAATCAACTTTAGTTTGAACCACTTTACTTTTAAGTTACTTTTGCTTTTGTTCCCTACTTTTCAGATGTACTGTCCAGACCTGTCAGAGAACCACCAGCCACCAAATATGCCTTGTAGTCTAATTTTCCTCTTTTAGTAACTGTCTACTTTCCATATGTCTCTGAGACACCTTGTCCCCTACTTTCACGAACACCACCACATGCCTGTTATTTTTACGCCTACTAGTCAGTATAGTGCCACCTTTATTTTGTGCCTAGGTAAAATCTCAACCCAAGCGTGGTAGCTAACCAAAACACCCAGGAAAGTCACCGCAGTTATCAAAACGTGTCCTTCCTCGTGGGATTCGACACTTACCTCCATTATACTAATCAGTAGAAGTGGGTTGAGGAAACTTGTTTGAAGCCAGGTCCCGGTTATCGTACCAACAACTCAGCTGGGTCGGGAATCTCTTCCTGATCAGTTGGATACACTCCAAATTACATACAAAAACCACAATGGGAAAGGAAAAACCTGACTGTCAAAATGGCGCTGTTGCCGGGGATGGATGGCGTTCATACCTGTTGTTGTGTGTGATCTTTTTGGTGTACATACTGTTTATAATTTTTCTTTTCTTTTTGTTTTCAGTTTATGAGAAGTGGCTCGGCTCCTGGCCAGTGGAGACCGAGGATACTTCCTCGAGGAACAATACTCGTTACCACTCGTTCTGGCCTGTCGACAGCACTGTCCGACCTAGGCATGAGTAGCGACGAAGAAAAGGAGGAGCTAGAGTACCAACTTCCGGAGCTTCCACCCCAACCAGTAAGAACACTAATGAGAATGGCTGACCAGGGTGAGGACGATCCCAAGCTCGCAACACTTACCGCGCACGCCGACGGAGATCCTCCACAAGCCATAGTGGTTACCCCAAACCGCCTGTGATGTGAAACCCACGTTATCGCAATCTTACTGACGTACTGTGGGAAGAGCTACGAGGGACCATACGAATTCTTAAATGAGTTCTGCAAAATCTGTAAGGCACGGTGGCGGCCAGCAGAAGCGAGCGAGGATGATTACAGACTAAAGGCCCTACCCTTTGTCCTAAAGGGAGAGGCCAACACTTGGTTCATGCGCCTGCCAGCCGACTCCATCAACACATGGGCCGATTTCAAGTCAGTTTTTCTAGCGGAGTTTTTCCCGTCTTCAAAGACAAGCGCATTGAAGAGGAAAATATCGTGCATAAGGCAAGAATATGATGAAACTCTGAGCGAGTATTGGGAGAAGTACATGAGCCTTCTGGAGTCATGCCCCAACCATCGCATGAAGGAGATAGAGGTGCACCACACCTTCTATGAAGGGATGAACAAAGAAACCAAGGATCTGGTGAATTCATCATCTGGAGGCGATTTCACCCAGTTGAGAGTAAGTGAAGCCAAGAAGGTGTTACGCAAGCTGTTGAATGCAAAGAAGACGTACGACAACGCGAGAGATGGGTACAACAGAGAAAGGGTAGCAAGTGCTTCGGCTACTGACCAGGAGGAACGGATGGATTTGAAGATGGAGGAATTAAAGAAGGAGTTGCTGGCTGCAATCAAGCAGAACACTCCACCACCTTCTCCGACTGGAGGCCAAGAAGCCCCAGCACTACCATATGATCAGCTGGACAACTCGCTGGATGTGGAGCAAGCAAATGCCACAGGATACTACAATTCCAACGACAATTGGATTCCGGGGAAGCAAAGAGATGCACCGTGGAGGGACCACCAAAATTTCCGATGGGGAGATGGAAATCAGAATCAGAACCAAAATCAGGCTCCAAATCAACCCAACCCCCAACCGAACCAATATCCCAACCGTGGCCCAACAAACCCTGACTACCAGTCTAACTGGGTAGGAAGAAACCAGCATCCTCAGAACCAAAACTCTCAAAACCAGAACCCGAACCCTACCTATGTGCCACCCCATCAGCGAAACTCTCAAAACCAAAACCAGAACCAAAACCAAAACCAGAACCAGAACCAATTTAACCCAGGGCCTCAACATAACACCCACCACCAAAACCAAAGTCAGTACCAGCACAACCACGACCAGTATAACCCTCCTACCCAGTATAACCAGTACCCACCGAACCAAAACCAACAAAATTTCTCAGGCTACCAGTCAAACCCGCCACCTCAGTATAACCAGCTCCAGAGCTCGAACCAATTCCATTACCCAAACAGGTCGAGGAGGTCTATGGAGGACATGATGGGGGAGATGCTTGCCTCGCAGCAAAGCATTAAAAATGACTTGCAGTCCAGTAATGAAACAATGCAAGGAATGCAAAGTGCCCAGAAGGAGCATAGGACAAATATGGATATGATGAACAGGCAGTTGGCCCAGCTCGCTAACTCGGTGGGCGAAATGAAAGGGAACTCAGGGAAACTCCCATCTACAGTCCATGTACCTGAAAAGGCAAATGTGAGCAAGATTACACTGCGGTCCGGAACAGCTTACAATGGACCTCAACTCAAGAACCCTGTTGCGGAGTCTAGTAGAGAAAGGGTGCTGGGCGACACCATCACAGCAGAAGAACTCAAGAGGCCTCTGCCTCAGATGGAGGATCCGTTTTTTTCTAAATGAGAACCCCACTGTGAGAGAAAAGGAGGGAGAAACACAACCTGGAAATGAGCAACCGGAAGGAGCAATGCCCACATCGGAACCTCAAACCCAGGAGGAACCAAAGGAAAGTCTACAAGGACCAACCGGAGAGGCTAAGGGAGAAAAACCGTTTCCATATCTGTTTGTGACAAAACGGAAGAAGGAAAACCCTATGGATTTCATGTCGATCTTTGGGAAGCTGGATGTCACCATACCATTCCTCCAAGCCGTGAGACTGCCCCCTCTGGGGAAGTTTATAAAAGAATTTATAGCCGGGAAGGCCCAGGAGGATGGAAAAATCATGGTGGAAGGAATAGCGTCACCCATTGTACAGGAGAAACTACCACCCAAGAGAGCCGACCCAGGTATGTTTACCCTACCCATAACGATTGGAGATGTGAAAATCGAGCATGCAATGTGTGATTTAGGAGCATCTATCAATGTTATGCCGTTATCCATTTATAATCGGTTAAAGGGGGTAAAATTGTCGAATACTAGGGTGTTGATCCAACTGGCTGATAGGTCATGTATCAATCCTGAGGGTGTGTTAGAAAATGTGTTGGTCAGGATACAGAACTTTACTTATCCCGCTGATTTTTATGTCATTAAAATGAGTGAACCAGAAGCTAGGGAGTCTAGCGGGATTTTGTTAGGAAGACCATTTTTAAGAACGGCTAAGACAATTGTGGATATGGCCGAGGGGACAATATGCATTAACTTTAATGGTGAGAAATTTGTCTTTCACATCAATGAAGCCATGAAAAAACCCATAGATTCTGAAAATTTATGTTATGTTGATGTAATTGACCCCCTAGTCTAAGAATTTCTTGAGACCGAATTATTGCAGGAAAAGCTCCAAGTCTTGGATGTGTATGCCCAGGCTGATGTGGAAGCAGCCGCATGGTGTGATCTGATCAGTAGCCGAGGGTTGACTGACGAAAAGATCGAAGAAGCAATTACGGAATTCTGTCAGAAGTCAGAACTAGCAGGATCCGTAGGGGCCGTGGTACCGGCCAGTATGGAGGAAAAATCAGATGCTGAACAAGCGCAAGAGGAGGATTCAAAGAAGAACCCTTTACCTACAGACACACTGCCCCCGCAAGTGGAGTTGAAAAAGTTTCCAGCGAATCTTAAGTATGCCTACCTAGGGGAGGAAGACTCATTCCCTGTAATCATCAATAGCGGGCTGACTGAAGACCAAGAGGCAAGACTACTAACTGTGCTAGGCAAAAACAAGAAGGCTATTGGATGGAGCCTTATGGACCTGGAAGGTATAAGCTCGGATGTCTGCATGCACCACATTAGGCTGGAGGATGGAGCCAAGGCGCATAGAGATTCTCAAAGAAAGGTGAACCCAAACATGCGAGAAGAGATACTGAAGGAAATCTTGAAGTTGCTCTCACTGGGCATTACATATTCAGTACCAGATAGTGAATGGGTTAGCCCAATCCATATGGTCCCTAAGAAGTCAGGGATCCAAGTGATTAAGAATGAGAGAAATGAGCTAGTGCCCACCAGACTAGTTACCGGGTGGCGAATGTGTATAGACTATCGAAAGCTGAACACTGCAACCAGGAAGGACCATTTTCCCCTGCCATTCATCGATCAAATGCTGGAGCGACTGGCTGGAAGGAAGTACTTCAGCTTTTTGGATGGGTACAGTGGTTACTTTCAAATCTACGTGGACCCGGAGGACCAGGATAAGACCACGTTCACGTGCCTGTTTGGAACCTATGCGTATAGGCGTATGCCATTTGGCCTATGCAACGCCCCCGGTACTTTTCAACGGTGCATGATGAGCATATTCTCGGATTTGATTGAAGATTGTATAGAGATCTTTATGGATGATTTCACTGTCTATGGAGACTCTTTCGACTCGTACTTGCAACATTTGGATGTGGTGCTAGAAAGGTGTCAAGCAAAGAGTCTGGTTTTAAATTTTGAGAAATGCCACTTTATGGTTACAGAGGGAATTGTCTTAGGACACGTGGTGTCAGAAAAGGGAATCCAGGTGGATCAAGCTAAAGTGGATGTCATATCCAAACTACGTTTCCCTACTGATCAGAAAGGAATAAGAGGTTTTCTGGGCCATGCTGGATTTTATCAAAGATTTATCAAGGATTTCGCAAAGATTGCCCAACCCCTTACCAGACTTCTCCAGAACGAGGTGGAGTTCGTCTTCGATGAGCATTGCAAGGCTGCCTTTAACTTCCTTAAGGAAAAATTGATTTCTGCACCGATCATTCAGGCTCCTGACTGGGATCACCCCTTCGAGGTGATGTGCGATGCTAGCGACTATGCAGTGGGGGCCGTACTGGGACAGAAGATTGAGGGGAAAAGGTACGTGATATTCTATGCATCCAAGACCTTGAATCAAGCCCAACGGAATTATGACACCACTGAAAAGGAGATGTTGGCGGTTGTCTATTCATTCGAAAAGTTCAGGCAGTACCTACTGGGATCTAGAGTCATCGTCTATACTGATCATGCGGCGATCAAGTATCTCATTGCGAAGAAGGAGTCGAAGCCCCGACTGATCAGATGGGTACTGCTTTTACAAGAATTCGACTGGGAGGTAGAAGACAAAAAGGGAGTTGAAAACAAGGTAGCAGACCACTTGAGCAGAATAATACAAGAAGCGAACAGTGAGGATGTGAGAGATCGATTCCCAGAAGAGCATTTATGTGAAGTGATTTTCTCCGCAAGGAAGATCGATTGGGAAGAAGTGATGAGACTTACTGGTCAGGACGCAACAACCAAGGGCAAGGAGAAAGTAGGACAGGAACCTGGTATGCGGACTTGGCAAACTACCTAGTGACGGGAGAGCTACCAATGGTACCAAACGTGACAAAGGCTCAGAGGATGAAGATCAAGAGCGAGGCAAAGTATTATTTCTGGGACGACCCATACTTGTGGAAGGCAGGGACAGACCAGGTCATTAGGAGATGTGTTCCTGACTGGGAGCAACGAGATGTACTAACACACTGCCACTCCTTGGCATGTGGGAGACATTTCGGGCCAAGGAAGACTGCCAGAAAGGTGCTAGATAGCGGATTCTACTGGCCAACCCTGAATAGAGATGCATACGAGTTCTGCAAAGGCTGTGACCGTTGCCAACTGACCGGTGGGATCTCCGCGAGGGATGAAATGCCGCAAGTTCCAGTAATAGTTTGTGAGGTGTTCGATATCTGGGGTATGGACTTCATGGGTCCTTTTCCCTCATCTTATGGGAACTCCTACATCCTGGTGGCAGTTGACTACGTATCAAAATGGATAGAAGCCAAAGCCACAAGCACTTGTGAATCTAAGGAAGTCACCAAGTTCCTCAAGAGTCATATATTCAGCCGATTTGGAATACCAAGCGCAATCATCTAAAAATCAAGGCACTCACTTCTGCAACCGAACGGTCGAAGCATTGATGAAGAAGTACGGAATTCATCACCACCTATCCAGTCCTTACCACCCTCAAGCCAACGGGCAAGCAGAGATCTCAAACAGGGAAATAAAGAGCATTTTAGAGAAGACGGTCAACCCCTCCAGGAAAGATTGGAGCACAAGGTTGGAAGATGCTCTGTGGGCATATCGCACAGCCTACAAAACTCCTATCGGGATGTCCCTCTATCGCATCGTCTTTGGGAAGATGTGTCACTTGCCAGTAGGAATTGAACATAGAGCATACTGGGCAGTACAACAGGTTAATGTGGATGCTAAGGCCTATGAAGAGGAAAGGAAGCTACAACTACAGGAGCTGGAAGAACTCAGATTGGAGTCGTTCGACTCAGCCATGTGGTACAAGGAGAAAACAAAGATGTGGCACGACAAAAATCTGAGAACCAAGGATCTCCAAGTTGGTCAGAAAGTACTACTCTTCTAGTCAAGATTGAAGTTAATGCCTGGGAAGCTCAAATCCAAATGGGCAGGACCTTACATTATCACTGCATTACGTGCTAATGGAGCGGTCAAGATTTCAGGGAGTATCCCTAACTCCAAACCTTTTGTCGTTAATGGACATAGATTAAAAATATATAGGGAAAATGAAGAGATGTGTATAGTGGAAGAAATTCCACTACACTCTAATGGCATCTAAATGACCAGTAGAAAAGGGGTTTGGAGTTTCACCTGGTCAACATCATATGATCTGAACTTACTGACCGGGTAAAACTTCAAACACCCTTAGCAATGAGGTAAATATTGTAAATATTTAGTAAAATTAAAAAGGAAAACAGCAAAAAGATTTTTGGATCTTAAATATTAATTCAGAGCCCGTACTGATCAGAGGATACTATTTGGGTGAAACTCTGAATTATATTAAAAGAGCCATTTAATTTCTTATTTTCTAATTCTAGCTAACTGAGAAAATGGGGGATGAGTAAAGTTTGAAATTTTGGGGTGTTGCAGCTTTGCAGGCGAGTGCAGAGGCTGGGAGGCGCATGGAGCAAGGACGTGACAGGAAACGTCCAATCAGCTGCCAGCAAGCGCAACCGCCTTCCACACGAAGCGTCTCAACCGGGCGACCGTTTACAACCGGTCAATACCCTCAACTACCCACCCCTCTATAAAACACCCCACCGCCTACTCCCCTTCACTTTACAAACCCTTACCTGCATTCTCTCACCCACAACCACCACCCCACTCCGAAAACCACCACCCACTATAGAAACTAACGCAAACCACCACCGGTACAGTCATGGCAAAGCGAAAGGCAACAAAGAACCCAGCATCTACCACCGGCGAAGCCCCGTCAGAAGTCCAAGCAACAGCCGAGTCACAGCCACCGCCGACGACATAAATTCCGGCGATGGTTCCTTTAGACGCACTGGCGGCGTTTCTAAGGCAACAAGACCCCAACAGAGACTGGACAACAACCCTAGCCGGATTTAGCCTAACCGGAGGAATGCCGGCGACATCAAACCCTACCCCAACTGCAACCATAGAAAACCCACCCACCACTACCCCAAGAACCTCAATTCCGACATCCGAACAGATTTCCACAACAGTAAACGCACAATCAGAACCCTCCCACCCTTCTCCCATGCACCAACAAACAGAGCCGCTCGACGTCAGCCCTCTTTCCGCCTATCAAGATCCCAACTAGGGAGAAACAAAAGAAAGGGAGAGTGGGGAGAGAACAAGCGCGGGCGAAAAAGAGGAAACATAGGAGATAATGGCCACTGAGGCCAAAATCGATGAAGCAGAAAGGGAGGAGATAGATCTGAACGCAATGGCCATGAAGCAAGGGTTACTGACGGAAGATGAATTCCAAGCGCTTTTGGGTAAGGGGGATAGGATCGTGGTAAACCCTGAAGGGGTGGCTGAGGTACTAGACCTCGCATCCCAGGCAGTAGGGAAGGGGGAAGCAACAAAGGAAGCGGAAAGGTCGGAAGGGGTAGTCCGCCAATCAGTGGAGGAGAAGACAGACGTACAACCAGAAAAGGCCGAACAACTTGAAGAGGAGAAGCAAGAACCAGAAACACATCAAGAGGAAGCCTCAGTAGTAACTAAACCGGAACCAGTAAAGAGGAGGCTAGTGTTGAAAAACGACCCCAAGGTAGAAAGGCAGAAACCCCAAAGAGTGTCACAGAGATGCTTAGGAAAGTGGAAGTCCAACAAAGCAGGAGCAAAAACAGCAGCAGATGCAGTGGAGCTTTCAAGTGAAGACGAGAAGACTACTCCTACAAAACCTGGGGAGGAGCCCTCGAAAGCTAGCCAGGAGGACACCCACATGGCAACAGGAACAGTATCAGCAAGGCCGACTGACCAGGAGGAGAATACTGACAAGGTGGCTGAGGGTCTGACCTCGCATCAGAGTCAGTAGGTCGGGAGGAGGCAGCAAGAAGTGATACTAGTACCCGCGTGGTGACCAAGCCTACAACCCAGGAGGACGTTTCAACACAAGCCGACGGAGACACAGAGGCAATGGAAATCGAAGACACCAAGTACATTCAAGAAAGAAAGAGAAAGGGGAAGGCCCCTGTCAAGAAGAAACAAGTCATGAAGAAACAGCGCACTGCCAATGCCAGCATAGTGATCAGAGAGCCAGAAGAGAAAGGGAGATCAAGCGACAGTGACTACACTTCCAGCGAGGAGTCTGACTCGGAGAGTGATATCTCTCTGGAAGGAGAAGAATATCATGAGCAGCAGCTCCCCGACAACCACCTTGAACTAGTCCATCCTCCGGTAGAGAGGATCGTGTACCGGCGGTGGAGGTTAACGCTCACTGATGAGCTTATGGAGGACATGAAGCATTACGACACCAAAAAGCTTCAAGATGCATTTGACGACAAGGACGACAGTAGCAAGCAAGTCAAGTGCGGAAAGGTACTCCACATACCCTCTTTGGATGAGTTGTCTGTTCGTGATTCCTTCCTGGCCAGTATGGAAGCATTGGGTTTTGAATGGCTGTTAGAGAATAGGGACCCAGAAATAGCTGTGAGATTAGCGAAGGAGTTCTTCACCACGTTTAGGTTCCAACTCACTACGGATCTAGACGAGGTGTCAATTTCCTTTATGATATTCGGTGGAGAACTGTCCATGAGTCTGATAGAGTGGACTGTGCGACTGGGTATGTGTAGCCTGGAGGAGGCTATAGGACCGGACTGGAGAAGCCGTGAGAGGGGGGTACCGAGGCGACATATAGAATTTGAGCCCCAGGAAGCCTGGGAGGAGCTAACCCACCCCGATGCTGGCCAGTTCGCCTCCACTAAATCCAGATCCACCCACTTCAACAATTCCATGCTGCGATTGGTGCAGCTCTACTTAGGCTATAACCTACTGGGGCAGAGCAACTCAGTTGCAAGAACGTCCATGACCGAATTGTACTTAGTATGGTGCGCTAAGCACGGTAGGAAACTGCACTTAGGATTTTGGACAGCCTACCAATGCCACCTGATAGCCACCTACCCAGCCAGAAACTTGTCGCTCGGCCACATACTAGGAGCCTTCGTGCGCAACAACATCATCATAACAGAGGCAGAAGACCTGTCTCCAATGTACATGGTCGACGCTCCTGGCCTGTTTTATATACCCTTCTTCGTCCGCACCAACTTGGTATACTACAAAGAAGGAGTACCCCAATTCTACCAAATGGAAGAAGCCCCTGGAGGAAGGGCACAACAAGGCCAGGAGGTGCAAGCTGTCCAGATCGACCAAGCGCAGAGGCTGAGGCAAGAAAATCTGGAGCGAGCAGTGACTGAGCTGGCTGAGGAGAATAGACAATCGCGGGCAGAGATGGCGAAGCTGACAACCCTAATGGAGAGCATCCTAAAAGAGTTGGCAAGAGGGAAAGCAAGCAGTGGAGCTGGAATAAGCGGACGTGGAGGACAGGAGGAAGAACACACCGGACCTGAGGAAGAAGAAGGCGATGGACAACAGGAGGATGATGACAACCAACCCGGACCTACTGAAGAAGAACCCTGCACAGAACCCTGCACCAAGAAGGAGCAGGAGGAACATCTGATCGAACCACCCCCAAACTGACCAGTTAGTTTTTTTTTTAATTTTTAAGTTTTCTTTTAGTTCTGTTTTTTTTTTTACTTTGTTAATAAGTAGAATTATGTGTTTTAATTGTGAGTAAACCCCATTCACAACACTTAGCCTATTTAATAGTCTAAGTGTGAGAAGTAAAGGGTATGCTCCTTTGGTGCATATTTTAGTATGTTTTTTCTATGTTTTGTCGTGGGCATGCTACCTCACACTTAGCCTACTGCGTAGTCTAAGTGTGAGGAGTTAATATGTTTACATTTCATGTTTGTAAATATTTTGCTCTGCTTTGTTTATAAATCTAGGTATATATCTGAAACTCTCCCACTTAGCCTATTGCATAGTCTAAGTGTGAGAAGTTTTTAGATATAATATGTGTTTGTTATAAGTGTGTGTCTGTCATACTAGCCATTCCCATTTTCACTTCACAACCCGTATCTGGGGCGGGGCAGACACTTGTGAAGTGAGAGGGGGGAGCAAATGGCCAGTATGACATGTATATATGTGTTATTTGAGTCAGTGCATGTTAGTTTTTTTTAGGGTTTGTTTAGGTCTAGGAATTATGTGTCATGTTTTATTATGAATGGGCTTAAAACTCAACTGCCTCGAACTGACGGTGAGGGGAATTGAGGGAGATAAGGCATGCCGGAAAACAGAAACCACCCCCTCCAGTAACCCCTAGTCAGTATAGATGATGCAAGTATGAAGGAAAAACTTATCCCTTAGGTCAGACATGAAAGCCCTCTTAAAAGGTGAGTTAGAAACCCCAAAGTGGAACTACTTTCCACTAAATACTGGAAAAAAAAAAAGAAGAGAGGCTACCACATGATGTCTAGGGCAAGGTGACTGCGTGTAGCAAACCCTGAAGGCAGTAGGAAACCCACCCAAAAAAAAAAAAAAAAACTACACTTAGAACCCCATTTTCTAGCCTAACTTATACCCCGAAATAACCCATCAGCCACTGGAACTGTGTGCGTGCAAGGCATGAGGCAAGGAAGCAACTGCCCAGGAGGACATACAAAAGGAACCAGCTGAAGAAAAGAAAAGCAAAGAAAGAAGGAGAAAATCGATCTGAAATTTCCAGATCCAAAAAAATAGAAGAAGGAATAAGGGTGGCAAAGCCACAGAAAAGAAAATTGAAGAAAATGGTCGCATATACTTGACCACAAAAAGAGGAAGGAGGAAGAAGGAATAAGGGTGGCGAAGCCACAAAGAAGCTACTGACCAGTTGGAAGCCAATGTCAGAAATTGTCCAGCCGAAGAAGAAGCCCTAGCCAGAAGCCCGAATGCACACAGTTCTCCCTCATCAAATAAGTAGTTAGTGTTTGAACCCTAGAGCCTTAGGGACAACTACCCCAAACATTACAAACCACTAGCCCCATTACAAACCTTAAAGACCTTCAGGAGCTGCATGTGAGATCCGAGTCCGAAACATTTGTGGTTAAGCATTGAGAGAAAACAGTCCTAACATCCCCTGTGAGGAATGAGTGACTGAGTGAACCCAGTGTTTGGCCTAGGATTGGGTGATCCTGACAAGCAGATATACTGACTAGGGAAGAAAAGGGGGGCGGCGGAAGTTCAAGGCTGCCTAAGGCCGGATTGCACCTGATCTCGAAGGGAATGGTGGTTGAAAATATAGCCTGTTCTATGTGTTTAAGTTAACTATATGTGTTATGTGTTGTGTCGTTATTTTGTTTTCTTTTGCGTCAGAGTCTTGAGTCTAGTTAGGTAGAGTCGGTCAGGGGGAGTAACCAGGCTCGAATTCGACTTATTTTTTTTTTGTTTGTCTTCACGCTTGAGGACAAGCATGTGGTAAGTGTGAGCAGTTTGATAAGTCGTATTCTAAGCCTTGGTTACTGGTCAGTATGTCGAGAAATGCATATATTATCTGCAAAACATTTGCTCAAGTGTGCAGGATTAAAGAATCCAAGTCAGTAGGAGACGATTTAGGTGACGCAAGTGAAAAGGGCACCAGAAGGGTGCGATGCTGACCAGGATGCATGCCAGAGAAAAGGCTCGAGATGGAGAAGGAGGATAGCTGAGATGATCATTGACAAGGGCAAAAGGGTCAAAATGCGGAGGAAGTCTACCCTAAAAGCAAGGGCAAGCCTCCCTATAAAAGAAGCCACTTGGAGAGAGAGAAGAGATCGCACTTAGAGTTCGCCCTTGAGTCCAACCACCACACTTAGTTAGAATTCTCTCTAGAAGATCAGTTCCTTCAGCACTATCCTATCTCTCGTTCCTCGCCACAGCCATGGCCACTTGACGTCCAAGAGTCTGCCGGAGAAGTCATCAGTCTGCCGTTCCAGCCAGTTATCGTAGTAGTGTAGTAGTATCATCGTCCGGAGTGGCACAAACAATCTTAATCGCTTTCTTAGTTTAAAGTTTACTTCTTTTCATCGTTGGTTATTTGCAAACACTCATCGCTGTTGCTCTTCTGAAGTACTTTGTTATTTTCCAACATTTACGTTATGAAGTTTCTATTTCGCATGTCGCTTTGGTTCGAGTTTGCTTCATTCTGCCTAGGAAAGTTAGATCTAGTTATTGCTTTTAATTTCTGAGTGCTTTCTTATCTGGAGTTGTTGATTCGAAGTTGTAGCTATGTTTAGTCAAGTTTCGTGCATGAGTTTCTTTTCTACGCAGTGATTACCACCTTGCATGTCAGTCAGTAGAAGTAAAGTTGCATTTTCATCGTTTAATTTAAGTTTGAGCATTTTAATTGATGGATCTTGAGTTTAGGGGTGTGAATCTGAAGTTCAGTCATGGTGTTTGTGTTTATCTGAATTCTGTTAATACTTGGTGAAGAAGAAAACGTCAAAATCAACTTTAGTTTGAACCACTTTACTTTTAAGTTACTTTTGCTTTTGTTCCCTACTTTTCAGATGTACTGTCCAGACCTGTCAGAGAACCACCAGCCACCAAATCGTGTCCTTCCTCGTGGGATTCGACCCTTACCTCCATTATACTAATCAGTAGAAGTGGGTTGAGGAAACTTGTTTGAAGCCAGGTCCCGGTTATCGTACCAACGACTCAGCTGGGTCGGGAATCTTTTCCTGATCAGTTGGATACACTCCAAATTACATACGAAAACCGCAAAGGGAAAGGAAAAACCTGACTGTCACTTTCCCTTGTAGCTGGTCGTGTAGGCCCCCTTCCAGGCAGTTGGACAGTTCTTCCACTCCCAATGCATACAATCTATGTTGCCTAACTTTCCGGGGAACCCATGCTGCTCCCCATGCATCTGCATCAGATACTGACAATCTTGGGGGGTACGGCTTCGAAGGTACTGCTCACCGAAAATTTGAATCACGCCCTGACAGAAAAACTTCAAACATTCCAGAGCAGTCGTCTCACTGATGTGGAGTTACTCATTCCACATGTCTGTCGCGCCTCCGTAGGCCAACTGCCTGATTGCCACCGTGCACTTTTGAATAGGGGTGTGGTCGGGTCTGCCAGTCGCATCGTGCCTGAAGTGGAAATACAGATATCGACGCTCCAAAGCGTCAACGATACACATAAACAACTCCATGCACATTCTAAAATGCCGCCTGAACATGTTTGCATTAAACCGCGGGTCCGGTGCGAAGTAGTCATCATATAGCCGTTGATGTGCAGCTACGTGATCCCGATTAATCACTGTTCGGCGGTGGACAACGGGTCGAGGGCGAGGTACCTCCTGCTGTTCGACCCTTTGCATGTACCGCTCTATCTCGCGGTTCATGAAGGCCTCCATAGCCTCGTTCATCCACTGTACGTACTCCTCAGCATCCCCACCACTTCCACCACTGCTATCACCCGCGTTACTCATCGCTCGATGTTGCTCTTGTACAGAAATTTAGAGAGAGAGAAAACTCGTTAAAACAAGTGGTGCAAATGAAAATGAAACTAAAATCGCGTATATATAGTGTTTCAAAAAATTTCAAAAAATAAAAATAAAAAATTGCGCTGGCCGATCGCGAGCCTGTAATGGCGGCCAGGCATCGGCCAGCGCTCGCAAATCGGCGTGCGCTCGCCTATTTTCTCGCCGAAAAGGCGCTGGCCGATTCCAATGGTTCGGCTAGCGATGCGAATCGGCTAGCCGGTGCGCTAGCCGCCATTGTGGATGCCCTTACATTAGTAGGCAGGTTTTGTAGATATACTTCTGCCACTAGATAAATTATTCCTCAAATATACTGAGAGAGAGAGTTTATCAAGATCTGATGCCAAGTAAGTCTACATACATTTAGTCATATCATATTCTTGAAACATTCTGGCCTTTGTTGATTTAGAAAGTTCAAATTGTGAGACTGAATGAGGAATATTTTTTGACCTTCTCTCAACATAGGGGAAGATTTTTGTAGTTTTGGTTTCATCTGGGAGTTTCAATCCTCCTACAAACATGCACTTGCGTTGGTTTGGTGAGATTTTGTTGTTTTTTTAATCTTTTCCAAGTGTGTGTGTGGAGATGTGATTGATGATTGAATTTAGGTTATGGATATTTATCTTACAAAATAGTGTTGTTTTGATATGTGGAATGTGAGATGCGTGAATATATGTCGAATTAGTTGCCCATCTATGTAGAATTTGCCTTTTCGATGTGCTATGGTGTTTTGACTACTGTTCTAATTCCCAGAGTTGGCTAGAGATGTTGTAAATTCTCTAAGGGTTTTGTGTTGTTGGAGGATACATGTCTCCTGTAAACGATTCATACAAGAAGAAGATACGTTGGATATTATGATCATGCTATTGTGCTATATATTGTCCGTAGACAGAGTTATGTATGTTATATGCTCTGTGAGTTGGTTTGAAACAATAACTGTGAGATTGATTTGAACAAAAGTAGTGTTTGCATTCTTGAGAGGCTTGAATTTGTCAAGGAAAGATGATATCCAATCCTTAGCAAACTGTCTTATCACTCTGGCAGAACATTATTTTCCGATTTCAATTCTTTATAGAGTTGTGGTAAATGTCTCGCGTTTAGGATTTACTACACGGTATAGAAGCTTTTTTTCGTGAACATTTTTATGAACATTTTTGCATCTTCTTTCTCTCGGTCTTATCCGTGCAATGCATCGTATTGCTGGCCAAGATGTTGAACATATCATATCCAAGGATGATATTTTGGATGAATGCAAGGTACTCCTTTTACTCAACTGCAACCACGTATTTGATGATGCATTTGTTGAACGTCGATTCTTTATTTTTGCAGAATAATATCATGGTCGTGGATGAAGTGGTGCCAAATGGGATCAGTTCGACTGGGTTGAGCTAAGAATGATGTTGAATGGTACTATATAGATGTTCTAGGCTGAATCTGAGGAGATTGATGTCGAAATATTAAACATGCCCTGCAATTTTCGATTCTTTGTTGCAGAGATTGCTTTTTGAGAGGATTATGAGTCAAGTATTTGACAGGAGATGAACTTATCAAGCATATCAAACACAATGGGTTATACATTGAAAAAAACAAAGAAAAGAACTGTGTGATTGAAACTGTATTTTCTTAGCCTTCAACTCTTCTCTTAAGTAGTTTGAGTCTGTTGGAAATATGTAAATGGACAAATTCGTACAATGCACATGACACAATTATAGTCTACTTTCGCGAGTGGATAAGCTCATTAAATCTCGATCGTTTAAAACTACTCTTCCATCGAGACATTCAAATCGATGGCCCATAGGATGACTCTTTGATGCTAAAAACGACACTTCCATAGAGACATTCAAAAATCAATGGCATCCTCGCTGGTCGACTATTGGCAAGAGGCGGATATCTTTGTTCTTTTTAGACCAAATGAAATATCATTGAAAAACATCAGGTGATTTCGAACATTTGCCCACATGTCCTCGTACTTGAACCCCTTCATTTCATAACTTATAGAACCTGATTAGGTGAAAAGACAACGAGGGTTGGTTATATACTTGTATTTGTATATACGGATGACAATGTGATACGACATGGCGAGTCTACAAAAGGGGAGACCGACTGGTTGTTGATTGGGCAACAAACGCGGGAGAGAAAGAAGGAGAGTAGACGAAGTCAAGAGGAGCAAGACACATCGGCTTAGTAGTTGCAAATTCATTTTCTGTTATTCTGAATATTTGATTTTCTAGCTAGCAGATTTGTTGAGATTTAGTTGTTGCTATATTCCCTCACATGTAAGTCTATATATTACAATTCCACAATGATGATTCACATCTTGGGAAATTGGATTATAGGCGATCTTCAGATCGAGGGCCTCTTTGGAGGATTTATCTTCTTATTCATTATCATTCCATATCAATAAAAGCCGACAGTTCCTCTTTCCCATACTTTTGATTCATAGTTATTCTATCATACATTTGAGCACTCCTCGTGCTCTACCTGGTCCAGCGCCTTTACTCTTATCAATTGGTGCGGTGACGATGGTTAATACTCGCAGTACAGAGTCACGACTTGACGGATTAGAGAAGGCCGTCGGTGACTTGGAGAAACAGACGGGAACTCTGACGTCAATGGTCGATGAACTAAATATTCAATGTTCCGGCATCGGTACCAAACTCGATGATCTCATGGCGGAAATCCGGGCTACGTTGGCAGCTGGTTCCACGTCCACTCCCAAACAACCGATCCTGACAACTCCCCCATCGGGATTTGGCCCAAACTCGGCCACCAACTCAACCCTGACCATGCCCACATTTGACGGCACCGACGCTCTCTCTTGTTGACGCGTGCGGGGCAATATTTTCTGGTAGCTGGTACATTATCGGAGAACCGTTTAGACGTAGCCATGGTCGCTTTGGCCGGCCCGGCCCTGCCTTGGTTCCAACTCTTACATCGACGCCTTCCCACATTGACATGGGATCATCTCAAGCTGGAAATAATGAAACGTTTTGGGGATAAGATGGCGCTCGACGGTTATGAGGCGTTTGCTTCTACTCGCCAGGAGGGTTCTCTCACTGACTTTGTGACAGCCTTTGAGGCTCGGCTGGTGCAGATTCCAGATTTGGCGGATCACCAATACCTCGGGTTCTTCTTGGCAGCTCTACGTCCAGAGATTCGGATGCACATGAAAGCAGCAAATATTACTTCTTATTCTGATGCAGTACATATGGCGCTGCAGCTCGATCAACTGTCGGGGTCCCAACCGATCCCCACTCCGACCCCGCCCCTTGTCTCACCAGCGCAGCCTGTACAGCGTTTCAGCTCGAAGCCATTCCCTTCTCCTTCAGGCCCTGTTTCCACACCTGGGCCGCGGCGATCATCCGACCGTCGATTCCGCCAGGTCTCTGCAGAGGAATATAAAAAGCATATGGCGGCAGGCACTTGTATTCGGTGCGGATTGAAGTACAGCCCATCGCACCGCTGCCCTCCGAAAACACTCAATGTCTTTGTGTTGGACGACGACGAGCCCATTTCCGACACGGAGGAAGAGGCCCATCGCACCGAGGAGGTGAGTTTGGAATTCCACTTATCTGAACTCTCTTTCAATGGCCTTGATGCTACAGATACTATGAAGCTTTATGGCCACATTGGCCACAACAAGATCCTCATCATGGTAGATAGTGGCGCGAGCCACTGTTTCTTCTCAGCAGCACTAGCAGACAGCCTCCAGCTCCCGGTCACCCCCACCGCCGCCTACTCGGTCACGTTGGGCGACGAGTCCAAGGTCCGATCTTCCCGGATCTGCCAAGGGGTCCCTCTGCGATTGGCTTCAGCAGAGTTTATGGTCTCATGCTATGTGTTTCCGCTCCGGAGTATTGATGTTATATTGGGAGTATCATGGCTGAAAACTCTCGGTGACGTCACAGCTAATTGGGAAGGGTCCTCCATGAAATTTAATGTGCAGGGACGAATTGTGACAATCAGAGGTGATCCAACTCTTACCCGCCGCGCTTGCTCGGCTGCTACCATCACTCACTTGGACGCGGGCTGGGTCCTCCGGTTCCTCGCTCTCCGCCATCCATTTTCCGCCAAACAGGTCGCCGACCTTTTCACCAAAGAGATCGTCCGCCTCCACGGCATACCAATGTCCATTGTCTCAGATCGGGATCCAATTTTCCTTAGCTCCTTCTGGCGTGAGCTGTTCCATGCCTCGGGAACGAAGTTAAGAATGAGTTCCGCATACCACCCGGAAACAAATGGCCAAACGGAGGTGCTAAATCGTTGCCTTCAAACATACCTGCGTTGTTTCTCGTTGGAGCGACCAAAGCAGTGGCATAAATGGCTTGCTTGGGCAGAATACTGCTACAACACGAGTTTCCACTCAGCGTCAGGGACGACACCATTTGAGGTTGTATATGGGCGTTCCCCCCCCCCCCCCCGATCCACGCTTATCTTCCGGGGAAGGTTCGGGCGCAGGCGGTCGTCGAGTCCCTTCAATCTCGCGACGCTGCTTTGACTATCCTCCGCCAGCACCTAGCTCGAGCCCAGCAACGTATGGTTCGTGCAGCTAACAAGCACCGACGTGATGTGGAATATGCAGTGGGCGATATGGTTTTTCTGAAGTTCAGGCCATACCGCCAATCGACCTTGTTCTCGGCAACAAATAGGAAGCTGGCGCCACGTTTTTTTGGTCCTTTTCGTGTCGAGGAACGCATTGGGACGACGGCCTATCGTCTCCTTCTCCCACAAGGTTCCCGAATCCACCCGGTGTTCCATGTGTCTTTACTGAAACGGGCGATTGGTGAGGCCACAGCTGATCCGGTGCTTCCCGAGGCTCTGTTGGAGGCAGAAGCACCCTACTTACCGGAAGCTGTTTTGCAGCGCAGGATTCTGCCTTGGGATGGCGAGCAGATTTCCCAGGTCCTGATCAAATGGGGCGGCCTACCTATGGAGGAAGCAACTTGGATGGACGAGGGTGATGTTCGAGGTCAGTTTCCTTACTTCCGCCTTGCGGACAAGGCTGTTTCGGGGGAGGCGGCAGTTGATACGACATGGCGAGTCTACAAAAGGGGAGACCGACAGGTTGTTGATTGGGCAACAAACGCGGGAGAGAAAGAAGGAGAGTAGACGAAGTCAAGAGGAGCAAGACACATCGGCTTAGTAGTTGCAAATTCATTTTCTGTTATTCTGAATATTTGATTTTCTAGCTAGCAGATTTGTTGAGATTTAGTTGTTGCTATATTCCCTCACATGTAAGTCTATAAATTACAATTCCACAATGATGATTCACATCTTGGGAAATTGGATTATAGGCGATCTTCAGATGGAGGGCCTCCTTGGAGGATTTATCTTCTTATTCATTATCATTCCATATCAATAAAAGCCGACAGTTCCTCTTTCCCATACTTTTGATTCATAGTTATTCTATCATACATTTGAGCACTCCTCGTGCTCTACCTGGTCCGGCGCCTTTACTCTTATCACAATGGTTATATGATGGAAATGTCACTGGTTGAGATTCTTTTATTTTGTTTTTAATTTAAAGAATGTGTTTTCATGAGATCCAATGCCTAAAATGTTCTGATCCTAGCCATTCTAAACAATATTCCTTTCGTCCCAAATAATAGTCTTCAATCTTTTTCTCATATTGGTTCGTTCTGCAAAATTAATCTGCTAGTACTATTTCTGGCAATTTTTTCTTTCATATAAAGTGAGCCTCAATTCTCCATTAGTGATCTTCAAATTAGTTGTGCTTCTGTTTTTTCACGCTTTACTAATTTTAGTATTAAAACTTATGTCATTTCAAATTCTTTATTTTTATAAAAACGAGGGGATAGTACATATTTAAATCCTAGTTGTCATGGCTCCTAAGTAGGGATCACTACGGTTGGCTTAACCGATCACATCTCACACACACACAAAAAGCATATTGTGTTTTTTTTTTGTCAATTTGATGAGAATTATAACTATTACTGTATATTATATTTTCAAATGGAATAACTCAAACTTTTATTAATGTATAGTAGGAAATAAATTTAACTATCTATCATCAAATCGGGGCTCATTAGCATATGCAAGATAATATTTGAAGTCTAGCTCAAAGCTATGGTAGTTCGTTTTCATTCTCTAGTGGTGTGGCAAAAGGTTGGGTTTGTTAGTCACAACGGATTGTATTGCAATCAAACTTAAGACTTTGAGAATACAAACATGCAGCTTCGAAAGATCAAGTTAGATTTCATGAATTTGTACTTTCATGCTTAACTAACTTGTCGTTTCCCGCCAAACCTCGACCTCGATCTAGCAAATCTCATAAAGACCAACTCCAATATACCTTTCTTTTTATATGATTTAGCATACTTTTTATTTAAGTTAGTTATCTTTATTTATTTTTCATATATTGTGTAAGTTTTATTTATCTTGCTTGATTAGTAAAATACTACTTCCTACATCCTTGAAAATTTGTCACTTATTTCCTTTTTCGTCCGTCCCTAAAAATTTGTCACCTTTCACGTTTACCATTTTCGATAGTGGACCCCACATTCTACTAAATCATTCTCACTCACATTTTATTCTAAAACTAATACTCCCTCCGTCCACAAAAAATAGAGCAATTTACCATTTTTGGCCGTCCACAAAAAATAGAGCACATTCATTTATGGAAAGTTTTCAACAAATAATAACCCTACACATCATTTCACTAATACCATTTCTCATTTACTTTTTATCCTTCTCTCTTACTTTTTTCTCTTCTCTCTTACTTTACCAATTCTACATTAAAACCCGTACGTGTCATACACCAATTGCTCTATTTTTTGTGGACGGAGGGAGTATATAAAAGTAGGACTAACATGCCACTAACTTTTTCAACTCATATTCTATTGCATTTCTTAAAACCCGTGCCGGGTCAAATGGTGTCAAATTATTAGGGACGGAAGGAGTACATTTTAGAGTTTAGAATTTTATAGTATATAATAGAATTCTATAGTGGGGTGATCAATTGCTAACTTTTCTAAGTTACTAACTTGCTAACTCATCAATTCAGTGTATTAAAAATGTTAACACATAATTTTGTTGAACTTTAATATAATGTGTTGACATTTTTAATACACTGTATTGATGATTTAGCAGAGTTAGCAACTTAAATAGTTAGCAATATAACGCACTCCATTCTAAGTATTTTGATTCATTGAGAAATAAAGTTAAACTTATTCTCATTCTTGGTTCTGGCGGAAATCGCCTCTTAGAACTTCACCTAAGGTTTATTTTCTTCTTCTCACTACAAATCATTGGTGCTCTAATCCGATAGATCAAGGGTCAATCAACTGATTTGCTAGATCGAGGACCCTATCGCCAAGATTGACGTTTTTTTGACTCATACTTAGTTTAAATTCATCTGTAGATTAAGAATCGAGGTATATAGATACAGAGCAACGACAAAGTTCGAAGCAAGAAAGTGGATTACAATGAGTTTCAAGGCCAGATGAAAATTGGGACCATATTCCACCAGTCCAGGTGACTTTGTCACCACATTTCAGGCCAATTAACTGACACAAAAGCAGTTAGTGAAAAAAAGTAAGTCTTTTTTCTCATTTTTTTGGGAAGTTATCCTATCATTCTTTTTCGGGATGTTGGATCTTCTTCCCCTTATTTCCCTTATTCTTCTTTGTGCTTTTCAACAATTTTAGAGGCATATCCAACATCAAATTAAACTTGAATGAGGCCAATCCTTAAACAACAAACAAAATTTTAATCATACTTGTTTTAGAGACACTAATCCTTACCCTACAAACTAAATTTTAATCATACTTGTTTTATATTTTAAATAAAATATAAAGCTCTAATTACACGTCAGCGGTCCCTATTACCATCTCTCCCACGATCAGATGATAGGTGACGATGACCTAGTACCATACTTTGCTTTGAATTGCCATGTTAATTTGGAGTGTAGTGATTGTAGCTTATTGGTTAGAGAATAATACACATGCATAGCCATAAAACATAGCCAACCCCAAAAACAATGCTATAAAGCTCAAATTTGAGTGGGACATGCATGCATAAATTTGTCTCACAAAAATAGCTTTCAAGCACATGCACAATGTCCCCAAATTATGAGGAAAACATAAATGCTACACACACAATGACAAATGACAAGCATACCCTTGGCTCACATTAATTCCTTTATATATATTTATGTGGATATGATTCAACCTCATAACAAAAAAAGTTCACATCTCACTTTGTCTGTTGAGAGGAAACATGAGTGGGAATGGACAGAATAATGGCGGAGGAGGAGGAGCCGCCCCGCAAAACCCTCCGGCCGTGGGCAACGGCGGCGCCCAGCCGAGACCGGGGGGCGGAAATTTTCAAAATCTGCCTAAAAAGAGAGGGAACGACATACTTAAGGGCATCTTTACAGGAAAACGGTAGTGCACTCGATTAACTATGTGCAAAATTTGTTTATTTTGTCACATCTATATAATTATATATGTAGGTGTATATGGTGTTTCCTAGGCTCTTGTTTTATTTAATTTTAGTTTCTTATGTATGAGTGTGTTTTCATTTTCTAGATGGGAAAGATCCCCATGCATGATGTATGTGTATATATGTAAAATTATTAATAATATTTGGGGCCGCTCTGATTCTCATATTTATTTAGTTCGGTCAAATTATTAATTGTAGTAGTAGTAAGAAACTTGTGTTGGATGGAATGGCACTAAAATTTATACTCTTTTAGCTAGTGATGTTGTTAATTTCAGTATAATCTTCCATAAAATAATTCAATAAAATATTAAAATGGATTAGGTTTCAAGTGAGTTGAATACTAATTGGACCATATATCTAGGGCTGCTTAACCTGTTTCTGGTTATCGGTTAACTGAGAATCGGATCGGAACCAATTGGTTAATTGTGCAATCAAGAAAGAGAAATAAGAATCGCTTTTCAATCTGGTACTGAATCTGAGATTTTTTTCTATAATCGGTTTTCAGTTCTAAACGTAATTAATCGATTCTTAACTGGAAACATGATTAAATTTTAATTTTATAATCTATTACTAATATTATAATTATTATTAAAATACTAGTGGTAGAATTAACTTGTTTATAGTACTACTACAGTATTTATCTGGTGGCCTACAATTGTTGCGTGGGCTTCAATTTGGTAGGACATATTTCTAAACCAACGATGTCGTTTCTGCTTCGTGTGGCCTACATGGGGTTATCCCATTTGCGCGATGGATGAGTGACGATGAATTGCTGACCAACAATTATAGCGTAGTTTTTTTAATTTTTTTTTGTTGATCACTTACAGTATTTTGAATTGGATAAAACAAAACAAATATATTAGTAATAAAATAATACTCTCCGTCGTACTTTAAATTATCAACTTCTTTTCAACGCAGAATTAAGAGAATAATATATAATGAGTTAAGTCAAAAGGAAATAAAGTAAAAAAATAAAGAGGAAATAAAATAATTAGAGAGAGTAATATGTTTTTTTGCAAAAAAAATAATTAATAACTTACAATGGAACAAAGAATATCAATCACAATTGGACGAGCGAGTAGTAAATGGAGTAAATAATAATCCTAAGTTATACTATTTGACGATGTGATACAAAAGTATTTTTTAAACTTTAATAAATATTTTTGAATTTATTATAAATTTTATTGAAATATGTTTGAATATTATATAGAGATCATCATCTTGTCCAGACGTTGCCGAGGTAACAATCGATTTTAATAACACTCTATACAATAAACACTCAGTCTCAATGTTGGTTCTATTTGTGTGAGCCCAATTCAGATTGGCCCAAGATGAAAGAGCGTAAGCCTTATTTCAATATGGTTTAGGTTTAAAAGAAAAGCATCGCACTTTTGGCTTTTCTATATCTCTTACTACGTCTTATCCTCTAACTCATGTGTGGAAGTCTGATGCTAATTCCGACCCACATATGCAAGGACGTGTTAAAAATTTCTTAAAATCTTATACTGCATCGACTTAATGTTATAAGCATTAATAATTCTCATATCCCCTCCCTCTATGAAACTTTTTAAGTGTGTGAGTGATTCATTTCTAAATTTCTAGCAATCAAATGTTGAAATTGAGTGAGTGAGAGTGGGAATGAAAGCATCATAAGAAGGTGGATATAGATTTTTCGGCTTGGTGCAAATACTGGCGGATCCAATATAAAACGAGGGGCTACAACTGTACCCCATAAGTTGACTCCTTTACAATATCTTGTAACACTACGATCATTGAAGCTAGGTAGTCCGGCGGTAGATTGTCAATTGCTCCCTTGAGTCACCAAGGTTCAATTATAAGTCGCACAATACAATATACTCCCTCCGTCCCGCTTTAGCAGTCCCATTGACTTTTCTGCACTCGTTTTGTAAAAATGATAATAAATAGTTAAAGTGGAGAAATAATAAAATAAAAAAGAGAATAATGTAGATAAGACGTTTCTCTATATTATTCTCTTTTTTACTTTATTATTTCTCCACTTTAACTATTTATTATCATTTTTACAAAACGAGTGCAGAAAAGTCAATGGGACTGCTAAAGCGGGACGGAGGGAGTATTATTTTGCATATTTTACTTGTCCCTTCTATTTTAAAGAATGCCTTTTGTCTTCCACTTCCGCATTTTATTTTTTAGTTTGTTGAATTTTAATTTTTCTCCCTTTTTATTTTGTGACTGTGACGTAGTTATGTTCTGTGTAACACTTCCAAGTATTTTATTGCATTTAATTTATTTTACTTTCTAATTTGTAGTTATAATAATCCTTTTTATTTTGTAAAGACTTAATTATTTTAAGGGAATAATATATAATGAGTCAAGTTTGAAAAAGGGACGAGTGTATTGTCCCTTGTTTGAAATTTGTATTGTCTTGTTAGAATTGGAGATTGAATAGGTATTATGCTGTAGTCAATCAGATTAAACTAGCTATTAAGATCATTTTTTGATTGCTTTATGGATTTCTGTAATTTGGGAAATCGACCAATTAAATAATCAATAGGTCATAATTTGATACAAATATGAATGTTAAAATAAAATAAGCGTAATCCGTTGTAGTCTAGTTGGTTAGGATACTCGGCTCTCACCCGAGAGACCCGGGTTCAAGTCCCGGCAACGGAATTCCTTTTTAAAATTAAAAAAAAAAACAATTTCTATTAATTGATACAAAGTTGGTCATGTTAGAAATTAATTTTAGGACATGAAGCCTTATATTTTTTATATCTCCTCTTTAATCTACATCTGTTTCCTTCATTTGAAGCATTAGCAGAGGATCAATAAAACACAAATGCCACCATTTTCATGATCCACACTCGCTTTTTCCAAAGCCAAGAAAATCAGAGTAATGATCTGAACAACCAAAGTTGTACTAGTATTTATTTCACAGGAAAAAAAAGAATTGACAATTACAAAAGTTGTTTCCAAGGTTAGAATCTAAGACTATCATCATACATTAGTCACACTACTTACAAACTACTATTTCCAAAAAAATAGGATCAAGAAAAAGAAGCCAATTTTGCTAACTGCTGCTAAGTAAGCCATCTTCCCCAATCTACACAAATCCATCCCCATTAGCATCGGCAAGCAAAAAATGCCTCAATCTCCCCGTCTCCTTCGCGCCCGCCTAAAGTTAGACAAAAAGTTTTAAGTACTAAACTTTCCCATCAGAGGAAGGCAGCTTCTGATCCATCTCCACACCTTTAGAAGACACAGCCACCGAATTCGTCCCCTTCGATGGGGCTGAAGACGGCGTGGGGAGCTTCTTAGGCAGCATCTGCTCCCAACTAAACGCCTTCGTCGATCTAGATGCTTCGGACATGAGCACAAGAGCAAGCAAGCTCAGAACCAAGCACTTTTGCCTCAAAGAAACTGACATGAGTAGAGAGAAAAGAGAGAGCAATGTGGTAGTTGAATTTGTGAGAATTTGAGCCTTTTTAATGCTTTTGAGGAAGGAGACATTGTTGAGAAATCTAGGAAGTGATGACAACTTGTTTGTTTGAGGAAAGATGAAACAGTAGGGGGACAGTGGTGTAATAGAATAAGGCCCGAGTTTGTTAGGAATTTTTATCTAATTAGAAAACAAGTTATGTGGTAACATTTGTTGAGGAATGATTCAACTACACTTGGCCCCACTGTGGTAGGAATTAGTCATTTGTTTAACTGGGGACAGAGATTTGTTGTCAGACTTATCAAAGAGAATTAAAACAATCACTAGTTCCACCAAGGAATATTTGTGTGTTTTTATATTGATTGATGTACATGGCATGCAATCATGTAGCTCCTAGCTATACTTTATCATATACAAAAGGGATAATGGTCATTTAAATTTATAAAATTTGGCAAGAGCTGAATTTCATTAGTCAAATACTGGTTAGTTCCCATGAGATTTGAAAACATAATACTATTAAATTGTGAAGTTGGAATTTTTATGAATTATCTCATCTATTTGCAAAACAACGGTTTTTGGTGATGCTCAAAACAATGCTGATTTATTAATTAGAAAAAGAAAAGAATGGAAAAGAAAATGAAAAATACTTATAGTAGTATTAATCAAACAATATCGTTTGAGCATCATAACAACATTGTTTATTACACAAAGGAAATAATTAAGAGATATTAATATTTTATGATTTAATATTCAATTTCAAATGAGCAAAATTTGACCAAATTGTTTACTTCATTTTACAAAAGGGACCAAGTAGTTTATAGGAATCTATTCCTCAATCGATGTATGCTAATTTTTCTTTTTGAAGTATTAGTATATAACCGAATAAAGGGGGCAGCTAAAAGCATGTGTGATTTTTTAATGCATTCATGTGAATTTATAATATGTATGATTTCAAAGATAAGAAATGGAATTTGTTTTGATTCTTGAAATCCAATCATGCAAACATGAGGGTTGAATGGGTTAGAATAATATGTAGGCAAGAGAATAGGGAGACAAACCACAGTTCAAAAGGTTAAAGTATGTCTTGTACAAGTCTCAAATGAGTAGTTTGTGAAACTCTTTGTCCACTCCTTTTTAGGACAAAGGGATGAATTTATAAAGAGAATTGGTGACAGTAGGTAATGTCTCTTAGTTTTGAGGCTTTGAAGATAGTCTTTAGCTTCAAGAAAAAGGTGCAACCCCTCCTTAACTCCATGGGACAATCCTACATATTGTCAAAGTTTCTAAATTCTTTATAATGGATTAAATGCCATGACTTTTTTTCTAATTAAAAAAGAAACAAACTAAGAAAGAAAGAAAGAACACACTGATTTTAGTGATCAAACCAAGCCTATGAAGAAACTTATGGTTTGGTGGAATTCCTTTTGACTTCTCATTCCCTTTATCAGACTTGTTAAACAAAATAAAAACATATCCTAGCTCTATACAACAATATAATTAAGTATACTTATTTACATTATGTCATCCTTTTTCATTTATATACTCGTGGATTATTTCCACAAGATGAATCGTATTGCAAAACTATTTATAAATGAAAGAGTATAGTATGATTAATACCTTAATTTTTGTAGTGTTTATTAACTTGTGTGGAAAAGTTTTATATTATTACTATATAAAATGTCAGATAAATATTGTATGTCATTTTAATTGTGGAAAATGGGGTTGCGATCACATGGTGGATGAGGCTAATCTCTAATGGATCCTTTGATATTTTTTAATATTTAGGAATATTAAAGTTAATTTTTTTTATTAAAATATTACTTCTATCTAATTAGTGAAATTTGAGTACAATGAATTTTTTCATATCGAAACTTCAATTACTATATGAATTTCTCTACTTTTTTTTATCCCTTTTAAAAAAATATTATATAAATAGAAATATAGAATTATTAAAAATTTGTTATATTTATGTAAATTAAATTATATTTAATTTATTGTGCAAGTTGTCAAATGTCTATTTTAGACATCCACTTGTTCATGTCAACTTATTAAATTTATTTGCTATTGGTATGTTAAAAAGGTTTGTTGCTATTGGTGAGAGTTGGATTTTGTAGGCCCACACCACCCTGAGTCATTCATTCTTGCCACTCCAATTCCTTGCCTATGTGTTTTCATCATGTCCACAACTCCTCTCCATCTCTCCCTAGATTCTCACAAGCACACAGATGAGAGGAGAGGAGAGGAGAGGAGAGGAGAGGAGAGAGGGAGAAATAGTGGTGGAGAAGAGAGAAAGTGGAGAAGAAAAGAAATGAGAAATAAGCAATTCAAGAAAGAGAATGAGTAATGCATTCCATGGCTGCTGCATTCCCACCTTGTTATATTCATAACTGCAAAATCACCAACACCTCATCCTCTCCCCCTTCTTTTCTTCTCCCACAGCCATTGCCTTCTCACAATTCTCTTGTTTTCCAGGTCTGTTTCTTTCTTTAATTTTGGGTTAATTCAAGCCAAAGAGTATTGAAATATTGTAAAAATTGATAGAGATTATGTGATGGTATATATAGGCTGCAAGGCTATTAGGCCCTCCAGCAAGGTTTGAAGCTTCAAAGCTGAAAGTAGTGTTTGTGGGAGAACAAGTCACCAACCAAACTCGAGTGGTGCCAAGAACCTACACCCTCTCCCACTGCGACTTCACAGCCGATCTCACCCTAACCGTGTCAAACATAATCCCGCGCGATCAAGTAATGTCCGCTTCACTCACTTCATTTCACGCTCTAGCTTCAACGCGAAAGCTCTCTAATCACACCGTGCATCACCATACAGTTGAAAGGCTGGTATAGTAAAGACGACGTCGTTGCTGAATGGACTAATGTCAATGGTGAGCTGTTCCTCAACATTCACTGCTATGTCAGTGGACCAAACCCTTTATCAGCCATGGCTGCAGAGTTTAGGTACCTAATTTTCTCCAAGGAATTGCCATTGGTAAGTAGTTAAACACCTAGGTTTGATAATTTGATTGATGGTGTTAAGTTTTTGGTAGGGAATGTGACACTGTCGAGGTTTGCAGGTTCTTGAAGCCGTCTTGTATGGAGACGCGGAGTTTTTCAGAGAGCATCGACAACTGATGGATGCTTTAGTGAGAGTGTATTTCCATTCTAGCTCCAACAAGTATAACCGTATGGAGTGTTGGGGGCCGCTGAAGGACGCTGCTCTGGTAAACGGTTACACCTTCAAACTGGTTCAGAATGAATGAATGTTGGTAGTAATATTTGACTGAAAATGCTGTTTTGCAGGGGAAAGGAGTAGATATGATAAATGGCTACTTATACGCAAGCAAGGAAACGTCGCGTGCTCACAAGTTCTGGGGGAGCCCAAAATCGATCTTTCAAGCTCTAGCCACCTTCCTTCTATGAGAAGAAGACGAGGCTACGGGGTGAAGACGGAGGCGATGAGGTTTTGCAACATACTAAGTTCATATCAACAGGGATTGTTTTCAAAGGTCATTTGATTCTTTTGTATGTAACTTATTCAGATGATTTCTGGACTGCCAATTCTTGTTCAAAAAGATGAAATACCCAAAAATTGCTCAATAATCAAGAATATGTTCCAACAGTTAAAAATCTGATGTAGATAAATGATATTCTCTTTGAATCTACAACCAAAGGGTTGCAGCACACTAAAACTCCGATACAAATGGAAGGCCTGAGCCACCATGAGAAATACAATGGAAGCCGAATTGAAGTATATTCACAAAGGGAAAGGACAGTAATAAGCAGAGAAAAACACAATCTCATACCTCGGAAGTTGAGGTCCAAACATATTACAGCAAGTCACAATGATGTGCACACAACAACCAAGCTGGGCATAGTAGAGTTCTCCTAATGCGAGCGGTTCGGATTGGGTGACGACGACTTGGCCTTGGCAAAATCAACGAGGTCTCTGAAGAGGGCGTCTTCGCTCTTTCCTGGCTTGGATGGAGCTGGTGCCTTGATTGAGAGGTTCTGGGTTTGCGCGGCTAAGCTATCATAAGAAGAGCCTGACCCACTACTCGAATGAGATGGCCCGCCACCAGGAGCCTGGCCTTGCTCGAAAAACTGTTGTCTCTGGTTGTACTTGGAAGGTGGAGGCGGAAGGTTGCCCGGTGGAACATCCCAAGGAGCAGAAGGCAAACTGTCAGCCGATTTGCTTGCAGGGGTAGGTTCGTCATATGCTGGTTTTGGGGCAAACATTTCTGCTGTCGGGTTGATGAAATCATCAGAGGGAGACACTGTGGGGTTTGGGGGAGGAGTCGACTTCTGGTTGCTTGAATGAGCTGGCACCGGGGTACTTGCAGATCCCGATGCTCTGGAGGATCGTTCTGCCTCATAGGTGTCGCCACTGAGATAATCGACCATGGAAGAGTCTGAACTTACTGGATTCCTGGATGATGGAGGAGGAGGAAGAAAAGGGCTGATGTGTAACGCCTCATTCTTGACAACTGCTGGTTTCTTGCCAAGTCCTTGTGAAGTATCCCTTGATGATCTGGAAGTGTCGTATTTGTTTCACGCATTCAGCATATAGAATAACAAAATAGAGCAATAATGGCAAGGAAAAACACCAAAAATATGGATATACAGATAATAGTTAAACGATACAGAAAAATTCATATCAAAGCAGTAGAGGACCATGTCGAGTAATAGTTAATTTACCTGCGTGCTAACTGAGCAAAATCATCTTCCGACTCTTCATCTTCATGATTCACATTCATAAGAGGTGCGACTGGAGGTTCTATACTCGCCGCTGAAGCTCCTAGAGTCCCTTTGGCAATGTCATCGTGTCTACTGACAACTCGCTGCAAGTTATCATTCAAAGCCAATCCCTTGCATAGAAGGTCTTCGTCTCTGAAAAGGCAATAGTAAATATTATAGAGCTGATTTACAATAGGATGACCAGTAAAGATCAATCGTCAGATGTCCACTTACCCAGTATTATTCACAAGAACCATGACTCGCTTTTGGTATGAACGGCATTGATCAATTAAGTCGACAATGATCTCATCCTTCAATCCCTGTACAGTGTGATCCAGAAAATTGATAGTTTGAGCCACTTGTAGATATATAATAGTAATAACATTAAACACCCAACATTGAGTAAGAAATCTTACAAGAGAGAATAATACCACATAGTTATCAATTGAAAGCATATTTATAAACACATTTGAGTATTTAAAATTAATGATCTAACTTGATATATCTATATATACTCTAGGCATAATTATGATTTAATAATTATATTGAATACTAGTATTTCAAAAATAATTATATTGATATACTTTAGGAAGTGAGTGTTCCATTATGTATACTATAGATACAATAGTTAAATGGCAAGGGTCAAACCTGAGGATTATTTGGATCCAGGGCAGTTAGCATTTCCATAAGAACATCTGCGATTCCCTCAGCATTTAGCATCTCCGGCAAGCTATATCAAAAGATAGATGACCAGATTCAATATGTGCCATTTCTGAGTCCACGGAATAAAACTGATAGGCACCGATAATTTTTCTAGGCATGGCATGTAATTGTTTGCATTAACTTTGAGTATTGGACTCATTAATTATTATATATCAAATCGCCCTAGTTCAACTACATAAAAAGGACATGTTAACGGGTATAAATGAAACAAATGCTCAGGCACCTCGTGGAATAAGTTCTGTTGAGACATGACCTCAAGAGGCATTACTAATTCCATCACTTTTTAATCAGATACATGACCACAAATATAGATTCTATCCTATGGAAGTTGAGAAATATTTATTGAAAATGCAAATAAAACAGATCCTCATCTAACAACTGAAATCATATATAAAATTGATTCATGAATAAACAAAGAGAGTGTACCTGAGTCCAGAAGTATCAGATTCAAGAGAGGCTTGAACAGCCACTTCCTCATACTGAGAAGTAGGTTGAACTATTGGATGTGTTTGTGGTGGAGTGAATAATGGAACACTATTTCCCTCTCGAGGTGGAAAATCTACCCCAGCAGACTATCAAACTCAAAACACAAAGGACATAAATAGTTAAGACTATGAGAATTTCAATCAAGAGAAACCCCAGTAGGAAAAACAATCAGTTTGAAGCGCAACTGGGCTCAAATATAGGCCATGGAAACTTGACAAGAATCACTCTAGGCTTCTCAAAGACGAAACGAAACCTACCATAACCCACTCAAGGGTCACCGCAAGTGAAACTGTCAGCCCTTATCCAGGTTACTAACAGGTCAATCAATTAAGCTTGGATTTTACGAGAATGTGACAAAAGCTGATAGATATTTAAAATATAGCTGCCAGAGACCACAGAGATCAGGCCAAGGAGCCATGGGTGATTAAACTTTGTTGCAATCCCAGATTCATCTGGATAAAAATTATAAGCAGTGAGCAAATTTGGGACTCCCGACTCTAGGAAATTTTAGTTCCAATGGTGTCAGAGATTATAGTAAACATAGAGCGTAACATTCAAAAATCAGACACACATGTATCCAGGGACAGATATAACGAGTGCTTAAGTAACTTGATTGGGAGAAGAGTTAAGTGACCACTAGCTTTTGACCCTTGCCAAAACTTAGGTATCAATGTCAAAATAAGCAACGGCTAGAAAAGTAGAGAGGACATCGTTCAAAACATGAAAAGGAGATGCTGGTGGATGAGTTTCGAAGAGCATAGTTAATAGGCAAGTACCAAAAACCTTCAGTACATAGCTCAAACACAACTCACCACCCCTCCAACAAGATGTTTATGTCAATTTGAGTATTTCTGTAGGCGCAATATCATATGTAAGCTTAATTTATCATATGAAAGAGCCATAGAAGGAAGCAGACATATTCAAAAAATTTCTAATCACCTTCAATTCATTGTAAGCCACAAAATACTGGGGAAACCTTCCACCTGCTCCCCCTAAAGCCTCTTGCCAGGTATCAATCAAAGTTAGGATCTTTTCTCTTACATTTAAATCGGGCTGCAAATGTATATCAGAAAAAGATAAATGCCCATTAGGTTGTACAGACAGGAGGAGGGATATGGAGACAACAAGGGGAGGAAAAAAGAGTATATTACCTTCTTCTTAACAATTTTGACCATATCATGTAAGATATCCCGCTCAGCGATCTGTTGAAAAACATGTTCCCCACAATTTTTGCTTAGAGTCTCCAGCACCTGATCATAACAAATTCGAAAGTTATATAACAGATAAGCAAATGTATGCTGTATTTCCTGGTGGGACTTCATTCAAATGTGTATTTACATTTACATACAGTTATACACTAATAGAACCCAGACAACCATACTTGTCAGCACACAAAATCCATATTCATATTTCACAGTTGTGTGAGGTGTGATTCTTATTATAACTGGGCAGTAATGAAGAATGATTTCTTACTTTTTCCATGATCTAGCAGTACTTTTATTATGAAAAAAAGTTGATGATATGAGAGTTTGAGACTGGAATCATGTATAAAAATATAGTTTCAACTCATAAATCTCATTTAGTTGGAACTGCCATGAAAGCACTGAAGATATATTTAGAATTTTAGCAGAAAACTTCAAGAAAGATAGGAGCAACCGCTACATTTCAGAATAATAAATGCTATTTATTGGTTCAGAGTTGAGATTTTCAGCATACACGCAAATGGAATAAGTATGCACAAGGCACAGAAGTACAGAACTAAAAGAAGAGAACAAACTTACAAACAGCGCAAGGAGCTGTATGTTAGGGCTTTTATTCCCCAATTTTTTCTTAAGTGTCTTCAATGCCTCCTTGGCTTGCCTGCAAAATGAATTCATTTAATGATAATAAATGAAGCAACACCTCATCCAGATTATAACTCAAAAACACACAGGCAGCCGCTGCATAAAGCGAATAATACCCGGGATCCATGTTTATTAAATCACATAGCTCTATATTCACTGCCCAATCTGGACCAATCAGCAAATCACTAGTAGCCCTCTCAGCAACAGCTGCCGCATTCGCCATATTTTGCCTGTTTCGTATTGACGCGTAGTTCCTATACCTAAAACATCGAATCAAACCACCGTCATCAAATTAGTGACGCACATGTCAACAGAAAATGGAAAGCAAATATTCTATAAAGTTCCTCAACGAAATTAAACAAAAAACATCTTCAAAAACCCGAACAATCATACGTCACCCTAGCAGTCAAGAAAATCACGGATACATCAGCACACAAGCAAACTTCATCATATACAAGGAAAGCGTGGCAAAGCTTAACCAGAAGAGGCATTAGCCATAGATATCCCAAAAACAGAAAATTTCAGCAGGAAAATGTCTAATCCTTCAATCTAACCTAACCTAAAAGCATTTCAGGAAACTAAAACAATCAAGACGCAGGAATTGGGAGAAAATGCATAAACAAAATTCATACAAAAAACCGCACCAAAAAACCAAATTCAACAAAATCAGAAAACACCTAACAAGAAACGGAAACCTAAATTACAAATTTAACCAGCGCTATATGATTCAAAGAAAAAAAGAGCACGAAAACCTCAACGATCATACTTCCTTACGAAAAATTCCAATATGCAACAACGAGGATCAAGAATAAAATCAACAAGGTGAGAACTCCACATGAATCGAGAAAAGGAAAAAGGCAATGATCTAGAAGATTACCTGCCTGAAGCTTCCTCAAGTCCAGCCAAGTCAAAAGAGGGAAAAATGGCAAATTCTTTACTCTCTGCCTTCGAACCTTATGGATTAATTAAGGGCGCGTTTGGCATTTACATAAACTAAAACAGCCAATAATTTGCCTTTAAAATTAAAAAATTAATTTAATATTACAACCAAATTTAATTTACTATATGAACCAATGGAGTGATGGCCATGGTTGCAAAGATAAGAATCTTTCATCAAACTACAGGTATGAAACATCAATTAATCCCAGTTGAGTTGAGTTTCGATTTGCATAGCCAAAACATTTTGAAGCGTTTTCCATTTAAGAGTGAACTACACGAATGGTCTCTGAATTTTGAGTTTTGCGCATCAATAGTCCTTGAATTTTAAAACTATAGTAAATAGTTCCTGGATTAAAGGGTAATCTCATTCGTGGTATTTTTTCACTATTCACCATATTTTTCAAAAAATGCTCCAAATGAATGGAGGACAATTTTGTCCATTCATAAAATTGGGTACCTGAGTTGGGTAGGAATAGGATGTTTACTCTATCTTACTCTTTAGTACTTATTGAATTATGATAATTTCATATAATTGGATACCTACAATGATATTTTTCACTTCATTTTTTCAACCATTTTATGTCAAATCTAATTTCTCTCTTTCTTTAAAATTTTTTAAAAAAAAAATACTATGAAATTCTTTAATATATTAATTATAAAAAATAAAATTTAAAATTTAAATAATTGATCAAAATGACTTGTAACTAAATTTAATTTTGATTGTGATTTGATTATTTTTATAATATTAAATATTACAAAATATTTAAATGACTTGTAACTAAAAGAAATAGTTAAAAATAAAATATATAAACCAGGGTTTGTGTTAAAATGACAATCCCTCTTAAAGTGACACCGTGACCACTTATACAGCAATATTATAAACGCTATGCAGCAATATTACAAACACTACACAACAATTTATAGATTGATGTATAGTGTGTCGGATATTGATGGACAAGAAAAATTGTTGTATAAAGAGCAACAAATTGCTGGCCGTCTTTTTCAAAAAAAAATTTGCCACGTGACAGTTTATTATTCGTCTACGTGTACAAATGATTGGCTAGGAATGGTGGTATGGTGTTATTTTAAGGGGTGGTGGCACCCTAACATGCCCCTATATACCAGACTTTATATTATAAAAATATTTATATAAAAGTACAATTGAACATAAAAATATTTAGTGTAAGTGACTAAAGAGAGAGTAAGAGGTTTTTAAAAGGAGAAGTAGATGTGGATATTTATAGATGGAAATTAATTAATTAAAAAATATAAAAAGAACTTACCGTGCGGCTGTCACAATGTAGCCGCACGAGCAGAGGTCGATCGGCGATTCAACCAGCATGTAGGCGTGCGGCTGGGCGGGCGATTGGTTTTGGGTCCCCGCCCAATGGGGCTGCATTGTGGACGCCCTCATGGAAAATGGAACAGTGAGTAGACCAATGGCGTTGTTGGTAGTTTCAATTTAAACTGGAAACCTTCGGTGTCAATTTGTTCAAAGGGCTCCATACGGTATCATTAAATTGAGCTTGTGGAATTGGGATTGAAGGCTTCAATTCCATATATAATGTTTGGTGCCGCGAGATATTTCGATTTGGAATTAAATTATACTCCCTGCGTCCCGGCTAAGATGACACATTGCTTAGCCGGCACGGGATTTTAGGAGTTATTGGTTAGAGTGTTTAATTGGAGAGAGAGAATGTGAGTGTAAGTATTAATGTAGAGAGATAAAGAAAGATGAATATTTTAATAGGGATGGGAAAAAGTGGTTGAGTGTATTAATTGGAAAGAGACCAAAAAAGGAAATGTGTCATCTTAGTTGGGACAAACTAAAAAGGAAAACATGTCATATTAGGCGGGACGAAGGGAGTAGTTTCAATTCCTCCCAATTCTATAATTGAAATTCTATATCAAATAAATAAAGAATATTATAATTTCAAATAGTTATAAAATTGGGTTTCTTCACAAACAAACACACAAACAAACACATACATTGTGTGCGCACACACTTCAAGCCCGACGATGAGGTGTCGAGCCTCGAGGGCAAGGGTTTTAGGCCTGTGGGGGGGGGGGGGGGTTCGGGCTCTGGTGGGGGTCTGGAGCCGGTTAGTGATGTCGTCCGATTGGGACGACGACGACCAAAGGCAGGGGACGAGGTGGAATAAGCCAAGAGCCTCTTGCACCTCCATAGAGAATATTTTATTTGGATATGCTGAAAGCCGTACATTTTGACACTATCCATATGAAGTCAGAACAAATTGGAGCCAAATAAGGTCCTTTATCAAGCATTTCAAGTGTGATAGCGTCGTTGCAATACTCTTTTTAGTATCTTTTATTATGTAATTTTAATATTTAGGACTTTTCAATTATGTGATTTTTAAAAAATTTAATATGTAATTTTTTATTTTTTTAATTAAGTATATTATATGAAATATTTTAATTTAATTGCATTTGAAACTAAAAAAATAAAGTAATTGGAAACATGAATAGTTAAGTGAATGAATGTTGGAATAAAATTTAAAGATAATTTATAGTAGAAATAACTAGAAATAAATAGAATATAATGAAAAAGTAGAGAATTTTATAGAAGAGAAAGAAAAATATAGAATGAAAATTATAGAATAAATGAATATGTAGCCTATATATGTTTCTATTGTAAACATTTCGCAAGTGTTATGTTTTGCACATCCACAAAGGCATGAGGCATCTACGCAGAACACAATGCTCTATATATTCAAGTCAACACTCCTATTACTAGACCTCAAGAAAACCCTCTTGGATTTGCATCTCATCATCAAGTCGGTATTTCTTTTCATGGGGTGCAACTGAGTGTGTCTGCATCCGCACCAACATAGTAATAAAAAAAATCAAATAATTAATAAAAATAAATTAAATAGACACATATTAATTTTATGTTGTATTAGAAACAACATGGGTTGCTGTGTTAAATAGCACAACAACCAGAACACCTGACGGTGTACGAAACATACTAGTGATCCTCGTGGCAAGCGTTGACACTCGGATATGCCGACCCTTTTACAACTCGATTATTTTGAAGTAATGTTTGAAGTAGCTAGCAGCTTTGGCAGCTTCGGCAGTAATACCTATAAACAACACAATTGTGATTTATGAGGAAATTCGAATATTGTGGAAAAACAAACTGTTGTTACATTAGTTTTCAAAAAATTAATTGAGTTATGTACCACACGGGGATCGATACTAGTAGTTAAAAATTGGGCATCTTGAAGCATTATACACACATTACGCGCACACATACACAGACACAAACAATGCACACACACTTCGAGCGATGTGCAAATCGAGCTCGATGATGAGTTGTCAATCCCCTGAGGTAGGGTGTTCGGGCTCTAGTGGGGGTCGGGAGCCAGTTCGCGACGTCGTTTGACTGGTACAAAGGCGACTAAAGGCAGGAGACGAAGCGTAATATGCCAAGAGTCGTCTGAACCTCCATCGATAAGAATATTTCATGTGGATATTTAAAGTTGTATATTTTGATACTATCTCTATGACGTAATTAGAACTATAAATAGTTAAACAAAATGGACGTTGTTATCTCTTAATCTCAATATACTTTTACCTTGAACATATAAATAAATTTATCTTTCTTTCATTTTTTTTCTTGGTATTTTAAAGAAACCTAATATGAACTTAATATTTTAAAGGAACGTAATATTAATTGCAAAAGTAGGTGGCTCGAATTTTAACAGAAAGCGCAAATAGTTATGCTTAGAGAAAGGATATCGATATTATTATAGGATCAAGAACGGTTACTGGGCCGAAAGTTGTAAAAAGAATGGGCTTTTATTTAACGAATTAAGCCCACAAATATAAAGCCTTAATTAATCAGTACAGAAATTAAATAAAATAACGGTTTCATTACATGGGCTCGAAAGCAGGATCGGTTCTAAGCCGCCACCTCCGTTCCGCCACCGCGCACCGCCCCGACCCTCCTCTCGCCGTGAAGGAACTGACCACCACGATCCTCAACCATGTCCGCCTCGGCCGCCTCCCGAAAGCAATCTCCATCCTCTTCTCTTCCGCCACGCCTCTGCCTTTCTCAATCTACGCCCATCTCTTCCGAATCTGCGCTTCCAGCAAGGCAATAATCGAGACCCGCAAGCTCGAATCCCATCTCGTCACCTTCAACCCCGACCCTCCCGTCTTCCTGCTCAACCGGGCCATCGAGAGCTACGGCAGATGCAACTGCGTGAACGATGCGGAGGAGCTGTTCGACGAAATGCCGACCCGAGACGGCGGCTCTTGGAACGCGATGCTCACCGCGTATTCGAGGAACGGGAAGGCAGAAGAAGCGTTGGACTTGTTCGCC